>NC_092334.1:614662500-615367500 GCF_046630445.1 Rutidosis leptorrhynchoides | reverse complement strand
TAGTGATGGGTCTCGATTTCGAAGAAACGGGTCAAGCAGTTGGTGAAATTTGAGACATGAAGTAACATGAAAATATCATGTATGATATTCTGAAGTATTGTACAAGTTGGTAATGTTAATGTGAATATATCATATTAGTTTCATTTGAAAAGGTGTTTCATGCATGTATGATACATTTTTTGCATAGTCGTGACAGAGTTTCAATTACTGTAATAATAAATGAATGCCTTATTTGAAAATGAACATTGCAATTAGAAAAGGAATACATAGTATTATGGTTAGGACTATTATGTCTCAAAGTTATATAAGGCTCTTTTCTATATATATATATATATATATATATATATATATATATATATATATATATATATATATATATATATATATATATATATATATATATATATATATATATATATATTTTAACAAACCCTTGCCATGTCCTTTTATTAGGGTATGCCCTTAAACTTTTGTTATTATATAATTTAAATAACGTGAAGGTTCAAAACTAACGAATGAATGTTTTGTTTGTAGATAATGTAATGCATCAAGATTAAGAAGATTGCGTGATGATCCAGGTCTTAGGCTTCATGTTTTTGCTATTTTATTATCATCGCCAAATGTTACTAGACTTTTATATTGATTTTTTGTAACTATGTTTACTGCCAAATGAAACATATTTTTTTTTGTTAAATGAACTGATTTTGGATGTCAATTTAATTTTCAAAATTTTTGTTATATTTGCACTATTTACATTTTCGTAAACGTATACTTACAACTTTATTGCAACAGGCTCATTTGGACACTTTGACCCGTTTGACGACTTTTGTGTTAACTTGGAAAATGTAAACCTAAGATATGACCATTATCAACATATATAATATCAATAATGAAGAGCTTCTTTATTGTAATTATATCACTACATAATATCAATACTCTTGTGATATAACGACTACCAAGATAGTGTGTTCAAATTTCGGAACTAATAAATGACGGTCAATATGAATGCTATGATCTCCAAAAAGTTATTCATATTTGGGGTCTAAAAGAGGAACCACAAAAGAAAAAACCAAATTTATACGTGTCGTCTGGCTGGACTAAGTTTGTCAAATCTAATGGATATAAGGTTGGTGAAAAATGTCTCATTGAATTCCGACGCAGTAAACTTTTGTTTGTTATGTTACAAGATGGAAGTCACAAGGTTAATCTTTAGGTACTTTCTTTATGGAATTATTGGTATTCTGCAATTTTCAATATATATACTATTTAAACAATTAACAAGTCGAATTTAGTAGCATTAATCAATGTCTTATGTGTAATAGTTTAGAAAATTCAACTATTGGTAATACCGTTACTTATAAATCTACTACTCATGGTGATGTGTTTGGTGTTCTGGTACTCTCAAATTTAGTAGCCTTAATCTATGTGTTTTGTATAGCACGAAACAAAATAATTAAGCAGTTCACCCAACACAATACTTGTGATATTCTCTTTATCATTTCGTTAATTTATATACCAATGTACGTTTCGACTTTGTTTGATTGAGAGTCGCCGTGCAACGCACGGGCTCTTAAATCTAGTATGTATATATATATATATATATATATATATATATATATATATATATATATATATATATATATATATATATATATATATATATATATATATTTTTATTATATCATTTATTAATTACTTTTTGATTTAAATAAACTTTTAATTAAACTTTAGATTAATAATACTTTTATTATTAATGAAAATACTTATGATAAGTATTAAACTTATGTTATGAGATTATTATTATAAGACTTATAATAAAGATTAATTAATTATTTAACTATTATAAGGTTTAGTTATTATTTAATTATAATTTAATTATTAAATACTTATGGTTTAATAATTATAATTAAATACTTATGATATGATTAATAATTCATTATTAATTAATAATACTTATGATATGATTAAAAATGTATTATTACTTAATAATACATATGTTATGACTAATATTTAATTAATTAATTAAATACTTATGTTATATTAATTATATCATTTAAACTTATGTTAACTTTAATAATTCAATTTAATTTAATTAAACTTATGTTATGACATAATTATACATATATGACTTTAAATAACATTATAACTTATATTATTATTATAACTTATACTTTAAAATTTAGTGTTGACTATGTTTGACCAAAGTTGACTTTTGAGTTGACTTTCGGTTGACTTTGACTTTCACTTGACTTTTGTTGACTTTCTAATTAAGGAAACTTTCCTAAGTTAAAAACTTTCTAAAAATAGAAACTTTCCAAAAACAGAAATTTTTTCGGAAATGGAAACCTGCCAAAAATAGAAACTTTCTAAAAATAGAAAGTACGTTTTTTTACGCTGTCCTGATCAAACCGAAGCATACTGAGTGTTGTTCTATGTTTACTTACAACAAGTACTATAGCTATCATACTAAGACTTGACCTAAGTTAGTTATTTATATCGACCTGCTTTATTTATAGGTCGGCGTTGTGATCATTCTTGATCACTTTACTTCCTGCAGTTCACGTTTTCTGTGTTATTACTTCGTTTACGTTATGGTGAGTTATAGTCCTATTTTTCTATTTTAAATCTTTTGGGATGAGAATACATGCATTTTATTTTCCATATTGGACACAAGTGGATGTTGGTTTAAATTATTCATTGTGAGTCGAACAAAAATATTCTCTAATCTGGTAATTATAATCACTGGTTTCTACTGGTGAACGCGAATCCTATGGATAGATCTATCGGGTTTGACAACCCCATTTCGAGGTAGTCGCGCTAGCAATTTATAATCGGAATGTATTAGTACTTCGTTATTATTTGAAGATACACCTGTTCAGTGTATATTGTGTTTGGTAAGGGTGGAATTGGTTAAGTGGTTACCAGGTGGCTCACGGATAATGGAATAATGTTTTTATATGTTTTCGAGCATATAATTTTGTGGTCCAAAAATGAGTTTTTATGTTTTCAAACATAAATTTTTATTGTTTAATTTAAATATTGTTTGCAATATTAAACCTATAATTCACTCAACATTTTTGTTGATAGTTACTCGCATGTTTTATTCTCAGATTCATGATTGATTGCTTTCACTGTGCTTAGAGAGTCTGCATATTTTTGATGGCAGCTTTTGTTAAATATTAACTTGCATTCTATTTTGATACATTAAATTGTGGGTGTTTGTTGACTTTGTTTTGGTCAACTTTTGGTCAACTTTTGGTCAAGTATTTGTGAAGACCCGTCCTAATCCATCCGGACGAAGTCCATATCGATTATAAACGATTCACAACAGTTGATTACATCGCGAGGTACTTGACCTCTATATGATACATTTTACAAACATTGCATTCGTTTTCGAAAAGACAATCTTTCATTACATCAAAAGTTGACGGCAGGTATACCACTTCATAATATATCTAACTATAATTGAATTAATAATAATCTTGATGAACGCGATGACCCGAATGCAACGTCTTTTGAAAGATGTCATGAATGACTCCAAGTAATATCTCTAAAATGAGCAAATGCACAGCGGAAGATTTCTTTTATACCTGAGAATAAACATGCTTTTAAGTGTCAACCAAAAGGTTGATGAGTTCATTAGTTTAACATAAATAATCATTTTCATCATTTTAATAGACCACAAGATTTCATATTTCCATTTCTCATAAATATACGTCCCATGCATAGAGACAAAAATATCATTCGTATGGATTGAACACCTGGTAACCGACATTCACAATATGTATATTAGAATATCCCCATCATTCCGGGATCCTCCTTCGGGCATGATATAAATTTCGAAGTACTAAAGCATCCGGTACTTTGGATGGGGCTTGTTGGGCCCGATAGATCTATCTTTAGAGTTCGCGTCAATTAGGGTGTCTGTTCCTTAATTCTTAGATTACCAGACTAAATAGGGGCATATTCGATTTCGATCATTCAACCATATAATGTAGTTTCGATTACTTGTGTCTATTTCGTAAAACATTTATAAAAATTTCGCATGTATTCTCAGCCCAAAAATATAAAGGGTAAAAAGGTAAATGAAACTCACGCATATAATTATTGTAAAACAGTTAATAAAGCATTTGCATGTATTCTCAGCCCAAAAACGTAAAGAGAAAAAGGGAGTAAATGAAACTCAACTAATGTATTTTGTACTAAAAATACATATAACGACATTTAAACAACTGAACAATGCAGGGTTGGCCTCGGATTCACGAACCTATAACATTTGTATATATATTAAAACGTATATCATAATCGAACAAATATATATTATTATTATTATTATTATTGATATAATTTTTATATTAGTAACTTTTATATTTCATTATTAGTATATATTAATTTTATGTATATATAAAAATATAGATTTTGTTATGTCATATGTATTAAATATTTTATATACATATATATATACATATATATATATATATATATATATATATATATATATATATATATATATATATATATATATATATATATATATATATATATATATATATTATTTGTTTATTAAATAGTAATTATAACAATACTATAATAATATTAGTAGTGATTTAAAATAATGATAATACTAGTATTGAATGAAAAGTTTAGTAGATTTGATATATTTATAGTTATGTGAAAGTTTAATATAATTATATTATATGTAGTAAATATATTTTATGTACAAAATATTTATTTGATTAAAAAGGTAGTTTTTGATATTAATAATGATAATATTTTTTATCATATTACTTAATAATAATACTTATGTTGATAATAATATTAGTAATAACCATATTAATAAATAATAATTATATTTGTAACTAAGGTTATGATAAAAATAATAATTATATAGGGTAACTAATACTTGTATTAGTATTACTAACATCAATAACTAGTATTCATAATACCTACTAATAATAAGACTAATAATAATAATAATTCTATTACTTAATGATAATAATAATGATAATAACAGTAATCACAATGATAACTAATGATGATAATAATAATAATAACTATACTTATAATACATAGTAGTAATAATAATAATATTAATAATAATAATAATAATAATAATAATAATAATAATAATAATAATAATAATAATTGATAAATAACAATACTAATAATTTTAAAACTAATAATAATAACAATAATAAATAATAAAAGAAATTTTAGAAGAAAAAAAAAGAACTACCTTCAAAGCCTCTTAAAAACAAAACGCCATAAGCTGGACTCGAACCCGTGACCTCTCGAATACCGACTAACAACCTATACCACCCAACTGAATCCATTTTTCTGTTAATAACTCAAACCCCGTAGTATATAAACCGTATATTCATTTGATTCTATTTTCATCATCTTCCTCAATTTCCAATCGAACAGAGACCATAATCCATTCAATCACAGTTAAGCCAATGATTTAAAACTTGTAACAGAGTATACAATTGGAACAGAAAATGATTTTTAATTATCAGAATCAAAAATTTAAACCCAACAGACCTGACGAGTACTATGAAGAACTCGAATTCCAATCTGAATTTCTAGGATGTTTTAGCAAATGATTATAACATGAAAATGATCCCATTTCGCCTTTAGAAACTTTCTGGGTATCCAATTCAACCTAAAACATAAAAACGATCTCGAATTTTCATCAAGAACATTTGGTTTGACTTTTGACAGAAACTTTGACTTCGTAAATTCGAGTTCATTATGAAGAATTGGAAATCCAACCTTTGCATATGGTTTTCAGATGAAATTCCTAACATGACTGTGTTAACACTTTTTGAAAACTGATTCAAAATCAAGGCATTGCTTAAAAGTTGTATTGAACAGGATAGCCGTCGGGTTTGTCTTAATTTATTTGTTTTTCTTTCGTTTTGCAGTGGATATTTGTGGAGTATATTTGTTAGTTGATGTTTGATGAATGAATGAACACTTAAACAGCTGGTGATAAATGAATATTATACAGAATTGAGTTGACACGCATTCCCAGGAACAGCAGGTAAATAACAAAAAAGAAATATAAAAAAAATAAACTGTGGACACTAATTGATAACTGTATTTGGTTTTATATCCTTGTTTAGATTCTTATTTGCACAACTTTATAAAATCACCTACAGTATGAGAACGATGGAAAACAATTTACCTATGTAAGTATATGTACAAGTTCGCATATATTTATATTTATCTATATTAAATTATATATAATTAAGTGTTTTTATATATATATGTCTTTATATATATATAAATATATATATATATATATATATATATATATATATATATATATATATATATATATATATATCTATGATTATCTATAATTTACATCTAGTTAATTTTTCTAACCCTTAATGTCTTAATGATAATAATATTATTAACATTTATATCAATAAGAATCCTAATGTTAATAATAATAAATGATAAAAGTAAAATAATATTAATAATATCATTACTAAATATAATAGATTATATATTTCAAATAAAAAAAATACCATTAATGATTTTAATAATACTGATATGGTAATAATACTAATTATAATAATACTAATGATAATAATCATGTTCGTAATAACAATATTATAACAATAAAATTTATATCTATAGATTATATGTTCGTATGTAATTTGGTGTTAATATTGAAAATACTATAATAATTTGTACATAACTACTTTCATATTTGTATTTAATTTAATAATAACCATTTTAATATAGTACTATATTTTATCTTATACTTATAGACATATGTATATATATTTACATTTTTAATCGTTCGTGAATCGTTGGGAAAAGTCAAAGGTCAAAATAGTTCTAACATTTTTTTTTAGGCTTGGCTTAATATGCTTTGCTTATTGTGTCTAAATCATAGTAAGATTAAGTTTAAATTTGGTCGGAAATTCCCGGGTCATCACAGTACCTACCCGTTAAAGAAATTTCGTCCCGAAATTTGAGTGTGGTCGTCATGGCTAACAACAAAAATGTTTTCATGACGAATATGAGTCAATAATTAAAGTTTTATCACCATCAGGTGATTTGAATAAAACAACTCAATTATTCGAAGCGTACTAGTGAAATTATCACAAAAGATTGAAATAGGATAAGTAAAGATTCGTCGTAAATTTTGACAAAGTCAGGGTTGAATTTTAAAAGTAAGATACATCTTAAATTTTGACGTAGTCACGATTGAATTTAGAAAACAGGATGCGTCTTAACTTTTGACGTTGTTTTGGTTGAATTTCGGAATTTAAGGGATTTGAAGAAAATCTTCGAAATCTAAAAGATTTGATTCTCCTGCGAATAAGGAAATTTAGATTTCTATAATTAAATGCGGTGATCATGCCTCGATTCCTATGTCTGATATTTTCACTATAAATTTTACCTTTTTTGTTCCATTAATCTTCACCACTTCAATACTCAATTCCCAAATTCAAAAGATCGTGAAATGCTTAATCCAGTTCTGATTCTTGTCCTTATCCTGATTATCGCAACAATCATTCTCCTTTTCCAACTTCCACCAGAGGAATCCGTTTATTTCTACTATGCTTTAGGGATTATTGTATTTATAATCCTCCCATGTCTTTATATTGCTATACGCACTGATGTCCACGGTTTGTAATTTCGGTGTTGTTGTTGGGAATTATATTTTCTCTTATATTTTGGAGCTCTTTGCCTTTTTATTATCTTCCCGACCTCAGGTAAAGCGAGTAATGGTCCAAAATTCATAAGTATGGAATTTCGAATAAACCTCGTGTTCTAAATAAGAACTAATGTATTAGCACGATTTGATTTATCAAATTACCATAATCACTGAGAATTGAACTATCAAGAAAATACTTTCTTGATATGTTCAGAAGTTAAGCATAATGAAAGAGTTATGTAACATGGCACATGATGACGTTAGGATCTGTGAATCATCACGTCCCATTAGAAACTCAGCATGACTTACTGTAATATAATCACGTTGATCAGGTGTCATTATATTATACTAACTCATGCATCAATTCCCAACATTACTTCAATAACATTCATATTTTAATCTCGAAAGTTTACAGAATATAGAAACTAACAGTTTCTATATGATGTAATACTGATAGCACGAAGAGATTTATGATTTCAGATAAGAATAGTTACAAAAATATCTCCAAAAATATGGAGGATATTTATAATGAAAGATACGATAATATTTCGGAATATCTAAGATCAGAGGATGATAGAAACTATTATCTGCAAGGGTTTAGAGTAAGGAGCAAGATATTCACTAAAGACTTTAGCAGATATTGAATCATTTGGATTCTTTGAAGTCAAACTTATTCTTTGTGATTTGTCCACGGCTTTCTTCATAGTTTCGCATAATCTGCTTTTCGGTACTAAATTTTCTATTGATTGTTTCCAATATAATGATACATAGGAAAGCACGAAGAGGTATATAATTTCAGATGAGAATATTTATGAAAATATCCTCAGAAATATCGAAGATATTGATGGTGATATTTTGGAATTTCTAAGTTCGATGGTTGATGGAGAAAGATTTTTCACAAGATTTTAACATGACTTCAGAGCAAGACATTCTCTAAAGATTTCAACGGATCCAGAATTATCTGGATTCTTTGAATATAGGGTATGGTCCTTGTATTTGTCCTTGGTCTCCTTCATGGTTAACTCTATCCATTTTTCAGTTCTAACTTTTCTGAGCTTTTCGAATATATTATTCTTTATCATCAAACTTCCGACGATTAAGATCGTTTACGGTTGTCTATAGTTTCTGCTTCTTCATTCAGCTTTTTCAACATTCAGAGTATTGATTTGTGACTGAGTGCTTTTCAGAATTTCAGAATGAGAGATCATAATTCTAAAAGATAAATGTCATACATATAACTGTTGATGTAGATATGCTGTGAGTTTTCAAAGTATTGATTGTTGATTCCCGGTAATTGGGATGACAATTATTGTTACAGGGTATAGATGAATACAGTATGGGATTTCAATGAATATAATGATTTTTCGGAAAGTCCAAATTCATTGAAGTTGCTGGTAATTTTACTGCTGATGTGGTGAAATATAAACGGTTTTTCGGTAACGATGACGACTGGGAAAATTATATATCGAGGTTATAATAAGGTTAATTCAAATGGAAGTTGAAGTTGATTTGCCGAAGCTGTGATAAAATTGGCTAATTTGAAAAAGAGTTGAAATGTTATTTTTGCTAATAATTGCCAAAGGATATGACGCGGATACATGTTAAACTTTTACTCAGTTGCCGAGAGTTTCTCAGGTGCATAACTATATGCATAAATCTTTCCTTCCGTAGATGAAGTGCGGTTGATTCATCCTATCGATTGAGGTGTTTTCAAGAATCATGAAAGGTTTGAACGCAGATTGTATTCGTCAAGATACAAATGAGGTTTAAGATGAAATCAAGTGGCAACTTGAAGAAATGTTTAGTTTCATATGTTATATTCAATATTTTAATTCATTTTAATTGTCCAATGTTATTAGTCCACAGTCGATAGTCCACAGTTGACAGTCCAATAATTCATATATAATTTAATATATAATATTCGAATTAATTAATACATATCGTGACCCGTATACATGTCTCAGACTCGATCACAACTCAAATTATATATATTATTGTAGAATCAACCTCAACTCTGTATAGAGAACTCGTTCATTACTGTATATAGAGTGTCTATGGTTATTCCAAATAATATATATAAATGCGTCGATATGATATGTCAAAACCTTGTATACATGTCCCGATATTTAAAGTGCGTAAAAATAAATAACAGAAATTTAAATGACGAATAATAAAGTGCGTAAAGTAAATAACAGAAATTAAATGACGATAAATAAAATTGCGAGAATATAAATTGCGATAAATAAACTGCGATAAATAAATTGCGATAATTAAATGGTAATACAGAATTAACAGTTAGCTAGGAACAGTTAGCTAGGATTTTGTTAGCGTGGATTCTTAATAGAATTTCATATTGTTAATTAATCTGTTACTAATCAATTTTTATTGTGTCCATTATTTCTTCGTTATGCCACTTGATGGATTCTGATAGATCAAAATCCAAATATGTAATTGGATGAATATGGTTATTCTGTGGTGAACGGATTTGTATATCGATGGATGTAAGTAGGATAGTATATGACTTGTTGAAACAGATTCGAAGAACGTACAATGTAACTTATTAATGTGAAATTTAAATAGTCCTCGGGTATTACCTACCCGTTAAAATATTTTCACCATTAACAGTTGTACAAGAGAATTTTTAATTACAATCTTTATGAAAACATATATACATATATATTTTCTTCAGATGTATTCATGGATTTAATGAGTTAATATGATATTAAACTCATTTGCTTTTCGGTTGGAACTAGAATAAATAATCTCTAAAACTTTAGAGATTACATATTCGCCATGTCGAACGAAGATAAATGAGGTAGAACGAAGATCATACTCAAAGTACATATGATGATATTGAAGCATGGATTATTGATGGTACTGGTGCTGTTATTGATTGTACTGTTGGTGCCGGTGATGTTGCTGAAGCTGGTACATTTTGCACCATATTCTCTGAATTGATTATTCGAGCGCGAAGTTCGTTGACTTATTACTTCAGGATGATTGTCGGTCGAAATGAGCGGATGAATAAGGTTCAGAATTGTGGATAGAATATGATCTTGTCTAGTTACCCTGGAAATGAGACTGAAAATGGTGTCTCGAACAGGTTCGCCGGTAAACGCTTCAGATTCATTGTCAAGAGGTGAATTCGGTTGGCGGAAGGGATTGCCCTCTGCGCGTTTCCATTAATTAATTCGACCACGAACCCATCAGATAATGGCTGATTGGTTGATTCATGCCGATGACGCAGTTTTCGGAACTTAGGTGAACATCTATGTCGGAATAGCTGTCGGAATAACTATCGGAATAGCTATCGGAATCTGAGGGACTCGAACTGGTTTAGGGATTCAACCAGTATGATCAGATGAAGAATTTTCGATAAGAAATAGATTATAGGATATAGATTAGTACCATGCAGTACATAATTTACATATGCATATATAATACTAAAATCCCATAAGTTACGGAGGAATCTACGGAAGCTGTCAGGCATCGGTTACAATAACAGGTACGCTAAGATATGAATTAGCAGATATGCTAAGATATAAATTTTTGTCTATACACTAATCATGCAATTAATGCAATAAAATGTGTCTAGACTAAGGATGATAAGCAAGTGATTCTCTAAGAATGATAAGCAGGAAATTTTCGACACAAAATGATAAGCAAAACTTTTGACATGCAGACACGGTCAAAGTCCAGACTCACTAATGCATCCTAACGACTTATCAGTTAGACACACTAATGCAGACCCGGTTCACTAAGACCACCGCTCTGATACCAACTGTGAAGACCCGTCCTAATCCATCCGGACGAAGTCCATATCGATTATAAACGATTCACAACAGTTGATTACATCGCGAGGTACTTGACCTCTATATGATACATTTTACAAACATTGCATTCGTTTTCGAAAAGACAATCTTTCATTACATCAAAATTTGACGGCAGGTATACCACTTCATAATATATCTAACTATAATTGAATTAATAATAATCTTGATGAACGCGACGACCTGAATGCAACGTCTTTTGAAAGATGTCATGAATGACTCCAAGTAATATCTCTAAAATGAGCAAATGCACAGCGGAAGATTTCTTTTATACCTGAGAATAAACATGCTTTCAAGTGTTAACCAAAAGGTTGGTGAGTTCATTAGTTTAACATAAATAATCATTTTCATCATTTTAATAGACCACAAGATTTCATATTTCTATTTCTCATAAATATACGTCCCATGCATAGAGACAAAAATATCATTCGTATGGATTGAACACCTGGTAACCGACATTCACAATATGTATATTAGAATATCCCCATCATTCCCGGATCCTCCTTCGGACATGATATAAATTTCGAAGTACTAAAGCATCCGGTACTTTGGATGGGGCTTGTTGGGCCCGATAGATCTATCTTTAGAGTTCGCGCCAATTAGGGTATCTGTTCCCTAATTCTTAGATTACCAGACTAAATAGGGGCATATTCGATTTCGATCATTCAACCATATAATGTAGTTTCGATTACTTGTGTCTATTTCGTAAAACATTTATAAAAATTTTGCATGTATTCTCAGCCCAAAAATATAAAGGGTAAAAAGGTAAATGAAACTCACGCATATAATTATTGTAAAACAGTTAATAAAGCATTTGCATGTATTCTCAGCCCAAAAACGTAAAGAGAAAAAGGAAGTAAATGAAACTCACCTAAACAACTGAACAATGCAGGGTTGGCCTCGGATTCACGAACCTATAACATTTGTATATATATTAAAACGTATATCATAATCGAACAAATATATATATTATTATTATTGATATAATTTTTATATTAGTAACTTTTATATTTCATTATTAGTATATATTAATTTTATGTATATATAAAAATATAGATTTTGTTATGTCATATGTATTAAATATTTATATATATATATATATATATATATATATATATATATATATATATATATATATATATTTTTACTTGTTTGTTAAATAGTAATTATAACAATACTATAATAATATTAGTAGTGATTTAAAATAATGATAATACTAGTATTGAATGAAAAGTTTAGTAGATTTGATATATTTATAGTTATGTGAAAGTTTAATATAATTATATTACATGTAGTAAATATATTTTATGTACAAAATATTTATTTGCTTAAAAAGATAGTTTTTGATATTAATAATGATAATATTTTTGATCATATTACTTAATGATAATACTTATGTTGATAATAATATTAGTAATAACCATATTAATAAATAATAATTATATTTGTAACTAAGGTTATGATAAAAATAATAATTATATAGGGTAACTAATACTTGTATTAGTATTACTAACATCAATAACTAGTATTCATAATACCTACTAATAATAAGACTAATAATAATAATAATTCTATTACTTAATGATAATAATAATGATAATAACAGTAATCACAATGATAACTAATGATGATAATAATAATAATAACTATACTTATAATACATAGTAGTAGTAGTAGTAGTAATAATAATAATAATAATAATAATAATAATAATAATAATAATAATAATAATAATAATAATAATAATAATAATAATAATAATAATAATTGATAAATAACAATACTAATAATTTTAAAACTAATAATAATAACAATAATAAATAATAAAAGAAATTTTAGAAAAAAAAGAACTACCTTCAAAGCCTCTTAAAAACAAAACGCCATAAGCGGGACTCGAACCCGTGACCTCTCGAATACCGACTAATAACCTATACCACCCAACTGAATCCGTTTTTCGGTTAATAACTCAAACCCCGTAGTATATAAACCGTATATTCATTTGATTCTATTTTCATCATCTTCCTCAATTTCCAATCGAACAGAGACCATAATCCATTCAATCACAGTTAAGACAATGATTTAAAACTTGTAACAGAGTATACAATTGGAACAGAAAACGATTTTTAATTATCAGAATCAAAAATTTAAACCCAACAGACCTGACGAGTACTATGAAGAACTCGAATTCCAATATGAATTTCTAGGATGTTTTAGCAAATGATTATAACATGAAAATGATCCCATTTCGCCTTTAGAAACTTTCTGGGTATCTAATTCAACCTAAAACATAAAAACGATCTCGAATTTTCATCAAGAACATTCGGTTTGACTTTTGACAGAAACTTTGACTTCGTAAATTCGAGTTCATTATGAAGAATTGGAAATCTAACCTTTGCATATAGTTTTCAGATGAAATTCCTAACATGACTGTGTTAACACTTTTTGAAAACTGATTCGAAATCAAGGCATTGCTTAAAAGTTGTATTGAACAGGATAGCCGTCGGGTTTGTCTTAATTTATTTGTTTTTCTTTCGTTTTGCAGTGGATATTTGTGGAGTATATTTGTTAGTTGATGTTTGATGAATGAATGAACACTTAAACAGCTGGTGATAAATGAAATATTATACAGAATTGAGTCGACAAGCATTCCCAGGAACAGCAGGTAAATAACAAAAAAGAAATATAAAAAAATAAACTGTGAACACTGATTGATAACTGTATTTGGTTTTATATCCTTGTTTAGATTCTTATTTGCACAGCTTTATAAAATCACCTACAGTATGAGAACGATGGAAAATAATTTACCTATGTAAGTATATGTACAAGTTCGCATATATTTATATTTATCTATATCAAATTATATATAATTCAGTGTTTTTATATATATATGTCTTTATATATATATAAATATATATATATCTATGATTATCTATAATTTACATCTAGTTAATTTTTCTAACCCTTAATGTCTTAATGATAATAATATTATTAACATTTATATCAATAAGAATCCTAATATTAATAATAATAAATGATAAAAGTAAAATAATATTAATAATATCATTACTAAATATAATAGATTATATATTTCAAATAAAAAAATACCATTAATGATTTTAATAATACTGATATGGTAATAATACTAATTATAATAATACTAATGATAATAATCATGTTCGTAATAACAATAAAATTTATATCTATAGATTATATGTTCGTATGTAATTTGGTATTAATATTGAAAATACTATAATAATTTGTACATAACTACTTTCATATTTGTATCATATTTGTATTTAATTTAATAATAACCATTTTAATATAGTACTATATTTTATCTTATACTTATAGACATATATATATATATATATATATATATATATATATATATATATATATATATATATATATATATATATATATATATATATATATATATATATATATTTACATTTTTAATCGTTCGTGAATCGTTGGGAAAAGTCAAAGGTCAAAATAGTTCTAACATTTTTTTTTTTTAGGCTTGGCTTAATATGCTTTGCTTATTGTGTCGAAATCATAGTAAGATTAAGTTTAAATTTGGTCGGAAATTTCCGGGTCATCACAGTATTTATGTATGGTTTTCTAAACTTACATATTTTGGTAGATTTCCTTTATAGGAAATCATAGCTAAATAAAGAATGCAAAGTTATTTATTAAATTTATTTAGAGTTATGATCAAGCTATGGGACCAAGATAACGATGGTCATCAAGTGTACTTTGACGGGTCGTTAAATATAGCACTATTTAAATTTACATATTTATAAGTAAATGGGTAGGAATTTGTATCTATTAAAATTAACGTTCACAACTATCAACATTCACGTTTTAACTTATTTCCTTTTGTTTTTTTCATTACGCAGGTCAAAAATCTCACTAGGAACAGCCTGTTGGCCGAGACTGTTTAAAAATCAGATGATCTGAACTGCTCCCTCTTCATCTCTTTGAGCTGAGTTTTTACAATTGTTGGGTTGTTGAGCTACATTTTGTGTTAGTTGCATACTGTGTGTTTAGAATATAGCATTAGTGATGCTTGGCTGCTTCTACTGTTGCCCCATACTATTTTATGTATATGTATACTATATTGCATATATTATATAAAACTTTTGAGTTTGACTCAATGGAGCCATGGAGGTAATCATCGGTGATTTTGTTGTTTATGTGTTTGATTTTGAGCTTATAATTGTTGGTCTTTGTGTCTAATTTTCAGTTCGGAGTATATTGTATGATCCCATTATCTATTGTACTATAGTTACTAGGCCACCCGCTTTGCTAACTCTATGCAATATGATTATCATGGATGAGCAATCTATCGTAATGGTTTTTAATCAAAACCGTGAATTCACGGATCACACTCATCCCGAAAATACTGATTTAAATTATGTCCAAATTTAATTAAACCGAAAAACATGATTAACAAGATTTAATTATCTAGCTTTCACCAAAACAAACCACAAGCAATATAACTAATATATCATGCATAAATATAAGTAAATATATAATAACTGAAATAGTTAGGGTTTATAAATATTACCTAACAAGAAAAGTAGAAATATAGAAACGTAGAGAATCGCGAGAGGAATCCAAATATCCAATTTGATTTGGAAGAGGATGAGTTATGATGGAGCTATGAGAAGTCAATTATTTGGAGGTGTTTGAGGTTTAATTCTGATTGCCAAAATGTAGAGAGAATTCTTCGTATTTTTATTTATTTATTTATTTTTTATTTTTATTTTTTTGTGATTAAATGATAAGAGTTGCTCAATAATCTATATAGTCATATAAAGCTCTAAAATGATGATGTCATCATTAAATTAATTGACCTTTAATTTTTATAATAATGATGTCATAATTATATATTAATTTAATTAAAAAAATAATACGAAAGTTTTTATAAAGGGGGATGATTCTCACACACACTTTTTTGATCATCACACACCTATTTTAACCTTTTACTCTTCTAATAATACTCAATTAGTGTGTGAGGATTAAAAAAGTGTGTGTGAGAATCATCCCCCTTTTATAAAAGGAAATACTAATCTCTCCTAAATTGTAATTTTAATTTTCCAAAAAAATTTAAAATACATTTATTATTACTAATAATAATTATTATTATTAAAAATATAAATACTCAACTTTGAGCGAACTTTAGTATTATTATTTACTTTTAATATAATAATTATAATTATTATATTATTAATATTCAAATATGGATTCTTTCTGCGTAATTAATTACGTTACATATGCATGCGAAAATACATGTCTCTATATATTTGTAAAAACAACGACAAGTTTCTTAGTTAAATGGGTAATTAAAATAAATGACTTTAGCATTTACATTCACTTAATACCTAAAACATGTAACGACCCGACTTTTTCGACTTGCTTTTATGCCTTGTATTTTTGCGAAACTGCGTTTTTGTGCGTACTGTGTTACTTTATACTCTGGAATCTTTTAATACATGATTTACTTCCATTTATATGTTAAAACGTGCCTTAGAGTACGTAGGATACTTAACTTGATCACCGGAAGCCTTTATGACCGTTAGTGTCACTTGACGTTTCGAATAAACTGCGAACTGCGCACACGTTTAACTTTTGTCGTAATCGGAATATTATGACTGCGAAATATTAATTATTATTTTATAATAATAATTACTTGGGCTTTTGAATGCTTAATTTTATTTAATTATTTACTAGATCACAATAGTTAGTCTTGTTGGACTTTCTACCTTGTTGGACTTAAGCCCACCCTACTCTAGCTAGTGACCCAATTAATTAGTCCACTTATTAATTACTAGTGACTCAATAATATATAAGACAATTACCCATTTAATTAGAGGGAACATGCTAGCATTTGTGTCAAGTATTATCCATAATGTTACATAGGATCCTAGCATAAGTATCTACTTTAGACAACCATTAACCAAAAAGCAACTTTGTGTCCCCCCTTGCCTTATCCAAATCTCACAGCCACCATCACCAACCTTATCCTCATTTTGCCTATAAATATCACCCTTAACCCATTCATTTAACACTTGCTCTCATTTGAATTTCACACACACTTGCTCCCTTATCTCCTTTCTAGTCTTTCTCACTCTAAAAACTTGTAAGTTTTTGATCTATCTTCTTCTTCTTTCCTTATTCAATTCGTGATTTATCATCATTCATGAAGATCAAGTTCTTTAACTTTGATCTTGATTACATCTTGAAGATTCAAGCATGAATCCTTCAAGAACATGGAAGATTCAACCTTTATAGCTTTGAATCTTCACCAACTTTGTAGATCTACTTCTTTTTAGCTTTAATCTTGTTATTTGTTATAAAGATTCAAACTTTTGTTTGCAATCTTCATGAAACTTAAAGATCCAAGCTTTATGCTTTAAGATCTTCAAGAACAATCAAGATTCAAGCTTTCTAGCTTGAATCTTCATATCTTTTTGTTGGATCTAAGTTTTCTAACTTATGATCTTGTTATTTTGTGATAAAGATTCAAACTTGTGTTTGTAATCTTCATGCAGCTTAAAGATCCAAGCTTTATGCATTCAAGATCTTCAAGAACACCAAAGGTTCAAGCTTTCTAGCTTTGTAACCTTGTAACTTGTGTGAAAAGGATCCAAGCTCTCTAGCTTAGGGTTCCATCACCTCATTTGACTTAGATTGTGTTCATACTTATTTGATTGATGTAAAGTTTGTAGCTTTAGTTGTAAATGGGACTTGAAATTGTGTTAAGACTAAGGATATGATGTAACCTTGGTTCATCATCCATCTAAGACTCATAAATGAGTTGTATTCTTACTTGATCTTAACATATTGTGTATTGATGGTGGAATCTTAGTCAAGGTGATGCTAACCCATCAACGAGTTGTACACTTGAAGCTACAAGCATCAAGGATGAGAACCGTGATGAGCATCAAGCACTAAGAACTCCATCGGAGCACCTTGCTTGCTGTTTTTCGAATCTGATCAGGCTCCTAGGCTACTGGAAAAGTTTATTTTCAGATAGCCTGGTTCGAGTAGATTATTTTCCGTTTAAGACTCGTCTCAATCCGAGTTACGGTTTGGGATTTATGGCCTTTTCTAAATCACTACACCTTTGTAACGTTGTGCTGAAAATTCGGACCTACTCGCACTTAGACCGTCGCCACGGTCAAACTAAGACGAGTTTGAGTCTAGAAATTGGTCAGCAACTATAGGACTCCCATACGGAGCCATAGCCACTGATTTTGCGTCTTTTAGACTTACGTAGAGGCCGTAGCAGCTGACCGAAGTCAGCCTATTGTTGGACCTCTATACTTGATTAACTTACTTAGCTTTTATGATGATGAATGATGATGGTGATGACACTTAAACTTATTTTATGCACTATTAGAACTTGTGAGTACAACCTACTGACCTAGTAACCTTTGATTTAGGTTGACGACCTTTCGGACCGACTTACTACTTGCACACTTTCGTATCAACTTGTATTGCTTATTCACTGTGAGTTATAGCAACCCTCTTTACTACTTTTACTATTTTTGGGACTGAGAATACATGCGCTTTTTACGTTTTACATGCTAGGCACGAATACTTAAACTTTGTATGTATGTGGGTTATATAACGGCATAAATATTCCCTTTAGCACGGTAACGTTTAGTCATTGGTCTTTGAACCGGTGAACGCGAATCTTAGATATGGATCCATAGGGGTTGACATCCACTCGGGCTAGTCACGCTAGCATTTAACGGGTGTTTAATACTTCGTGAACATACGCACTCGCCAAGTGTACCTTCAGGGGGTTATAAACGTTAAGTCTAGTTACCGGGTGCCCACGGTTATACATATACTTTATCATACTGATTTGGGATACTGATTTGAAACGCTTGTTTGAAGCACTGAAATCTCGTGGCCTACATTACATTACTGATTACAAACAAACTATAGCTCACCAACATTCGTGTTGACTTTTTAAGCATGTATTTCTCAGGTGCTTAGACGTTGTTGCTTCCGCTGTTAGACTTGCTGTCTTGGTATTATAAACTTGCTGTTACAGACTTGCTGTGTTAGACTTCCGCTGCATTACTTAGAGATGTCTCAATCATGGAACTTTTCTTTTGCATTCGTAATTTATGTTATTTTCAGACAATGGCTTTGTAACGACCTTTGAGTCACATACTTATGTTTATGCTCCTATTCATAGGATGCACGTTATCTTTTGTAAAACGTATCTTTTCATGAATGCAAACTCGTTTTAAACAGCATATAGTGTTTGACCTTGTAATAATCCTGTTGTTGATGATCCGTACACGTTGATTTTGTACGGAGCGTCACAAAACATGTCATTAAATTGTTTCGTTTAAACAAATCCGTGATTTCACGGGTCATTTCACTAGTATAAAATAAATAGGCAAAAGTATTTTGGCCTAATTTTGTGGGATTTCTTTTTGGCCGGCTCTTTCAAATTTTTAGGAGCATATAATTATTATTATTAATTTTTTTTTTGAATATTGTGAAATGAGATAAGTGAAGTAATTATGTTAACAAGTTAACTAGTATCAAGTCAAAATGGAGGGTGGGCCAAAAATTAAGGGGTGTTCGGTCGAGTTTTTTTTTTTTTTTTTTATAATTATAATTATAATTATATTTTTTTTTCTTCAATCTTATCCATAAAATAACACATGACTAAATTAAATTATATGGAAGATGAACCTATAGCCGTAGAAATGGGGGCCAAAGATGAGCCTAACATTAATAATTGAATTTATAAATTGGCCTGAACGAATGTACGCGGCCTTATTCGTGAAAACACTGCTACGTAATTAAAAATATAGAAAGGACACGCACCCGCAATAAATAAAATATAGAAATATTTTATAACTTCATATGACGTTGAAATGTCATAGATAAAATATTTCAGATTTGAAAATCACGAAAGTCTAATCGTTGGTTTGAAAACCGAAACAATTCACCGGAATAAAACTGTTACACGTAGAAACGCATTAATACATAAGTGCACTTATTTATAATATAACAAGTCATATAGAAATGACGTGGCAAAAATATTAGATAACGAAAGTTAAATATTTAATTGAACAGATAACGGCAAAAGTAGGGTCAGTACATTGTTCATCCCACGCAATAGCAAAAAGACGATTGTTCCACGACAGGGGTAAGCATTATATAAATAAAATGTGAAATATTAAAAAATAATATAGATAACAAAAATAGACTAACATTGACAAACATGTTGAAGAAAGCAAAGACCGAGTAGCAAAGACTAAGGACTAGCAACATCTAACAAACAACACATCGATCTTTTGTCTACAACTCTACTGTCACCGACCTAATCTATCCGCATCGAAGCATGCCCCGTCAGTAGCTATGAACTAAAACTACAATCGAGAAATAAAATTATTATTATTATTATTATTATTATTATTATTATTATTATTATTACAATTGAAATTGAGTGACTGTAGACACGAATATTATTACTACTATATATACTAAAGATCAAAGTGGAATGGTACATTCCTATTCGTCGGCCACTATTCATCAATAGTGGTCTTTTTATGGAACGATGCATTCTTATTGGTCGGCCACTATTCATCTGTTCATCATTTTAATTTTTTTTTTCCTATTATGTCTTTATCATTTGAAGAAAGTTGATAGGATAGTATACATGAATGCATACATTCGCTATTACACGGTTTAAAATATATAAATTTTTTTAGTTAAATCGCTAGCACTTTTCAAGCAGCAGCGCGCGAAACCCACCTTTCTTGTTTAATTCAAAAATCCTTTTGCCATGTTTATATACTCGCGTGTAACAAACCGCCATTGTAATTTAATTAATATTAATATATTTTTAATATAAAAATAATATATATATTAATTAAGGGGGATGATTCTCACACACACTTTTTTGATACTCACACACCAATTGAGTATTATTAGAAGAGTAAAAGGTTAAAATAGGTGTGTGAGGATAAAAAAAGTGTGTGTGAGAATTATCCTCCATCAATTAAATTTAAGCCTCCATTTTAATAATCCAAATAGACATAGACAGCACTTTTTTATTCAATTAAATTTTGAGTAACTGTAGAGAGAATTTTTTTTATTAAAAAAGGCATCTTCATCCCCACATTTCCTGAACCTTCTCTACCTTTCGCTAAGGGTTCTCTGACTCCAGATCCTTCTTCACCCACTCCTCATCCCATCATCCTCCTTTTATTTTACAAAAAAAAAAAAAAAAAAAAAAAATTTAGTTTCCATAGTCCAACCAAACCAAATTTACTTGGAGAACAACACCCAACGGTACCACCGCCGGCATCACCGTCACCGGTGTTACGACCATCGCCAGTGCTACAAGCCTACAACTGGTACAATCACCGCCGCTGCTACTACCGTCTTCGTTGTCTCCGCTGCTTCCACCAACACCGGCGCTGGCTTCGTCTCCTCTTCCACCATCGTCACTGTTGCTACCACCATCATCTCCATGGACAACGGCATCCTTTAATCCACTCTGTAACAACCACCATCATCTTCTTGGCCATCGCAACCGTCACAGTCGCAAGTTACGTCGTCTTATCCGCCTGCAACCCACTCCACCACACGCACTATTATCCTCTCCTTTATCGTGTATGTGATTTTCATTTTTCAATTACCGGGTAAGCTTTGCTTCTCTTACGAATTTGTTGAATTTAGGGTTTCAATTTTTCTCCTATTTTGGCTTATATTTTTGACAAACTTAGCTCATGGGTCTCATGTTCTTCTTCTTTGAATGTTGCAGGCTTTTAGGCATAGATGTCTCACTCTTATTGTATATAATGGCCACGATTTCTTGATTTTGTATTGTTAAATTTGTATTTCACTTTGTATTTGTACATGTCTTTTTTGAAGAATTGAGTGGCTTATGTTTGTTAACAGGTTTTGATGGATCACGGGTTCTAAGAAACGAACGGTGAGATTGAAACTGATAGATGCCGGACTATATCTGACCATGCGTTAATGAAGTGGTACGGTTTATCTTTAATATATTTTGAGCGATGACGCTATGCAATATTAATAAAGCTGATGAGTTTACTCTTGAACTATGTGCTGTGATTTGAATTAATTTTATTGAATACTAAAACATCTTTTACTAATTTGGGTGTCATCTTTTGAAGATGGAAACGGTTTTAAGCCAAGCACAATAAGGCTTGGAGCACATGTTTGGTTTTAGCCGTTGTTCAGGACAACATGATAGAAGGTATGTTTTATCTTAGAAAAATGCTTTACATTTTGAGGCGTTCTATATTCTCCTTTTTAACTTCTTAAAAGGTATTACTCATATGATTCTTTTTATTTCACTCCTAGGAATGAAGTTTAGCTCTTCGTCTGTTATTTGGAATAGACTCTGGTAAATATGTCACATAGGAAATATTAGAAAACAACTTTAAGTTTTGCAATACCTTTTGTTCCAAACAGCCATATTTATAATACCTTTCTTGAGAACTATTACGTAACGTTGTTTCTCGGCCTTTGCCATACAACATTAAACATAGATGCTTGATAGTCATTGTAGATGATGATCATTTTGACAGTGGTTGACGCTTTAGTCTTTTTTTTTTTTTTTTGGCATATTTAACAGGTGTTTGTGTGATGGATAATATTTAGTTGGTGTTAAGTATATAGTGTTTGTTGATGTTGTAAGTTTTTGGTAACCTTATCATCTGCTCCTTTTTTACTTACGATTTTCTTATAAAACTATAATTATAATATAGATACAATGATACATTTAATTTAATATTTTAGCTTATGTATTAGGGAGTGCTCATAGTTGTAAATTTTCAGTTTTCTTATGTTTTAGGTGTTTTCGATATTCTGTGATTAGTGTGTATGTATAAATTTGTAGATACAAGTGAAGTCAACAAAGCCATACTTGATACTGTTTTGAAAGTAAATTTGGTGAAGTTAACAAAGCTATACTTGATACAGTTTTGAAAGTAAATTTGGTGAGATCCGATGTTCCTAATATTTGATTTTATCACATTGATGCCATTACCTTATTTTAATTTTGAACGGTAATAATTTGCTTATCGTTTCTAAAGTATCGTTTGTACCTAACTGATTCATTGTGCTATTATTGCTATTATTGTTAGGTGATATAGATAATAGATATATACTATTTATATTGCTAACTGCACATTCTATGTTTTCTTATAAATACATTTTATGTTTCAAAGTATTGACTCATGCAATTTCTTTTTTTGGGAGAATTACGGTACGATTCTTGCTTCTTTGGGATTTCTTTAGTGTCTTTTGTTGATTATTATACTTTGTTAATTGAACTTTGTTAAGAGGCATAGTGTTTATTCATTCATTCATTATGTAATGTATTGTTGTTTTGTTATTTACATGTGATTGCTATTGCAGGTTTGCTAATTGGAGTTTTTAAGCTGCATTTGGACTCTGTTTGTAACTGCTTTTTGTTAACATGTATATGTTTATAGTTTTTTTATTTTTTTATTTATTTTTAAAATTCTTGCTTAATTTTTGGACACATATTTTTGTACTATGGTAACCTTATAAGCTTATTTGCAACGTTCAGGAAAAGCGGAGCTAAATGGAACGAATGCAACATACTGTTATTTGAACCCGAATCCCGAAGAGTTTAACCAAATGATCGGCGAGTAAGTAAATTACTATAAATTATTTCCAACTTTTAACTTACAATTATTTAGCCTACAAATTATACATACAGATACTGGAAAAAAGTTGCAGAATATACATTGAGCTAGAAAAAAAAAAAGCAATAGGTATCCACTGGCTGCGATAATGGCACAAACCCCAGAGAAACACAAGGTCAGCCAACTATTCTTATTTTCTGATTTATTAGTTTTCTATTGCATACAATGCAACCTGAGAAATTGCTAATAGACTGATTTCATACAGAGTCCAAATGCAGCTTAATAGACTGATTTATTGGTTTTCTATATATATATATATATATATATATATATATATATATATATATATATATATATATATATATAGTGGTAGGATCAAGAGTGAAGTAACCATTCGGGGGGAAGCAAAAACTTTTTTTTTTTTTTTTCGTTTTTTGAAAAAACTTTGTTCACGAACATTATAGATGAGATGAAAATATGAACATTTAGTAGAGACACTTTGTGATAAATGTTTTTATTTTGGCGGGAAAACGCTATAAGAAGTAATATACAACAATTATCGTGTTTTTCGAGCGTATTTTGAGTTTTTAGCTATTGGGGTTTAGATATTAGGGTTTAGATATTAGGGTTTAGAAATTTAGGGTTTAGGGTTTAGATTTAGGATTTAGATTGAGTTTTTAACACGAACGGTTTAGAGTTTAGGGTTTAGGGTTTAGGGTTTGGTGTTTTGGGTTTATGGAATAAACCCAAAACACCAAACCCTAAACTCTAAACCCTAAACTCTAAATCGGGCTAAATTTTACTTCACAAAACATGAAAAAAAAAACGTTCATATTCTTCACGAACAATATTATCTTGAATGTTATTTTTGTCGATCGTTTTCCCGCCTAAATAATAACATTCATCACGAAGTGTCTCTTCTAAATGTTCATATTTTCGTGTGATCTTAATGCCGGGAAAAAAAATTTCAAATAAAACGAAAAAAAAAAAAAATTTTGCTTCCCTCCCTTCCCCCGATTGGTTACTTCCCCATTGATCATGCCCCTATATATATATATATATATATACATATATATATATATACATATATATATATATATTATTTTGATTCTGAGATAGATTTAGAATTTCTTTTGTCATTATCTTATGCATTCGTCAAATTTCATTTTATTTTTTAACTCCAGGTGTGTTAATTTTTATATAAAGATTCCTGAGAAAGACGTAATGTTGCTGCCAAATACTATCAACTGAAAGGGGAAACGGGTCAAAAGGGTTGCTTTTAACCATTGAATAACTTTAGTACAATTGTTTGTGTGACACAATTGTTGTGTATATTGTTTGTTTTTCTTAATTAGTAAACTGACTCTCATAAAACGTATAAACGGTTTGCCACCGCAACGCGCGGCTGACCAACTGCTTGTTAAAAACATATACGAGTATAAAATAGATCGAGAACTTTGTATTTACGAAACATAAATCTTACTTCAGGAAAAACTGAAAAAGAGAACTTGTATAAGAACCTTGGAACTAAATGATCAATACGAATTTTTATTTGCAACACATCCCAATATGCTAGACGAGGCGTATGCTACCTTATGTAGGGCAATTCCCATGCCGAAAGTCAGATTCATGACCTTTATCGGGTGTCCAATTTACAGCATCATCTTGTTGAAGTGAAATGGGAATCTTGCTTTTATTGACAACCAGAATCTCGGCATCAACTATGTCGAGCATCACTTGAATTGTTATTGATAAGCAGGACATTTATGTATGTGATGTAAGTAGTTAATTATGTAATTTGACTAATATTTGTGATTTGTAATGCAATATGGTCTAGCTTATATATAAAAAGAACATGAGATATGTCATCATTTTTTAAAAGATTAAATTTACATTTACATATTATCTAACAGACAAATTACTATTTCACTATTCATCAATAGTAACCAGGGTTATTTCCGTGATTCCACTTTTTTTTTGACTTCAACGATAAAAGAAGCAAAAAAAAAATATTTTTTATAAAAAAATCAACTACCTTTTTTTTTTCTCCCTCAACGATAAAAGAGGCAACTTTCATAAAAGGAACAACCATTCAATGCTACTAAAAAATGTCGAAAAACATTCTTTTTTATAAAATAGATCAACTAACTTTAAAAAAAAGAACACTAAAAGAAGCAACTTTCGCAAAAGAAACAACCCTTCAATGTTAGATGTCGAAAATATTTTTTTAACAAAAAAGATCAAGATTTTTTTTAATGCGCACTCAAAACGGAGCTCTCGGCGCGAAGCGGAGCTCCAAAACTAGTTATGATCATTTAAATAGCTCTCAACTATCATTTTTGAAAACATTAAATCTTGACAAAGGTTAATATGTGGAGTTTTTATGTGTTTTGGTAATTTATTATTTGTCACATTAGTGCTAACTTGGGTTATAAAACTAAGTAGATAGATATGAAATGCTTCAGATAAAAGTTTCATACAACCTTTATTTTTCGAATATATATATATATATATATATATATATATATATATATATATATATATATATATATATATATATATATATATATATATATATATATAAAATAAAGCACGTGACAATAATCCTACGTGTCAACTCCTGAATAATTTGTGTCACGTGTTAACTCATCATTTATTCCTGACACGTGTCAGTTATTTTCATATATTAATCGAATTATTATAGATTTTCTAATTTAATTTAATATACCGATTTCATTACCTAAAATATTATATTATATTACCATATGATATTATATTATATTAATATTAATAACGATAGATGTTATAATTATGTTAATAATATTATATCATTATTAAAATAGAAAATATCATAATAACTTTAAATTTATATTAAAAAGATACATTGATTTAATATAAATATTGATTGTTAATATTTATATATATAAATGGGCATATATGAAAACCATTTACAATGTTTTTATTGTAATAAACAATTAAAAAATATATTTTTTCTATTAACATTATAATAATGTTTATGAATGATATTTTATATAATATAAAATTAATTTTAGTTTGCGCCATAATTCTAAAAAAATTATGTTAATATAATATTTGGGGCTCATGTTTATTAATTGAAGTTAAAATACTTATTTGATAATCTTTATAAATATTTAGATATTTGTATGTTCTATTTCGTTTGAGATTTTGACATAATGGAATTAGTTTATACTAAAAGCATATATAATTAGAGATGTACATAAAATATTTTTCTTAACGATCAGTTTTAAAATAACTTTTTAGGAGTTCATGTTTGGTGTTTATCGATTATTTGTCAGTTGAACTTAAAATGATTTCAATATACGGGCTCATAATCTATGTGTTTGTATTCAATATTAATGTTTCCGATACAAATGTTATCAGTAATAAAAGAGTTTTTTTCATTGTAATTGTATTATACATTTGATAAGTATTAATATTAACATTATTGACTACTAATTTATACACATGTCATACAACGCACGGACTCATAAAACTAGTATATATATATATATATATATATATATATATATATATATATATATATATATATATATATATCATAAAAATCAATCGGATTACATATTGATTAGATCATAATTTTTTTTTTTGTACGTACATGAAAAAAGCTACCAAATAACCACACATGCTTGTCTGATTGGCCACTGAGTTTTTTAATTAAGCACATCACCCGAGTTTATTTCTTGGATATGCCAAATTATTCAAAAAATGAGTGTGACTAGAGAGCGCGCATAATGCGCAATTCACCTGGTACTAGGTCTCGCTCTCGAGGGGTTTGATTATCCGAGGTTTTACCTTTTATGGGGAAGTCAATGTACTCGTTCATATGAGGATTTTCTCGCTTACCACAAAAAAAAAAAAAAACAAAAAAAAAACAAAAAAAAAAATTCAAACAACATATACAATAGTGAGCCACATTGACCTAACAATATACTTCAAACCGACTTAAAAGTTTCATACAACTTTTAAACATTATTCTTTCATCTTTATAGTTAGACAAGCAACAGAATTTTCTTTAAGTAATGAAAATAACAGTTAGATTGTCCATAGTAGAAGAGTATTTGATTTATGTGGTTTCTATTCATTTAAGTTAGCTTATAATGGTTTGAAGAATATATTCCAATGCTCTTTAAAAAAAAATTATTATATTGAAAGGCTAAGATAACTTCACCTAAAGTAAGGTTTGGACAATGATTATAATAATCTTGTGTTGTAAATTACAAACGAATAGTTGAAAACTTATAACGATGTTCTAACAAACATTGGGGTCAACGCGTGCTGCTGTGTGCGAGAAGTTTTTTGTTGTACGTAAATATAACTATATACTTTCAATTAAAATCATTTAACGTTAATGAGCTTAACATAACTAAAAAGACAATAATTCGTTTGAACATGACAAATACACATAATTAAATCTTTAATAATAACTTATTGAAACCTACATTATTTGGATATTTTTGTTAATTAATAATAAAATGTAGAAAGCAATCTTTTTAAAGAAATAATAAACAGAAAATTATAAAAGAAAGATTATAAAAAAGGTTGTTGTAAAAATTTAAAAATAAAAGAATGGGAAGGTTTAAAAGAAAAAATTAAATGAAGTGTGAGACCGAATGATCAAGTCACCAAACAAACCAACCACCACTACACTGGTTGCGCATTAGACCATAGATAATGGGCGATTGTTGAGTGCTTTGCTCATGAGGTGTCACCATAAAAGCCCCACAAACGCCAGAAATGGGCCTTTTGTCCAGGGGCTTTTGTCACGGAATCACGCGCATGAGAGAGGGGCGGTTTGTGACATGGCAGCGTGTAATTGGTTATGAGTATTTTCTCTCTCTCACTTTTAATTATTTACATCAAATACCGATCAAATTTACCAAATCATCGTCAAACTTCTTACAAAAGCCCCCCGTAACAACTTTTATTTTTTTTGTCATGGTCCAGTCACTGACTTGCCCCAAAAAGTGCATCTTATCCACTCCACGTCATAATCACCATTATCCGTGGGAATTACATTTATCAAAAATTGTTATTTAACTGATTAAAAGTTTGTTAATAAAAAACAAAAAAGTGAAAAATTGGTGGCAGAGCTATAGTGTCAATTGCATTCTTTCGGGATGATGTATAGGTAAAAAACCTTGGCCAACAAAATGATTTTTGATGAAATACGGTAAAAGGAATTGAAATTTGAAATAGGAAGAAAGTAACCTTATATACTAATTAGCATAATAATTAGCATAATATTGTTCAACGCAATATTTAATATATATATTTTTTAATTTTTCTTATTCAGTTATATACTTTTTTTTCGACGAAAAACACGAAGACTTATATAAATTAAAGACACTTGCATCAAAAAAAATGAAAGAGCCTAAACGAGAAGATAAAAGGTAAAGTCAACGAGCTTTGAAACAGGAAAACCAAACAAAACAAAACAACAACAATTACGGTAACTAACACCGAAGCACGCCATAATCAAAAAAAAAATCCAAACGGAAGCGAAACTACAACGAAAGAAACTAAACACTAGCAACACAACACCACGTGAAACAAACAACTAAACTCCCAGCATGACGTTACGAACACTCTTAACATAAACACACAACAAAAGCTAACGACCTTCATCCAAATCCGCATTGGAAGAAACAATCTTGCCTTTATCCTTGATAACCGGCCTCTAATACTTACCCTCGACCTGCTTGTATGTAACCATCTTCCCCCCTCTCGAGTTATAAGAATATCTAATAGGAGAGTCGGGATTGGACGACATCGACGGACCTACCACATCACCGACTCCGGATGAGCCACCTCCATTGACCACGACAAGACTTTTTTAATCCTTAATTCGCGATGACACCTTAACGTTAACCTCATCCCGTAATTGTAACGAACCATCACCATCCGCATTCTTCTTTTTGACTTTGTTCTTTGAACCTTTAGACCTACCTTTTTTTGGTCCATTAATACGACTAGATTTCACATTGCCGCCTTTGTCATTGCTCGTATCACATTCCGAAGAAGAGGGTCCAAATTTTTAGTTCATAGCAAAAATGAATTCTTGTTGCTTCCTGGAAAGACCCTTGCCATCCAAATTAGTATTACCTTCAATCACCTTAGAAGAAAACTCATTAGGTGCAAAGCTACCAAATTGCAAACTAGGATCTTCCAAGTCAGTATTAGAACGAACATCTAACACCCCTTTACACACTCTTCCAGCCTCATTAATAGCAACCAACGATGCATCATCCTTATTCCAACCTTCACGACTAAAGAAAGCACATGAATCACCCTTGCAAAAACAATCTGGACCACGATTAAAAGGCTCTAACAACTCCGTAACATGTGAATTATCTAGCACGGTAGGCACCAAAGATGCCACTTCCTCTCCCTGAAACCGAACAGGAGACGTATCCTTCTGCAACACCTCACCACGACTTGAACCACTGGAGCCTCGATCAAAATACCATCTACGCTATCTAACTTATATCGATCTGACCCCGAATCAAGAAGGACATCTTTAAAGGTCCTAACTGATTGGAATTCACCAAGTGAGAATAGATAACTTCCGGGGGAACAACGACCTCATCTCTAACAGCTCCGTCACCAACTACCATCACATCACTATTCAAGGAACAAATGCAGTCAATTGGAAAACCTTCGTTGCTCGATCGCTCCCTGAATGACGTATCATTAACCTCGTTCACCCAGATGGGAGTATTACTACTCTCTCTCGAATCCACCAAAACAACATCAATTAACTCGTGAATATGTTTCACATCGGTTGATTCAACGAAAGCAAAAAGAGACCCGAGATTGCCTCACGAGATTGATACATTAGCCACCGAAATAACCTCACCAAACAATTGAGCGATCTCCTTCGCATTATCCTCCGAGGCGAATCGAACCGGAACACCACGTATTTCAATCCACATGAACCTAAAGAACTTGTTTGGTTTGGATGACAAATGAGAGATTAATGAAAACTTCTCAAACCCAGGAGCCGGATCGAGTAGTTTATTAACATCATCCTCACAGGAGCATACCACAATACAACCAAATGGCCTAATCTTGCTCACATTAGCCACAATAACCTTACATGTCAACAAAAAACTTCTTAACTTACAAAGATCTAAAGATTCCGCATCAACCACAATAACCGATCTGCTTAAACACGCCACCAGAGAATCATTAGGAACCAAGTTTGCATACTTACGTTTAGGAATAACACAATGACCCCGGCCAAAAGCAAAATTTTATCTCTTTTCTTGGGCCATCCAACATAAATCGAACGGCCAAAAATGTTTGAGCCGTTCAGGTTATTCACAGCCGCCTGAGCAGATTCCGGATACAAGTAGGTCACGAATGCATAACGTCGGTCCAACCAAAACATGATGTCGGAGATAACTCCTTCTTTTTCGAAGACACTGCAGAGCATATTGCACGTACACTTCTCGAGCCTTCCGATGAACACCTTACATCATATTAACCCAGAAGAATCTGGTCTTCTTCCTCCCAGAGAAAACAAACCATCATCATCAACCAACGGCGTGCCAGCTGGATACAAAATCGGTGCACGAACTGACCCACCAATCCCAGTAAAAGAGAAGTCATGTGTTGGAAAGGTGGATGCAGCCAGATCACCACCATCGACCGGCGACGGAGAGGGGTGGCAGGGAGGGAGAGAAGGGGTGTTTGAATTTTGAAAAAAGAGGGGGAAGGGTTTTGGGTTGGGAGCATTTTTTGAACTTCATTCAATTATAAATAGTTAAATAATAAATTCAAGTAACATTGAATGTGATGGTGGTTGAGTAATCTCCGAGTCTCCATTGATTTCTCACATTTATTTCCTCTTTTTTCATTTGTCCATATATTTTTTATTTCAATGTTTCTATTTTCATCTTTTTTCTTTTAAAATCTTTTTTTACTCAGATTATGTTTTTGTTTCTTTAATTTATAAAGAAAAACTTATTTCTTTAAAATATCCTTTCATACTTTTTCTTAATAATTATATTATATTATAAAAACCAAACTTGTTTCTTTAAAATATCCTTTCATAATGTACAAAATGATAAGTACTAACTTTATGTTAGTCAATTGTATATCTATAATGTAATTATAGATTATTAAAATATTATTTAATACTTTAGTTTAAAACGATTTCTCGCAACTAATACATAGGCTACCCACTTACCACGTTAATTTGCTTAAAAAATTGATTAATAATGAATGAAAATAGGGCAAATTTCATTAATAGGTAACATATTTACATCAATTTTCTATTTTAGGTAATGTATGTTCATTTTGACGTTTAAGAGATTGTTTTCTCAAATGTTAATTAAAAAGAGGATGATCGTTACTTTCAACTTAGAACTCCGTTAAAAAATTAACGATACTTCATTTGTTAAGTAAATCACATGCAAGTCTGATTATTATTGACACTTACCTGATGATATAGAATACCCCGTGAATGATGATTCTTACAAACTGAATACTTAGTTAATTTTCGTTATTTTCGTAATATGATCGTAGAAGATTAACGACAAACGTATATGCCAATTATCATGCTTGCATATGTTCGTTACCCATAAGTAAATGCCAATGATTAGGCTCACATATGACTTACTAAAAAAAATGGAGTATTGTTAATTTTTTTGACAGAGTTGCAACTTATAAGTAAATATAATCCTCTTTTTGATTAACATTTGAAAAACAAAATCCTTTAAACGTCAAAATAAACGTAGATTACTTAAAATAGAAGATTGAGATAAAAATGTTACATTTTAGTGGAATTTGCCCATAAAATATGACATGTGTCTTTAAGATCACATAAAAATATGAATATTAAAAAAGACATTTTGTGATGAATGTTGTTATTTTGACGGAAAAACGCTCATCATGAGTACTGTTTTTTTTATCATTTTTTTCATCTTATGTGAATTTTTTTCAAAATTTGGTCCGATTAAGAGTTGAGGGTTTAGGGTTTAGTGTTTTGAATTTAGTCTTAAACCCAAAACCCTAAATTCTAAACCGTTCGTGTTGAATATTCAATATAAACCCTAATTTTTAAACCCTAATTTCAAAACCCTAAAAAACATTAATTAAAACATTACTCATGATGCATGTTATCTTTTGTTTCTTCGAGCGTCTTTCCGCTAAAATAATAATATTTATCACACAGTTTCTTTTTCAAATGTTCATATTTTCACGTGATCTTGATGTTTGTAAAAAAATATCAACAAAAAAAATTAGTTCCCCCCAAAAAGTGATTCCCTCTTGATTAAAACACAATATATATATATATATATATATATATATATATATATATATATATATATATATATATATATATATATATGATAAAAGGAAAGATATATATTATTTTAATACAATTTAAAAATAAATAAGTGAAAATTTAATAAATATTACTCCATCAAAAAGACGCTTTGATGTGACATTACGTAACATTTAGAAAAGACAACAAAAACATTACGTAACATTTAGAAAAGAATACAAAACATTCACAATTCCTGTAGTTTATAAGACTGCTCGTATCAGTTCGCGTTTCAGACCGCCATTTGTAACATCCTTGATGTTATGCGAGGGGTATATGAAATAGTATTAATTTTACAAGGAAATACTATTAAATATGATACAATTTTACACAAGTGATTTATTTATTTATAGAGTGGATATACCTAAACCTTGCTATAACACTTATAGGCAGTGTACTTAATCGTACAGTAGTGTAGTTTTTAATAAGTCCGGTTCGTTCCACAGGGAGACTTAAACTAGTTCAACGCTATATTAGTTTTAACTTATAATTGCAAAAATATAAAAATATAAATATGTAATATTATTATTATAAAAGGGGGGGTTTTTACCGTTTAATGACCGGTTTGTCGATTTTAAAACTTTAGTCACAGTTAAAACCTAATGTAAAATATTAAAAATAAATATAACTTAATTTAAAGTGTAAAGTAAATAACGATAATGAAATTGCGATAAATAAAAGTGCAATAAATAAAAAGTACGACAATTAAAGAGTACGATAATTAAAAGTGCAATTAAATATAATGACAATAAATAAAAGTGCGATAATCAAAAGTGCAATTAAATATGAAATATATAAATTATGCTTATTTAAACTTCCGTAATCATGATGTTTGACGTGTTGATTTTAGTTTATTCCCATGGGTTAATTGTCATTTGTCCTGGATTATTCGATATGTCCATACGGATTTGTCCATAATAGTCCATCAGTCATAATCATAAAGTGTGAAAGTCTTCGTCAAATTATTCTTATTCCCGAAGTCAAATATTCCAACTAATTGGGGATTCGAATTGTAACAAGGTCTTAATACTTTGTTTAATGAATACACCAGGTTATCGACTGCGTGTAGTCCAAGGTTTTACTATTTTGTTAACAATTACACCAATTACCCTTGAATGTAATCCACCCCTGTTTCAACAAGTCTATTAACTATTAATCCAGTTCCGTGTCCGGTAAAATGAACAATTATTGGTATTTATAGATATCCCGCCCACCGTACCCAGTCAAGCGTATGTGGTTATATATAAGTACGTCAAATTATAAGTCTATATATTAAATCAACGAGGTATCATTTAGTTAATATAAAACCCATTAATAGCCCATAGTCTAATTTCTACAAGTGTCGTTCTTTTATCCAAACCCCAATTATGGTACAAAGCCCAATTACTCAATTTTAATATTTAGCCCAACATCACGATTACTTCGGCATTAAATAAGCATAATAATAACTTAGCTACGAGACATTAAATTAAAAAGGTTGAACATAACTTACAATGATTAAAAATAGCGTAGCGTTACACGGACAGAATTTCGACTTACACCCTTACAACATTCGCTAACATACCCTTATTATTAGAATTTAAAATTAAAATTAAAATTAAAATTATAATATATATATATATATATATATATATATATATATATATATATTATACGTGATAGATAGAGAGATAGATATATGGATGGATATTTGGATCACCAAACTGCGAAATTTATAGGAGCTGGGTTGAAAAAGTGTGCCACGCGATCGCATGGCTTTTGTTCCTCCAGGCCATGCGATCGCATGGAGGTAGGTATCAGCTCACATGAGTTTGTTTTCTTGTTTGCCGACGTTTATAATATATAATATAATATATATATTAATTTTAAGAATTAATTATATATTATATTATATTATATTCATGTGCATAGTTGACTTGTAATTTTTAGTCCGTTGCGTCGAGCGTTGAGAGTTGACTTTGGTCCCGGTTTCGGTTTTTCGAACGTCCTTGCGTATAATTTAATATCTTGTACTTTGCGTTTCGCATCTTGTACTCTTGTAATTTTGAGACGTTTCTTATCAATAATTGGAACCACTTTGATTGTACTTTGTACTTTTGAGCTTTTTGGTAGTTTGCGTCTTCAATTCGTCGAATCTGTCTTTTGTCTTCACCTTTTATTATTTAAACGAATATCACTTGTAAATAGAACAGTTGCAACTAAAAGCTTGTTTTTCTTGAGGGATAATGCTATGAAATATATGTTCGTTTTTAGCATTATCAAATATTTCCACACTTGAGCGTTGCTTGTCCTCAAGCAATATAGTCTTCAAATAAAAATACTAGAATCACTTCTTTATTTTTCACACTTTGTACATCAGTGATTTCTATACGGCGGTATAAACAATGGTAGTAACGATGTGGTTTACAGTCCCACATGACTATGAAAATTTAGATCCATTAAGGAAATTGAATCTTTATGAAAACATTTGATCTTTTGAAAATTAAATCTAGTTTTTACCCTAGATAAGTTTTCCGGAATAACCCTTCACCGGTGTTTGCAAAATGTTTTTGTGGGTTTGGTGGGTTTCATATTTGAAAATTTTTAGCTTAAAACTTGCAGTTTTGTGTCACCCACTTGCTAACCTTGTATTTAGAAAGCAACACGTCCAGTATACTTGCTCCGTATATTACCTTTTGGTAAACTACCGTCTGGTTGTAAAAGAAAGCGTTGAACAAGCAACTGTTAAGGCAATGTCCCCTGACATGCTTTTAATTATGGTCTATAATGTGTCGGATGCAATTACTATCCTTTGTAGGAGCAATAGTAAAGCTCACCCTATAGTTTTTCGGTCTGGCACAAGGTCCTGTCTTTGACCATGCTATGCAACCACCGTTCTTACGGTTGACACCCGATTTGGTTCAGGTAACCTAATGAATTCCAGGTGAATTCCTAGGATTTTACGTTCAATGGTAATGAACGCATTAAAAATGGGTTTTTCAGAAAATAAATCGGTTTGTAATTTTGATCAAAATATTTTCTCGTTCAAGCTCGAGTTTAGATATCATCGAATTTCATGAGTTTGTAATTCTCAATCTTTAAGGTCAATCTCTAGGATTGAGTAATATCAATCTTAAAAGCTGATTTTTGATCTTTTAAGGAGATTATCCTTTCTGGGGTCTGATTCATTAGTCTTATCAAGCTAATTTGCACGGTGTCCTCCCCATTTTACGAGACAGATCCTCTCATGGTTAGGATAAGTCTGACCACTTAGCGACCCTGTTTGATGCTGAGGTCCATGGATTTCCAGCTGATTTTCAAGAAAACTTTTCAAGGTTTTTCGTAGACTCTACAACTGGTCTGGACGACAACTTCCTCACCTAAATCAAGAAGCGCGTGTCTTTTTCAGAAGACTTTACTTCCTTTTAATGATGGAATTGATTCATCGTGTAGATCCATCTTTCTTTCAAATATATTACAGTTTTTTGGGTAAAACGGTTAATTTTGTCCAAAACAAAAGTAGCTTCAATTATTTGTACAAAAATATGTGATATATGTTCAAAATAACTTGATAAATTTTTCCCACACTTGGCTTTTATTTTTTTTTCTTTGCCTTTTTATTGTCCTCTATTCCATTTTAAATTAATTCTATCATTTTGGTTTGTTTCTCAATTTATGTCCTTTCCGAGGTAACAATAATTTCGGTGTTAACACCTAGTTTTATCGTTCATAAATATGTATAAACATGATTTTGAATTCATTTAATTGAAAATTTTTAAAAATTTTACTAAAATTGGGTAGTCAGTATATAAGACTAGGGCTGTTCTTTATTATCAGAGAGCACTAGATTCTAATACAACTACTGCGTTACTAGTATTTTTAATGGTAACCAAGTGTTTAAATTTAAAATTTTAAAAATTCGAAAGAATTTAACCCCTTCTCACGCTTAAGATCTTGCAATCCCCTCATTTGTAAGAAATCAGTAACAATTTATTGAGGGTGTTTAGCGTAGAAAAATGATTAAATTTTACCAAAGTTTTCAAACATATTGGCGTTTGTTTGTTGAATGATAAATGGTGCACATCATTTGTTCATTCCGTCTTGTTGTTACATCACATTTTTATTTTCGTTTTGTCATCAAAATTAGTAGCTTTTGTTGAACTTAATGCCAGTCTTTGAAAATGCGCTGTTTTACCCTGTTATGTATAATTAACAATATACATACATACAAATATAAACATGCATGGCAATTTGAAATGAGACTTAAAATCCCACTTTCAAATCAAATATGAAATATTAGTACAAAATAATAAAATATTAAACTTACATAAAAGTATCAAAATATAATGTGGTTAAACATAAATAAATAGAAATAAAAATCATAAAAATCACCAACGGAACTATATCAATTTGGAGAGGGGTTCCAGTTCATGTCGTCGTCCGGGTTCCATGGTTGGTGATAGGTGTACTGGTATGCCTGGTTAGGGTCGTAGAGAGTATATGGCGGTCTCATCTCGGGCTGGTGTGAAGGATAGTAAGCGGGTCGGGTTGGAACATAGTGATCCTGAGGTGACAGCCGGCTCATAATCTGACGCTGATGATAGTCCCATCTATCATGCTGTCGTTGCCTGGAATGCTCGTAATCATTCCGGGCTTGCCACTGCTCCATCCGACGAAATCTCTCCACGTTTGTCATATCTACCTCATCTACACGCTGGTAGACATCAGTCATAGCCTCCCGAATGACATCCCTAATGTCATCCGCTTCCTCCATTTCCTTGTCTGAACCTCTCTCTACCTGAAGATGACTACCTTCATAGGGTACTGCCTGATTGCGTCTACTCTTTAATACCTTAGCACCCGCATAAACCCTCAATCCTAAAGGCTCAACCTGTTCTCTACATACCAAAATTGGACCCCCTTGGTCCCTATCTACACCTAAATACTCTCCAATGAGAGTAACAAAAATACCTCCTCCAATTATCCCCTCTTCCTGTATTCCTTCCACCATTTTAGATAAATAAAAACCAACACAGTAAGGGATATTAACAAAGCCTCTTGGGTCTCGAATACACTTTAGGTAAAATAAATCATGTAAGGTCAAATTTTCCTTGTTGTGACCTCTCTGTGTAATCGAGTTAGCCAAAAATCTATGAATTATATGAAGCTCGGCTCTGTTAATATGTAAGTAGGTATGTGTTCCTGCCCGCCCAAAAACATTATAATCTGACATACGCCTCCAGACGGCGTTCGCATCAAAATTCCTATCTACCCTTTCACCACGATAAATCAAATTAATACAATCGGGTAGTAGTAATTCAGCGGGCGTATATATCTGCAAAGCCCTGGCCATGTCCAGCATGGACATCCTGTACATCCTACGGCCAAGTATAAATCTAAGAAAACTTCTATCATCTAACCTATCTACATCTGCATTTAATGCTATAGTACCCATAAGCTCGACACACCATTCCTTATATACAGGCCTACGGATGGTGAATAGACGTTCCCAATCGGTAAAAGAAGAACTGCCATACCTTTGAATCAGTAGCAGTCTAACACGATCAGCTAGATGTACCGTTTCCAAAGGATTCCAATCAATTACCCTAGGCACCTCTACATCTTTCGTTACTAATTTGAATTTATTACTTTGATATGCCGGGTAATCTCTACAGCTTCTATCGAATTTCAGATTAGGATGCAATGTATGTTCAGGAATCGTTGGGTATTCTACTGGCGGATGTATCAGAAATACTGTGAAGGCATCAACAAATTGTAGCGGATCATAATAAGGTACATGTTGATCAGGTTGATGTTGTTGTTCCTGTTGCGGTTCTTGTTCGGGTTCTGGCTCGTATTGCGGCTCATATTCTGGTTCAGGTTCTTGTTGTGGTTGTCTAGATGATGATGAAGCACCAGCAGTATCGGTTTTCTGCAAAACACATTAAACACAAAATTTGTGCATCCAAATATGCATTAGTGTTAGCAAAATGACAACTTGAAACAATTAAATTAGCATGTTCAATCAAAATTAAACTTATACACATTTTCACAATTTTAACAATTCTACACTTTTTAAAATAAGCATATATGAAAATGTATATAAAGTTCATAAGCATTCAACTCAAATAACATGTTAAAACATCCATTACTAACAATTAAACAAGTCTCAAATGGCAATTATATTTAATTAATCAAGTTCATGAATTTTATACCTAAAAAGTTCACTTTAATCTCAAAAATCATGTTTAGGATCAAAGTTTGGATCATTTAACTACCTAAACATGTTACACTACTTAATTTAGCAATAATTCATGACAGAAATCGGCCATAACCTGTTTATATCAAAAAGCCTCAAATTGCTCAAGAACACAAACCCTAGATTTCTAAAAATTTTGAAATTTTTAGCTTCAAATCATGTTAAATAGCATCAATCTAGGTTATACATGCATAAAACACTAACAATTTAACACTAATTACACTAGAAATTAACAAAATCAAATTAGGTAAAATATTGGTAATTATCACAAAAACTAGAAATTTTTAGAGTTTAGGGGTGTAATTTTTACCTTTTTATTGAAGAATCCGAACCTAGGCATGATTAGAGCAAGAAATTTGATGAATTACGGTGAAAAAATGGTGAAATTTGGTGAGGATTTGAGAGAGTTCGTGTGTATATGTGTGTGTTTTGTGGAGACAAACAGCTCGCTGGTTCTTTTGTTTCTTGCCTGGATTCCAGCTCCATGCGATCGCATGGAGTTACAGTGCAAACCCCATGCGATCGCATGGGGTCCGGGTACAGTACCATTTTTGCTTTTTTTTAATATAAAACCTTATACTTAATAAAACATATAATTAATTAAAAATTAAAATTTTGTTTTTTTTAGGATGAGGGCTTTTCGGAACGATGTCCTAGTCCGTCCCTCGACAAAATTTTAAAATTTGTCATTTTTAAGCTCAGTTTTAAAAGCAAAGATTTTTGGGTTTTTTTAAATGTTTTTGGCATACTTTAATTCAATAAGGCTAAAAATAATGATAATAAAAGTTCTCGTCCCTCCCTTGGGTAAAGCAATTTCGGTTCAATAACCTAGTCTTCAACTTACGACGAATTTTAAAAATCATATTTTTAACTTAGCGAAATAAAGTAAATTTTTGTTTTTAAATTCACACCAAACTTAAATTTAAAATGCATAAAATTAAAAAAATTCATATTATTAAGATTAAAAATTCACACCAAACTTATATTAAAATTTTGGTTTTATACATACAAACTTATATTAAAAATATTAATTTTTCAAATATTTATAAACTTAAATATATTGATTTTAAAAGTTCACAATATTAATTTAATTTTTAAATATTAATTTTAAAAACATGGTAAAAATTAAAATTAAAAATCTTTTTGGTCTTTTATCCCACTTTAATCAATCAAATATTATCAAAAATGTACGCCCCTCTTTTCGGTAAAGTAATTTCGGTTCCATAACCTAGTTTAACTCATGACGAATTTTTGAAATATTTTGGTTTGATCGATTAAAGATATTTATACCTTAAGAATAAACGGTAAATTTCGCAGTGATGTAATAAATTTTTGTATGATATCAATAATTTCGGTCGCCAAACCTATTTTTATTGAGTATCAATTTAATACTTTATAGCGAACAATTTAGCGTTTATTATCAAAAGGTTAAAAGCATAAAATAAAAATAAAAACTGTACATACTTACCTGTGAGATAGAATTCTCAGTGACCTGCTTTAGCCCACTCATAAGATAGTCGTACTAATTGGTTTTCCATAGCTACATAAGCGTAACCTCGAGCATTCAACTATTTTTCTTCTAAACATATGAACGGTCCATCTCTGCATAAAGTAACGAACTCGGTATTGGAATATGTCTGATTCGTCGAGCATTTTCCTTCGTGTGACCATTTTCCGCATTTGTGACATCTTTCAAGGTGTCGTGCTCTTCTTTTTGCTGCGGATTTTGATTTTTCTTTACCAAAATGTAACTTATTATTTTCGTTCCTGGATTCTTTTCTTACTCCGTCCAATTTGCCTCTGATTAATGATACCAATTCACTTGGAAGGATGTCATTATTACGTTTAGTAATCAAAGCGTGTAGCATTAGACCATGGTTTAGTTCACAGGAAGTCTTCATATTGTATAACCTAAAAAAAATAAAAATTCAGAATGGGGGGAGAAGACTAGTTCTTTAGGGTCTGCTAGGGAAAGACCATTCGGATTCCATTCTCGAAAACTACACGAAAACAAAAAATCTAACTCTAACAGAAATACATATTACCCTAAAAAGATTCGAACCTCCCCACACTTAGTTAGCTGTGGTGTTGAAATTGTTATTGACTTCATTTTCAATTGAATCATCAACAACTTGTATATCTCTGACTTTTGCTTCAATCCATTTGTTGATTTCTTCCGTAACTTTCACAAATTCAACTAACATCGCCTTTTCTTTTGGAGATAAATTGGATACTAATCGGTTACATAACTTAAAGTTTCCCTTTATCTTAGCATCATGAATCCGTTTATAAAGTTTCTTCGTTGAACTGTTAAAAACGGGTTCATCTAATTTCGTATCATCAACTGGGTTCTTTGTGATTGGTTCATCATTAAGTGTTTCTTCATCTTCCCCACACTTATGCGTTTTTATTGGTTTAAGAGTTTTGGTTGGTGGAGATCTAAACTTTCGGTTCACAAAGGTGATCGATTTATCACCATCCCTAAGTGTCATTCTACCTTCTCTTACTTCAATGAACGCCTCGGTGGTTGCTAAAAATGGGCGACCTAAAATTAGAGGAATATCAAGGTTTTCCTCCATATTAATCACTATGAAGTTTGCAACAAAGGTCAAAATTCCCACGTTAACAAGTAAATTATTTGCTATTCTAACCGGGTGTTTAATGGTTAGGTCAAATGATTGAACACCTATTTTGGTTGGTTTTAATTTACCCATACCTAATCTTTTGTATAAGGAAAGAGGCATAATATTTGCACTTGATCCTAAATCTGCGAGTCCATTATATATACAGCACCATCATTAAGCAAGCAAGAAATGATAAATTCACACGAGTCTCCTGCTTTAGTAAGTCGAGTTGGTTTGTAAACCTTTTTCGAGTGTTCTTTTCTTGGTTCTTTCACTTCTATTTGAACTTCTTTTTCTTCATTTCTTGGAATGGAAGGTTTATATAGGAATTCTTCTTCATCACTCCAATTTGAATCCTCCCTATTTACCAATTTTGATTTTTCATATGTTGTTGATAACATATTTATGTTTTCATTTTGAAGGTTTTCTTGGGTGGTGAAATTATGATTGACTTCATTGTCAACTTCCATCGGACCATGTATGTGATGTTTAACTCTGTGACCATTAACTTTAAATTCAATCTCATTTGAATTTATTAACTCTATTGTTCCGTATGGGAAAACTCTTTTGACTATAAATGGTCCAGACCATCTTGATTTCAATTTTCCAGGAAATAGCTTGAATCGTGAATTGAAAAGAAGAACTCTGTCTCCTTCTTTAAATTCTTTTGAACTTCTGATTCTTTTATCATGCCATTTCTTTGTTCTTTCCTTATAGATTAAGGAATTTTCATATGCTTCATGCCTTAATTCTTCTAATTTGTTTAATTGACTTAACCGTAGACGTCCGGCTTCATGTAAATCAAGATTACATGTCTTCTAAGCCCAAAATGCTTTGTGTTCAATTTCTACTGGAAGATGACATGCTTTTTCGTAAACGAGTCTAAAAGGTGTGGTTCCAATTGGAGTTTTGTAGGCTGTTCTAAAAGCCCAGAGTGCATCCTCCAATTTCATGGACCATTCCTTCGGATTTGATCCTACGGTTTTCTCTAGAATACATTTTAATGCTCGGTTGGTATTTTCAACTTGTCCACTTGTCTGTGGATGATAAGCAGTGGAGATTTTATGAGTTACTCCATATCTTTTGAGAACTTTCTCAAGTTGATTATTACAAAAATGAGTACCCCGATCACTTATTAAAGCTTTCGGTGTTCCAAACCTTGCAAAAATACGTTTTAAAAAGTTGACTACAACTCGTGCATCGTTAGTCGGGAGAGCTTGTGCTTCCGCCCATTTAGATACATAATCAATGGCAACGAGAATGTAGAGATTATTAAGATTTTGGAAATGGACCCATAAAGTCAATATCCCAAATGTCAAATACTTCACATACTTGAATGACATTTTGTGGCATTTCATCACGTTGACTTATTTTTCCGGCCCTTTGACAAGCATCACAGGATTTGCAAAGAAGGTGTGCGTCTTTGAAAATTGTAGGCCAATAGAATCCAGCATCGTAAACTTTTCTTGCTGTAAGTTGAGGCCCATAATGCCCTCCTGTTGGTCCTGTGTGACAATGGTTTAAGAAACGACTAGCTTCATCTCCGAATACACATCTGCGTATTATTCCATCGGGACAACTTTTAAACAAATATGGATCTTCCCAGAAATAGTGTTTTATATCACTATAGAATTTATTTCGTTTTTGGTACGACAATCCTTTTTCAAGGAATCCACATACTAAATAGTTTGCATAGTCTGCAAACCATGGAATTTCATTATAATCTATCTTCAATAGATATTCATCAGGAAAGTTGTCTTGTATGGCCGATTCATTTAGAACTTCTAATTCGGGATTTTCAAGACGAGAAAGATGATCAGCGGCGAGATTTTCTGCTCCCTTTTTGTCTCGGATTTCAATATCGAACTCTTGTAAGAGTAAGATCCAACGGATTAATCGTGGTTTGAGATATTGTTTCGAAAATAGGTATCTAAGAGCAGAATGGTCGGTATAGACCACCGTTTTAGCTAGAACGAGATATGAACGAAATTTGTCAAAAGCAAAGACAATAGCAAGGAGTTCTTTTTTAGTAGTTGTATAATTCGTTTGTGCTCCTTGTAACGTTTTACTAGCATAATATATAGGTTGAAATCGTTTTTCAATTCTTTGTCCTAAAACGGCTCCCATTGCAAAATCACTTGCATCGCACATTAGTTCAAATGGTAGATTCCAATTTGGAGTTATCATAATCGGCGCATTAGTGAGTTTTTCTTTAAGAATATTAAAAGATTTGATGCATTCATCTGAAAAGATAAATGGAACATCTTTTTCTAGGAGTTTATTCATAGGAGTGGCAATTTTAGAAAAATCTTTTATGAAACGTCGGTAAAAACCGGCATGCCCTAGAAAACTCCTAACTCCTCTAACATTGGTGGGATGTGGAATTTTAGCAATTACATCTACTTTAGCTCTATCCACTTCAATTCCTTCCTTTGAAATTTTATGACCAAGAACGATGCCTTCTTTAACCATGAAATGACGTTTCTCCCAATTAAGTACTAGATTTGATTGTTCACATCTAATAAGCATTCGTTCAAGATTAACTAGACATGTTTCAAAAGTATCACCGAAAACTGAAAAGTCATCCATGAAAACTTCCATGCATTCTTCTATCATGTCGTGAAAAATCGCCATCATGCACCTTTGAAAGGTTGCAGGGGCGTTGCAAAGGCCAAATGGCATGTGTTTGTAAGCAAAAGTACCATAAGGGCACGTGAACGTGGTTTTCTCTTGGTCTTCAGGTGCTATTGGAATTTGAAAATATCCGGAAAAACTATCAAGAAAACAATAGTAACTATTTTCGGCTAATCTTTCCAACATTTGATCAATAAAAGGTAAGGGAAAGTGATCTTTTCTGGTGGCGTCATTTAATTTTCTATAATCAATACAAACACGCCATCCTGTTGCAGTCCTAGTAGGAATAAGCTCATTTTTCTCATTTGTGATGACAGTCATGCCACCCTTCTTAGGTACGCATTGAACTGGGCTTACCCATGGACTATCAGAAATTGGATAAATTAAACCTGCATCTAGTAGTTTAATAATTTCTTTCTTAACAACATCTTGCATATTAGGATTTAGTCTTCTTTGGCGTTGCACATACGTTTTATGACCTTCTTCCATAAGGATTTTGTGTGTGCAATACGAAGGACTTATTTTGTAACGACCCGGATTTTTCCAATCGTTTTATACTTATCAGATTAATATTTACATAAATTAAACCTTACCAACATGATAAGCAATCCAAATTATTGAGACTTGTGTTTTTGAAAAGAGTTTTACACAACGTTTGACCGTCCAATTTGACCGATGATATCACGAACTATATAACATATGATAATTATACGTTTGTGTATATATATGTATTTATATATATTTAACATGATCTAAGGATGGTTTAACATCTCATTGTGTACTAATGACAATGAGTTATAAGTATATTTTGAAACTACTAACTTAAGTTTTCAAAACGATAACTATACGTAACATTCTTTGATATATATACTTATAACCTATAATGCTTATACATGTATCGTATATATAATGTATTTAATCACTTTTTAAGGTCTTAAATACATAAAACAATATAAGTATATTCACAAAAGATAGCTATATTTGAATTCTCATTCCGTTTCCTCAAGATTTCTATACGTATATCTAGGGTATATGTACCCGTATCATACCCAGCTTCTATACGTATTTACTATTGGTATATACACATAAAATCAACATCCTAATCAACATTATTACTGCCCTAGATATGAGGTAACTAGGATTTGTCAAGTAGCATGAATTATTAGTAAGAAAACAAAATTAGGAATCCTTTTCTTTCTTTATAAACTAAAAACGTTTTTATGAATGAACACCATTTCTTCACTCCATTTTCTCATACCTACACCCTCATTTCTCTCTCAAAATACTCCTAAATTCATACTTGATCATCTCCAAGCATTTTCCCCATCATTTAGCTTCAATTACAAGCCTTAAATACCATAAGAAAACTCTTTCAAGAACATATCAAAATAACCACCCATTTGAAGAAGTATACTTCCAACCTTTTGATCTAACTCCACCACTCTTTGATTCCAAGATTTTTTCTTATCTCTTACAGTAACTTTATCCAAGTAACTTGAGGTAGTAACCTTGTTCATAATCTTGTTCGATTCATAATTATATAGCTATCTTATTTTATGTTGTAAAATTTTAACAACAAGAACATAGTTTGAATGATTTCGAACTTATTTGCAAACTAAATATATCCTTCTAACTTAACTTTTAAAACACTTCAAGACCTGTAATATATCATAATGATATGCTAACTTAACAAGATATAACTTGGTTTTACAAAGAACACCTTAAAAACTGAATCTACGTCGTCGGAGTGCAACCGGGGGCTGTTTTGGGTTGGATAATTTAAAACCATCTTGAACTTTGAATTGGAAGTTTATGTTCTGGAAAAATGATATTTCTTATGAATATGTTAACACATAAAAATTTCATGGTTTAACTTAAAGTGTAAGTATTTTTAGAAAAATGATCATTAAATGTTGTTTTTATGATGGAAAATGATCACTTTCATAAGTTTCACCAAAGTTTGACCTATAACCTGTGATTTCGAATACAAACTAAGGTATTTTCAGTTCATATTCTTAAAATTTGACTCGATCCAAGGGAGTGGCAAGTTGAACCAACAAAAACGGAGTTGTAATGAAGAAACTACGACTAAAACAAGATTGGGTATCCGAAGATAGTTTAGCTACGAAAATATTTGGAGATAAAGTAAATTAATCATATCTTTTCTAATTAATATGATATTTTATATATAATTACTTATGATTTGATTTTATATATTTCAGGACCACCCGTAAACAACACGAGAAGATTAATCATAAGACCTCATGATTGTACGCAACACGTCATTTGACAACACGGTACTTTATGTACGCAAAACGTTATTTGACAACATGGTACTTTATGTACGCAAAACGAATACGATGAGGTCTTTATTTATTTTATTGAGCAACTAATTGTGGACCACTAACATCGGACTGCTAACTACGGACTAAGAAAATATTAAAAGTATTATAAGTATATATATATATATATATATATATATATATATATATATATATATATATATATATATATATATATATATATAACGATTACTTGAAAAGAAAATATGTTGATATATTATATATATGGTTAGGTTCGTGATATCTATCGGAGACCAAGTCGAGTTAAATACCTTCAAGGCAAAAGTGAGTATATAGTCCCACTTTTAAACTCTAAATATTTCGGGATGAGAATACATGCATTTTATGATTTACGTTATGGACACAAGTGATTAAAAATATATATTCTATGTTGAGTTGTACCACTGGCATACTTCCCTGTAACTTGGTAACTACTATTTACATGAGGTATTGTAAACGCGAATCCTGTTGATAGATCTATCGGGCCTGACCACCCCAACCGGACTGGACGACCAGTATTCAACGGTTGCACTGTACTTCGTTTCGGTGACTACACTTGGTACGGTGTAGTAAGATTTCATAATAAAGGGAATATGCGACGTTGATTAAATGTTAAGGATGGTTATCAAGTGCTCAACAACTTAGAATATCTTTATTAAAACGTTTATATATAAAATCTTGTGGTCTATATTTATAACGCTGCCGACATTAAACCTATATCTCACCAACTTTATGTTGACGTTTTAAGCATGTTTATTCTCAGGTGATAACTAAAAGCTTCCGCTGTAACATGTTGAATTTAAGCAAGATCTTGAGTATGCATATTTGTGTCAAAAATAAAACTGCATATCGGAGAAGTTGTAATGTAAAATACGTTGGAAATCGTGTTGTTATCATCACATGTAAAGTTTGTAAGGCTAAGATTATCGCTAAACGATAATCATTATTATGTTGTTTAAACTTTGTATTTTTAATAAAAGTTATGGTTTGTATTGTAAAAACGAATGCAGTTTTCTTTGAAAAATGTCACATATAGAGGTCAATACCTCGCAATGAAATCATATGTTATTATATTTGTCCTTATGGTTTAGGACGGGTTATGACATGTGGTATCAGAGCGCTGGTCTTAGAGAACCAGAAAATTTGCATTAGTGTGTCTTATCGAGTTTGTTAGGATGCATTAGTGAGTCTGGACTTTGACCGTATTTGATTTAGAAAACTATTGCTTATCCTTGTTGGTTAAAAATTAATATGTAAATATTATGTGGTGCTAACGTGCTAGTTGTTATGTGATAGATGTCTGGCTTAGAACTTGTTATCACATTCAGCGACTCCGAACCAGAATCTTCAGATGGTGTTCCAGTCATTAACCTGTCCGATGATGAAAACGACACCTTTGGGGAAGACTCACAATTTTCGGATGAATCAATTGAAGAGGAACCGGAAAGTGATCCTGAGGAGGAAGAAATACAGGAAATTACGAAAGACAAGTTCTAAAGAGGAAAGAAACGAAAGGCTACTGAATTGGAAAATCCAAATCCCGAGTTTAGTGAGGATGTTGTGGCACCAACTCCACCAGACACTTCCACCCCTATTCCCACTATTCCTATTAGTTCTATCCCGGCATCCAGTTCTTCAGCCCCTCAGCCAAAACGCAGGGAGACAGTCAAGATAACCTTTAAGCGATTTCTCTGAACACAAACGTTTTGGGTTAAATGATGCGCTGTTGTTTTAAACCATGGGATCATATAACGTTTTGTATAATATTACTAGTGTGGTTTGCTTAATGTTTGATGTAAGATAAGCATATGTAAAATAGTGAAGTGTGAAATGCAATAATTTTCCATGGTTGAGTATTATTTGGATGGTAGTAATTAATTTCTGTACTAAGCTATTAAGTATGAACTTTAACGGGTAGGTACTACCCTAGATATAATTATAAAATGCTAATAAGAAGAAAAGGCTTTTATAACAATAACTGGTTCATATTATTAATAAGCTACGATGTACTGTAAATACATACTACATCTATAATATTCCATGTGAATAATTATTTTTTTCATTCTTATTGAAGATTATGGCTAGATTGAACCGAATGACGGAACAAGAAATCGAGGAACTCATCAATCAGCGAGTGGACGACAGAATGTTATGGGTCGAGGCTGCGAGAGGTGCTGCAGTTAACCCAAATCCTCGTGTGGGATGTACTTACAAAACTTTTCAAGGTTGCAAGCCCTCATCATTCAGTGGAACAGAAGGACCGGTCGGTTTAACCCGGTGGATCGAAAAGATTGAGTCTGTGTTTAAAATCAGTGGTTGTATTGATAAGGACATGACCAAGTATGCATCGTGCACCTTACAAGATAGTGCACTCACGTGGTGGAAAAACTATGTGAAGGTCGTAGGAGGAGATGTAGCTTATGATACTCCCTGGGAAGAATTCAAAACAATGCTAATCAACGAGTATTGTCCAAGGAACGAGGTTAGGAAGTTAGAAACTGAATTACGAAGCCTGAAAGTTGTTGGTACTGAACTCACCAACTACAATTAGCGATTCATGGAATTAGCTTTGCTATGTCCCGAATTGGTACCAACCAAAGAATGGAAGATATAACTGTACAAAGATGGTTTGCCTAAAAATGTCAAAGCAAATGTTACAGCATCGAAACCCAAGACTATTCACGAAGCCATCACCATGGCAAACGAGTTGATGGATTAGATTATTCTGGATAAGAACACCGATGTCAAGACATCAGAAAACAAAAGAAAGTGGGAAGGTAATCAACAATCCAACAAGAAACAAGAAACCACGCAAGGTGTGGGTAGTGGTTCCAGCTCAGGTTACAAAGGACGAAATCCTTTATGTAACAGATGCCATAAACATCACTCTGGTTATTGTAATGTGGTGTGCAATAATTGTAATCGAAGGGGTCATCTTGCTGAAGATTTTAGGATTCCTGTTACAAATACCAATGGCACCAAGACTCTTGCCACCAATGCAAATAGAACTGCCTTGGCCACGGTTACTTGTTATGGGTGTGGGAAACAGGGTCATTATAAGAGCCAGTGCCCGAATCCAGAAAAGAATAACGGATCTGCACGTGGAAGAGCATTTATTATTAATGCTAGAGAGGCGTATGAAGACTCGGAGCTGGTTACGGGTACGTTTATCATTAATAACTTATCAGCATCTATTATATTTGATACTGGTGCCGATAAAAGTTACGTGTGTAGAGACTTTTACGCTAAATTGAATTGTTCATCATTACCTCTAGATGCTAAGTACATGATTGAGTTAGCTAATGGTAAACTAATTAAAGCCGATAAAATTTGGCGTGATTGTAAAATAAATTTAGCCGGAGAAACATTTAAGATTGATTTGATACCCATAGAATTAGGAAGTTTTGACGTAATTATCGGCATGGACTGGATGTCCAAAGTAGGAGTCGAAGTGGTGTGTGCTGAAAAGGCAATTCGTATTCCTCAAAAGGATAAATCAATGATAATGATTTACGGAGATAAAGGTAACCCAAACCTAAATCTCATTAGATGTTTGAAAGCTCGAAAGTGCTTAGAAAAGGGATGTTATGCCATCCTAGCACATGTAAAGAAAGTTGAAGAAAAGGAGAAAAATATTAACGATGTAAATGTAGTAAGAGACTTTCCCGATGTATTTCCGGAAGAATTACCGGGACTACCTCCTTTCAGGTCTGTAGAATTTCAAATAGATCTTGTACCAGGTGTTGCACCGGTTGCTCGTGCTCCATATAGACTTGCACCGTCCGAGTTAAAAGAACTTCAGAGTCAGTTAAAAGAATTACTGGACCGAGGATTCATACGACCAAGTACTTCACCGTGGGGAGCTCCAATTTTATTTGTTAAAAAGAAAGATGGAACTTTTAGGATGTGTATAGATTATCGTGAATTAAATAAGTTAACTATCAAGAATCGGTATCCACTACCGAGAATTGACGACTTATTTGATCAACTGCAAGGATCATGTGTGTACTCGAAAATCGACTTAAGATCGGGCTATCATCAACTACGTGTCAAAGAAGAAGATATTCCGAAAACTGCTTTCCGGACATGCTACGGTGATTACGAATTTTTGGTCATGCCGTTTGGATTAACGAATGCACCAGCTGTATTCATGGACCTCATGAATCAAGTTTGTAGTCCGTATCTAGATAAGTTTGTTATCGTTTTCATTGATGATATTCTCATCTATTCTAAAAATGAGCAAGAGCATGAGCAGCATTTAAGGTTAGTATTAGAATTGTTAAGAAAAGAACAGTTATACGCCAAATTTTCTAAATGTGCATTTTGGTTGAAAGAAGTGCAATTTCTTGGTCACGTTGTTAGTAGCAAAGGAATTCAGGTTGATCCAGCTAAAATTGAGGCCATTGAAAAATGGGAGACTTCTAAGACACCAAAGCAGATACGCCAATTTTTGGGTTTAGCCGGTTATTATAGAAGGTTTATTCAAGATTTTTCCCGAATAGCTAAACCATTAACAGCGTTAACGCAAAAAGGGAAGAAGTACGAATGGACCTCTGAGCAGGAGAGTGCATTTCAATTACTAAAGAAGAAGTTGACTAAGGCGCCTATTTTATCGTTACCTGAAGGGAACGATGATTTTGAGATATATTGTGACGCTTCTCAACAAGGTTTTGGTTGCGTCCTTATGCAACGAAAGAAAGTTATTGCATACGCATCCCAACAATTGAAGATTCACGAGCAGAATTATACGACGCATGATTTAGAATTGGGAGCAGTAGTGTTTGCATTGAAGATATGGAGATACTATTTATATGGGGTTAAATGCACTGTGTTTACTGATCATAAAAGCCTTCAACATATTTTTGATCAGAAACAGCTGAATATGAGGCAACGTAGGTGGGTCGAGCTGATAAATGACTATGATTGTGAAATTCGCTATCATCCCGGGAAATCGAACGTGGTGGCTGACACTTTAAACAGAAAGGAACGGGAACCAACTCGAGTACGAGCAATGAACATAAAAATTCGCATGAATCTCAACTCACAAATCAAAGAGGCTCAATGAGAAGCTCTTACTAAAGAAAACATAGGAAATGAAATAATGAAGAAGTATGAGAAGCAACTTGTTATACGGGAAGACGGAATTCGATATTTTGCAAACCGTATTTGGGTACCAAAGTTGGATGGATTAAGGAAGTTGATATTGATTGAGGCACATAAGACAAGATACTCGATACATCCTGGAGTTGGAAAGATGTATCAAGATCTTAAGACGCATTATTGGTGGCCTAATTTAAAGACAGACGTTGCAACATATGTTGGGGAATGTTTAACTTGTTCCAAAGTTAAAGCAGAACACCAGAAGCTGTCAGGGTTACTTCAACAACCAGAAATCCCAGAATGGAAATGGGATGGTATTACCATGGATTTCATCACAAAGTTACCTAAGACTGCCTAGGGTTATGACACCATTTGGGTAATAGTTGATCGTCTCACCAAATCTACACATTTCTTGCCTATAAAGGAAACGGATAGAATGGAGAAACTAATACGATTATACATAAAGGAAATTGTTTCATGGCATGGAATACTGATTTCCATTATATCCGATCGTGATAGTAGATTTACATCAAAGTTTTGGCAATCACTACAGGAGGCCCTGGGAACTCGTTTGGATATGAGCACCGCATATCATCCACAAACTGACGGGCAGAGTGAAATAACAATCCAGACTCTTGAAGACATGCTCAGGGCATGTGTGATCGATTTTGGAAACGGATGGGATAAGTATCTACCATTAGCAGAATTCTCGTATAATAATAGTTATCATGCGAGCATTAAAGCTGCACCATTCGAAGCACTATATGGAAGGAAGTGTAGATCCCCTATCTGTTGGAATGAAGTAGGAGATCGACAATTAACTGGTCCCGAGATCATACATGAAACTACTGAGAAGATAGTACAAATCAAGGAGGGATTGAAAACAGCCCGTAGTCGCCAAAAGAGCTACGCCGATGTCCGAAGGAAACCATTAGAGTTTCAGATCGGTGACATGGTTATGCTAAAGGTGTCACCTTGGAAAGGTGTAATACGTTTTGGAAAAAGAGGTAAACTGAACCTAAGGTATGTAGGCCCGTTCAAGATCATCAAACGCATCGGACCGGTAGCTTATCGACTCAAGTTACCACAACAACTTGCCGGAGTACATAATTCATTTCACGTCTCAAACCTCAAGAGATGTCTTGCAAAGGAAGATCTCACCATTCCTCTTGAAGAAATCCAAGTCGACGAGAAACTACAATTCATAGAAGAACCAGTCGTTAAGGTTCGTTGGAATGCTCGAAGAGGTCCCGAGTTTACTTGGGAACGAGAGGATCAGATGAAACAAAAGTACCCACATTTGTTTCCCGACAATGCAAAATAGGTACAACTTTAAAATTTAAGGACGAAATTTATTTAACGGGTAGGTACTGTAACGACCCAGATTTTTCCAATCGTTTTATACTTATGAGATTAATATTTACATAAATTAAACCTTACCAACATGATAAGCAATCCAAATTGTTGAGACTTGTGTTTTTGAAAAGAGTTTTACACAACGTTTGACCGTCCAATTTGACCGATGATATCACGAACTATATAACATACAATAATTATACGTTTGTGTATATATATGTATTTATATATATTTAACATGATCTAAGGATGGTTTAACATCTCATTGTGTACTAATGACAATGAGTTATAAGTATATTTTGAAACTACTAACTTAAGTTTTCAAAACGATAACTATACGTAACATTCTTTGATATATATACTTATAACCTATAATGCTTATACATGTATCGTATATATAATGTATTTAATCACTTTTTAAGGTATTAAATACATAAAACAATATAAGTATATTCACAAAAGATAGCTATATTTGAATTCTCATTCCGTTTCCTCAAGATTTCTATACGTATATCTAGGGTATATGTACCCGTATCATACCCAGCTTCTATACGTATTTATTATTGGCATATACACATCAAATCAACATCCTAATCAACATTATTACTGCCCTAGATATGAGGTAACTAGGATTTGTCAAGTAGCATGAATTATTAGTAAGAAAACAAAATTAGGAATCCTTTTCTTTCTTTATAAACTAAAAACGTTTTTATGAATGAACACCATTTCTTCACTCCATTTTATCATACCTACACCCTCATTTCTCTCTCAAAATACTCCTAACTTCATACTTGATCATCTCCAAGCATTTTCCCCATCATTTAGCTTCAATTACAAGCCTTAAACACCATAAGAAAACTCTTTCAAGAACATATCAAAATAACCACCCATTTGAAGAAGTATACTTCCAACCTTTTGATGTAACTCCACCACTCTTTGATTCCAAGATTTTTTCTTATCTCTTACAGTAACTTTGTCCAAGTAACTTGAGGTAGTAACCTTGTTCATAATCTTGTTCGATTCATAATTATATAGCTATCTTATTTTATGTTGTAAAATTTTAACAACAAGAACATAGTTTGAATGATTTCAAACTTGTTTGCGAACTAAATATATCCTTCTAACTGAACTTTTAAAACACTTCAAGACCTATAGTATATCATAATTATATGTTAACTTAACAAGATATAACTTGGTTTTACAAAGAACACCTTAAAAACTGAATCTACGTCGTCGGAGTGCAATCGGGGGCTGTTTTGGGTTGGATAATTAAAAACCATCTTGAACTTTGAATTAGAAGTTCATGTTCTGGAAAAATGATATTTCTTATGAATATGTTAATACATAAAAATTTCATGGCTTAACTCAAAGTGTAAGTATTTTTAGAAAAATGATCATTAAATGTTGTTTTTATGATGGAAAATGATCACTTTCATAAGTTTCACCAAAGTTTGACCTATAACCTGTGATTTCGAATACAAACTAAGGTATTTTCAGTTCATATTCTTAAAATTTGACTCAATCCAAGGAAGTGGCAAGTTGAACTGACAAAAACGGAGTTGTAATGAAGAAACTACGACTAAAACAAGATTGGGTATCCGAAGCTAGTTTAGCTACGAAAATATTTGGAGATAAAGTAAATTAATCATATCTTTTCTAATTAATATGATATTTTATATATAATTACTTATGATTTGATTTTATATATTTCAGGACCACCCGTAAACAATACGAGAAGATTAATCATAAGACCTCATGATTGTACGCAACACGTCATTTGACAACACGGTACTTTATGTACGAAACACGTCATTTGACAACATGGTACCATGGGTCGAGATTAATTCTGATCAATACGAATACGATGGGGTCTTTATTTATTTTATTGAGCAACTAATTGTGGACCACTAACATCGGACTGCTAACTACGGACTAAGAAAATATTAAAAGTGTTATAAGTATATATATATATATATATATATATATATATATATATATATATATATATATATATATATATATATATATATATATATATATATATATATATATATATATATATGTAAGGATTACTTGAAAAGAAAATATGTTGATATATTATATATATGGTTAGGTTCGTGATATCTATCGGAGACCAAGTCGAGTTAAATACCTTCAAGGCAAAAGTGAGTATATAGTCCCACTTTTAAACTCTAAATATTTCGGGATGAGAATACATGCATTTTATGATTTACGTTATGGACACAAGTGATTAAAAATATATATTCTACGTTGAGTTGTACCACTGGCATACTTCCCTGTAACTTGGTAACTACTATTTACATGAGGTATTGTAAACGCGAATCCTGTTGATAGATCTATCGGGCCTGACAACCCTAATCGGACTGGACGACCAGTATTCAACGGTTGCACAGTACTTCGTTTCGGTGACTACACTTGGTACGGTGTAGTAAGATTTCATAATAAAGGGAATATGCGACGTTGATTAAATGTTAAGTATGGTTATCAAGTGCTCAACAACTTAGAATATCTTTATTAAAACGTTTATATATAAAATCTTGTGGTCTATATTTATAACACTGCTGACATTAAAGCTATATCTCACCAACTTTATGTTGATGTTTTAAGCATGTTTATTCTCAGGTGATAACTAAAAGCTTCCGCTGCAACATATTGAATTTAAGCAAGATCTTGAGTATGCATATTTGTGTCAAAAATAAAACTGCATATCGGAGAAGTTGTAATGTAAAATACGTTGGAAATCGTGTTGTTATCATCACATGTAAAGTTTGTAAGGCTAAAATTATCGCTAAACGATAATCATTATTATGTTGTTTAAACTTTGTATTTTTAATAAAAGTTATGGTTTGTATTGTAAAAACGAATGCAGTTTTCTTTGAAAAATGTCGCATATAGAGGTCAATACCTCGCAATGAAATCATATGTTATTATATTTGTCCTTATGATTTAGGACGGGTTATGACATATTTCTTTAATATCATGAATCTTCCATGCAATAGCTGGTTTATGAGCTTTTAGCACAGAAATGAGTTGAGATTTTTCAGTTTCAGTAAGAGAAGACGATATTATTACAGGTAATTTAGTTTCACCATGTAAATAAGCATATTCCAAGTGGTTTGGAAGTGGCTTTAACTCTAATGTCGGTGGTTCTTCTATCGATGATTTGTATCGATATCTGTCTTCTTCTTTTAACATTTGAATTTCTTCTGTTGTTGGTTCATATCCATTAGCCATAAGTGTAGCTAATATTTCAGTTTCATCAATTGGTTCAGTTCCTTCTCCTAAAGAACATTCTCCTGTTCCTTGTAATTCTGGAAATTCTTCTAACAATTCTGCATGTGAATCTATAGTTTGAATATAATAACATGTATCATCTGCAGATTGCGATTGTTGCATTGCTCTATCAATAAAAAAGGTAACACTCTCATCCTCTATACTTAGGGTCAGTTTCTTTCCAAACACGTCTATTATTGCTTTAGCTGTGTTTAAGAATGGTCTTCCTAATATGAGAGGAACTCGAGAATCTTCTTCCATATCCAGAATAACAAAAGCTACTGGAAATACTAAAGTACCAACTTTAACTAGCATGTTCTCCATTATCCCTCTAGGATATTTTACTGATAGATCGGCTAGTTGTATGCTTATTCGTGTTGGTTTCAATTCTCCAAGGTCTAGTTTAGCGTATAGCGAATATGGCATTAGATTTATACTAGCACCTAAGTCTGCCAATGCTTCTATTGAACTAAGACTTCCCAGAAAATATGGAATTGTGAAACTTCCTGGATCAGATAATTTTTCAGGTATCTTATTCAATAGTACTGCAGAACAATTTGCATTCATAGTAACAGCCGAGAGTTCTTCCATTTTTTTTCTATTTGTGATTAGATCTTTCAAGAATTTAGCATATCTAGGCATTTCTGAAATCACATCAATGAAAGGAAGATTTACATTTATCTGTTTAAACATATCCAAAAATTTGGATTGCTCGGCTTCAAGTCTTTCTTTTCTCATTTTACTTGGGTAAGGAAGTGGTGGTTGGTATGGTTTAACATAAGATTTAGCCTTAACTGTGTTATCTTCATTAATCTTTTCAACTACCAATTCTGATTCCTTTTCTTGCTCAGATTGTGGTTCTTGTGGAGTAGGAATAGCTTCATCAGAAATTACAGGCATTTCAGGCGGTTTAAGTGTAATACCACTTCTTGTGGTAATGGCTTTAGCTATTTCATTCCGGGGGTTAGCATTTGTATCACTAGGTAGACTTCCCGGTTTTCTTTCACCTATCAACCTTGCTAGGTTGCTTACTTCTTGTTCCAAATTTTGAATAGAAGCTTGTTGATTTCTAAATACTTGAGCATTTTGTTCATTGGTTTGTTTCTGAGATGTGAAAAACTGAGTTTGAGATTCAACTAGCTTTGACATCATATCTTCTAAATTTGGCTTTTTATCATCGGTTTGTGGTGGTTTATTTTGAAAAGTAGGTCTTTGCTGATTGTAAGTATTATTGGATATTTGTTGATTACTAGGACCTTGTTGGTTGTTGTATGGAACATTTCGGTTATAATTCTGGTTTTGATTGTAAATTGGTCTTGGCGGTTGATAATTATTCTGATAATTATTTCCAGGCCTTTGGTTTATGTATGAAACATTCTCTCTTTGTTCCATTGTTAGTTCAATACTGAGATAATCTTTTGTCAAATGTGGTCCTCCACACTGCTCACAACTAATTCGTATTGAGTGGATATCTTTAGTCATCTTTTCCATTTGTCTCTCGACAGCATCTATCTTTACAGAAATGGAATCGAAGTCATGGCTAGAATCGGCTCTAGCTGCTTTAGATGATCTAACAATATCTTTTTCTTGGTGCCACTCATGTGAGTGGGAAGCAGTGTTATCAATAATTTTGTAAGCATCAGTTGCGGTTTCTTCATAATGGAACCACCAGCTGCTATATCGATGTGTTTCCTTGTAGTGATGTCGCATCCTTGGTAGAATATTTGTACTATTTGACAAGTATCTAAACCATGTTGCGGACATCCTCTTAATAACTTTCCAAATCTTGTCCACGCCTCATATAGAGTTTCATTTGGCTTTTGCGTGAACGTAACAATTTCTCCTTGAAGTCTCACGGCTTTAGATGCCGGAAAGAATTGTTTAAGAAATTTTTCAACTAAAACATCCCATGTATCAATCGCCCCTTCAGGTAACGATTCTAACCAATCTTTGGCTTCTCCCTTTAAAGTCCAGGAAAATTACATGAGATATATCTGTTCATCCTCAACTTCTCGGATTTTAAATAAAGTACAGATCCTATTAAATGTTCGAAGATGTTTATTTGGATCTTCCTTCGGCGCACCACTAAATTGGCATTGATTTGTTACCATATGTAGGATTTGTCCTTTGATTTCATAATCTGGCACATTAATGTCTGGTTGAGTAATTGCGTGACCTTGGCCAGTGCATTTAGCTCGCATTCGGTCTTCCATACTTAGAGGTTCCAGATTCTCCATAATTGAATTTGTTGAATCTGAATCACTAGAGGATTCTGATTTAATGGTTGGTTCCTCAACAATCTATGTTTGAATGATTGGTGGTTCCGGAGGAAAGATTAATGATTCAGGATCTATGAATTGTCCCTGAATATTCTCCGGATTCTCAATTGTGAGGTCGGGTTCAAAAAATGGATTATCGGAAATTTGAATTTGAGTACTTGGTTGACTGGATGACGATTCTAAAGAAAAATCAACGGCGACAATATTGGCTAGATGTCTTGATCGAGTTACAGGTGGTGAACGTACAAAAGGTGGTGAATGTTTTGCTCGGTGCATTCACTGAATATCCTATTAGTTATAAAAGATAAAAATTATATAAGCTATCAAATTAATAGACTTTTCTGCTTTTGCTCACGTTTCGAATAGCCAATAGATGCAGCAGGGAGCCAGAATCCTTTAAATCGGAAGCTCACAACTCAGCCACTAACAAATTCAACTATTACTACGAAGCAGAAAATTTGGGATGTCTATCAATTTAACCACTTAAAATAATTTTTCGTTGAAATTTAAAGAAATTTTAGAGAAGAAATAGAAAAAATCTAAGTCCTAAAAACTAGAGTGGCGAAAAATAAGAAAGAAAAAGAGCGCGTCGAAAAACGTCGAAAAATAAAAGGTCGAAAAATAATAGGCGTCGAAAAATAAAAATAAGAAGTAGCGCGTCGAAACTTAAAAAGGAACTAAAAACTAAAAATTAAAAGTTGCGTCTAAAAATATTAAAGCTTAGAGAAATACTATATCCCAAATGGCAATAACTTAAAAAAGTACTAAAATATAAAAACAGCGTCGCAAAACTCTAAAGCACTTAAATCTTAGTCTAAAGAAAAAGCACTTAACGGATTTTACGGCAAGGCCTAAAAATCTAGAAATAAAAATAACTATGGCAAAAACTATGTCTTAAAACTAAATACGAGCGAAAAATACAAACATTACGCTAATACAAACAAAAAGATACAAAATATAAAAATAAACTTAAAGTTGTAAAAAGTACAATTTTTATAAAAATATTATTTTTATATTATTTATTTTATAAAACTATTAATTTTATAATTTAATAAAACTAATTAAACTTAAATTACAAATTAAATAAAAACTAAAACTAAATAATATTAAAATTAAACCCTAATTAGGGTTTTAGTTAAATAATAATAATAATAATTATTACGTAATTATTACAGAAAGGATCAACTGTGGCGTGTCAGACAGCTTCATGCGATCGCATGAAGTTTTGCCTTCGGGCTCATGCGGTCGCATGAGCTAGGGTTTCGGGCCAAAAGTTGGGCTGCTACAGTGCCGGGCCTCGAGTGTTTTTTTTTTTTTAGTTTTATGTTTTAAATATATATATAACTTAATTAAAAATTTAATTTTAAAAACTAAAATAAAAATACTTATTCACTTTATAAATATTTTTAACAACTCTTAAAAACAAATATATAGATTTTTTTTATATTTTCTTTTTATATTTTTGTATTATTAATATTTAAAACGTATATTTTTTTATACAAAGAACTTAAAAAAAAAACTTTTTTTTATATAGCGTTTCGCTTCCGGCGTTTAAGCTTGTCCCCGACAGCGACGCCAAAAATACTTGATGTTATGCGAGGAGTATATGAAATAGTATTAATTTCACAAGGAAATACTATTAAATACGATACAATTTTACACAAGTGATTTATTTATTTATAGAGTGGATATACCTAAACCTTACTACAACACTTATAGGCAGTGTACCTAATCGTACAGTAGTGTAGTTTTTAGTAAGTCCGGTTCGTTCCACAGGGAGACTTAAACTAGTTCAACGCTATATTAGTTTTAACTTATAATTGCAAAAATACAAAAATATAAATATGTAATATTATTATTATAAAAGGGGGGTTTTTACCGTTTAATGACCGGTTTGTCGATTTTAAAACTTTAGTCGCAGTTAAAACCTAATGTAAAATATTAAAAATAAATATAACTTAATTTAAAGTGTAAAGTAAATAACGATAATGAAATTGCGATTAATAAAAATGCGATAAATAAAAAGTACGACAATTAAAGAGTATGATAATTAAAAGTGCAATTAAATATAATGATAACAAATAAAAGTGCGATAATTAAAAGTGCAATTAAATATGAAATATATAAATTATGCTTATTTAAACTTCCGTAATCATGATGTTTGACGTGTTGATTTTAGTTTATTCCCATGGGTTAATTGTCCTTTGTCCTGGATTATTCGATATGTCCATACGGATTTGTCCATAATAGTCCATCAGTCATAATCATAAAGTGTGAAAGTCTTCGTCAAATTATTCTTATTCCCGAAGTCAAATATTCCAACTAATTGGGGATTCGAATTGTAACAAGGACTTAATACTTTGTTTAATGAATACACCAGGTTATCGACTACGTGTAGTCCAAGGTTTTACTACTTTGTTAACAATTACACCAATTACCCTTGAATGTAATCCACCCCTGTTTCAACAAGTCTATTAACTATTAATCCAGTTCTGTGTCCGGTAAAATGAACAATTATTGGTATTTATAGATATCCCGCCCACCGTACCCAGTCAAGCGTATGTAGTTATATATAAATACGTCAAATTATAAGTCTATATATTAAATCAACAAGGTATCATTTAGTTAATATAAAACCCATTAATAGCCCATAGTCTAATTTCTACAAGTGTCGTTCTTTTATCCAAACCCCAATTATGGTACAAAGCCCAATTACCCAATTTTAATATTTAGCCCAACATCACGATTACTTCGGCATTAAATAAGCATAATAATAACTTAGCTACGAGACATTAAATTAAAAAGGTTGAACATAACTTACAATGATTAAAAATAGCGTAGCGTTACACGGACAGAATTTCGACTTACACCCTTACAACATTCGCTAACATACCCTTATTATTAGAATTTAAAATTAAAATTATAATTATAATATATATATATATATATATATATATATATATATATATATATATATATATATATATATATATATATATATATATTATACGTGATAGATAGAGAGATAGATATATGGATGGATATTTGGATCAACAAACTGCGAAATTTATAGGAGCTGGGCTGAAAAAGTGTGCCATGCGATCGCATGGCTTTTGTGCCTCCAGGCCATGTGATCGCATGGAGGTAGGTATCAGCTCACATGAGTATGTTTTCTTGTTTGCCGACGTTTATATTATATAATATAATATATATATTAATTTTAAGAATTAATTATATATTATATTATATTATATTCATGTGCATAGTTGACTTGTAATTTTTAGTCCGTTGCGTCGAGCGTTGAGAGTTGACTTTGGTCCCGGTTCCGGTTTTTCGAACGTCCTTGCGTATAATTTAATATCTTGTACTTTGCGTTTCGCATCTTGTACTCTTGTAATTTTGAGACGTTTCTTATCAATAATTGGAACCACTTTGATTGTACTTTGTACTTTTGAGCTTTTTGGTAGTTTGCGTCTTCAATTCATCGAATCTGTCTTTTGTCTTCACCTTTTATTATTTAAACGAATATCACTTGTAAATAGAATAGTTGCAAATAAAAGCTTGTCTTCCTTGAGGGATAATGCTATGAAATATATGTTCGTTTCTAGCATTATCAATCCTCAAATCGGGCCTAGACGTAAGATGACATTTTTATCCTTAGGCATAATTGTGTGGTTAATTATGTTTCTATTTTAACTATATGTTTTGTATTATTTTATTATTTGGTTAAGACCAGTTTGTGACAATGGTCACAGAACATATTCGTTTATTTAATTTGGACTCCGTTAGGGCAGTTAAATTAAGTACGAAAGTTATTAGATAACTGGTAAATACCCGTGTGTGATGGGGTATTGTGTTTAACACTAGTATATAAGAAAGATACCAGCTTCTTTCCCTCATTTTCTTGAAGCTTCTAATTTACTCCGTACCTAAAATCTTACCACTTGAAACCCTAGATTTCTAATTTGTGTTCTAGAGCGCAAATCATTCATATCATCTTGTTCTCAACAAATTACTGATTCTATTGAGGTAAGAATCAAAGTGTTTCAAGCTCTAATCTTTGAGAAAATGAATATTTTGTGTTAACTTTGTTAAAAGTGCAATTTTGAGTCAAAATGGTTGATTTTGATGTTGTTTGTATCAAAATCTTGTAGGTTTATGCTTATTGATGTTAAGTGTACTCGATTTGATCAGTTTAGGGGTAACAAACGAGCTCTAAAACAAGAATTGGTGATTTTAGGTTGAAACCTGTCAGTTTTCTGTTGTTGCTGCACGATGAACACAATCGTACGGTTGCAGCTTGCAACTGCACGGGTACACGGTGCAACCGTACGGGTGCATGTGCAACCGTACGGGTGCATGTGCAACCGTACGGGTGCATGTGCAACCGTACGGATGCAGTGGTGTTGGTTCAAAAAGGGCATAAAGTGTGCAACCGTACGGACGCATGATGCAACCGTACGGATGGACTTGCAACCGTACGGATGCATGTGCAACCGTACGGATGCAGATCAGTGATGCATTGTTGTGTACTTTAGCTGTTTCTTAGCCGTTATGATGTGCGTGTGACTTATGATGATCAGGATGTAAATTTTAAAAATGCATAAGTGTTAATTAGACTTTTTAGCGGCGCTTTTTGATACTGATTTACTATGCTGTGCTGTTTTGTGTTAACGGACAGAAATTTACTTGATTTGCCTTATGTTCAGGTGATAAGGATAAGGAAGCCGCTCAGTGATAGATTATCTGAGCTAGTTTCTGGTATTCGGTGAGTGGGTCTATCTCCGGATAGAGTATTAAGAAGCTGACACGCTACTTGTTCAGACTCTTTACTTTTATGTTTATATCTAGTATGAATACCATGTGTAGTTAGATATTACCATGCTAGTTAGGACGGTTGCATAACTGATTATCTGTGATCTTATGTGCGCACTGTCAGTTGGACACCAACTGAGGCAGCAAGGTTGGGAACCCACCGAGGCGGCAAGGTTGGGAACCCACCGAGGCGGCAAGGTAGGGTTGGTGTGAGGTCGACCGTGGTAGGCTGGTCGTGTCATGATGTTACTGATTGTTCGGTATAGCATAGAAGGACACATGTGTTGCATCTGGATGGTTATGCAGTGGAATCAGTAAAGCGGAATATCGGTAGACTGTAGCCTGATCATCTAAGTCGTGTGCTCGTACAAGCCGTCGATCCTCATATTGTCAGTTGTTGTTGTATGTTAGTTCAGGACGTTAGCATAGATGTGATCCTTGCATGTTCAGTTGCTTATGCTTGGTCTGTTAGATAGTATCCATTCACTTAGCAGTTGTGCTAATTCCCCCACATTTCCACTCCTTGCAGGTTTAGGTACTGCTGATTAGGATGAGTGTTGCGGACGGATTAGACGACATGTTTGACTATAAGCTGAACTCTGATGTTTTCTATTTTAATAATGTTTTCACGTAACACCATACTGTATAAAGTTGGTTTGTAAACAACGTTATGTAAACATTAACTAAGGCTGTTATGGTAATTAAGTAAATACTTCCGCTGTGATATAAAAAAATCTGGGTGTTACAACTTGGTATCAGAGCATGGTTTAGTAACAAGTACGTGCGCGTATTTGTTCTTAAACCCTGAGTTAAGTCAAACATATCTGTGAGATGGGGGCTAAGTGAATGTAGGATGTTGTGCATGTTAGTGTTTAGGAAACTAACAGTTATCCACTAAGCTTTTGTGCCAGTGTTTTGTAGCACAGATGGTAGATGACAGAGATGCGAACTCTACAAACCCAATCCACCCCGGAACGTTCAGTGCTCCAGATGTGGAGGATGAGGTTGAGGTATATCAGGTTGATTATGTGCATGAGTTTGAAGGTAGACTCAAGGAAGCTCAGGATAAGATTGTTGAGCTTGAGATAGCTAGACAGTCGGGTAATGAGGATACACCACCGGGTTTTGCTACTGCTCAGTCACATACCGTACCATAGATAAACCAGAACTAGTATCAATACCCAAATCAGAATCAAGTCCCTCAATACATCACGCCACCATAGATCAATTACCAGTACTCAAACCCAATGATGATGAACCAAGTTCAGCCACCTATATATCAACAATCATTCCTACAACAGCAATTCCAACAACAATACCAGCCACTAAAAAGATGCACCTTTAAACAATTCAGAGATTGTGGATCGACTCCATTCTCGAGAAGTTCTGACCCAGCTGTGACTCTCAATTGGTTACGGGAGGTTGAAAAAGAATTTGAGGTTTGTCATTGTGAGCTAGAATTAAAGGTGACTTATGCGAGCAGGTTATTGAAAGATAGAGCAATGGTATGGTGGGATTCTGTGATAGCTAGTGTCCCTCCAGAGCAAGTTAGAATGATCACTTGGGAGCAGTTTTACGATAAGGTATGTGAGCAATACTGCAATGTGTTTGACATGAACAGAATCAAGATGGAGTTCTGGGAAATGCGGATAACACCGCAGATGTCAATTGATGAGGTGATTGAGAAGTACATGGATAAGCTGAGGTTTGTACAACAATGGGTGCCTGATGAACAATCAAGAATCCAACATTTTGTGAACATGATCTTGCCGGAGTACATGACCTTTGTGAGGTTAGCCTCGACGTTATCTCTGGCTTTTGTGATGGCAAAGATGGTAGAGAGTGATGTTAGAGCAGCGAGGGGTATGAATATAGGGAATGTGGTACCGCAGGGTAGTCAAGCTACTAATCAGTCAAGTTTGAAGTCTAAGAAATCATTTGGGTTTAGACAAAAGGGTAAGGGTAATCAAGGTAGTTCAGGTTCTGGTTCTGGTAATAGAGAATGGTGTAAAGGTTGTAAGTCTTCTCACAGTGGGCAATGTTAAGAGGCAACGAGAACATGTTTAAGATGTAGTATGGTAGGTCATGAATCTCAGGGGTGTTCCTTCAGGGATAATGTGTGTTGGAGTTGTCACCAGCCGGGTCACCGTTTAGCTAGTTATCAGGCATCAAAGGGCGCAAGTTTCGGGGCAGGGTCAGGGCGCGTTCGGCATCTGTCGGGGGTTCCATAGCCTCAAGTGGACAGAATAGAAAGAACCCACCGACTGTGGAAGCCAGGGCCTTTCAGATGACAGTTGAGGCTGCAACGAATAATGATGATGTCATAACCAGTATGTTCTTGATCAACTCAATACCTGCTAGAGTATTGTTTGATTCAGGTGCAAATAGGACATTTATGTCTAGATTTCTATACTAAGTTGGGGTTACCTGCTACTGTGCTGACTGAGCCTGTTAGAGTAGAGGTAGCTGATGGTAAGACGGTTCCAGTCACAACGTATGTGTCTGGGGCTAGTATAGAAATTGATGGTAGACCGCTTTCTATGTTCTGTTTAGTGTTGCCTATCCCTAGTTGTGACGTAGTATTAGGGACTTACATAAGGCCCACATTAAGTGTGATAAGAAGATTGTGACTTTCCGTTTGACCGATGGAACCCGTATTGTGGCTCGAGAGAAACGAAGTGGGTTTAGTTTTCCGTTGATTTCTATGATGAAGGCAAAGAAGTCACTTTCTAAGGGATGTGAGTCCTTTATGGCTTATGTTATTGATGCTAAGATGGAGAAGAGATCGGTTACCGATATTCCGGTGGTTTCGGAATTTTCAGAGGTGTTTCCTGATGAGTTACCAGGGTTGCCGCCGGCAAGAGAAGTAGAGTATAAGATTGAGTTGGTTCCGGGAAGAACTCCAGTAGCTAAGGCTCCTTATAGGTTATCACCTTATGAAATCAGAGAGATGATGTCTCAGATACAGGAATTTTTAGGCAGGGGGTTTATAAGACCGAGTTCCTCGCCGTGGGGTGCGACGGTATTGTTTATAAAGAAGAAAGATGATACTCTGAGAATGTGTATAGATTATCGAGAATTGAATAAGAGAACGGTTAAGAATAAGTATCTGTTGCTTAGAATCGATGATCTGTTTGATCAGCTCCAAGGTACGTCGTATTTTTCGAAAATAGATATTAAATCCGGGTATCACCAGGTTCAGGTTGCAGAATCAGATATACCGAAGATTTCACAACCCGTCCTAATCCATCTGGACGAAGTCCATATCGATTATAAATGATTCACAATAGTTGATTTCATCGCGAGGTATTGACCTCTATATGATACATTTTACAAACATTGCATTCGTTTTTAAAAGACAAACTTTCATTTCATCGAAAGTTGACAGGTATGCATACCATTTCATATATCCAAACTATAAATGACCTAATCTGTCATTTACTTAATAATAATCTCTAATGAACTTCAACGACTCGAATGCAACGTCTTTTGAACTATGTCATGAATGACTCCAAATAATATCTTTAAAATGAGCTAACGCACAGCGGAAGATTTCTTTCAAACCTGAGAATAAACATGCTTTAAAGTGTCAACCAAAAGGTTGGTGAGTTCATTAGTTTATCATAATCATTCATTTCCATTATTTTAATAGACCACAAGATTTCATTTACTCAATAATCATACACTCGCAAGTGTTTAAAAATCATTCGTATGATGAACACCTGGTAACCGACATTAACATAATGCATATAGAATATCCCCGACACGCTCGCAAGCATGCTATAATTTTATAGGCAATCATAATCACCTTATTAAGATCGAAGTACTAAAGCATCCGACAGTTCGGATGGGGTTTGCCAGGCCCATAGATCTATCTTTAGGATTCGCGTCAATTAGGGTGTCTGTTCCCTAATTCTTAGGCTACCAAGTTTAAAGGGGCATCTTCGATTTCGATCATTCAACCATAGAATGTAGTTTCGATTACTTGTGTCTATTTCGTAAAACATTTATAAAAGCAGCGCATGTATTCTCAGTCCCAAAAATATATATTGCAAAAGCATTTAAAAAGGGAGTAATGAAACTCACCATACTGTATTTTGTAGTAAAAATACATATAATAATATTGAACAACTAAATAATGCAGGGTTGGCCTTGGATTAACGAACCTATAACAGTTGTATATTTATTAATATTCATAGTTGTTATTGAGCACACACACACACACACACACACACACACACACATATATATATATATATATATATATATATATATATATATATATATATATATATAAATGTATTAGTTATATCATTTTTATGTTAATAATATATATATGTTTTATATGTTTATTTTGTATATAAAAATATTAAATTTTGTTATGTTATATGTGTTAAATATATATATTTATGTATGTATTTCATTTGTTTATCGAAACAGTAGTTCTAATTATACTAAGTTAATATTAGTAAAAATAATGGTAATAACATTAATAATATACTTATTTTAATAATAACGCTATTAGTGATAATAACAATGATATTAATAATATTACTTGTAAAAATATTAATTTTACTGTTTATGATAGTTATGATATTAATGATTTATTAATAATAATAATAATAACTTTATTAAAAATGATAATATTAATAATAATAATGATTTTGTTAATAATGATACATTTGTTTAATAATAATAATAATAATACTAATAGTTACAAAAGTGATACTAATACTAATATTAATGAAAGTAATATTAATTTTTATTACTTTCATAATAATCTTAATAATAATCATATTTGTTTCTGACATTATATTAATACTAGATGATAACTTTTATAAATATACTTTTATTAGTAACATAAATAATAATAATAATAATAATAATAATAATAATAATAATAATAATAATAATAATAATAATAATAATAATAATAATAATAATAATAATAATAATATTCATAATACTAATAATAATTATAATACTAGTAAAAATAACACTAATTAATTACAATAATAATCATAATAATACTAAAACTAATAATAATAATAATAATGATAATAATAATAATAATAATAATAATAATAATAATAATAATAATAATAATAATAATAATAATAATAATAATAATAATAATAATAATAATAAATGAGAGTAACTACCTCATAAAGCCTTTTCTAAAAAAAAATGGCTGCTGCAAGACTCGAACCCTAGACCTCTCGATACCTGTCAACACTCCTAAACCATTGGGCTATTGCCCGTTTTCTCATTATAATGGATACCAATTTTTTTTAAACCGTGATTTCCTGTTTTCCTTTCTTCTTCACACATCACTTGACCATGGAACGATTCCAACAACCGATTTTAAGAGTTGAATTATATTATAAATTGAAACAGAAACGTATTGGTATGATTAATTAATTTAATAGAAACAAAAATTTTAAAAACAGATTAATCATAACAGACGATGTACCCGTTTAAGAGCATGAAATCAATTTTGAGTTTTTAGAAGGTTTTGGGTCACGACTTCTACATGAAAAAGGTTCAACATCATTCTTAGAAACTATGAAAATTATCAATTTAACTCAAATTGAAACAGACAACTCGAATTTTACTGAAGAACAAACGTTGACTTTTAAAGTTCTAAACTTTGACTCGAAAATTCGAAGTCGATAGAAAGAATTGGGATTTTAGACTTTGCAGATAGTTTAAATAAATGATTTAAGACGTAACTGAATTAACACATTTTGAAGTTTGGTTCGAAATCGAGGTATTCGAATAATGAAATAAAAACAGGGCAGTTCGTTGTTGTTCTTCCACTTTTTAAAAAAAATTGATACTTATAAGCTGTTAAGGGTTTTTGGAATTGATAGTTGATAGTGTAAGTTGGTGTTACCTACAATGTGAATTTATTAGGTTTAATAGACAATTCAAATTTTTAACAGTTTAAATAAAAGAAATATATAAATAAGAAAAATAAATGTTGAAATCGATCTCTAACTGATTTTGTATTGTTCCTCTGATTTGATTCTGATTAGTACGATTTTTGAAGACAAGAATCAATTTAAACTACAGGATGAAAGCTAAGTTAAACAAATTCATACGTAATTTTTCTTGATTTAATAGTTTATATAATAATTAATAAATATTTTAGTAATATTAATACTAATCACTAATTATATTAATAATAAAAAATTAATAATAATAGAAATACTAATAATAATAATATTAGAAATATCAATATTATTTATGATAATAACATTAGATTGTATTATTTCCTAATTATAACTATAATAATATTAATGATATTAATAATATTAATATTGATAAAGATAATAATAATATTAGTAAATAATCGTAATAATAATTGAAATTATGGTTTTTAATCATTCTTACGATAATATTTATATTTTTCATCTTTATTTCATTAATCATAACTTTTTTTATTACAATTAAAATAATAAACATAGTAATAACTATAATAATAATCATGCTTTTTAAAACAATAATAACATCATTAATATCTTAAATTACATGTATTAACATGTATATGTAATAATAATTATATTCATCATATTGAGATTAATATTAGTAATAATAAAATATTATAACAAATATATTTTAACTTGTATTGATATTTAATTATTAATTTTATATATTATATGATAATATAGGTTAAATATTTATTATTTATACATTATATATATTACCATATAATCATTGATAAGAACCATATATATATTTATTCATTTTGATAATACTTACTTATCCTGTTTATTGTTTTACGTTTTTAATTTTAATTGATTAAAGTGTATTTTATTAATCTCATACTATTATATATAAACCCTTATATTTATGTTTATTTATTTACATATTTATTTACACTCAATCGATCGTGAATCGGCAGGCATGGTCAAAGGGTAACTGATTACATGAATATAGATTTCAAAACTTTCGAGACTCAATATTACAGATTTTGTTTATCGTGTCGGAAACATATAAAGATTAAAGTTTAAATTTGATCGGAAATTTCCAGGTCATCACAGAAGATAGCGTTCAGAACTAGATACGGGCATTACGAGTTCTTGGTTATGCCATTTGGGTTAACAAATGCTCCGGCAGTCTTCATGGATCTGATGAATAGGGTTTGTAAACCGTATTTAGATCAGTTTGTTATTGTGTTTATCGATGATATATTGGTGTATTCAAAGACTAAGACTGATCATGCGACATATCTTCGATAGGTGTTAGAGTTGTTAAAGAAAGAGCAGTTATATGCTAAGTTCTCGAAGTGTGAGTTCTGGCTCCGAGAAGTGCAGTTTCTGGGTCATGTTATTTGTGAGGCAGGTATTAAGGTGAATCCGTCGAAAATAGAAGCGGTAATGGGTTGGAATTCGCCGAAGACGCTGACAGAAGTTAAGAGTTTCTTGGGTCTTGCGGGTTATTATCGCCGGTTTATAAAAGATTTTTCTAAAATAGCGGATCCGTTAACCAAATTAACCAGAAAAGATGTAAGTTTCCGATGGAGTGATCAATAGGAACATGCCTTTCAAACTCTGAAATAGTTTTTGTGTTAGGCTCCAGTGTTAGCATTACCCGAGGGTTCAGATGACTTTATGGTTTATTGTGATGCTTCAATTGCTGGGTTGGGGTGTGTACTGATGCAGAGAGACAAAGTTATCGCGTATGCTTCTCGTCAGTTAAAGACACACGAAAGTAATTATCTGGTTCATGATTTAGAAATGACTGCAGTGGTATTTGAGTTAAAGCTTTGGAGACATTACTTATATGGTACAAAGTGTATAATATGTACGGATCATAAAAGCCTCCAGTATATCTATACTCATAAAGAACTGAATATGCGACAGAGACGGTGGATGGAGCTTATAAAAGACTATGATTGTGAAATAAAGTATCACTCGGGCAAAGAAAATGTTGTTGCTGATGCTTTAAGTCGTAAGAAAACTGTGGAAACCGTGAAATTTATGAGAATTGAAATAGTTTCAGAACTTATTGAACATATAAGACAAGTTCAAGCCCAAGCTTTATTGAAGGAGAATTTAAAGACTGAATTGATGACCAAAATAAAAGACCAATTGACTAACGATTCCCGTGGACTTGAGATGTTTAAGAACCGAATTTGGGTGCCTATGCTTTGAGATTTAAGGAAATTGATCTTAAATGAAGCGCACAAATCGAGGTTGACCGTCCATCCGGGTAGTACCAAGATGTATAATGACTTAAAATCGATGTATTGGTGGCCCACGATGAAGAAATATGTTTCTCAGTTGGTAGAAAAGTGTCATATTTGTGCACAGGTTAAGGCCGGACATCAGAAACCTTATGGTTCGTTACAGCAGTTGAAAATTCCAGAGCGGAAATGAGATCATATTATGATGGATTTTGTAACCAAATTACCTAGATCTCATAAACTTAATGATATGATATGGGTAATTGTTGATCGGCTAACGAAAAGTGCACACTTCTTAGCAACAAAAAAGACAGCTTCATTGAGTACTTTGACAGAGTTGTATTTGAAAGAAATAGTTAGTCAACACGGGGTTCTGTTGTCTATCGTATCCGACAGGGATTCTAGATTTGTGTCTAACTTCTGGAACAGTTTACAGAAAAGTTTGGGAATGAGGGTAAATCTGAGTACAACGTCTCATCCATAGACCGATGGTCAGAGTGAGCGTACAATTCAGACAATAAAGGATATGCTTAGATCCTGCGTGTTAGAGTACGGTGGTCCATGGGATATCCATTTACCTTTGATCGAGTTCGCTTATAACAATACCTACCATTCGAGTATTGGTATGCCGCCTTATGAGATGTTGTATGATCGTAAATGTAGACCTCCGACTTGTTGGTTAGAAATCGGAGAGAAATAGTTTGCAGGTCCATAATTAGTTCAGATAACAGCAGACAAGGTAGTGATAGCGCGTGAAAAGTTGAAAGCGGCACGTGATAGACAGAAGATGTATGTCGATCCACGTAGACGTTCAGAAAACTTTGAGGTGGGTGATCGTGTTTACTTGAAAGTTTCACAGTGGAAGGGAGTTATCAGGTTTAGTAAGCGAGGTAAGTTAGCTCCAAGGTATATTGGGCCATTCAAGATTATCCAAAGGGTTAACGACTAGACTGTTGTGTTAAAGCTTCCAGCGGAGTTGGCAGGGATATACAACACATTTAATGTGTGTTATCTTAGAAAGTGTAAGGTTGACGATGAAACGCAACTGGTTCCGTTAAGCGATTTAAGGGTTGACTTGAATCAAAAGCTAGTTGAAGAACTGGTTAGGATTGTCAATAGAAAGGTGACAAAGCTGAGAAAGAAGGAGATTTATATGGTGCTTGTTGAGTGGAAGCATAGTTTAGGATCGAACCTTACATGGGAGACCAAAGAGTTGATGAAGGCTCGTTATCCACGACTGTTTGACCATGACCAGATTCTAAGGAAGGAATCTTCTTTAAGGGGGGTGGATTTGTAACATCCTCAAATCGGGCCTAGACGTAAGATGAAATTTTTATCCTTAAGCATAATTGTGTGGTTAATTATGTTTCTATTTTAACTATATGTTTTGTATTATTTTATTATTTGGTTAAGACCAGTTTGTGACAATGGTCACAGAACATGTTCGTTTATTTAATTTGGACTCCGTTAGGGCAGTCAAATTAAGTACGAAAGTTATTAGATAACTGGTAAATACCCGTGTGTGATGGGGTATTGTGTTTAACACTAGTATATAAGAAAGATATCGGCTTCTTTTCCTCATTTTCTTGAAGCTTCTAATTTACTCCGTACCTAAAATCTTACCACTTGAAACCCTAGATTTCTAATTTGTGTTCTAGAGTGCAAATCATTCATATCATCTTGTTCTCAACAAATTACCGAGTCTATTGAGGTAAGAATCAAAGTGTTTCAAGCTCTAATCTTTGAGAAAATGAATATTTTGTGTTAACTTTGTTAAAAGTGCAATTTTGAGTCAAAATGGTTGATTTTGATGTTGTTTGTGTCAAAATCTTGTGGGTTTATGCTTATTGATGATAAGTGTACTTGATTTGGTCAGTTTAGGGGTAACAAACGAGCTCTAAAGCAAGAATTCGTGATTTTAGGTTGAAACCCGTCAGTTTTCTGCTGCTGCTGCACGATGACACAACCGTACGGTTGCATCTTGCAACCGCACGGGTACACAGTGCAACCGTATGGGTGCATGTGCAACCGTACGGATGCAGTGGTGTTGGTGCAATCGGGCATAAAGTGTGTGATATGGTTGAAACGGACGGTTTTATTTCGCGCGGTGTGTTCGGGCCGCGGCGCGCTAGGATCAGCCACTCGAGGGGGAGGTACTGTTTTAAATTTATATTTAGTGGGGCCTAAATCTTACTACTCCTTATAAGTAAGGGAAGTATGACCTATAGTCGTATTTTTGAGATATCAGTAGGATCGAACCTATATTTAAGCCTAAGATAGTTAAGACGGAGTAGTGATTACCTATTTTTGGGATTTTCTAATTTATAAGACAGATAAAGTAAATGCGATAAAATTCGTAATTCAGATAAGATTAAAGTGAGTGCATACTATGACTTCGTCAGTTACTCTGCCGAGATTATGGAATGCTGGCTCATGAATAGGCAGAGGCCTTGTATTCATTACACTGGTCCTAAACGCCCCTATCATAAGACATGTCACTGGGTACTGCGTTAGGCTTGAAGATTCTGAATAGATAGCAACGTCCCTTACCCCCGACACCCGTGCAGTCTGACTACAGGCATACACGTTCAGACGGCTCATCCAATTGAGCGACTCGGTTGGGTGATGTATTAACATTCCACAATAGTCTAAACTTTCTTAAGCATAATAGAATACATGGTTTACCATATCCGAGAGACATGATGTGTTTCAATGCTTTCGTTAATGATTGGTTTTAAAAGATAGTTAGGCCCTTAAAAAGAATTCAACCATAAAGAACACCATGGCCAAGTCAAGCTGACTTCCATGAACACGTTCGGTTATCCTAACGGTCCAATCCTTTATGTGTCTAAACAAACAGTTCCTTAATTAACTAAGAATCCCTCAAGCAGGGTGCAATGTTTGAGACCGCGTTATGGTGCAGTGTACTGGTCAACACTAACCAGGTTCCATGGCCTTACTTAGCAGAGGTACAGCTTACAACAACCGTTGTGCTTCAGCGTGCACGTATGAAGTTTATATGCTTGGTGACTACACTAGCATGGTCTAGGACCGACAATGTACTAAGGGTCTAGTCAGATGTTTCACTACGAAAGAGTCCTCAGTCGGAATCCAAAGCTTGATAGACTTACTACAACCGTGTGCCTCAGTCAATCTTACGCTGTATCCAATAGACTTCTCTTACCAAGGGGTGACACAGATAGTGTACTCTGAATCGGGGTTCGCGACTTCCCAATAACAGAGCCTATAACTACGTTCTATTAGTTGAAAAAGCGATTGAGTTTAAAGCATAATCGGAAAGCATTTCAATAACATACACAGATCATAATATTATTTTGGCATTATAACTGCTTACATCATAGCATACACTAAAGATAACTACTCGCTAATCATGACAACAATATCACATAACATAATGATAGAAGACATTATAAAGATAAGGGATAGAAGTACCAGTAGATTAAATGAGTTCTGAATACAAAAGTGACAACTTCAAGACTCCAGACCGCTCCTAATACAATGTTCGGTGTTCTTCTCTGGGTACTAGGTTTCCCGCATGGAGTCGAAGGCCTTGAGAGTATGACTAATATTGTACAAGAGAGAGAAAGAAGTGAATTGAAGTGTGTGTTGGAATGAATGACAAAGACCCTTTAAATAGACAAGAATTTTGCCTGCAAACGGCTGGCAAGCTGTTTGGAAAGCCGTTTGGCAAGCCGTTTATCGAACCCGTTTACTTGACCGTTTGGCAGGCCGTTTGCCATACTGGCAAGCCGTTTGGCAGGCCATTTTTGTGCATGGTCAGCCTTGATTCACTGGATCATAACTTGATTTCTTGTCTTTCACTGTTTTCGCTCTAGAATATTCGTTTTAGCTCCGATTCTCCTGATTCTTTTTGCACCGTCTTCGTAATTACTTGTTCTTCAATTCTAACTGACGAAGTGGGTATTTTGCCGACAAAGTTCAAATCTTTCTTGTTTTTGGGCCTTAATACCGGGGTGAAAACGTGACTTTTTAGCCGATATCAAATATCCCACACTTAGACTTTGTTTGTCCTCAAGCAAACTCTCATTTCCTTAAGAATCTTTTTGGCATTTCTTTTTAATAGCCTAAGCGGTTTGCTTTTATTATAAGAGCAAAAAGATAAGGTGAGTCATCTATGTTATGATTGAAACTATCTCTGCAAGCATGCGAGGAGGTTACATGATATAGGCTAGCTTTCACGGGTCACTCAAATCACTCAAGTGTTTACGGTTCCCTATAGATCTAAGAAATGAATACACTCATAGCCAGCATGTTGCACCCATCGTCATAGGCTTGATAAAGACTCAAATCCTTGCTGCTAATGCGAGAACGATAGTAATCTCAGCTTATAGGTCATTTGTCAATGATGGAAAAGGAATTTTGGAGTGGTAGTGAAGTTGTTTTTGAGGGGTGAGATAAAAGGGTAATGTAGTCTTTATACAGACTTTTATTTGGATAGATAGGAGTGCTAAAGTATTTTGAGAAGCACTTTTGAACTTTTCTTCATTTGATAATCACTTTCAGTCGAGTTCTCTTCGGCATTTCTCTTTATTCTGTTCTGCTCCTTTTTCAGAACTATTTCTTTTTTTGGAGACTTCATCTCGAGAAAATTTTTTAAGACCTTTGCCATGATACTTGAGAGGTTTATAACATCGGGTTTTCGGAAGGAATCTCGTTTTCTGGATTTTTCGAGTAAATAGTAAAGGTGATGTGTGTAGTGACCCGAACTTTTCCGAATTTTTTCGAACTTTTCCAGGATTATATATTAAATGTAAACTATATTTGCATGATTAAATATTTCCAACATGTTAAGCAATCAAACTCGTTAAGACTTGCTTAATTGAAACAGAAATTATGTAAACGTTTGATCACCCAGTTTGACCGATGATTCACGAACGCTATAAGTTGTATATGACATGATGATACATATATGGATAAATATATATGTTTAACATGATATAATGATAATCAAGTATCTCATTAAATATAGTAACAATGAGTTATATACATAAAAAATGAGACTATTGACGTAAGAAACTCGAAATGATATATATAACGATTATCGTTATAACAACGCCTTACTAGATATATATGAATCATATTAAGGTATTGTTGTATTATATTTAACATGATAAAATGATGATTAAATATATCATTAAGTGTGTTAACAATGAACTACATAAGTAAAAATAAGACTACTAATGATGTTATGCGAGGTGTATACGAAATAGTTTATATTTTACTTGGAAAAATTATTAAATACGATACAATTTTACACAAGATATTTTTTTATTTATAGAATGGATATACTTAAACCTTGCTACAACACTTATAGGCAGTGTACCTAATCGTAAAGTAGTGTAGTTTTTAGTAAGTCCGGTTCGTTCCACAGGGAAATCTTTAAACAAAGCTCAACGCTATATTAGTTTACTTTTATAAAAATACAAATATATATATATATATGTAATATTATTATTATAAAGGGGGGTTTTTACCGTTTAATGACCGGTTTGTCGATTTTAAGACTTTAGTCGCAGTTAAAACCTAATGTAAAATATAAAATAAATACAAGACTTAAATTAAAGCGTAAAGTAAATAACGATAATGAAATTGCGAATAATAAAAGTGCGATAAAATAAAATTGCGATAATTAAAAAGTACGATAATTAAAAGTGCGATTAAATAAATAAAAGTGCGATAATTAGAAGTGAAATTAAATATAAAATAAAGGAAATTAAATATGAAATAAAAGAATTATGCTTATTTAAACTTCCGTAATCATGATGTTTGACGTGTTGATTTTAGTTTTATGCCCATGGGTTAATTGTCCTTTGTCCTGGATTATTTAATATGTCCGTCTGGTTTTTGTCCATAACAGTCCATCAGTCATAAATATAAAGTGCGAGTGTCCTCGTCAAATTATTATTATACCCGAAGTTAAATATTCCAACTAATTGGGGATTCGAATTATAACAAGGTTTTAATACTTTGTTTAATGAATACACCAGGTTATCGACTGCGTGTAAACCAAGGTTTTACTACTTTGTTAACAATTACACCAATTACCCTTGAATGTAATTTCACCCCTGTTTTAATTATTCTAGTGGCTATTAATCCATTCCCGTGTCCGGTTAAATGAACGATTATTCGTACATATAAATACCCCGCCCATCGTGTCCGATCGAGTGTATATGGTAATTTATAGGGACGCCCAATTGTAAATCTTTATATTAACATTAACAAACTATCATTTAGTTAAACAAATATAAAGCCCATTAATAGCCCATAGTCTAATTTCCACAAGTGTCGTTCTTTTGTCCAAACCCCAATTATGGTACAAAGCCCAATTACCCAATTTTAGTAATTAGCCCAACATCATGATTACTTCGTTTTAAATAAGCATAATAATAACTTAGCTACGAGACATTAATATAAAAAGGTTGAAAATAACTTACAATGATTAAAAATAGCGTAGCGTTACACGGACAGAATTTCGACTTACACCCTTACAACATTCGCTAACATACCCTTATTATTAGAATTATAATTAAAATTAAAATTAAAATTAAAATATAAATATAAATATATACGATATAGATAGAGAGATGGATATATTTTGTGGTTTTTTCGATCAGAATTCGTTTGCTTTTATAGGAAGTTTCTGAAATTGGGGCTCCGCGACTCGCGGCCCTTTTGGCCTTCAAACTCCGCGAGTCGCGGAGATTGAAATTACAGCTCACATCTTTTGGAGTCTTTCTTGCCGACGGATTTTATATATAAATATAAAATATAAATAATTAATATAATTATTTATATATTATATTATATTCTTGTGCATAGTAGACTTGTAATTTTTAGTCCGTTGCGTCGAGCGTTGAGAGTTGACTCTGATCCCGATTCCGGATTTTTGAACGTCCTTGCGTACAATTTAATATCTTGTACTTTGCGTTTTGAATCTTGTACTCTTGTAATTTCGAGACGTTTCTTATCAATAATTGGAACCTTTTTGATTGTCTTTTGTACTTTTGAGCTTTTTGGTCGTTTGCGTCTTCAATTCGTCGAATCTGTCTTTTGTCTTCACCTTTTATTATTTAAACGAATATCACTTGTAAATAGAACAATTGCAACTAAAAGCTTGTCTTTCTTGAGGAATAATGCTATGAAATATATGTTCATTTTTAGCATTATCAAATATTCCCACACTTGAGCGTTGCTTGTCCTCAAGCAATATCGTCTTGAAATACTAGAATCACTTCTTTATTCTTCACACTTTGTACATCAGTGATTTCTATACGGCGGTATAAACAATGGTAGTAACGATATGGTTTACAGTCCCACATGACTATAAAAATTTAGATCCATTAAGGAAATTGGATCTTTATGAAAACATTTGATCTTTTGAAAATTAAATCTAGTTTTTACCCTAGATAAGTTTTCCGGGATAACCCTTTACCGGTGTTTGCAAAATATTTTTGTGGGTTTGGTGGGTTTCAGATTTGAAAATTTTAGCTCAAAACTTGCGGTTTTGTGTCACCCACTTGCTAACCTTGTATTTGGAAAGCAACACGTCCAGTTTACTTGTCCCGTATATTACCTTTCGGTAAACTACCGTCCGGTTGTAAAGGAAAGCGTTGAACAAGCAACTGTTAAGGCAATGTCCCGTGACATGCTTTTGATTATGGTCTATAACGTGTCGGACGCAATACTATCCTTGGTAGGAGCAATAGTAAAGCTCACCCTTATAATTTTTCGGTCTGGCACAAGGTCCTGTCTTTGACCACTATGCAACCACCGTTCTTACGGTTGACACCCGATTTAGTTCAGGTGACCTAATGAATTCCAGGTGAATTCCTAGGATTTTACGTTCAATGGTAATGAACGCATTGAAAATAGGGTTTTCAGAAAACAAATCGGTTTGTAATTTTGATCAAAATATTTTCTCGTTCAAGCTCGAGTTTAGATATCATTGAATTCCATGAGTTTGAATTCTCAATCTTTAAGGTCAATCTCTAGGATTGAGTAATATCAGTCTTAAAAGCTGATTTTTAATCTTTAAGGAGATTATCCTTTCTGGGGATCTGATTCATTAGTCTTATCAAGCTAATTTGCACGGTGCACCCCCATTGTACGAGATAAATCCTTCTCATGGTTAGGATAAATCTGACCACATGGCGACCCTGTTTAATGCTGAGGTCCGTGGATTTCCTGCTGATTTTAGTGATGACTTTTCTAGATTTTTCGTCAACCTACAGCTGGTCTGGACGACAACTTCATGACCTAAATCAAGAAGCGCGTGTTTTTTCCGGAAGACTTTACTTCCTTTTAATGATGGAATTGATTCATCGTGTAGATCCATCTCTTCTTTTCTTTCATTGGGTAAAACAGTTTAGTTTAGTTCAAAGCAAAAGTATTTTCAGTTATTTGTTACAGATATATGTGACATATGTTTAAAATATCTTGGTAAATTTTCCCACACTTGGCTTTTATTTCCCTTTTTATCGTCCTCTATTCCATTTTAAATGAATTTTAACATTTTAGTTTGTTTCTCAATTTATGTCCTTTCCGAGGTAACAATAATTTCGGTGTTAAAACCTAGTTTTATCGTTCATAAATATGTATAAACATGATTTGAATTCATTTAATTGAAAATTTTGAAAAATTTTACTAGAATTGGGTAGTCAGTATATAAGACTAGGGCTGTTCTTTTTTATCAGAGAGCACTAGATTCTAATACAACTACTGCTTTACTAGTATTTTTAATGGTAACCAAGTGTTTAAGATAAAAATTTTAAAATCCGAAAGAATTTAACCCCTTCCCACACTTAAGATCTTGCAATGCCCTCATTTGCAAGAAATCAGTAACAATTTAAATTATTGAGGGTGATTTGTGTGAAAATGATTAAATTTTTACCAAAGTTTCCAAATATATTGGCGTTTGTTTGCTGAATGATAAATGGTGCACATCATTTGTTCATTCCGTCTTGTTGTTATTTCACATATATTTTGCATCTTGTCGTCAAAATTAGTTGCTTTTGCTGAACTTAATGCCAGTCTTTGAAAATGCGTTGTTTTACCCTGTTGTGTACATAAGATAAACTCCAAACATATATACATATTTTTGAAGTTTGGTATATTACCCCACATTCAAAAATTATTAAAATCTAAGAATAAAAGTTAGACAATTATAAAAATGATTACAATATTAACAAAAGTATTAAACGTATCAATAATTACAAATTACAAAATAAAAAAAAATAATAAGTAAACTAAGGATGATATTGGTACCAATAGGGGTTCCAGGCATAACCATAAGTGCTATAGAATGCTTCGGCAGGGTCATACGTAGGATATGGTGGCTGTATCTCTATAGACCAAGGAGGGAAGATGGGTTTCGGTGTAGGAATATAGTTTCTACCTATATGTTGGCAATGAGCTATGATCTGGTTCTGATGAACTTGCCAATCTTCAAATGCTCTCTGTCTAGCATTTTCGTAATCCTGAGAAGCTATAAACCTATGCATTTCTTGCATCTCATTCCCCCCTCCTACATTACCTTGCTGCTGGTTTCTCTCCACCTGTGGATGTCTACCATGGTATCGTACTGCGGCGTTATTTCGCCTCTTCAAAACTTTCGCACCATGGTATACATTTAAACCTATAGTATCGCGGGGTTCCGGCTCTTCTAGTAATAATCCCCCCGACTTATATCCACACCGAGATATTCACCAATCAAAGTAATAAAAATACCACCTCCTATTATGCTATGTGGTCGCATCCCCCGAACCATAGCTGATAAATAATAACCCACACAATATGGTATACTTACAGCGCTTTGTGGGTCTCGAATACACATATGGTAAAACAAATCCTGTTCATTTACTTTTTCTTTGTTCTTACCCCTTTGTGTAATCGAATTAGCTAAAAACCTATGTATCACTCTTAATTCGGCTCTATCTATATCCAAATAAGAGTAATTTCCCCCTTTGAAACGGTGATGGCTTGTCATTTGACTCCACACACCGTGTGTATCAAAATTCTCATCTATCTTTCTACCGTTTAGTATCAATCCTCTACAATCGGCAGACGCTAACTCCTCAGGCGTATATATACGCTAAGATTTTTGGGTTTTTTCAATGTTTTTGGCATACTCTAATTCAATAAGATTAAAAATAATGATAATAAAAGTTCTCGTCCCTCCCTCGGGTAAAGCAATTTCGGTTCAATGACCTAGTCTTCAACTTACGACGAATTTTAAAAATCATATTCTTAACTTAATGAGATAAAGTAAATTTTTGTTTTTAAATTCACACAACTTAAATATAAAATTCAAAATTATTATTAAAAATTCACACCAAACTTAAAATTTGAAATGCATAAAATTAAAAATTCATATTTTAAAAATTAAAAATTCACACCAAACTTAATTTAAAAATTCAAATATTTACAATTTTAAAAATATTGTTTTTACAAAGTTTACAATATTAATTTATGATTTAAATATTTATTTTAAAAATATGGTAAAAATAAAATTAAAAATCTTTTTGTCTTTTTATCCCACTTTAATCAATCAAATATTATCAAAAATATGCGCCCCTCTTTTCGGTAAAGTAATTTCAGTTCCAAGACCTAATTTAACTCATGACGAATTTTTGAAATATTTTGGGTTGATTGTTTAAAGATATTTATACCTTAAGAATAAACGTTAAATTTCGCAGTGATGTAATAAATTTTTGAATGATATCAATAATTTCGGTCGCCAAACCTAATTTTATTTAATACCAATTTAATACTTTTTAGCAAACAAATTAGCGTTTATTATCAAAAGGTTAAAAAATAAAAAAAAATAAAAATTAAAACTGTACAGACATACCTGTGAGATAAATTTCTTAGTTATATGATCTATCTCATTCATAAGATAGTCGGTTTAATTGGTTTTCCATGGCTACATAGGCGTAACCTCGAGCATTCAGTGTCTTTTCTTCTAAACATATGAACGGTCCGTCTCTGCATAAAGTAACAAATTCGGTATTTGAATAGGTTTGATTATTTGAACATTTACCTCCATGTGACCATTTTCCGCATTTGTGACATCTTTCTAGGTGTCGTGCTCTTCTTTTCGCTGCGGATTTTGATTTTCCTTTACCAAATTGTAACTTATTATCTTCGCATCTGGATTCTTTTCTAACTCCGTCCATTCTTTCTCTGATTACTGATACTATTTCACTCGGGAGTATGTCATTATTACGTTTAGTGATCAAAGCGTGTAGCATTAGACCATGGTTTAGTTCACAGGCAGTCTTCATTTTGTATAAACCTAAAAAAAATAAAAATTCAGAATGGGGGGAGAAGACTAGTTCTTTAGGGTCTGCTAGGGAAAGACCATTCGGGTTCCATTTTCGAGAACTACACGAAAACAGACAATCTAACTCTAACAGAAATACATATTATCCTTTAAAGACTTGATTCTCCCCACACTTAGTTAGCTGTGGTGTCGAAATTGTGATTAACTTCGTTGTCGACTTCCATCGGACCATGTATGTAATGTTTAACTCTGTGACCATTAACTTTAAATTCAATCCCATTTGAATTTATTAATTCTATCGTTCCGTATGGAAAAACTCTTTTGACTATGAATGGTCCAGACCATCTTGATTTCAATTTTCCAGGAAATAGCTTGAATCGTGAATTGAAAAGAAGAACTCTGTCTCCTTCTTTAAATTCTTTTGAACTTCTGATTCTTTTATCATGCCATTTCTTCGTTCTTTCCTTATAGATTAACGAATTTTCGTATGCTTTATGTCTTAATTCTTCTAATTCGTTTAGTTGACTTAATCGTAGACGTCCAGCTTCATGTAAATCAAGATTACATGTCTTCAAAGCCCAAAATGCTTTGTGTTCAATTTCTACTGGAAGATGACATGCTTTTCCATAAACAAGTCTAAAAGGTGTGGTTCCAATTGGAGTTTTGTAGGCTGTTCTAAAAGCCCAGAGTGCATCCTCCAATTTAATGGACCATTCCTTCGGATTTGATCCTACGGTTTTCTCTAGAATACGTTTTAAAGCTCGGTTGGTATTTTCAACTTGTCCACTTGTTTGTGGATGATATGCGGTGGAGATTTTATGAGTTACTCCATATCTTTTAAGAACTTTCTCAAGTTGATTATTACAGAAATGAGTACCCCGATCACTTATTAAAGCTTTCGGTGTTCCAAACCTTGCAAAAAGACGTTTTAAAAAATTGACTACAACTCGTGCATCGTTAGTTGGGAGAGCTTGTGCTTCCGCCCATTTAGATACATAATCAATGGCTACGAGTATATATAGATTATTATGAGATTTTGGAAATGGACCCATAAAGTCAATACCCCAAATGTCAAATACTTCACATACTTGGATGACATTTTGTGGCATTTCATCACGTTGACTTATTTTTCCGGCCCTTTGACATGCATCACAGGATTTGCAAAGAAGGTGTGCGTCTTTGTAAATTGTAGGCCAATAGAATCCAGCTTCATAAACTTTTCTTGCTGTTAGTTGAGGCCCATAATGCCCTCCTGTTGGTCCTGTGTGACAATGGTTTAAAATTTTACTAGCTTCATCTCCAAATACACATCGGCGTATTATTCCATCGGGACAACTTTTAAACAGGTGTGGATCTTCCCAGAAATAGTGTTTTATATCACTGAAGAATTTCTTTCGTCTTTGGTACGATAATCCTTTTTCAAGGAATCCACAAACTAAGTAGTTTGCATAGTCTGCAAACCATGGAATTTCTTTATAATCTATCTTCAATAGATATTCATCAGGAAAGTTGTCTTGTATGGCTGATTCATTTAGAACTTCTAATTCGGGATTTTCAAGACGAGAAAGATGATCAGCGGCGAGATTTTCTGCTCCTCTTTTATCTCGGATTTCAATATCAAACTCTTGTAAGAGTAAGATCCAACGGATTAATCTTGGTTTAGCATCTTGTTTTGAAAATAGGTATCTAAGAGCAGAATGGTCGGTATAGACCACCGTTTTTGCTAGAACGAGATATGATCGAAATTTGTCAAAAGCAAAGACAATAGCAAGGAGTTCTTTTTCAGTAGTTGTATAGTTTGTTTGTGTTCCTTGTAACGTCTTACTAACATAATATATAGGTTGAAATCGTTTTTCAATCCTTTGTCCTAAAACGGCTCCCATTGCAAAATCACTTGCATCGCACATTAGTTCAAATGGTAGATTCCAATTTGGTGTTATCATGATTGGTGCATTAGTGAGTTTCTCTTTAAGAATATTAAAAGATTTGATACACTCATCTGAAAAGATGAATGGAGCATCCTTTTCTAGGAGTTTATTCATAGGAGTGGCAATTTTAGAAAAATCTTTTATGAAACGTCGGTAAAAACCGGCATGCCCTAGAAAACTCCTAACTCCTCTAACATTGGTGGGATGTGGAAGTTTAGCAATTACATCTACTTTAGCTCTATCCACTTCAATTCCTTCTTTTGAAATTTTATATCCAAGAACGATGCCTTCTTTAACCATGAAATGGCATTTCTCCCAATTAAGTACTAGATTTGATTTTTCGCATCTAATTAGCATTCGTTCCAGATTAACTAGACATGATTTAAATGTATCACCGAAGACTGAAAAGTCATCCATGAAAACTTCCATGCATTCTTCTATCATGTCGTGAAAAATCGCCATCATACACCTTTGAAAGGTTGCAGGGGCGTTACAAAGTCCAAATGACATGCGTTTGTAAGCAAAAGTACCATAAGGGCACGTGAATGTGGTTTTCTCTTGGTCTTCGGGTGCTATTGGAATTTGAAAATATCCGGAAAATCCATCTAGAAAACAATAGTAACTATTTCCGGCTAATCTTTCCAACATTTGATCTATGAAAGGTAAGGGAAAGTGATCTTTTCTGGTGGCGTCATTTAATTTTCTATAATCAATACATACACGCCATCCTGTTACAGTCCTAGTAGGAATAAGCTCATTTTTCTCATTTGTAATGACAGTCATGCCACCCTTCTTAGGTACGCATTGAACTGGGCTTACCCATGGGCTATCAGAAATTGGATATATCAAACCTGCATCTAGCAGTTTAATAATCTCTTTCTTAACTACATCTTGCATATTAGGATTTAGTCTTCGTTGGCGTTGCACATACGTTTTATGACCTTCTTCCATAAGGATTTTATGTGTGCAATACGAAGGACTTATTCCTTTAATATCATGAATCTTCCATGCAATGGCTGGTTTATGAGCTTTCAATACAGAAATGAGTTGTGATTTCTCATTTTCAGTAAGAGAAGACGATATTATTACAGGTAATTCAGATTCACCATGTAAATAAGCGTATTCCAAATGGTTTGGAAGTGGCTTTAACTCTAATTTCGGAGGTTCTTCTATCGATGATTTATATCGATATCTGTCTTCTTCTTTTAGCATTTGAATTTCTTCTGTTGTTGGTTCATATCCATTAGCTATAAGTGTAGCTAACATTTCAGCTTCATCAATTGGTTCATTACCTTCTCCTAAAGAACATTCTCCTGTTCCTTGTAATTCTGGAAATTCTTCTAATAATTCTGCATGTGCATCTATAGTTTGAATATAATAACATGTATCATCTGCAGATTGTGGTTGTTGCATTGCTCTATCAACTGAAAAGGTAACACTCTCATCCTCTATACTTAGGGTCAATTTCTTACCGAACACGTCTATCATTGCTTTAGCCGTGTTTAAGAATGGTCTTCCTAATATGAGAGGAACTTGAGAATCTTCTTCCATGTCCAAAACAACAAAATCTACTGGAAATACTAAAGTACCAACTTTAACTAGCATGTTCTCCATTATCCCTCTAGGATATTTTATTGATCTATCGGCTAGTTGTATGCTTATTCTGGTTGGTTTCAATTCTCCAAGGTCTAGTTTAGCGTATAGTGAATACGGCATTAGATTTATACTAGCACCTAAGTCTGCCAATGCTTCTATTGAACTAAGACTACCCAGAAAACATGGAATTGTGAAACTTCCTGGATCAGATAATTTTTCTGGTATCTTATTCAACAGCACTGCTGAACAATTAGCATTCATAGTAACAGCCGAGAGTTCTTCCATTTTCTTTCTATTTGAGATTAGATCTTTCAAGAATTTAGCATATCTTGGCATTCCTGAAATCACATCAATGAAAGGAAGATTTACATTTATCTGTTTAAACATATCTAAGAATTTGGATTGCTCGGCTTCAAGTTTTTCTTTCTTCATTTTACTCGGGTAAGGAAGTGGTGGTTGGTATGGTTTAACATAAGGTTTATCCTTAGCTGTGTTATCTTCATTAACCTTTTCAACTACCGGTTCTTTTTCCTTATCTTGATCAGGTTGTGGTTCTTGTGGAGTAGGAATAGTTTCATCAGAAGTTACAGGTATTTCAGGTGGTTTAAGTGTTGTACCACTTCTTGTGGTAATAGCTTTAGCTGTTTCATTCCGGGGGTTAGCATTTGTATCACTAGGTAAACTTCCCGGTTTTCTTTCACCTATTAACCTTGCTAGGTTACTCACTTCTTGTTCCAGATTTTGAATAGAAGCTTGTTGATTTCTAAATGCTTGAGCATTTTGTTCATTGGTTTGTTTCTGAGATGTGAAAAACTGCGTTTGAGTTTCAACTAGCTTCGTCATCATATCTTCTAAATTTGGCTTTTTATCATCGGTTTGTTGTGGTGGTTTGTTTTGAAAATTTGGTCTTTGCTGATTATAAGTATTATTGGATACTTGTTGATTGCTAGGACCTTGTTGGTTGTTGTATGAAATATTTCGGTTATAATTCTGGTTTTGATTGTAAATCGGTCTTGGCGGTTGATAATTATTCTGATAATTATTTCCAGGCCTTTGGTTTATGTATGAAATATTCTCTCTTTGTTCCATTGTTAATTCAATACTGAGACAATCTTTTGTCAAATGTGGTCCTCCACACTGCTCACAACTAATTCGTATTGAGTGAATATCCTTAGTCATCTTTTCCATTCGTCTCTCCACAGCATCTATCTTTGCGGAAATGGAATCTAAGTCATGACTAGAATCGGCTCTAGCTGCTTTAGATGATCTAATGATATCTTTTTCTTGGTGCCACTCATGCGAGTGGGAAGCAGTGTTATCAATAATTTTGTAAGCATCAGTTTCGGTTTTCTTCATAATAGAACCACCAGCTGCTATATCTATGTCTTTTCTTGTAGTGATGTCGCATCCTTGGTAGAATATTTGTACTATTTGACAGGTGTCTAAACCATGTTGCGGACATCCTCTTAACAACTTTCCATATCTTGTCCACGCCTCATATAGAGTTTCATTTGGTTTCTGTGTGAACGTAACAATTTCTTCTTGAAGTCTTACGGCTTTAGATGCAGGAAAGAATTGTTTAAGAAATTTGTCAACTAAAACGTCCCATGTATCGATCGCCCCTTCAGGTAACGATTCCAACCAATCTTTGGCTTCTCCCTTTAAAGTCCAGGGAAATAACATGAGATATATCTGTTCATCCTCCACTTCTCGGATTTTAAATAGTGTGCAGATCCTATTAAAGGTACGTAGATGTTCATTTGGATCTTCCTTCGGCGCACCACTAAATTGGCATTGATTAGTCACCATGTGTAGAATTTGTCCTTTGATTTCATAATCTGGCGCGTTAATGTCTGGATGATTAATTGCGTGACCTTGGCCAGTGCGTTTAGCTCTCATTCGGTCTTCCATACTTAAAGGTTCCAGATTCTCCATAATTGAATTTGTTGAATCGGTATCACTAGATGATTCTGATTTAATGGTTCGTTCCTCAACAATCTCTGTTTGAATGATTGGTGGTTCCGGAGGAAAATTTAGTGGTTCAGGATCTACGAACCGTTCCTGAATATTCTCTGGATTCTCAATTGTGAGGTTGGGTTCAAAAAATGGATTATCGGAAATTTGAACTGAAGTACTTGGTCGACTGGATGACGATTCTAAAGAAAAATCAACGGCGGTAATATTTGCTAAATGTCTTGATCTAGTTACAGGTGGTGAACGTACAAAAGGTGATGAACGTCTTGCTCGGTGCATTCACTGAATATCCTATTAGTTTTAAAAAGGAAAGAAAAATTATAATAAGTTATCCAATTAATAGACTTTTCTGATTTTGCCCACGTTTCGAATAGCCAAAAGATGCAGCAGAGGGGCAGGATTCGTTTGGTCTCAATATAATTGAGGACTGTTTGGCTCCAATAACCCGGTCCACGTACAAATCCAACTATTACTACGAACCAGAAAATTTTGATGTCTATCAATTTAACCACTTAAAATAAATTTTCGTAATTTTAAGAAATTTAGATAAGAAGTAGAATAAAAATCTATGTCCTAAAACTAGAATAGCGAGAAATAAGAAAGAAAAAGAGTTCGTCGAAAAAGGTCGAAAAAGAAAAAAATGGTTGAAAAATAAAAGGTGACGGAAAAATAAAAGAAACTTATAAAAACTTAAAAATAGTTGACTAACCTAACCTTATTACTACAACTAACTTAAAATTATAATCGCAAATTGAAATTACTAATTGGAATGATAATTGGTACATAGTAAAAGGTGTCTAAAAATATTAAAGCTTACAGGAAAAACTAAATCCCAAAATGGAAATAACTTAAAAAGGTGTCGCAAAATTTTAAAGTACCTAAATCTTAGTCTAACGAAAAAGCACTTAAGGAATTCTACGGCAAAGCCTAAAAATCTAGGAGTAAAAATAACTATAGCAAAAACTAAGTTTAAAATTAAAAATGAGCTAAAAACACAAATATTACGCTACAACGATTAAAAAGGGACAAAATATAAAAATATATAAAAAGTTGTAAAAAGTACAATTTTTATAAAAATATTATTTTTATATTTTTTTATTTAATAAAACTACTAATTTTACAATTTAATAAAACTAATTTAATACTAAATACATAAATTAAATAAAAAGTAAATCTTAAAATAAAACTAATAATAATAATAATAATTAGGGTTAAATAATAATAATAATTAATTAAAACCCGTAATTAATGCTGAATTAGGGCTTCTGTCCGTGTGTCAGGTACCCTCCGCGACTTGCGGTAATTAAAACTTCAAACCCCGCGACTCGCGGGGTTCAGAATTTCAGATCTGGAGCAGTTTGAAATTTTTACGCGTTTTTTTTTTTTTTTTTTTCTGTTTTCTGTTTTTTCTATAAATAAAAGATATTTAATAAAATTTATATTATTATAAACTAAAATAAAGATAAAGAAACTTATAAAACTTAAATATTTAACAAAATCTTAAAAATACTTATATTTTTGTTTTTCTTTTTATATTTTCGAATATTTAAAACGTATTTTTACAAAAACGAATTTTTAATAGAAGTAAGCTAAAAAATTTTTTTTTTTTATATTAGCGTTGTGCTTCCGGCGTTTAAGAGTGTCCCCGGCAGCGGCGCCAAAAATACTTGATGTTATGCGAGGTGTATACGAAATAGTTTATATTTTACTAGGAAAAACTATTAAATACGATACAATTTTACACAAGATATTTTTTTATTTATAGAATGGATATACTTAAACCTTGCTACAACACTTATAGGCAGTGTACCTAATCGTAAAGTAGTGTAGTTTTTAGTAAGTCCGGTTCGTTCCACAGGGAAATCTTTAAACAAAGCTCAACGCTATATTAGTTTACTTTTATAAAAATACAAATATATATATATGTAATATTATTATTATAAAGGGGGGTTTTTACCGTTTAATGACCGGTTTGTCGATTTTAAGACTTTAGTCGCAGTTAAAACCTAATGTAAAATATAAAATAAATACAAGACTTAAATTAAAGCGTAAAGTAAATAACGATAATGAAATTGCGAATAATAAAAGTGCGATAAAATAAAATTGCGATAATTAAAAAGTACGATAATTAAAAGTGCGATTAAATAAATAAAAGTGCGATAATTAGAAGTGCAATTAAATATAAAATAAAGGAAATTAAATATGAAATAAAAGAATTATGCTTATTTAAACTTCCGTAATCATGATGTTTGACGTGTTGATTTTAGTTTTATGCCCATGGGTTAATTGTCCTTTGTCCTGGATTATTTAATATGTCCGTCTGGTTTTTGTCCATAACAGTCCATCAGTCATAAATATAAAGTGCGAGTGTCCTCGTCAAATTATTATTATACCCGAAGTTAAATATTCCAACTAATTGGGGATTCGAATTATAACAAGGTTTTAATACTTTGTTTAATGAATACACCAGGTTATCGACTGCGTGTAAACCAAGGTTTTACTACTTTGTTAACAATTACACCAATTACCCTTGAATGTAATTTCACCCCTGTTTTAATTATTCTAGTGGCTATTAATCCATTCCCGTGTCCGGTTAAATGAACGATTATTCGTACATATAAATACCCCGCCCATCGTGTCCGATCGAGTGTATATGGTAATTTATAGGGACGCCCAATTGTAAATCTTTATATTAACATTAACAAACTATCATTTAGTTAAACAAATATAAAGCCCATTAATAGCCCATAGTCTAATTTCCACAAGTGTCGTTCTTTTGTCCAAACCCCAATTATGGTACAAAGCCCAATTACCCAATTTTAGTAATTAGCCCAACATCATGATTACTTCGTTTTAAATAAGCATAATAATAACTTAGCTACGAGACATTAATATAAAAAGGTTGAACATAACTTACAATGATTAAAAATAGCGTAGCGTTACACGGACAGAATTTCGACTTACACCCTTACAACATTCGCTAACATACCCTTATTATTAGAATTATAATTAAAATTAAAATTAAAATTAAAATATAAATATAAATATATACGATATAGATAGAGAGATGGATATATTTTGTGGTTTTTTCGATCAGAATTCGTTTGCTTTTATAGGAAGTTTCTGAAATTGGGGCTCCGCGACTCGCGGCCCTTTTGGCCTTCAAACTCCGCGAGTCGCGGAGATTGAAATTACAGCTCACATCTTTTGGAGTCTTTCTTGCCGACGGATTTTATATATAAATATAAAATATAAATAATTAATATAATTATTTATATATTATATTATATTCTTGTGCATAGTAGACTTGTAATTTTTAGTCCGTTGCGTCGAGCGTTGAGAGTTGACTCTGATCCCGGTTCCGGATTTTCGAACGTCCTTGCGTACAATTTAATATCTTGTACTTTGCGTTTTGAATCTTGTACTCTTGTAATTTTGAGACGTTTCTTATCAATAATTGGAACCTTTTTGATTGTCTTTTGTACTTTTGAGCTTTTTGGTCGTTTGCGTCTTCAATTCGTCGAATCTGTCTTTTGTCTTCACCTTTTATTATTTAAACGAATATCACTTGTAAATAGAACAATTGCAACTAAAAGCTTGTCTTTCTTGAGGAATAATGCTATGAAATATATGTTCGTTTTTAGCATTATCAACTAACTTAAGGGTTTCGAAACGAGACATATACGTAACGATTATCGTTGTAACGACATTTTAATGTATATATATCATATTAAGATATATTCATATATCATGTTAACATGATAATATAATAATTTAACATCTCATTAGATATAATAAACAATAAATTAACAACAATAAATGAGATCGTTAACTTAAAGGTTTCAAAACAACACTTACATGTAACGATTATCGATGGCTAAACGACTTCATTAACATGTATATACATGTAATGTATTTAAATATATTTGAACACTTTTGAAAGACTTCAAGACACATATCAAAGTACTTCAAGTTAACAAAAATACTTACAATTACGTTCTCATTCATTTTCATCAAAAATTCTACAAGTATGTACCCGTACATGTACTCGTACAATACACAGCTTCTAGATGTATTTACTATGGTATATACACTCCAATAATCAGCTCTTAGCATCCTTGTGAGTCACCTAACACATGTGGGAACCATACTTTGGCAACTAGCGTGAAATATCTCACAAAATTACAAACTAATGGAGCCTTTAAGATAGGATCAATATCACGTTTTTTGGAGTAATACCATAACACTTTCATTTTCAATTTTTATGCATCAAATTACTCTCTCTCAAACTCTCTCTCATTGTTCTAAGTGTTCTTCATCATCTTCAATAAAATCTAGCTCAATCTAGTTCATAAATCCATACATAAATCAAGTTATAAAACAACTACTCAAGAACACACCAAGAACACTTTCAAGTTTGCTAGCTTACTTCCAATCTTGCAAATCCATTACAAGTAATCATCCAAGATCAAGAAAACTTTGTTTCTTACAGTAGGTTATCTTTCTAATTCAAGGTAATACTCATATTCAAACTTTGGTTCAATTTCTATAACTATAACAATCTTATTTCAAGTGATGATCTTACTTGAACTTGTTTTCGTGTCATGATTCTGCTTCAAGAACTTTCAAGCCATCCAAGGATCCTTTGAAGCTAGATCCATTTTTCTCTTTTTTAGTAGGTTTATCCAGAAAACTTGAGGTAGTAATGATGTTCATAACATCATTTGATTCATATATATAAAACTATTTTATTTGAAGATTATAACTTGTAATCACTAGAACATAGTTTAGTTAATTCTATACTTGTTCGAAAACAAAGTTAATCCTTCTAACTAGACTTTTAAAATCAACTAAACACATGTTATATATCTATATACTATGCTAACTGAATGATTTAAAACCCGAAAACACGATAAACACCATAAAACCGGTTATACGCCGTCGTAGTAAAACCGGGGGCTGTTTTGGTTTGGATAATTAAAAGCTATGAAGAACTTTGATTTAAAAGCTATACTTCTGGGAAAATGATTTTTCTTATGAACATGGAACTATATCCAAAAATCATGGTTAAACTCAAAGTGAAAGTATGTTTTTCAAAATGGTCATCAAGATGTTGTTCTTTCGACGGAAATGACTACCTCTTTCAAAAATGACTTGTAACTTGTATTTCCAACTATAAACTTATACTTTTTCTATTTAGTTTCATAAATTTAAGTTCAATATAAAACCAAAGCCGCTTAAATCACTCAAAACGGATTTAAAACGAAGAAGTTATGGGTAAAACAAGATTGGTTAAAATTAATTATTTTTAGCAACGTGAAACATCATAACAAATCTATTCCAACCATAACTTAATCAACTTATATTGTATATTATGTAATCTTGAGATACCATAGACACGTATACAATGTTTCGACCTATCATGTGAACCCATCTATATATATTGCGGAACAACCATAGACACTCTATATGCAAATGTTGGAGTTAGCTATACATGGTTGAGGTTGATTCCAAAATATATATATAGTTTGAGTTGTGATCAATACTGAGATATGTATACACTGGGTCGTGGATTGATTCAAGATATATATTAAATTATTCATGTACGATCAATTATGGATTACTAAGGTTGGACCGCTAACTGGACAACTTAAATCATCAACACATAATAAAGAAAATGTTGTGAATAATTTTCGATCATACTTTGACACATATGTATATATTGTTATAGGTTCGTGAATCAACCCGTGGCCAAGTCTAATTCCCGACGAATTGATAATCGGTGAAAGTGAGTTATAGTCCCACTTTTAAAATCTAATATTTTTGGGATGAGAATATATGCAGTTTTATAATGTTTTACGAAATAGACACAAGTAATCGAAACTACATTCTATGGTTGAATTATCAAATCGAATATCACCCTTTTAGTCTGGTAATCTAAGAATTAGGGAACAAACACCCTAATTGATGGGAATCCTAAAGATAGATCTATTGGGCCTAACAAACCCCATCCGGGTTACGGATGCTTTAGTACTTCGATTTTATCATGTCCGATGAGAGTCCCGGAATAATGGGGATATTTCAGACACGTTCTGTTAATGTCGGTTACCAGGTGTTCACCATATGAATGATTTTTGTGCAGATTGCTATATGCATGCATGTTGTTTATGAGAAATGGAAATATGAAATCTTGTGGTCTATTAATTACAATTTGATATACATATAGATTATACCTATAACTCACCAACATTTTTGTTGACGTTTAAAGCATGTTTATTCTCAGATGATTATTAATAACTTTCGCTGTTGCATGCTAATTTATGGACAAGATTTACAGTCAGCATGCTTGTATGATATTGTGTAAAAACTGCATTCAAGAACCTTATTTCGATGTAACATATTTGTAATGTAAACCATTATGTAATGGTCGTGTGTAAATGGAATATTTTAGATTATCATTATTTGATAATCTACGTAAAGCTTTTTAAACCTTTATTGATGAAATAAAGGTTATGGTTTGTTTTAAAAATGAATGCAGTCTTTGAAAAACGTCTCATATAGAGGTCAAAACCTCGCAACGAAATCAATTAATATGGAACGTTTTTAATCAATAAGAACGGGACATTTCAGTTGGTATCCGAGCGAGGTTCTTAGAGAACCAGAATTTTGCATTAGTGTGTCTTATCGAGTTTGTTAGGATGCATTAGTGAGTCTGGACTTCGACCGTGCCTTTCGTTAAAAGTGATTGCTTAACAAATTTTGTTGGAAACTATATTTTTTAACATGTAAATATTATGTGAAATATTAATCTCTTAATGTGTTTGATATTGTGTGATAGATGTCTACCTCTAGTACAAGTCCCATCGACTCACCTAATAATAATGAAGAATCAAATGTAATTTGGAATGATTCGTGGAATGATTCACAAATTCCCGAGGAACTGGAAGAGGAGGAACCGGAGGAGGAGGAACCGGAAGAGGAGGAACAGAAAGAAGAGGAACCGGAGGAAGAGGAACCGGAAGAAGAAGAGGTTCCGGTGGGGGAAATAATAAAACGGTTAAATAAAAGAAAGTCCTCAACCAACTGACCAAGGTTAATAATGGTCAATGGTGTTTCCGCCAAGGAAGCAAAATATTGGGAAGACTACCAATTTTCCGATGAATCGGATCCCGATGAGGATTCCGATGATGTTATAGAAATTACCCCAACTCAATTTAAAAAGGCAAAAGAGAATAATAAGGGAAAGGGCATCAAAATAGAGAAATCTAATTCCAACCCCGATGAACTTTATATGTATCGTCAACCCCCGAATTCCTTAAGTTGTAACAATGACCCGGGAACCTCTAAACCACCAGGTTTTTCTAAACCATTGTGGAAAACGACAGCTCGTATTAGGTGAAATGTCCCGTTCTTATTGATTAAAAACGTTCCATATTAATTGATTTCGTTGCGAGGTTTTGACCTCTATATGAGACGTTTTTCAAAGACTGCATTCCTTTTTAAAACAAACCATAACCTTTATTTCATAAATAAAGGTTTAAAAAGCTTTACGTAGATTATCAAATAATGATAATCTAAAATATCCTGTTTACACACGACCATTACATAATGGTTTACAATACAAATATGTTACATCGAAATCAGTTTCTTGAATGCAGTTTTTACACAATATCATACAAACATGGACTCCAAATCTTGTCCTTATTTTAGTATGCAACAGCGGAAGCTCTTAATATTCACCTGAGAATAAACATGCTTTAAACGTCAACAAAAATGTTGGTGAGTTATAGGTTTAACCTATATATATCAAATCGTAACAATAGACCACAAGATTTCATATTTCAATACACATCCCATACATAGAGATAAAAATCATTCATATGGTGAACACCTGGTAACCGACAATAACAAGATGCATATATAAGAATATCCCCATCATTCCGGGACACCCTTCGGATATGATATAAATTTCGAAGTACTAAAGCATCCGGTACTTTGGATGGGGTTTGTTAGGCCCAATAGATCTATCTTTAGGATTCGCGTCAATTAGGGTGTCTGTTCCCTAATTCTTAGATTACCAGACTTAATAAAAAGGGGCATATTCGATTTCGATAATTCAACCATAGAATGTAGTTTCACGTACTTGTGTCTATTTTGTAAATCATTTATAAAACCTGCATGTATTCTCATCCCAAAATATTAGATTTTAAAAGTGGGACTATAACTCACTTTCACAGATTTTTACTTCGTCGGGAAGTAAGACTTGGCCACTGTTGATTCACGAACCTATAACAATATATACATATATATTAAAGTATGTTCAAAATATATTTACAACACTTTTAATATATTTTGATGTTTTAAGTTTATTAAGTCAGCTGTCCTCATTAGTAACCTATAACTAGTTGTCCACAGTTAGATGTACAGAAATAAATCGATAAATATTATCTTGAATCAATCCACGACCCAGTGTATACGTATCTCAGTATTTATCACAACTCAAACTATATATATTTTGGAATCAACCTCAACCCTGTATAGCTAACTCCAACATTCACATATAGAGTGTCTATGGTTGTTCCGAAATATATATAGATGTGTCGCCATGATAGGTCGAAACATTGTATACGTGTCTATGGTATCTCAAGATTACATAATATACAATACAAGTTGATTAAGTTATGGTTGGAATAGATTTGTTACCAATTTTCACGTAGCTAAAATGAGAAAAATTATCCAATCTTGTTTTACCCATAACTTCTTCATTTTAAATCCGTTTTGAGTGAATCAAATTGCTATGGTTTCATATTGAACTCTATTTTATGAATCTAAACAGAAAAAGTATAGGTTTATAGTCAGAAAAATAAGTTACAAGTCGTTTTTGTAAAGGTAGTCATTTCAGTCGAAAGAACGACGTCTAGATGACCATTTTAGAAAACATACTTCCACTTTGAGTTTAACCATAATTTTTGGATATAGTTTCATGTTCATAATAAAAATCATTTTCTCAGAATAACAACTTTTAAATCAAAGTTTATCATAGTTTTTAATTAACTAACCCAAAACAGCCCGCGGTGTTACTACGACGGCGTAAATCCAGTTTTACGGTGTTTTTCGTGTTTCCAGGTTTTAAATCATTAAGTTAGCATATCATATAGATATAGAACATGTTTTTAGTTGATTTTAAAAGTCAAGTTAGAAGGATTAACTTTTGTTTGCGAACAAGTTTAGAATTAACTAAACTATGTTCTAGTGATTACAAGTTTAAACCTTCGAATAAGATAGCTTTATATGTATGAATTGAATGATGTTATGAACATCATTACTACCTTAATTTCCTTGGATAAACCTACTGGAAAAGAGAAAAATGGATCTAGCTTCAATGGATCCTTGGATGGCTCGAAGTTCTTGAAGCAGAATCATGACACGAAAACAAGTTCAAGTAAGATCATCACTTGAAATAAGATTGTTATAGTTATAGAAATTGAACCAAAGTTTGAATATGATTATTACCTTGTATTAGAATGATAACCTACTGTAAGAAACAAAGATTTCTTGAGGTTGGATGATCACCTTACAAGATTGGAAGTGAGCTAGCAAACTTGAAAGTATTCTTGATTTTATGAAACTAGAACTTTTGGAATTTATGAAGAACACTTAGAACTTGAAGATAGAACTTGAGAGAGATCAATTAGATGAAGAAAATTGAAGAATGAAAGTGTTTGTAGGTGTTTTTGGTCGTTGGTGTATGGATTAGATATAAAGGATATGTAATTTTGTTTTCATGTAAATAAGTCATGAATGATTACTCATATTTTTGTAATTTTATGAGATATTTCATGCTAGTTGCCAAATGATGGTTCCCACATGTGTTAGGTGACTCACATGGGCTGCTAAGAGCTGATAATTGGAGTGTATATACCAATAGTACATACATCTAAAAGCTGTGTATTGTACGAGTACGAATACGGGTGCATATGAGTAGAATTGTTGATGAAACTGAACGAGGATGTAATTGTAAGCATTTTTGTTAAGTAGAAGTATTTTGATAAGTGTATTGAAGTCTTTCAAAAGTGTATAAATACATATTAAAACACTACATGTATATACATTTTAACTGAGTCGTTAAGTCATCGTTAGTCGTTACATGTAAGTGTTGTTTTGAAACCTTTAGGTTAACGATCTTGTTAAATGTTGTTAACCCAATGTTTATAATATCAAATGAGATTTTAAATTATTATATTATCATGATATTATCATGTATGAATATCTCTTAATATGATATATATACATTAAATGTCTTTACAACGATAATCGTTACATATATGTCTCGTTTAAAAATCATTAAGTTAGTAGTCTTGTTTTTACATATGTAGTTCATTGTTAATATACTTTATGATATGTTTTCTTATCATAGTATCATGTTAACTATATATATATCCATATATATGTCATCATATAGTTTTTACAAGTTTTAACGTTCGTGAATCACCGATCAACTTGGGTGGTCAATTGTCTATATGAAACATATTTCAATTAATCAAGTCTTAACAAGTTTGATTGCTTAACATGTTGGAAACATTTAATCATGTAAATATCAATCTCAATTAATATATATAAACATGGAAAAGTTCGGGTCACTACAGTACCTACCCGTTAAATAAATTTCGTCCCGAAATTTTAAGCTGTTGAAGGTGTTGACGAATATTCTGGAAATAGATGCGGGTATTTCTTCTTCATCTGATCTTCATGCTCCCAGGTGAACTCGGGTCCTCTACGAGCATTCCATCGAACCTTAACAATTGGTATCTTGTTTTGCTTAAGTCTTTTAACCTCACGATCCATTATTTCGACGGGTTCTTCGATGAATTGAAGTTTTTCGTTGATTTGGATTTCATCTAACGGAATAGTGAGATCTTCTTTAGCAAAACATTTCTTTAAATTCGAGACGTGGAAAGTGTTATGTACAGCCGCGAGTTGTTGAGGTAACTCTAGTCGGTAAGCTACTGGTCCGACACGATCAATAATCTTGAATGGTCCAATATACCTTGGATTTAATTTCCCTCGTTTACCAAATCGAACAACGCCTTTCCAAGGTGCAACTTTAAGCATGACCATCTCTCCAATTTCAAATTCTATATCTTTTCTTTTAATGTCAGCGTAGCTCTTTTGTCGACTTTGGGCGGTTTTCAACCGTTGTTGAATTTGGATGATCTTCTCGGTAGTTTCTTGTATAATCTCCGGACCCGTAATCTGTCTATCCCCCACTTCACTCCAACAAATCGGAGACCTGCACTTTCTACCATAAAGTGCTTCAAACGGCGCCATCTCAATGCTTGAATGGTAGCTGTTGTTGTAGGAAAATTCTGCTAACGGTAGATGTCGATCCCAACTGTTTCCGAAATCAATAACACATGCTCGTAGCATGTCTTCAAGCATTTGTATCGTCCTTTTGCTCTGCCCATCAGTTTGTGGATGATAGGCAGTACTCATGTCTAGACGAGTTCCTAATGCTTGCTGTAATGTCTGCCAGAATCTTGAAATAAATCTGCCATCCCTATCAGAGATAATAGAGATTGGTATTCCATGTCTGGAGACGACTTCCTTCAAATACAGTCGTGCTAACTTCTCCATCTTGTCATCTTCTCTTATTGGTAGGAAGTGTGCTGATTTGGTGAGACGATCAACTATTACCCAAATAGTATCAAAACCACTTGCAGTCTTTGGCAATTTAGTGATGAAATCCATGGTAATGTTTTCCCATTTCCATTCCGGGATTTCGGGTTGTTGAAGTAGACCTGATGGTTTCTGATGCTCAGCTTTGACCTTAGAACACGTCAAACATTCTCCTACGTATTTAGCAACATCGGCTTTCATACCCGGCCACCAAAAATGTTTCTTGAGATCCTTGTACATCTTCCCCGTTCCAGGATGTATTGAGTATCTGGTTTTATGAGCTTCTCTAAGTACCATTTCTCTCATATCTCCAAATTTTGGTACCCAAATCCTTTCAGCCCTATACCGGGTTCCGTCTTCCCGAATATTAAGATGCTTCTCCGATCCTTTGGGTATTTCATCCTTTAAATTTCCCTCTTTTAAAACTCCTTGTTGCGCCTCCTTTATTTGAGTAGTAATGTTATTATGAATCATTATATTCATAGATTTTACTCGAATGGGTTCTCTGTCCTTCCTGCTCAAGGCATCGGCTACCACATTTGCCTTCCCCGGGTGGTAACGAATCTCAAAGTCGTAATCATTCAATAATTCAATCCACCTACGCTGCCTCATATTCAGTTGTTTCTGATTAAATATGTGTTGAAGACTTTTGTGGTCGGTATATATAATACTTTTGACCCCATATAAGTAGTGCCTCCAAGTCTTTAATGCAAAAACAACCGTGCCTAATTCCAAATCATGCGTCGTATAATTTTGTTCGTGAATCTTCAATTGTCTAGACGCATAAGCAATCACCTTCGTTCGTTGCATTAATACACAACCGAGACCTTGCTTTGATGCATCACAATAAATCACAAAATCATCATTCCCTTCAGGCAATGACAATATAGGTGCCGTAGTTAGCTTTTTCTTCAATAACTGAAACGCTTTCTCTTGTTCATCATTCCATTCAAATTTCTTCCCTTTATGCGTTAATGCAGTCAAGGGTTTTGCTATTCTGGAAAAGTCTTGGATGAACCTTCTGTAGTAACCAGCTAGTCCTAAAAACTGGCGTATGTGTTTCGGAGTTTTCGGGGTTTCCCACTTTTCAACAGTTTCTATCTTTGCCGGATCCACCTTAATACCTTCTTTGTTCACTATGTGACCGAGAAATTGAACTTCTTCCAACCAAAATGCACACTTTGAAAACTTAGCGTACAATTCTTCCTTCCTCAATACTTCTAACACCTTTCTCAAATGTTCACCGTGTTCTTGGTCATTCTTTGAGTAAATAAGTATGTCATCAATGAAAACAATGACAAACTTATCAAGGTATGGTCCACACACTCGGTTCATAAGGTCCATGAACACAGCTGGTGCATTAGTTAAACCAAACGGCATGACCATAAACTCGTAATGACCGTAACGTGTTCTGAAAGCAGTCTTTGGAATATCATCTTCTTTCACCCGCATTTGATGATACCCAGAACGTAAGTCAATCTTTGAATAAACAGACGAGCCTTGTAGTTGATCAAATAAGTCGTCGATTCTCGGTAGTGGGTAGCGGTTCTTGATGGTAAGTTTGTTCAACTCTCGGTAGTCGATACACAACCTGAATGTACCATCTTTCTTCTTGACAAACAAAACAGGAGCTCCCCACGGTGATGTGCTTGGTCGAATGAAACCGCGCTCTAAAAGTTCTTGTAATTGGCTTTGCAGTTCTTTCATCTCACTGGGTGCGAGTCTGTAAGGAGCACGAGCTATTGGTGCAGCTCCTGGTACAAGATCTATTTGAAATTCAACGGATCGATGTGGGGGTAATCCCGGTAATTCTTTCGGAAATACATCGGGAAATTCTTTTGCAATGGGAACATCATTGATGCTCTTTTCTTCAGTTTGTACTTTCTCGACGTGTGCTAGAACAGCATAGCAACCTTTTCTTATTAGTTTTTGTGCCTTCAAATTACTAATAAGATGTAGCTTCGTGTTGCCCTTTTCTCCGTACACCATTAAGGGTTTTCCTTTTTCTCGTATAATGCGAATTGCATTTTTGTAACAAACGATCTCCGCTTTCACTTCTTTCAACCAGTCCATACCGATTATCACATCAAAACTCCCTAACTCTACTGGTATCAAATCAATCTTAAATGTTTCGCTAACCAGTTTAATTTCTCGATTCCGACATATATTATCTGCTGAAATTAATTTACCATTTGCTAATTCGAGTAAAAATTTACTATCCAAAGGCGTCAATGGACAACTTAATTTAGCACAAAAATCTCTACTCATATAGCTTCTATCCGCACCCGAATCAAATAAAACGTAAGCAGATTTATTGTCAATAAGAAACGTACCCGTAACAAGCTCCGGGTCTTCCTGTGCCTCTACCGCATTAATATTGAAAACTCTTCCACGGCCTTGTCCATTCGTGTTCTCCTGGTTCGGGCAATTTCTAATAATGTGGCCTGGTTTTCCACATTTATAATAAACTACATTGGCATAACTTGCTCCGACACTACTTGCTCCGCCATTACTCGTTCCGACACCATTTGTTCCTTTCGTTCTATTAACCCCTGGTCCGTAGACCTCACACTTCGCCGCGCTATGACCATTTCTTTTACACTTGTTGCAAAATTTGGTGCAGAACCCCGAGTGATTCTTTTCACACCTTTGGCATAGCTGCTTCTGATTGTTGTTGTTGTTGCGGTTATTATTGTTGTTGGGATGATTGTTGTAGTTGCTGTTGTTGTTGTTGTTGTTGTTGGGCCATTTGTTGTAGTTGCGATTGATGTTGCGATTGTTGGGATAATTGTTGCGATTATTGTTGTAATTGCTGTTGTTATTGTATTGGTGATTCTTATCACCGTTTTCCTCCCACTTTCTTTTGACTTGCTTCACATTGGCCTCTTCACCAGTCTGTTCTTTAATTCTTTCTTCAATCTGGTTCACTAGTTTGTGAGCCATTCTACATGCCTGTTGTATGGAGGCGGGCTCGTGTGAACTTATATCTTCTTGGATTCTTTCCGGTAATCCTTTCACAAACGCGTCGATCTTCTCTTCCTCATCTTCGAATGCTCCCGGACACAATAGGCACAATTCTGTGAATCGTCTTTCGTACGTGGTAATATCAAATCCTTGGGTTCGTAACCCTCTAAGTTCTGTCTTGAGCTTATTGACCTCGGTTCTGGGACGGTACTTCTCGTTCATCAAGTGCTTGAATGCTGACCACGGTAGTGCGTACGCATCATCTTGTCCCACTTGCTCTAGATAGGTATTCCACCATGTTAACGCAGAACCTGTGAAGGTATGCGTAGCATACTTCACTTTGTCCTCTTCAGTACACTTACTTATGGCAAACACCGATTCAACCTTCTCGGTCCACCGTTTCAATCCGATCGGTCCTTCGATTCCATCAAATTCCAAAGGTTTGCAGGCAGTGAATTCTTTGTAGGTGCATCCTACACGATTTCCTGTACTGCTAGATCCAAGGTTATTGTTGGTATGTAGCGCAGCCTGTACTGCGGCTATGTTTGAAGCTAGAAAAGTACGGAATTCCTCTTCATTCATATTCACGGTGTGTCGAGTAGTCGGTGCCATTTCCTTCAAAATAGTTAAATGGAACAAGTTAATCATACAGAATATTAAGAGTAGTTAATAGTATTTCGTAGCATAATATGAACTCATTTATAAAAGCTTTTTCTTCATATTAGCGTTTTATAAGTTTAAATTCGGGTAGTACCTACCCGTTAAGTTCATACTTAGTAGCTAATATACAATTCAACTACTACAATTCTATATGAAAAACTGATTGTAATAATATTTCGCGTTCAAACTTTTATACAATATTTTACAAACTTACAATACCGCTTATTTTACATAAAGCATGAAATATAGCACACAATAACTTTGATACAAGATAGTTGTGAAGACAATTCTAGCTAGTATACAAGTCGTTCAGCAAAGGCAATAAAGACACGTAATTCATACGTCCAGAAACAAGTCATGCATTCTGGTTTTACTAGGACTACTTCCCATCCTTGGTCTTGTGCAACATAACCGTTATGGCCGTTGATAAGACAGCGTGTTGTAACGTCATCAAAGGGACGAGGGTTACGTAATGTCCAACAGTCCCGTAATAATCTAAAAACCTCATTTCTTACCCCAATTACCGACTCCGTCACTTGTGGAAACGTTTTGTTTAATAGTTGTAGCCCGATGTTCTTGTTCTCACTTTGGTGAGAAGCGAACATTACTAATCCGTAAGCATAACATGCTTCTTTATGTTGCATGTTAGCCGCTTTTTCTAAATCACGAAGTCCAATATTCGGATTTATTGAGTCAAAATAATTTCTTAACCCGTTGCGTAAAATAGCATTTGGGTTCCCCGCAATATATGCGTCAAAGTAAACACATCGTAACTTATGGGTTTCCCAATGTGATATCCCCCATCTTTCAAACGAAAGTCTCTTATAAACCAAGACATTCTTGGAACGTTCTTCGAATGTCTTACAAACTGATCTCGCCTTAAATAGTTGTGCCGAAGAATTCTGGCCGACTCTAGACAAGATTTCATCAATCATGTCTCCGGGTAGGTCTCTTAAAATATTGGGTTGTCTATCCATTTTGTGTTTTTAAACTGTAAAATAGACAAGAGTTAGTTTCATAAAAAAATACTTATTAATACAAGCAATTTTTACATATATCATAAAGCATAAGAACACTATATTACATATATTACACCACACGAATACAACTATCTTATTCCGACTCGCTCGTTTCTTCTTCTTTGGTTTTGGTTCGTTTTGCCAAGTTTCTAGGGATATATGATGTTCCCCTAATACGAGCCGTCGTTGTCCACATTGGTTTAGAAAAACCTGGTGGTTTAGAGGTTCCCGGGTCATTGTTACAACTTAAGGACTTCGGGGGTTGACGATACATATAAAGTTCATCGGGGTTGGAATTAGATTTCTCTATTTTTATGCCCTTTCCCTTATTATTTTCTTTTGCCTTTTTAAATTCAGTTGGGGTAATTTCTATAACATCATCGGAATTCTCGTCGGAATCCGATTCATCGGAGAATTGGTAATCCTCCCAATATTTTGCTTCCTTGGCGGAAACACCATTGACCATAATTAACTTTGGTCGGTTGGTTGAGGATTTTCTTTTACTTAACCGTTTTATTATTTCCCCCACCGGTTCTATTTCTTCATTCGGTTCCGATTCTTCTTCCGGTTCCGATTCTTCTTCCGGTTCCGACTCTTCTTCCGGTTCTTCTTCGGGAACTTGTGAATCAGTCCACAAATCATTCCAATTTACATTTGACTCTTCATTATTATTAGGTGAGTCAATGGGACTTGTTCTAGAGGTAGACATCTATCACATAATATCAAACGCGTTAAGAGATTAATATATCACATAATATTCACATGTTAAAAATATATAGTTTCCAACAAAATTTGTTAAGCAATCATTTTTCAAGTAAACACGGTCGAAGTCCAGACTCACTAATGCATCCTAACAAACTCGATAAGACACACTAATGCAAAATTCTGGTTCTCTAAGACCAACGCTCGGATACCAACTGAAATGTCCCGTTCTTATTGATTAAAAACGTTCCATATTAATTGATTTCGTTGCGAGGTTTTGACCTCTATATGAGACGTTTTTCAAAGACTGCATTCCTTTTTAAAACAAACCATAACCTTTATTTCATAAATAAAGGTTTAAAAAGCTTTACGTAGATTATCAAATAATGATAATCTAAAATATCCTGTTTACACACGACCATTACATAATGGTTTACAATACAAATATGTTACATCGAAATCAGTTTCTTGAATGCAGTTTTTACACAATATCATACAAACATGGACTCCAAATCTTGTCCTTATTTTAGTATGCAACAGCGGAAGCTCTTAATATTCACCTGAGAATAAACATGCTTTAAACGTCAACAAAAATGTTGGTGAGTTATAGGTTTAACCTATATATATCAAATCGTAACAATAGACCACAAGATTTCATATTTCAATACACAACCCATACATAGAGATAAAAATCATTCATATGGTGAACACCTGGTAACCGACAATAACAAGATGCATATATAAGAATATCCCCATCATTCCGGGACACCCTTCGGATATGATATAAATTTCGAAGTACTAAAGCATCCGGTACTTTGGATGGGGTTTGTTAGGCCCAATAGATCTATCTTTAGGATTCGCGTCAATTAGGGTGTCTGTTCCCTAATTCTTAGATTACCAGACTTAATAAAAAGGGGCATATTCGATTTCGATAATTCAACCATAGAATGTAGTTTCACGTACTTGTGTCTATTTTGTAAATCATTTATAAAACCTGCATGTATTCTCATCCCAAAATATTAGATTTTAAAAGTGGGACTATAACTCACTTTCACAGATTTTTACTTCGTCGGGAAGTAAGACTTGGCCACTGTTGATTCACGAACCTATAACAATATATACATATATATTAAAGTATGTTCAAAATATATTTACAACACTTTTAATATATTTTGATGTTTTAAGTTTATTAAGTCAGCTGTCCTCATTAGTAACCTATAACTAGTTGTCCACAGTTAGATGTACAGAAATAAATCGATAAATATTATCTTGAATCAATCCACGACCCAGTGTATACGTATCTCAGTATTGATCACAACTCAAACTATATATATTTTGGAATCAACCTCAACCCTGTATAGCTAACTCCAACATTCACATATAGAGTGTCTATGGTTGTTCCGAAATATATATAGATGTGTCGACATGATAGGTCGAAACATTGTATACGTGTCTATGGTATCTCAAGATTACATAATATACAATACAAGTTGATTAAGTTATGGTTGGAATAGATTTGTTACCAATTTTCACGTAGCTAAAATGAGAAAAATTATCCAATCTTGTTTTACCCATAACTTCTTCATTTTAAATCCGTTTTGAGTGAATCAAATTGCTATGGTTTCATATTGAACTCTATTTTATGAATCTAAACAGAAAAAGTATAGGTTTATAGTCGGAAAAATAAGTTACAAGTCGTTTTTGTAAAGGTAGTCATTTCAGTCGAAAGAACGACGTCTAGATGACCATTTTAGAAAACATACTTCCACTTTGAGTTTAACCATAATTTTTGGATATAGTTTCATGTTCATAATAAAAATCATTTTCTCAGAATAACAACTTTTAAATCAAAGTTTATCATAGTTTTTAATTAACTAACCCAAAACAGCCCGCGGTGTTACTACGACGGCGTAAATCCAGTTTTACGGTGTTTTTCGTGTTTCCAGGTTTTAAATCATTAAGTTAGCATATCATATAGATATAGAACATGTTTTTAGTTGATTTTAAAAGTCAAGTTAGAAGGATTAACTTTTGTTTGCGAACAAGTTTAGAATTAACTAAACTATGTTCTAGTGATTACAAGTTTAAACCTTCGAATAAGATAGCTTTATATGTATGAATCGAATGATGTTATGAACATCATTACTACCTTAATTTCCTTGGATAAACCTACTGGAAAATAGAAAAATGGATCTAGCTTCAATGGATCCTTGGATGGCTCGAAGTTCTTGAAGCAGAATCATGACACGAAAACAAGTTCAAGTAAGATCATCACTTGAAATAAGATTGTTATAGTTATAGAAATTGAACCAAAGTTTGAATATGATTATTACCTTGTATTAGAATGATAACCTACTGTAAGAAACAAAGATTTCTTGAGGTTGGATGATCACCTTACAAGATTGGAAGTGAGCTAGCAAACTTGAAAGTATTCTTGATTTTATGAAACTAGAACTTTTGGAATTTATGAAGAACACTTAGAACTTGAAGATAGAACTTGAGAGAGATCAATTAGATGAAGAAAATTGAAGAATGAAAGTGTTTGTAGGTGTTTTTGGTCGTTGGTGTATGGATTAGATATAAAGGATATGTAATTTTGTTTTCATGTAAATAAGTCATGAATGATTACTCATATTTTTGTAATTTTATGAGATATTTCATGCTAGTTGCCAAATGATGGTTCCCACATGTGTTAGGTGACTCACATGGGCTGCTAAGAGCTGATCATTGGAGTGTATATACTAATAGTACATACATCTAAAAGCTGTGTATTGTACGAGTACGAATACGGGTGCATACGAGTAGAATTGTTGATGAAACTGAACGAGGATGTAATTGTAAGCATTTTTGTTAAGTAGAAGTATTTTGATAAGTGTATTGAAGTCTTTCAAAAGTGTATAAATACATATTAAAACACTACATGTATATACATTTTAACTGAGTCGTTAAGTCATCGTTAGTCGTTACATGTAAGTGTTGTTTTGAAACCTTTAGGTTAACGATCTTGTTAAATGTTGTTAACCCAATGTTTATAATATCAAATGAGATTTTAAATTATTATATTATCATGATATTATCATGTATGAATATCTCTTAATATGATATATATACATTAAATGTCTTTACAACGATAATCGTTACATATATGTCTCGTTTAAAAATCATTAAGTTAGTAGTCTTGTTTTTACATATGTAGTTCATTGTTAATATACTTTATGATATGTTTTCTTATCATAGTATCATGTTAACTATATATATATCCATATATATGTCATCATATAGTTTTTACAAGTTTTAACGTTCGTGAATCACCGATCAACTTGGGTGGTCAATTGTCTATATGAAACATATTTCAATTAATCAAGTCTTAACAAGTTTGATTGCTTAACATGTTGGAAACATTTAATCATGTAAATATCAATCTCAATTAATATATATAAACATGGAAAAGTTCGGGTCACTACATTAGGGGAACGTCATATATCCTTAGAAACTTAGCAAAACGAACCAAGTTTGAAGAAGAAGAAGAAACGAGTGAGTCGGAATAAGAATGTTGAAATCATGCGATGTAATATATGTAATATAGTGTGCTTGTGTTTTTGTGATATATGTAAAAATTGCTTGTATTATTTATTAAGAATCTTTTATGAATCTAACCTTCGTCTATTTTTCAGTATAAAAACACAAAATGGATGTTAAGGATAGGCGACCCAATATTTTAGAAGACCTACCCGGAGACATGATTGATGAAATCTTGTCTATAGTCGGTCAGAATTCATCGGCACAATTATTTATGGCAAAATCAGTTTGTAGGAAATTTGAAGAACGTTCCAAGCATGCCTTAGTTTATAAAAGGCTTTCGTTTGAAAGATGGGGGATATCACATTGGGAAGTCCATAAGTTACGCTGTGTTACTTTGACGCATATAATGCGGGGAACTCAAATGCTATTTTACGCTACGGGTTAAGAACCTACTTTGACTCAACGTATCCGAACATAGGACTTCATGCTTTAGAAAAAGCGGCTAACATGCAACATAAAGAAGCATGTTATGCTTACAGGTTAGTGATGTTCGCTTCTCACCAAAGTGAGAAAAAGAACATCGGGTTACAACTATTAAACAAAACATTCCCACAAGTGACGGATTCGGTAATAGGGGTAAGAAATGAGGTTTTTAGGTTGTTACGAGACTGTTAGTCATTACGTAACCTTCGTCCTTTTGACGACATTACAACACGTTGTCTTGCAAATGGTCATAACGGTTATGTTCCACAAGACCAAGGATGGGAAGTAGTCTTAGTTAAACCAGAATGCATGACTTGTTTCTGGACGTATGAATTACGTGTCTTTATTGCCTTTGCTGAACGCCTAGCGCATTAACTTGAATTGTTTTCGCAACTACCTTGTATCAAAGTTTTTATGTGTTATATTTCATGCTATATGTAAAATAGCGGTATTGTAAGTTTGCAAAATTAATGTATAAAAGTTTGAATATGAAATATATTTTTTTTTTTTTTGTGATTAGTTTTTCATATAGAATTGTAGTAGTTGAAATGGTATATTTGTAGTGACCTGAACTTTTCCATGTTTATATATATATTAAATGAAATTGTTATTTACATGATTAAGTGTTTCCAACATGTTAAGCAATCAAACTTGTTAAGACTTGATTAATTGAAATAGGTTTCATATCGACAATTGACCACCCAAGTTGACCGGTGATTCACGAACGTTAAAACTTGTAAAAACTATATGATGACATATATATGGATATATATATAGTTAACATGATATTATGATAAGTAAACATATCATTAAGTATATTAACAATGAGCTACATATGTAAAAGCAAGACTACTAACTTAATGATTTTGTAACGAGACATATATGTAACGATTATCGTTGTAACGACATTTAATGTATATATATCATATTAAGAGATATTCATACATCATATTATCATGATAATATAATAATTTAAAATCTTATTTGATATTTTTAACATTGGGTTAACAACATTTAACAAGATCGTTAACTTAAAGGTTTCAAAACAACACTTACATGTAACGACTAACGATGACTTAACGACTCAGTTAAAATGTATATACATGTAGTGTTTTAATATGTCTTCATACACTTTTGAAAGACTTCAAGACACTTATCAAAATACTTCTACTTAACAAAAATGCTTACAATTACATCCTCGTTCAGTTTCATCAACAATTCTACTCGTATGCACCCGTATTCATACTCGTACAATACACAGCTTTTAGATGTATGTACTATTGGTATATACACTCCAATGATCAGCTCTTAGCAGCCCATGTGAGTCACCTAACACATGTGGGAACTATCATTTGGAAACTAGCATGAAATATCTCATAAAATTACAAAAATATGAGTAACCATTCATGACTTATTTACATGAAAACAAAATTACATATCCTTTATATCTAATCCATACACCAACGACCAAAAACACCTACAAACACTTTCATTCTTCAATTTTCTTCATCTAATTGATCTCTCTAAAGTTCTATCTTCAAGTTCTAAGTGTTCTTCATAAATTCTACAAGTTCTAGTTACATAAAATCAAGACTACTTTCAAGTTTGCTAGCTCACTTCCAATCTTGTAAGGTGATCATCCAACCTCAAGAAATCTTTGTTTCTTACAGTAGGTTATCATTCTAATACAAGGTAATAATCATATTCAAACTTTGGTTCAATTTCTATAACTATAACAATCTTATTTCAAGTGATGATCTTACTTGAACTTGTTTTCGTGTCATGATTCTGCTTCAAGAACTTCGAGCCATCCAAGGATCCGTTGAAGCTAGATCCATTTTTTTCTTTTCCAGTAGGTTTATCCAAGGAACTTAAGGTAGTAATGATGTTCATAACATCATTCGATTCATATATAAAAAGCTATCATATTCGAAGTGGTAAACTAGCAATCACTAGAACATAGTTTAGTTAATTCTAAACTTGTTCGCAAATAAAGTTAATCCTTCTAACTACACTTTTAAAATCAACTATACACATGATCTATATCTATATGATATGCTAACTTAATGATTTAAAACCCGAAAACACGATAAATACCATAAAACCGGATATATGCCGTCGTAGTTACAACCGGGGGCTGTTTTGGTTTGGATAATTAAAAACTATGAAAAACTTTTATTTAAAAGCTATAATTCTGGGAAAATGATTTTTCTTATGAACATGAAACCATATCCAAAAATCATGGTTAAACTCAAAGTGAAAGTATGTTTTTCAAAACAGTCATCAAGATGTCGTTCTTTCGACGGAAATGACTACCTCTTTCAAAAACGACTTGTAACTTGTATTTCCGACTATAAACCTATACCTTTTCTGTTTAGTTTCATAAAGTCAAGTTCAATACGAAACCTTGGCCGCTTAAATCACTCAAAACGGATTAGAAACGAAGAAATGGCGAGCAAAACAAAATTGGTAAAAACTACTCATTTTAGCTACGTGAAAATTGGTAACAAATCTATTCCAACCATAACTTAATCAACTTATATTGTATATTATGTAATCTTGAGATACCATAGACACGTATACAATGTTTCGACCTATCATGTCGACACATCTATATATATTTCGGAACAACCATAGACACTCTATATGTGAATGTTGGAGTTAGCTATACAGGGTTGAGGTTGATTCCAAAATATATATAGTTTGAGTTGTGATCAATACTGAGATATGTATACACTGGGTCGTGGATTGATTCAAGATAATATATATCAATTTATTTCTGTACATCTAACTGTGGACAACTAGTTGTAGGTTACTAACGAGGACAGCTGACTTAATAAACTTAAAACATCAAAATGTATTAAAAGTGTTGTAAATATATTTTGAACATGCTTTGATATATATGTACATATTTGTTATAGGTTCGTGAATCGACCAGTGACCAAGTCTTACTTCCCGACAAATTAAAAAAATCTGTGAAAGTGAGTTATAGTCCCACTTTTAAAATCTAATATTTTTGGGATGAGAATACATGCAGGTTTTATAAATGATTTACAAAATAGACACAAGTACGTGAAACTACATTCTATGGTTGAATTATCGAAATCGAATATGCCCCTTTTTATTAAGTCTGGTAATCTAAGAATTAGGGAACAGACACCCTAATTGACGCGAATCCTAAAGATAGATCTATTGGGCCTAACAAACCCCATCCAAAGTACCGGATGCTTTAGTAATTCGAAATTTATATCATATCCGAAGGGTGTCCCGGAATGATGGGGATATTCTTAAATATGCATCTTGTTAATGTCGGTTACCAGGTGTTCACCATATGAATGATTTTTATCTCTATGTATGGGATGTGTATTGAAATATGAAATCTTGTGGTCTATTATTATGATTTGATAATATATAGGTTAAACCTATAACTCACCAACATTATTGTTGACGTTTTAAGCATGTTTATTCTCAGGTGATTATTAAGAGCTTCCGCTGTCGCATACTTAAATAAGGACGAGATTTGGAGTCCATGCTTGTATGATATTGTGTAAAAACTGCATTCAAGAAACTTATTTCGTTGTAACATATTTGTATTGTAAACCATTGTGTAATGGTCGCGTGTAAACAGGATATTTTAGATTATCATTATTTGATAATCTACGTAAAGCTTTTTAAACCTTTATTGATGAAATAAAGGTTATGGTTTGTTTTAAAATAAATGCAGTCTTTGAAAAACGTCTCATATAGAGGTCAAAACCTCGCAACGAAATCAATTAATATGGAACGTTTTTAATCAATAAGAACGGGACATTTCAATATTAGCTACTAAGTATGAACTTAACGGGTAGGTATTACCCGAATTAAAAATTATAAAATGCTAATAGTAAGAAAGAACTTTTATAAATAAGTTCATATTATGCTACGAAATACTATTGACTACTCTTGATATTCTATATGATTAACTCATTTCTTTTGGCTATTTTTGAAGGAAATGGCACCAACTACTCGACACACCATAAATATGAACGAAGAAGAATTCCGTACTTTTCTTGCTGCGAACATAGCCGCAGTACAAGCTGCGATGCATAACAACAAAAATAACTCTGAAACTAGCAACGGAACAAATGCCACAAGAACTCGTAGCGGATGCTCCTACAAAGAATTCACTGCCTGCAAACCACTGGAATTTGATGGAACCGATGGTCCAATCGGATTAAAACGGTGGACTGAAAAGGTCGAATCAGTGTTCGCCATAAGTAAGTGTGCTGAAGAAGACAAAGTGAAATACGCTACGCATACCTTCACAGGTGCTGCGTTAACATGGTGGAACACCTACCTCGAGCAGGTGGGACAAGATGCTGCTTACGCACTACCGTGGTCAGCATTCAAGCACTTGATAAACGAAAAATACCGTCCCAGAAACGAGGTCAATAAGCTCAAGGCGGAGCTTAGAGGATTACAAACGAAAGGTTTCGACATTACCACGTACGAACGAAGATTCACAGAATTGTGCCTATTGTGTCCAAGAGCGTTCGAGGATGAAGAAGAGAAGATCGACGCATTTGTGAAAGGGTTACCAGAAATAATCCAGGAAAATGTGAGTACAAACGAGCCTGCCTCCTTACGAAAGGCAAGTCGAATGGCTCACAAACTCATAAACCAAATCGAAGGAAGAATGAAAAAGCAAACGGCTGATGAGGTCAACACGAAACAAGTCAAGAGAAAGTGGGAAGAAACCAGTGACAAGGGTCACCAATACAACCACAACAACAATCACAACCGTAATCGCAACAACAACAATCCAATCCCAACAATAATTACAACAAACGCCCCAACAACAACAACTACAACAACTATTTCAACAACAACAACAACCGCCACAACAACAATCCCAACATTAACAAGAATCAGAAACAGCCATGCAAAAGGTGTGAAGGATACCATTCGGCTGGGTTATGCCCGACAGTTTGCACCAAGTGTAATAGAACTGGTCATAGTGAGGCAAAGTGTGAAGTTTACGAACCAAGGAATAATGTAACAGAAAATATCAACGTTACTTGTTTCGGATGCGGGAAGAAGGGCCACTACAAAAATACGTGCCCAAATAATAATGGGCAAAACCGTGGGAGAGTCTTCAACATCAACGCGGCAGAAGCGCAGGAAGACCCGAAGCTTGTTACGGGTACGTTTCTTATTGACGATAAACCCGCTTATGTTTTATTTGATTCGGGTGCGGATAAGAGCTATATTAGTAGAGAATTTTGTGCCAAATTAGGTGGTCCATTAACGCCTTTGGATAATAAATTTTTACTCGACGTAGCAAAAGGTAAATTAATGTCAGCCGATAAAATATGTCGGAATCGTGAAATTAAACTGGTTGGTGAAACGTTTAAGATTAATTTGATACCAGTCGAGTTAGGAAGTTTTGATGTAATAATTGGCATGGACTGGATGAAAAAGGAGATAGCAGAGGTCGTATGTTACAAAAATGCGATTCGCATTGTAAGAGAAAAAGGAAAACCCTTAATGGTGTACGGAGAAAAAAGCAACGCGAAGCTAAATCTTATTAGTAATTTGAAGGTGCAAAAACTAATAAGAAAAGGTTGCTATGCCATATTAGCACATATCGAGAAGGTGCAAACCGAAGAAAAGAACATCAATGATGTTCCCGTCGTAAAAGAATTTCCCGACGTATTTCCAAAAGAATTACCGGGACTACCTCCACATCGATCTATTGAATTTCAAATAGATCTTGTACCAGGAGCTGCACCAATAGCTCGTGCTCCATACAGACTCGCACCCAGTGAAATGAAGGAACTCCAAAGCCAATTACAAGAACTTTTGGAGCGTGGTTTCATTCGACCAAGCACATCACCATGGGGAGCACCGGTATTGTTTGTCAAGAAGAAGGATGGTTCGTTCAGATTGTGTATCGACTACAGGGAGTTGAACAAACTTACCATCAAAAACCGTTATCCACTACCGAGAATCGACGACTTATTTGATCAACTACAAGGCTCGTCAGTTTATTCAAAGATTGATTTAATATCCGGATATCATCAAATGCGGGTGAAGGAGGATGATATTCCAAAGACTGCTTTCAGAACACGTTACGGCCATTATGATTTTATGGTTATGCCGTTTGGGTTGACTAATGCACCAGCTGTGTTCATGGATCTCATGAACCGAGTGTGTGGACCATATCTTGACAAGTTCGTCATTGTTTTCATCGATGACATACTTATTTACTCAAAGAATGATCAAGAGCATGAAGAACACTTGAGAAAAGTGTTAGAGTTATTGAGGAAGGAAAAATTGTACGCTATGTTTTCAAAGTGTGCATTTTGGTTGGAAGAAGTTCAATACCTCGGTCACATAGTGAACAAAGAAGGTATTAAGGTGGATCTGGCAAAGATTGAAATCGTCGAAAGATGGGAAACCCCGAAAACTCCGAAGCATATACGCCAATTTTTAGGATTGGCCGGTTACTACAGAAGATTCATCCAAATTTTTCCAAAATAGCAAAACCCTTGACTGCATTAACGCATAAAGGGAAGAAATTTGAATAGAAGGATGGGCAAGAGGAAGCGTTTCAATTGTTGAAGAAAAAGTTAACTACGACACCTATATTGTCATTGCCGGAAGGGAATGATGATTTTGTGATATATTGTGACGCCTCAAAGCAAGGTCTTGGTTGTGTATTAATGCAAAGAATGAAGGTAATTGCTTATGCATCCATACAATTGAAGATTCACGAGCAAAATTATACGACTCACGATTTGGAATTGGGCGCGGTTATTTTTGCATTAAAGACTTGGAGGCACTACTTATATGGGGTCAAAAGTATTATATATACCGATCACAAAAGTCTCCAACATATATTTAATCAGAAACAACTGAACATGAGACAACGTAGGTGGATTGAGCTATTGAATGATTACTATTTTGAGCTTCGATATCACCCGGGGAAGGCGAATGTGGTAGCCGACGCTCTGAGTAGAAAGGACAGAGAACCTATACGGGTAAAAGCTATGAATATAATTATTCGTACCAACCTTACTACTCAAATAAAAGAGGCGCAACAGGGAGTTGTAAAGGAAGGGAATTTGAAAAATGAAATACCCAAAGGATCGGAGAAACATCTTAATATTCAAGAAGACAGAACTCGGTATAGGGCTGAAAGAATTTGGGTACCAAAGTTTAGAGATGTGAGAGAAATGGTACTTAAGGAGGCACATAAAACCAGATATTCAATACATCCCGGAGTGGGAAAGATGTACAAGGACCTCAAGAAACATTTCTGGTGGCCGGGTATGAAAGCCGATATTGCAAGATACATAGGAGAATGTTTGATGTGTTCTAAGGTCAAAGCTGAACATCAGAAACCATCAGGTCTACTTTAACAACCAGAAATCCCGGAATGGAAATGGGAAAATATTACCATGAATTTCATTACTAAATTGCCAAGGACTGCGAATGGTTATGATACTATTTGGGTAATAGTCGATCGTCTCACCAAATCAACACATTTTCTGCCAATGAGAGAAGATGACAAAATGGAGAAGTTGGCGCGATTATATTTGAAAGAAGTTGTTTTCAGACATGGAATACCCGTCTCTATTATCTCATATAGGGATGACAGATTTGTTTCAAGGTTCTGGCAAACGTTGCAACAAGCATTAGGGACTCGTCTAGACATGAGTACTGCCTATCATCCACAAACTGATGGACATAGTGAAAGAACAATACAAACACTTGAAGACATGCTACGAGCATGTGTTATTGATTTTGGAAACAGTTGGGATCGACATCTACCATTAGCAGAGTTTTCCTACAACAACAGTTACCATTCGAGTATTGAGATGGCGCCGTTTGAAGCACTTTATGGTAGAAAGTGCAGGTCTCCGATTTGTTGGAATGAAGTGGGGGATAGACAAATTACGGGTCCAGAAATTATTCAAGAAACTACCGAGAAAATTATTCAAATTCAACAACGATTGAAAACCGCCCAAAGTCGACAAAAGAGTTACGCGAATCTTAAAAGAAAAGATATAGAATTTGAAATTAGAGAGATGGTCATGCTTAAAGTTGCACCTTGGAAAGGCGTTGTTCGATTTGGTAAACGGGGGAAACTAAATCCAAGGTACATTGGACCATTCAAGATTATTAATCGTGTCGGACCAGTAGCTTATCGACTTGAGTTACCTCAACAACTCGCGGGTGTACATAACACTTTCCACGTCTCGAATTTAAAGAAATGTTTTGCTAAAGAAGATCTCACTATTCTGTTAGACGAAATCAAAATCAACAAAAAACTTCAATTCATTGAAGAACCCGTCAAAATAATGGATAGTGAGGTTAAAAGAGTCAAGCAAAATAAAATAAAAATCGTTAAGGTTCGATGGAATGCTCGTAGAGGACCCGAATTCACCTGGAAATGTGAAGATCAGATGAAAAAGAAATACCCGCACTTATTTCCAGAAGATGAGCCAACACCTTCAACCGCTTAAAATTTCGGGACGAAATTTATTTAACGGGTAGGTACTGTAGTGACCCGAACTTTTCTGAACTTTTCCAGGATTATATATTAAATGTAAACTATATTTGCATGATTAAATGTTTCCAACATGTTAAGCAATCAAACTTGTTAAGACTTGGTTAATTGAAACAGAAATTATGTAAACGTTTGATCACCCAGTTTGACCGATGATTCACGAACGCTATAAGTTGTATATGACATGATGATACATATATGGATAAATATATATGTTTAACATGACATAATGATAATCAAGTATCTCATTAAATATAGTAACAATGAGTTATATACATAAAAAATGAGACTATTGACGTAAGAAACTCGAAATGATATATATAACGATTATCGTTATAACAACGCCTTACTAGATATATATGAATCATATTAAGGTATTGTTGTATTATATTTAACATGATAAAATGATGATTAAATATATCATTAAGTGTGTTAACAATGAACTACATAAGTAAAAACAAGACTACTAACTTAAGGATTTCGAAACGAGACATATACGTAACGATTATCGTTGTAACGACATTTTAATGTATATATATCATATTAAGATATATTCATATATCATGTTAACATGATAATATAATAATTTAACATCTCATTAGATATAATAAACAACGGATTAACAACATTAAATGAGATCGTTAACTTAAAGGTTTCAAAACAACACTTACATGTAACGATTATCGATGGCTAAACGACTTCATTAAAATGTATATACATGTAATGTATTTAAATGTATTTGAACACTTTTGAAAGACTTCAAGACACATATCAAAGTACTTCCAGTTAACAAAAATACTTACAATTACATTCTCATTCATTTTCATCAATAATTCTACACGTATGTACCCGTACATGTACTTGTACAATACGCAGCTTCTAGATGTATTTACTATTGGTATATACACTCCAATAATTAGCTCTTAGCAGCCTTGTGAGTCACCTAACACATGTGGTAACCATCATTTGGCAACTAGCATGAAATATCTCACAAAATTACAAACTAATGGAGCCTTTAAGATAGGATCAATATCACGTTTTTTGGAGTAATACCATAACACTTTCATTTTCAATTTTTATGCATCAAATTACTCTCTCTCAAACTCTCTCTCATTGTTCTAAGTGGTCTTCATCATATTCAACAAAATCTAGCTCAATCTAGTTCATAAATCCATACATAAAACAAGTTATAAAACAACTACTCAAGAACACACCAAGAACACTTTCAAGTTTGCTAGCTTACTTCCAATCTTGCAAATCCATTCCAAGTAATCATCCAAGATCAAGAAAACTTTGTTTCTTACAGTAGGTTATCTTTCTAATTCAAGGTAATACTCATATTCAAACTTTGGTTCAATTTCTATAACTATAACAATCTTATTTCAAGTGATGATCTTACTTGAACTTGTTTCGTGTCATGATTCTACTTCAAGAACTTTCAAGCCATCCAAAGATCCTTTGAAGCTAGATCCATTTTTCTCTTTTCCAGTAGGTTTATCCAGAAAACTTGAGGTAGTAATGATGTTCATAACATCATTCGATTCATATATATAAAACTATCTTATTCGAAGATTATAATTTGTAATCACTAAAACATAGTTTAATTAATTCTAAACTTGTTCGCAAATAAAGTTAATCCTTCTAACTAGACTTTTAAAATCAACTAAACACATGTTATATATATATATATATATATATATATATATATATATATATATATATATATATATATATATATATATATATATATATATATATATATATATATGATATGCTAACTTAATGTTTTAAAACCCAGAAACACGATAAACACCATAAAACCGGATACACGCCGTCGTAGTAAAACCGGGGGCTGTTTTGGTTTGGATAATTAAAAGCTATGAAGAACTTTGATTTAAAAGCTATACTTCTGGGAAAATGATTTTTCTTATGAACATGGAACTATATCCAAAAATCATGGTTAAACTCTGTAACGACCAGACTTTTTCGACTTGCTTTTATGCCTTGTATTTTTGCGAAACTGCGTATTTGTGCGTACTGTGTTACTTTATACTCTGAAAACTTGATATATGTGGTTTACTTCCATTTATATGTTAAAACGTGCCTTAGAGTACGTAGGATACTTAACTTGTTCACCGAAAGCCTTTATAACCGTTAGTGTTACTTGACGTTTCGAATAAATCGCGGACTGCGCACACATTTAGCTTTTGTCGTAATCGAAATATTATGATTGCGAAATATTAATTATTATTTTATAATAATAATTACTTGGGCTTTTGGATGCTCAATTTTATTTAATTATTTACTATAACCCAATAGTTAGTCATGTTGTACTTTCTACCTTGTTGGGCTTAAGCCCACCCTACTCTAGCAAATGGCCCAATTAATTAGCCCAAGTATTATTTACTAGTGACCCATAATAAATAAAATAAATACCTATTTAATTAGATGAGTCATACTAGCATTTGGATAAGGATTATCCATAATGTTACATGGGATCCTAGCATAAGTACCTACTTTAGACAACCATTAACTAAAAAGCAAGATTTTATCCCCCCTTATCCCCCTTGAAAATCACGGCCATAAGGCCCCTCCACCTCACCAATCCTTGTCAAAATTTGCCTATAAATACTGGCCATATTCCTCTCATTCAACACTTGCTCTCATTTGAATTTCACACACACTTGCTCTCTTCTTTCCTTCCTTTCTAGTATTTCTTGTAAGTTTTCTTTTCGTCTTCTTTTTCTATTCAATTTCATGGCCATCATCATCATTCTTTGAAGAGCAAGTTCCTTTAACTTTGATCTTGATTATATCTTGTTGATTCAAGCATGAATCCTTCAAGAACATGAAAGATTCAAGCTTTCTAGCTTTGAATCTTCACCAACTTTGTAGATCTACTTCTTTTATACTTTAATCTTGTTATTTTGTGATAAAGATTCAAACTTTTGTTTGTATTCTTCATGTATCTTCAAGATCCAAGCTTTATGCTTCAAGATCTTCAAGAACAATTAAGATTCAAGCTTTCTAGCTTGAATCTTCATATCTTTTTGTTGGATCTAAGTTTTCTAACTTATGATCTTGTAATTTTGTTGAAAAGATTCAAACTTTTGTTTGTAATCTTCATGTATCTTCAAAATCCAAGCTTTATGCTTCAAGATCTTCAAGAACATCAAAGGTGCAAGCTTTCTAGCTTTGCAACCTTATAACTTGTGTGAAATGGATCCAAGCTCTCTAGCTTAGGGTTCCATCACCTAATTTGACTTAGATTGTGATTATACTTGTTGAATTGATGTAAAGTTTGTAGCTTTAGTTGTAATTGTGACTTGTAATTGTGTTAAGACTAAGGATATGATGTAACCTTGGTTCATCATCCATCTAAGGCTCATAAATGAGTTGTGTTCTTACTTGGTCTTAACATATTGTTTATTGATGGTGGAATCTTAGTCAAGGTGATGTTAATCCATTAACGAGTTGTACACTTGAAGCTACAAGCATCAAGGATGAGAACCGTGATGAGCATCAAGTACTAAGAACCCCACCGGAGCACCTTATCTGCTGTTTTTCGTGTCTTCTCAAGCAATCTGGGCTACTGGAAAGTTGATTTTCAGTTAGTTCGTTTTGAGTAGATGATTTTTCGTTTAGACCTCGTCTTAATCCGAGTTACGGTTTAGGATTTATGGCCTTCCGAAAGTCAATACTCCCTTGTAACGTTGTGCTGAAAATTCGGACCTACTCGCACTTAGACCGTCGCCACGGTCAAAATAAGACGAGTTTGAGTCTAGAAATTGGTCAGCAACTATAGGACTCTCATACGGAACTATAGCCACTGATTTTGTGTCTTTTCGACTTACGTAGAGGCCGTAGCAGCTGACCGAAATCAGCCTATTGTTTGACCTCTATACTTGATTAGTTTACTTAGCTTTTATGATGATGAATGATGATGATGATGACACTTAAACTTACTTATGCACTATTTGAACTTATAAAGACAACCTACTGACCTAGTAACCTTTGATTTAGGTTGACGACCTTTCGGACCGACTTACTACTTGCATACTTTCGTAACAACTTGTATTGCTTATTCACTGTGAGTTATAGCATCCCTTTTTACTACCTGTACTATTTTTGGGACTGAGAATACTTGTGCTTTTTATGTTTTACATACTAGGCACGAGTACTTAAACTTTATATGTGTGTGGGTTATTGATAATGCTAAAAAGGAATATATATTTCATAGCAATATCCTTTCAAGAAGACAAGATTTCAGTTGCAATTGTTCTATTTATAAGTGATATTCGTTTATATTAAATAAGTGCGAAGACAAAAGGCGAAAACGAAGATTTGAAGACGCAAACGTCCAAAATGCTCAAATGTACAAGATACAATCCAAGTAGTTCAAATTATTGATGAGAAACATCTAAAAATTACAAGAGTACAAGCCGCGGAACGCAAAGTACAAGATATCTAAGCATACGAACAGGCGTTCAAAAATCCGGAACCGAGATATGAACCAACTATCAACGTGCGACTCAACGGACCTAAAATTACAAGTCAACTATGCACAAGAATATAATATAATATATATATAATTCATAATAATAATAATATATAATAATAATAATAATTCGTGTAAGTTGATGCATGTGAGTAATAATAATATAATAAATATAATATAATAATATAATAATAATAATAATAAATTGAATAAGCCATCGGGAGACAAATCAACTAGTTGATTCTTGTCTCAAATTATCAACTTGTTTCACAGCTGTGCAAATCACGAAACTTTCAATGGTGTAATAGTACACATTTCTTGTACTATAAATAGAGGTACTGATCAGCCATCATTTACACACACCAAAAATAAATAATACTCCCTCTGTAATAATAATAATATATATATATATATATATATATATATATATATATATATATATATATATATATATATATAATATGTATATATATATATATATAATATATATATATATATATATATATATATATATATATATATATATATATATATATATATATAGTATAGGTTAATTTTATATTAGATTAGTTTGGGTTATGTTAAGGTTATTTTACTGGTTTTGAAGTCGAAATTCTGTCCGTGTAACACTACGCGATAAATACTCAATGTAAGTTATGTTCTCCTTTTTAAATTAAGGTCTCGTAACTAAGTTATTATTATGCTTATTTAAGCCGAAGTAATCGTGATGTTAGACTAAATATTAAAGACGGGGTTATTGAACTTTGTACCATAATTGGGGTTTGGACAAAAGACCGACACTTGTGAAAATTAGACTATGGGCTATTAATGGGCTTTATATTAAATTAACGATACCTCGTTAATTTAATATAAAGGTTATGATTCGACGTATCTATATATAACCACATACGCTTAATCGGACACGATGGGCGGGATATTTATAAGTACGAATTATTGTTCATTTGACCGGACACGAGGATGGATTAATAGTCAATGGACTCATTAAAACAGGGGTGGATTACATTCAAGGGTAATTGGTGTAATTGTTAACAAAGTATTAAAACCTTGGATTACACACAATCGATAACTTGGTGTATTCATTAAACAAAGTATTAAGACCTTGTTACAGTTCGAATCCCCAGTTAGTTGGAATATTTGACTTCGGGTATAAGGTTAAATTTTCCGAGCAGTTTATAATTATGACCGATGAACTATTATGGACAAAAACCAGATAGGTTTCAAATACATCTAGGACAAAGGACAATTAACCCAGGGTAATAAATTAAAATCAAAACGTCAAACATCATGGTTACGGAAGTTTAAATAAGCATAATTGTTTTATTGTATTTTTCATCGTACTTTTATTTTACGCACTTTAATTATCGTCATTTATATTTTTGCATTAGGTTTTAATTGTGACTTAAGATATAAAACCGACAAACCGGTCATTAAACGGTAAAACCCCTTTTATATATTATTATATATAATTATATATATTTTGTACAAATATAGTTAATTAAAATATAGTGTAAAATAAGCCATCTCCCTGTGGAATGAACCAGACTTACTAAAAACTATACTACTCTACGATTAGGTACACTGCCTATAGTGTTGTAGCAAGGTTAAGGTATATCCCATTCTATAAATAAATAAATAACTTGTGTAAAATTGTATCGTATTTAATAGTATTTTGTAGTAAAAATATAACTATTTCGTACCCTACCTAGACAACATCAAGTTTTTGACGCCGCTGCCGGGGAGCGCTAAAACGCTATATTTTTAATCTATTTTTGTAAAAAATATAATTATATATAATTTAAAAAAAAAAAAGATTACTTCTGTTACTTCGTTTACTTACCACTTACTAATATCCGATGGTGTCTACTATCTATTACAAAGTAAATGTATATTATTAAATATCAATATTAGCTGTCAAATATGTTCTATATTTAGAGGATTTGGTGATATATCAAATCAAGTGTGAGCTAGGCTTGAATAAATTAAACCTCTTTGTCTCTTTTTCTTATCCTCACATGTAGTTACCAAAACACCAAAATAAATAAATAAATAAATGATCGAAATATTTCTTTTACGCTTTGCATTTAGATTTTATGGCATATGTTTTATATTTACGTGTACCAATTTAAGTTTACATTTATGATTAATATTTTAGCTTTACATTTACTAATACTAAAACGTAAACGTAAACGTAATGTAACATAAACATAAATCTCAAACTTAAAAATAAAAAGTACCTACAACTATTTCCGTTTCGAATTCTGTTCCAAAAGTAAACTAGCTGTCAATTAATTGTTGTTAGTTGGCTGTCATTTTCGTGCCAATTTTGGTGGGCCGAAGGAACCTCACCACTAACTCTTGCTTTTAAAAAGTTATAAGTGTATCATTTAGATTTGTATCATTATATATCTATTATGGAAAATGACGTGGGAGTAATGAGAATTATGTGAAAGACGATGATAATGAAGATTTAATAATAACAAAAACGTAAAACTTAAAAGTAATGTGAACGCAAATGGGAATTAAAATGATTAACTTATTTAAGTGTTTGTATTCTTAAAAGTAATTTTTTTTTTAAAACATAATTACGAGTAGTTTTTTTTTGTGAGTTTAAAAATAAAATTTGGAGTGATAAAGTAGAATGGATATGTGTGTCTATGTGTCAGGAAATTATGATGAGGTCTATTAACTGAGCATACCAAAAAATGATACGAAGTATCTTGCATCGTAGTTCGTGATATTTTGACTACCATCCTTGCTAAATTTTGATCAGCATACCAACACAACCAATTAAAATTAATTGTTTTCTTTTGACTCCTTTGCTCAGTCACACAACCACACTTCCTTTCACACAACTAATAATATTAATATTATTTCTATTAATTTCCTTTCACACACACTAGACACTCTACATCAGAAACTCCTAATTTTTTTTCTTCTCCTTTTCCTTTTCATGTTGAATTAAATAAAATTAATATACGTGGCTTGAATTTGTAAAAGTGTATCTTCTTTCCCTTCTTACTCACCATTAGGTCTTTTGTCATCTAATGCCCATCGTCTAATACCAAAAATATATTCGTTTTGTGCTCAATTGCTTAATTATTTTTATCACTTTCTTATTTTTCCTTTTCTCTTTGCAACTTGCGAAAAAAAAAAAAAAAATTAAAATCGAAAATAAAAAAAAATAAAAAATAATTTTATCACTTTCTTTTAAAATTTTCTCTAAAGTTTTAGACGCTACATTTTTTAGACTTTAGCTTTTCGACAAGTTATTATATTTTTGAACAAACAATTAAATTAATAGACGCCAATTTTCTGGTTCGTAGTAATAGTTGGATTTGTTAGTGGCGAGTTGTGGGCTTCCGATTTAAAGGGTCCTGGCTACCTGCTGCATCTATTGGCTATTCGACACGTGGACAAAATCAGAAAAGTCTATTAATTTGATAACTTATATAATTTTTATATTTACAACTAATAGAATAATTAGTAAATGCACCACATTGTAGCTAAAATTTGGTAATAAGCGCATTATGGAAAATCTCGAAAATATCTTGGAAACTCTTTATGACATACAAAATCAATTTCATCAATACTCTCAAACGGGTCTTGATGACAATTCGTTCGGTCAATCTTGGATCACGAATGACGAAACAATAACTGGTTGTGAAATCTGTGGAGATTATCACTCAACATGGGAATGTTATTATTACGTTCCTATGGAAAATTATACACCCATAGAACCTGAATGGAATGATTATGAAGAATACAATTCAAATTGGGATTATTCTCAAGAATATTTCCAAACTCAACAACCAGAAGACGAGGAAAATTATGTGTCTGAAAATCTATTAGAAAATATGAAAATCAAACTCGAAGAACTCGATGCTCAAAATGAACAAATGAGAGAGTTTGTAAATAGGCAAGCTGAAACTCTATCAAACTACACATTGATCTGAGGAGTATTGTGCAAGAAAATCTCATATCATCGAATTTTGATGAATTCGAGAGCTCCGAAATCACCAATTATCCCGATGATACTTTTTTATTCAACTTTAACAATTTCACAACATATCGACACATTAGCCTCTACCGACGAAATCATCGATCCATCAATGGATGAAGAAGAAGTAAGGGTGACAAATTGGTACTCCTGGGAAAATGATAACATTGAAAATTTTACCCCCGAGACCAAAGCGGTGGAACCGATAAGGACCGTTAATGAAGAAGAATCTACTTCAATCCCGAAATTCACCATTCCACAACCTTTCAACCCAATATTCTCAATAGACGAGTCATCTACCGAAGATGAACTACGAGCTGTAATAGATATTGACACCTCGGATTTCACCCAATTGAGTAATAAAGGTGAAAACTTTGATCCCGAGAATAAACGAAAGGAAATGTTAGGAATTGTCCACCCTATAGAAATATGTATGTCGGTGTATATCGATCCATTTGACGAAGAACCAGAAAAGAGACATGTCCATTTTTTAAAAGCTACACTTAAAAAAGAATTAAGTAGTGACGATCGGGTGAGTCTAAACTTTAAACCCATTGATATATTATACACCACCCGAGATGTTAATAACTGGCTCACTATTTTAATTCTTAGAACTTATTCTACCGACTTCACATGTCGTCAGCTAAGTGTGGGGAAGTCTAACCCCACTTAACATTAAATTAGGGGTTCAGGTTAGTGCATAACTCGTTAATAAAAATGCACTATTAGGGTAAAAGATGTATTTTCAAATATTAGCAAACAGTTCAGAAAAGTAACCATTTTCGAAGAAAAACATGTGTGATAATACAAGAATGAATGAACGATGAGGTGCACCATCTATCATCCTGCAATTCTATGGTATCTTTAACTACTTTTCTACACTAATCACCCTCATGAATTTATAATCATAGTCTGATTTCATGCAAATGAGGGCATTGCATGATCTCAAGTGTGGGGAAGGGTTATAAATTCTCTCGGGTTTATACTTGGTTTATTTGCCAAATTTTGTAAAAATTTGAAAAATTTTCAACTAAATGAATTCAAAATCATGTTTATACATATTTATGAACGATGAAAACTAGGTGTTAATACCGAAATTATCGTTACCTCGAAAAGGACATAAATTGAGAAACAACCCAAAACGCTTGAATTCATTTAAAATGGAATAAAGGAGAATAAAAAGGCAAAGAAAGAAACTAAGTATGGGGAGGATGTACCAATTTATTCAATTAAAAACTATCTATCACATGTTTCTGTAAAGTTTATTGCATGTGCTTTTGTTTTGGACTAAATTAACTGTTTTACCCGGTTTATCTGAAAGAATAGATGGATCTACACGATGAATCAATTCCATCATTAAAATGAAGTAAAGTCTTCCGAAAAAGACACGCGCTTCTTGATTTAGGTCAAGAAGTTGTCGTCCAGACTAGCTGTAGGTTGACGAAAATTCTAGAAAAGTCATCTCTAAAATCAGCAGGAAATCCACGGGCCTCAGCATCAAACAGGGTCGCCAAGTTGTCAGACTTATCCTAACCATGAGAGGATCTGTCTCGTAAAATGGGGAGGGCGCCGTGCAAATTAGCTTGATAAGACTAATGAATCAGACCCCCAGAAAGGATAATCTCCTTAAAGATTAAAAATCAGCTTTTAAGACTGATATTACTCAATCCTTGAGATTGACTTTAAAGATTGAGAATTACAAACTCATGGAATTCGATGATATCTAAACTCAAGCTTGAACGAGAAAATATTTTGATCAAATTAAAACTGATTTGTTTTCTGAAAACCTATTTTCAATGCGTTCATTACCATTGAACGTAAAATCCTAAGAATTCATCAGAATTCATTAGGTTACCTGAACCAAATCGGGTGTCAACCGTAAGAACGGTGGTTGCATAGCATGGTCGAAGACAGGACCTTGTGCCAGACCGAAAAATTATAGGATGATCTTTACTATTGCTCCTACAAAGGATAGTAATAGCATCCGACACGTTGTGGACCATAATCAAATGCATGTCATTAGACATTGCCTTAACGGTTGCTTGTTCAATGCTTTCCTTTACAACCGGATGGTAGTTTACCGAAAGGTAATATATGGAGCAAGAATACTGGACGTGTTGCTTTCCTAATACAAGGTTAGCAAGTGGGTGACACAAAAACATAAGTTTTGAGCTAAAATTTTAAAATCTGAAACCCACAAAACCCACAAAAACAATTTTGCAAACACCGGTGATATGTTAATCCGAAAAACTTATCTAGGGTAAAAGCTAGATTGAATTTTTAAAAGATCAAATGTTTTCATAAAGATCCAATTTCCATAAAGGATCTAAATTTTCATAGTCATGTGGGACTGTAAACCATAATGTTACTATCATTGTTTATACCGCCGTATCAAAATCACTGATGTATAAAGTGTGAAGAATAAAGAAGTGATTCATGTGATGTATTATATTATTTCAAGTTATGTATTGCTTGAGGACAAGCAACGTTCAAGTGTGGGGATGTTTGATAATGCTAAAAAGGAACATATATTTCATAGCAATATCCTTTCAAGAAGACAAGATTTTAGTTGCAATTGTTCTATTTATAAGTGATATTCATTTATATTAAATAAGTGCGAAGACAAAAGGCGAAAACGAAGATTTGAAGACGCAAACGTCCAAAATGCTCAAATGTACAAGATACAATCCAAGTAGTTCAAATTATTGTTGAGAAACATCTAAAAATTACAAGAGTACAAGCCGCGGAACGCAAAGTACAAGATATCTAAGCATACGAAAAGGCGTTCGAAAATCCGGAACCGAGACATGAACCAACTATCAACGTGCGACTCAACGGACCTAAAATTACAAGTCAACTATGCACAAGAATATAATATAATATATATATAATTCATAATAATAATAATAATAATAATTCGTGTAAGTTGATGCATGTGAGTAATAATAATATAATAAATATAATATAATAATATAATAATAATAATAAATTGAATAAGCCATCGAGAGACAAATCAACTAGTTGATTCTTGTCTCAAATTATCAACTTGTTTCACAGCTGTGCAAATCACGAAACTTTCAATGGTGTAATAGTACACATTTCTTGTACTATAAATAGAGGTACTGATCAGCCATCATTTACACACACCAAAAATAAATAATACTCCCTCTGTAATAATATATATATATATATATATATATATATATATATATATATATATATATATATATATATATAGTATAGGTTAATTTTATATTAGATTAGTTTGGGTTATGTTAAGGTTATTTTACGGGTTTTGAAGTCGAAATTCTGTCCGTGTAACACTACGCGATAAATACTCAATGTAAGTTATGTTCTCCTTTTTAAATTAATGTCTCGTAACTAAGTTATTATTATGCTTATTTAAGCCGAACTAATCGTGATGTTAGACTAAATATTAAAGACGGGGTTATTGAACTTTGTACCATAATTGGGGTTTGGACAAAAGACCGACACTTGTGGAAATTAGACTATGGGCTATTAATGGGCTTTATATTAAATTAACGATACCTCGTTAATTTAATATAAAGGTTATGATTCGACGTATCTATATATAACCACATACGCTTGATCGGACACGATGGGCGGGATATTTATAAGTACGAATTATTGTTCATTTGACCGGACACGGGGATGGATTAATAGTCAATGGACTCATTAAAACAGGGGTAGATTACATTCAAGGGTATTTGGTGTAATTGTTAACAAAGTATTAAAACCTTGGATTACACATAGTCGATAACCTGGTGTATTCATTAAACAAAGTATTAAGACTTTGTTACAGTTCGAATCCCCAGTTAGTTGGAATATTTGACTTCGGGTATAAGGTTAAATTTGACCGATGAACTATTATGGACAAAAACCAGATAGGTTTCAAATACATCTAGGATAAAGGACAATTAACCCAGGGTAATAAATTAAAATCAAAACGTTAAACATCATGGTTACAGAAGTTTAAATAAGCATAATTGTTTTATTGTATTTTTCATCGTACTTTTATTTTACGCACTTTAATTATCATCATTTATATTTTTGCATTAGGTTTTAATTGTGACTTAAGATATAAAACCGACAAACTGGTCATTAAATGGTAAACCCCCTTTTATATATTATTATATATACTTATATATATATATATTTTGTACAAATATAGTTAATTAAAATATAGTGTAAAATAAGCCATCTCCCTGTGGAATGAACCGGACTTACTAAAAACTATACTACTCTATGATTAGGTACACTGCCTATAGTGTTGTAGCAAGGTTTAGGTATATCCCATTCTATAAATAAATAAATAACTTGTGTAAAATTGTATCGTATTTAATAGTATTTCGTAGTAAAAATATAACTATTTCGTACCCTACCTAGACAACATCAGTTATACAACGGCATAAACATTCCCCTTAGCTCGGTAACGTTTAGTCATTGGTTTTTGAACCGGTGAACGCGAATCTTAGATATGGATCTATAGGGTTTGACATACCCACTCGGGCTAGTCGCGCTAGCATTTAACGGGTGTTTAATACTTCGTGAACATACGCACTCACCAAGTGTACTTTCAGGGGGTTATAAACGTTAAGTCTAGTTACCGGGTGCCCACGGTTATACATATACTTTATCATACTGATTTGAATTACTGATTTGAAATGCTTGTTTGAAGCACTGAAATCTCGTGGCCTACATTACATTGTTGATTACAGACAAACTACAGCTCACCAACATTCGTGTTGACTTTTTAAGCATGTATTTCTCAGGTGCTTAGACGATGTTGCTTCCGCTGTTAAACTTGCTGTCTTGGTGTTAGACTTGCTGTTATAGACTTGCTGTTACAGACTTGCTGTGTTAGACTTCCGCTGCATTACTAGAGATGTCTTAATCATGGAACTTTTCTTTTGCATTCGTAGTTTATGTTATTTTCAGACAATGGCTTTGTAACGACCTTTGGGTCACATACTTATGTTTATGCTCCTATTCATAGGATGCACGTTATCTTTTGTAAAACATTATCTTTCATGAATGCAAAACCGTTTTTCAAACAGCATATAGTGTTTGACCTTGTAATGACCCTGTTGTTGATGATCCGTACACTATGGTTTTGTACGGGGCATTACATTTGGTATCAGAGCATTGGTTGTAGGTAATTAGGTTGCATTAGTGAGTCTAGACCGGACCAAGTAGGATTCACTAATAAGACTAATCTACAACTTGCTAGTTTACTTGTTTCTGCGGAACCTGTTGCATGCTACTGTGTTATATTACTACATGTTACTTCTTATTACTACTGCATGCCACTGCTTACTTTTACTGCTATATGAACTTGCTGCATGCTACCGTTTCCCTTTTACTGCTATGTAAACTTACTGCATGCTGCTACTTATTCTCGTTACCGCATACTACTACCTACTTTTGCATGTTGCTTCTGTTTAGAACTGTTTTCATTGCCATGCTATGCACTGCTGTAGACGATCTAGGCTGCTGTAGTTACTATGCCTATTTACGTGCTTGCTACATGTCTGCTTTTCGGTGTACCGACTTGGAGAACTTATCTTTCCTAGTTCAGATGTTTTTCTGAACCCTTTTCCTCACACGTCTAACCCTAAGGATTAGTATTGTAATCCACATGTTACTACCGTTCCACCGTCCCAGAGATCGAAACGTTACTTCACATAATCTAGAAAGAGTACCCCTCGGATTACACGCCCGCTGAAGTTGATCCTCGAAGGAGGAGATATGTGAGGACTTGTCTGAATAACCGCACCCCGAGCTCGCTCTAATTAGCCACGTACAACGTATGAACAATGAAAGGTTGTTCAGTTTCCGCAAGTTGACTCGTATCCCGTACGCTTTCATGACCGTCGCTTATCCCTTTCATTCTTCACCACTACTTGACGATCTAACGACACTTCTGGACTTAGGTCCCTAACACTCCTAGGCATTGGGGAAGTCGGGAGGACATCTCCTTTCACAAGGTCAGAGTGCCTTCTACTGATGCTCATCCATACCCGAAGACTTGGGAGTCACCTCAAAACATATCGTATTACTACTTGCTACACGTACAACCCGACGCGAGACCCGGATTGAATTTTTAGAACGGAACCAAACGATATTACCTGAACCCGAACACTTTGAAGAGATTTTGGGACATTTAGGCATTGATGCATGGCCTACAGAACCTACGCACCCACACCGAGAAACCGTGAGATTAATTATTTGGATTTTGTTTTGAGATATCACAGATAAAGCACCATTAGATGAAAATGAGTAGAACTTGAAGTGATCACGTTACATTGACCATATGGAGTGATATTGGAATGAACGTACGATTTAGTACAATATAATGACGCCAGGCCAGCGTGATTATATTGAAGTAAATCATGCAGAAGTTCCAATGTCACTATATAAGGAATATGAAGCGATTCAAAGGGAATTTTGGTAGGAACCACTTGAGTGTACGCATTGTGGTCTGTTAGAGGAAGGGAAAGGATAACCACGTAGCCCAGATACTGTACAAGAAGGGCCTTGATTGCAGAAATGATAACCCAAAAATTTGTTATAAATGTAGATACCCTGGATACTTAAGGAAAAAGTTCTCAAATAGGAAAAACTTTGGACTTACTTGCGGTAGAGCAATCGTTATCTCAGTTATGGAGACTCGCATGAATCCTGATTTTAGTTAGGATACGTTTCGTCACAACGTTTTATTGTCTCGTAATTGTTTAATACTAGAGCGATAGAAACCTTACATCTAAGAACCTTAGTGTTATGACTAGTAAGCCATTAGCAACCATGAGAGTTAAGTATTCTATAGAACAAAGTAATGGTAAGCTGACAGAGATAGAGGAATAATTTAAGGTAGTACCTTAAAATTAACAGGTGGGTCATTGCAGATGACCTCATGCCAACAAAACTTGGAAGTTTTAAAGTAGTAGTTGGAAAGGATTAGTTACCTACGCACAAGCAGATGTTATTTGAGAAGGTTGATAGAATTTTTCGCGATAGTATAATAAGATTTAGTTGGAATGGACGTTAAGATTAACCTAATACTCATCAAATCAGGAAGTTTAATATAAAAGTTGGAATGGACTTTAGGATTAACCTAATACTCATCAAGTTAGGAAGCTTTGATGAAGTAGTTGGAACGGACTGGCTTTCAAGGATGAAAGCGTAAGTTATTTATAGTAAGAAGATTATTCGTATACCTCGCAAGAATGGTGAGCCAAAAGCCAACTGGGTTACTTCAACAACCCGAGATCCCACAATGGAAATGGGAAGGGATGACAATGGATTTCATCTCGAAGCTACCGAAAACAATAGGCAGTTATGATACTATCTGGGTTATCATTGACCGCCTCACCAAATCTGCTCACTTTCTAGCCATGAGAGGAACCGATACAATGGACCAATCTGCATAACGACACATAAAGGAAATTGTATCCCGTCACTTCAGCAATTCGAATTCTACATTAAGGACTACCCAAGAACCTTATTTGATACTCATTCTTACGCGACTCTGAATCCTAACTTATCCCGAGAGATTTCTTATTCGATGATAATCATACCATCATCCTTCTTACTTCGATATTAGTCATACCAGTTCGAAATTTCCCAAAATCAATGGGTGGTTAATTCTCATCCTCATACTCCCCCATTCGTATCTCACTTATAAGCAACAACTTCACACTTAAGCATTTTTGGTCAAAGGACTTATGTCCTACTAATAGTCATCAACCACATTTAAATTCAGCAGTTTTCATTACCTCGTAACAATTTTTGCTCAAATATCACCCGAGATTTTCAAAAGTCTTTTACTCGATTCTCATCAACCTTTTTCCAACTTGTAACCTCCGAAATATGAAAATTTTGTTTGCCAAAAATTTTTCACACACTATTTTACGGTACGATCCTCTCAAAGTTTTATAAAAGTAAATTTATTTTATTTGTCATTCGTGCAAATTCTTGAAATCGTATATGTTATATAAAATAAAGTAAATGATTACTTATTTTGACAAATACATATGAAATTTTAATTTCCCATTTACAAATCAAATCTTTTATTCAAAAGATATTTTACTTTAAATGGTACTTGTTGTACATAACCCTAGTTTACTAAGAACTTCGTTTCTTTTCTTACATTGTCACCTAAAACGGTTTCTATAAAACTTTCGTTGCTTATTATATAAAATATTTCGTTGCTTATTCGTATCCAAGTCATCATGAAGACCTTACAACCGTCAAAATTGAGAGATTCATGTGTGTATGTATGTGATGAAGGCACTTACTACCACGTCATACATAGCCTTCGGGCATCCACTAACACTTAAACCATTCAAAACTATTGCGTTACCCCAAAGGTCTTATTTGCCACACTTGTTGGAATGATGCTCTTTCTTACATAACTCTAAGTCCTGACTTATTCCAAGGGATTCTCATCTAGCGATATTAACACCATTAGTATTCCGACTTTAATATTAGCCATAATCTGATTGACATTTTGCAAAGTCAAGAAGCGATTAACTTCTCATCCCCATGCTCTATCCTTTATACCTCACTTTTTAGTAACGGCTTCGCACGTGAACAATTTTTGGGCCAAAGACTTAAGTCGGGGATAATCATCAAAACTACAGTTTTCATTACCTAGTAACGTGTCACCCGATGATTCAAAGATTTTTCACTCGAACTTTTTCAACTCGTAACCTCTGAAATACGAAAAACTATATTTATCAAAAATTTTACACGTTGCCTATTTGTGCGGTCCTCACAAGGTTTATGGACAAATGAAAGTACTAAAAACTTTTCTGTCACTTATGCGATTTATAAAATCATATATGTATAAATTTACCCTTAATTATTTTGGTTAGTACATACCAAGTTATACCTCCAAATTATTTAAAAATTGCTCCTTTATTGAGTTGTTTAACTTAAGTCAAATAGTTTTGTGCAAAATGGTACTCGTTGTACATACTTCTAAATTTACCAAGAACTTCGTTCCATTTATGTTATCACATCAAACGTTTAAAGGTTTTTCAAAACTTCCTTGGTTGATTTTATTAAAGGTTTTCGTATTGGACTACACCATGTGTGAATCACACTTTTTCTCGCCCTCCGTTAGGGATAAAGCTTACTATTAAGATCTTTGTTAAAAATTCTTGAGCCACTTTGGATGTCAGATTTATAAAATTTGTTAGAAAGTCTTTGCGCTCATAAAATGTTCCTTTTAAGGTTAGACATGGCAAAATCGCGGGCCGATAAATTAGTTTTCTAGGGTATACTTAGTGGTCATCCTATCGTAGGAAAGGCACTAGGCGAGTTTCTACTCTCAATGTTTCACGACTAATCGCAACACCCGCGTAAACATCATCTCTATGAATCAGTAGGTTGAGGTACAAGGAATCGTTTTTGAGATTCTTTTCACTTAGAGTAAACCGTTCTTTATGACCAAAGGTTCAAGTATCTTCTCATCCGCGCATCCCCTGAAGTACAAGGATAAATTCAGGACAAACCGCTCGGAGAGTTCACTCTCATTCGAAGAACGCATCTCTCGTGCAATTTTTTTTCGGAATCTATGAATCTTGTTATCCTCTTGGAAGGGGACTGCTTAAACATCTACGACACTGATGTGGTTACTCTACATATTCCTTCTTACGTTGGTTACAACTATATGTTATCCTAGATTAATGTAAACCCTAACTTCAACATGTAACTGAAAGGATAAAGTTACATTATGGAACTGTGCTTTCATTCCAACTAAGGATAAGTTCACCTGCAGTATGGTAAATTGGGTGATATCCTTCATTGTTCATTCAGACTGTCCTGAAGACCCTATAAATAATTATGGCTTGCATTGCATATAAGTCCGATTAGTCACTTTCATCTAAAATTTCAATTCATTTATTCAAATGAAACGTTTCTTAAACATCAGGTTCTTTATGCCTATGGTCTCCTTCTGAAATTAAGGGATTAGTAAAATCCGTGACTATCACTATCCAGACATCAAATTGCATGGTTGTGATAACTATGTTTTTTTTTTCATTTCATTCTACCTGTCAGCTTTGTATTGTGACATAAGCGTTCGATGTCTTAGATGAGTTTGGTAACATTCATGATGCATTTCATGCATCCAGCCTACTGAAGATGCCTGTAAGGCTAAAAACATCATCTTTCCTTTTGTGGGTATATATTCGGATGACATATTCGTGTTAGCAAGAAACGAAACCAAACTGTTGATCTCTTAGGACAAGAAACATAATTGATGGCATATACCTATTCTTACTTTTATACGCCCAAGTACCTTTCAAGGTAAATAGCTCACTTTTGAGCCCACGAATCTTTTGGAACTTTGATACGCTACTTCTTATTTAAATACGGTACCATTGTTAGTCACTCCTCAAAATTTCGGGACGAAATTTTCTTTAACAGGTGGGTAATGTAACGACCTGACTTTTTTTACTTGCTTTTATGCCTTGTATTTTTGCGAAACTGCGTATTTATGCGTACTGTGTTACTTTATACTCCGGAAACTTGATATATGTGGTTTACTTCCATTTATATGTTAAAACGTGCCTTAGAGTACGTAGGATACTTAACTTGTTCATCGGAAGCCTTTATAACCGTTAGTGTTACTTGACGTTTCGAATAAACCGCGGACTGCGCACACGTTTAGCTTTTGTCGTAATCGGAATATTATGACTGCGAAATATTAATTATTATTTTATAATAATAATTACTTGGGCTTTTAGATGCTCAATTTTATTTAATTATTTACTATAACCCAATAGTTAGTCTTGTTGGACTTTCTACCTTGTTGGGCTTAAGCCCACCCTACTCTAGCAAGTGGCCCAATTAATTAGCCCAAGTATTATTTACTAGTGACCCATAATAAATAAAATAAATGCCCATTTAATTAGATGAGTCATACTAGCATTTAGATAAGGATTATCCATAATGTTACATGGGATCCTAGCATAAGTACCTACTTTAGACAATCATTAACCAAAAAGCAAGATTTTGTCCCCCCTTATCCCCCTTGAAAATCACAGCCATAAGGCCCCTCCACCTCACCAATCCTTGTCAAAATTTGCCTATAAATACTAGCCATATTCCTCTCATTCAACACTTGCTCTCATTTGAATTTCACACACACTTGCACTCTTCTTTCCTTCCTTTCTAGTATTTCTTGTAAGTTTTCTTTTCTTCTTCTTTTTCTATTCAATTTCGTGGCCATCATCATCATTCTTTGAAGATCAAGTTCCTTTAACTTTGATCTTGATTATATCTTGTTGATTCAAGCATGAATCCTTCAAGAACATGGAAGATTCAAGCTTTCTAGCTTTGAATCTTCACCAACTTTGTAGATATACTTCTTTTATACTTTAATCTTGTTATTTTGTGATAAAGATTCAAACTTTTGTTTGTAATCTTCATGTATCTTCAAGATCCAAGCTATATGCTTCAAGATCTTCAAGAACAATCAAGATTCAAGCTTTCTAGCTTGAATCTTCATATCTTTTTATTGGATCTAAGTTTTCTAACTTATGATCTTGTTATTTTGTTGAAAAGATTCAAACTTTTGTTTGTAATCTTCATGTATCTTCAAGATCCAAGCTTTATGCTTCAAGATCTTCAAGAACATCAAAGGTGCAAGTTTTCTAGCTTTGCAACCTTGTAACTTCTGTGAAATGGATCCAAGCTCTCTAGCTTAAGGTTCCATCACCTCATTTGACTTAGATTGTGATTATACTTGTTGAATTGATGTAGAGTTTGTAGCTTTAGTTGTAATTGTGACTTGTAATTGTGTTAAGACTAAGGATATGATGTAACCTTGGTTCATCATCCATCTAAGGCTCATAAATGAGTTGTGTTCTTACTTGGTCTTAACATATTGTGTATTGATAGTGGAATCTTAGTCAAGGTGATGCTAACCCGTCAACGAGTTGTACACTTGAAGCTACAAGCATCAAGGATGAGAACCGTGATGAGCATCAAGTACTAAGAACCCCACCGGAGCACCTTATCTGCTGTTTTTCGTGTCAGATCAGGCCACCTGGGCTACTGGAAAGTTTATTTTCAGTTAGTTCGTTTCGAGTAGATGATTTTCCGTCTAGACCTCGTCTTAATCCGAGTTACAGTTTAGGATCTATGGCCTTCCGAAAGCCAATACTCCCTTGTAACGTTGTGCTGAAAATTCGGAGCTACTCGCACTTAGACCATCGCCACGGTCAAACTAAGATGAGTTTGAGTCTAGAAATTGGTCAGCAACTATAGGACTCCCATATAGAGCCATAGCCGCTGATTTTGCGTCTTTTCGACTTACGTAGAGGCCGTAGCAGCTGACCGAAATCAGCCTATTGTTTGACCTCTATACTTGATTAGTTTACTTAGCTTTTATGATGATGAATGATGATGATGATGATGACACTTAAACTTACTTATGCACTATTTGAACTTATAAAGACAACCTACTGACCTAGTAACCTTTGATTTAGGTTGACGACCTTTCGGACCGACTTACTACTTGCATACTTTCGTAACAACTTGTATTGCTTATTCACTGTGAGTTATAGCATCCCTTTTTACTACCTGTACTATTTTTGGGACTGAGAATACTTGTGCTTTTTACATTTTACATACTAGGCACGAGTACTTAAACTTTATATGTGTGTGGGTTATACAATGGCATAAACATTCCCCTTAGCTCGGTAACGTTTAGTCATTGGTTTTTGAACCGGTGAACGCGAATCTTAGATATGGATCCACAGGGTTTGACCTCCCCACTCGGGCAAGTCGCACTAGCATTTAACGTGTGTTTAATACTTCGTGAACATACGCACTCACCAAGTGTACTTTCAGGGGTTATAAACGTTAAGTCTAGTTACCGGGTGCCCACGGTTATACATATACTTTATCATACTGATTTGAATTACTGATTTGAAACGCTTGTTTGAAGCACTGAAATCTCGTGGCCTACATTACATTACTGATTACAGACAAACTATAGCTCACCAACATTCGTGTTGACATTTTAAGCATGTATTTCTCAGGTGCTTAGACGATGTTGCTTCCGCTGTTAAACTTGCTGTCTTGGTGTTAGACTTGTTGTTATAGACTTGCTGTTACAGACTTGCTGTGTTAGACTTCTGCTGCATTACTAGAGATGTCTCAATCATGGAACTTTTCTTTTGCATTCGTAGTTTATGTTATTTTCAGACAATGACTTTGTAACGACCTTTGGGTCACATACTTATGTTTATGCTCCTATTTATAGGATGCACGTTATCTTTTGTAAAACGTTATCTTTCATGAATGCAAAACCGTTTTTCAAACAGTATATAGTGTTTGACCTTGTAATGATCCTGTTGTTGATGATCCGTACACGATGGTTTTGTACGGGGCATCACAAACTCAAAGTGAAAGTATGTTTTTCAAAATGGTCATCAAGATGTCGTTTTTTCGACGGAAATGACTACCTCTTTCAAAAACGACTTGTAACTTGTATTTTCGACTATAAACTTATACTTTTTCTGTTTAGTTTCATAAAATTAAGTTCAATATGAAACCATAGCCGCTTAAATCACTCAAAACGGATTTAAAACGAAGAAGTTATGGGTAAAACAAGATTGGTAAAAATTACTTATTTTTAGCTACGTGAAACATCATAACAAATCTATTCCAACCATAACTTAATCAACTTATATTGTATATTATGTAATATTGAGATACCATAGACACGTATACAATGTTTCGACCTATCATGTGAACCCATCTATATATATATTGCGGAACAACCATAGACACCCTATATGCAAATGTTGGAGTTAGCTATACAGGGTTGAGGTTGATTCCAAAATATATATATAGTTTGAGTTGTGATCAATACTGAGATATGTATACACTGGGTCGTGGATTGATTCAAGATATATATTAAATTATTCATGTACGATCAATTATGGATTACTAACGTTGGACCGCTAACTGGACAACTTAAATCATCAACACGTAATAAAGAAAATGTTGTGAATAATTTTCGATCATACTTTGACACATATGTATATATTGTTATAGGTTCGTGAATCAACCCGTGGCCAAGTCTAATTCCCGACGAATTGATAATCGGTGAAAGTGAGTTATAGTCCCACTTTTAAAATCTAATATTTTTGGGATGAGAATACATGCAGTTTTATAATGTTTTACGAAATAGACACAAGTAATCGAAACTACATTCTATGGTTGAATTATCAAATTGAATATCACCCTTTTAGTCTGGTAATCTAAGAATTAGGGAACAGATACCCTAATTGACGCAAATCCTAAAGATAGATCTATTGGGCCTAACAAACCCCATCCGTGTTACGGATGCTTTAGTACTTCGATTTTATCATGTCCGATGAGAGTCCCGGAATGATGGGGATATTCCAGACGCGTTCTGTTAATGTCGGTTACCAGGTGTTCACCATATGAATGATTTTTGTGCAGATTGCTATATGCATGCATGTTGTTTATGAGAAATGGAAATATGAAATCTTGTGGTCTATTAATTACAATTTGATATATATATATATATATATATATATATATATATATATATATATATAGATTAAAAATATAACTCACCAACATTTTGGTTGACGTTTAAAGCATGTTTATTCTCAGGTGATTATTAAGAGCTTCCGCTGTTGCATGCTAATTTATGGACAAGATTTGGAGTCAGCATGCTTGTATGATATTGTGTAAAAACTGCATTCAAGAAACTTATTTCGTTGTAACATATTTGTAATGTAAACCATTAGGTAATGGTCGTGTGTAAACGAAATATTTTAGATTATCATTATTTGATAATCTACGTAAAGCTTTTTAAACCTTTATTGATGAAATAAAGGTTATGGTTTGTTTTAAAAATGAATGCAGTCTTTGAAAAACGTCTCATATAGAGGTCAAAACCTTGCAACGAAATCAATTAATATGGAACGTTTTTAATCAATAAGAACGGGACATTTCAATGTGGATGTGGTGGTAGAGTAGAAGTAGTGGTGTGATGACCCGGAAATTTCTGACCAAATTTAAACTTAATCTTTGTATGATTAACATTTTCGACACGATAAGCAAAGTCTGTAAAACTGAATCTCAAAATTTTTGAACTATTTTCATATATTCAAATACCTTTCGGTTGTTCTCGACGATTCGCGAATAATTATATGTATATAGATACATATATATATATACTATAACTTGAAAACTTAACAATGTATTAATTTTTTTAATACCGTACATTAAACTTATTGGTTTAAATATTTATTTGAATATATATGATAAGTTGGAATATTAATTATGTGAATAACTTGCGACGTATATTTAAAACGTGTTTATGAATGTTGAAAATATATATTAACTTGGTCATAAAACGATTTGTTATTATATATATCTATATTAACAAATAGCGAGACAATGATTTATTGAAGTAAATGACCAAAACACTCGAATGTTTAAGATACACTTTGAATGATATAGTTTATTGATAATTTAATACTATATTTTGACAAAAGTACGAGTCACAAAACGTAAATTGCGCGTTTTCTAAGCGTACGAAAATGCGTTCGAGAAACCGGAACTGGGACATAAGTCGAGTGACAACGTACGAGTCATCGGAACAAAAATTACAAGTCAACTATGCACATGAATTTAATATAATATATAATTAATTATTTAAATTATATATATTATATATATTATATTTAATTATGTCGACAAACAAGAAAACAAAAAATATGTGAGCTGGATCTGACGGCCATGCGATCGCATGAGAAATAGGCATAAAATCCATGCGATAGCATGGGCATCAGAATCAGGAATTATGGCTATAAATACCAGGTTTCTTGCGCATGTTTTTTTTTTTTACACAAATTACTCCGTAAGTATTTATTTATTTATTATTATTATTATTATTATTATTATTATTATATTATTATTATTAAGATTAATATTATTATTAATCTTAATATTTTTAGTAATATTATACATAAAATATTACGACGAGGTCATGAGCGTGTCACTTTCAAAACAAGCTTCAAACGGGATAGAACTAAGGAAATTATGGGTTATAGCTATGGAGGTTATGGGTAATGTTCATAGGTATTGTTCGCAAGTCAAACCTAGTATTTATCATCTCTGTTGCGTCTACGTACTTTCCTGCAATATTGAATCTCAATATTGATACGTGAGCATTCATATCTTATCTTTTATATATTAATAGTGTATATATGTCTAGTGCTCGAGTATATATTTATACATGCTTGTATCCTAAATTTCGTCATTAAACAGTTATAATGAATCATGAATTAAATACATATATTACTGGTAAAAGGTATATGATATACATGTTTTCGGAAAGCTGGCGAAAAATCAATAACTTTTCATTTAGAAATCGCGTAATTTCGATGAACGAATCAAAAGATATGGTCAACTGAATTATAATTGACGTTAATTGGAATTGCTTTTGAATCTGCAATTAATATTTAAACAACCTGTTTATGAGATTGATAAAATACTACTAGCCAAGTAAATGAATCCTTATATAAGGCACGTCTCGTTTTGTTGATCGTTTTGTTGAACAATTGTCAAAATTGACTTTTTGAAATGACTTTTGATAACTTTTGTATGTCGATCTCGAGCATTAGGATTGTGATACACTATAACCCAACCTAGTTTATTAGACATGTATTGACCAACATATGTTCTCTAGGTTGAGATCTACGGTTAATTTTTCATTCCGAGTTACGGTCACTTTTTGATGAATGACCTTATGTGCTGCTAAGGTGAGTTTCATTTGCTCCCTTTTTAATTGCTTTTGCAATCTATATTTTTGGGCTGAGAATACATGTACTTTATTTTAAACGCAATGGATACAAGTACATACTAAATTCTACATTGATTTTGAACCGAAAATCCCTTAGCTTTGGTAACTAGTAACTGCCAGTTATAAGAACTGGTGGGCTCGAGTAGTAGTATATGGATCCATAGGGCTTGATATCCCCGTCCGAGCTAGAGCGCTAGCCTTTTAACGGACGTATGCTATTTGAGAAGCATACACGTTGGTTTGCGTGTATTATTAAGATGATTATACAAAGGGTATAAATATATATACGTTAAGTTTAGTTACCAGGGTGCTCAATTTCGTAGAATATTTTGATAAACGTTTCAGATGAAACAACTGAAATCTTGTGATCCACCTTTATATACAGATTATGCGAAACACTAAAACTATGAACTCACCAACCTTTGTGTTGACACTTGTTAGCATGTTTATTCTCAGGTTCCCTAGAAGTCTTCCGCTGTTTACTTATATGTTAGACAAGCTATGTGCATGGAGTCTTACATGGCATATTTATCAAAGAAATGTTGCATTCACCAAATCATCACCATGTATCTTATTTTGACTGCATTGTCAACGGAATTACTATTGTAAACTATTATTTACGGTGATTGTCTATATGTAGAAATCATCAGATGTTGAAAACCTTTAATTTAAATATTCATTTATGGTGTGCCTTTTCAAAAGAATGCAATGTTTACAAAACGTATCATATAGAGGTCAAATACCTCGCAATGAAATCGATGAATGACGTGTTCGTCCATATGGATTTGGAGTGATCGTCACAGTTGGTATCAGAGCGTTGGTCCTAGCGAACCAGGTCTTGCATAAGTGTGTCTAACTGATAGTTGTTAAGATGCATTAGTAAGTCTGGACTTCGACCGTATCTGCATGTTAAAAGTTTTGCTTATCATTTCTTGTCGGAAATTACATGTTTATCATCTTAAGTCTAAACGCGTCTTATTGCATTGATTGCATAGATAGTGTATAGACAAAATTCATATCTTAGCATATCTATTACAGTAAACTTTGAGTGCCATCTTCCGAAAATTTCTCCGTAATTTACGGGATTTTGGTATTATATATACATATGTAAATTATGTATTGAAGAGTACCAATCAAATTCTATAATCTATTTCATATCAAAAATTATCTCTCTAATTATACAAGATGGATCCCGTATCTAGTTCAAATTCCTTAAATTCCGACAGCTATTCCGATATGGATATTCACCTGAACTCTAAAGAAAGTGTAACCAGAATGGATCAACCAATCAGCCATCACCTATTCTGGATGAATTGGGTATGGGTTCGTAGCCTACTTAATCATTGGAGACAAGAAGAAGGTGATCCCTTCCATCCACCACATTCACCTCTTGGCGAAGAACCTGAAGCACTTACCGGTGAACCTATTCGTAATACTATTACCTTGTATTAGAAAGATATCTTACTGTAAATAAGAAAGATTTCTTGAAGTTGGATGATCACTTTACAAGATTGGAAGTAAGCTAGCAAACTTGGAAGTATTCTTGATTTTATGAAACTAGAACTTATAAAATTTATGAAGAACACTTAGAACTTGAAGATAGAACTTGAGAGAGATCACTTAGATGAAGAAAATTGAAGAATGAAAGTGTTTGTAGGTGTTTTTGGTCGTTGATATATGGATTAGATATAAAGGATGTGTAATTTTGTTTTCATGTAAATAAGTCATGAATGATTACTCATATTTTTGTAATTTTATGAGACATTTCATGCTAGTTGCCAAATGATGGTTCCCACATGTGTTAGGTGACTCACATGGGCTGCTAAGAGTTGATCATTGGAGTGTATATACCAATAGTACATACATCTAAAAGTTGTGTATTGTACGAGTACGAATACAGGTGCATACGAGTAGAATTATTGATGAAACTGAACGAGGATGTAATTGTAAGTATTTTTGTTAAGTAGAAGTATTTTGATAAGTGTCTTGAAGTCTTTCAAAAGTGTATGAATACATATTAAAACACTACATATATATACATTTTAACTGAGTCGTTAAGTCATCGTTAGTCGTTACATGTAAATGTTAATTTGAAACCTTTAAGTTAACGATCTTGTTAAATGTTGTTAATCCAATGTTTATTATATCTAATGAGATGTTAAATTATTATATTATCATGATATTATGATATATTAATATATCTTAATATGATATATATACATTTAAATGTCGTTACAACGATAATCGTTACATATATGTCTCGTTTCCAAATCATTAAGTTAGTAGTCTTGTTTTTACATATGTAGTTCATTGTTAACACACTTAATGATCTATTTAAATATCATGTTATATAAAGTGTATCAATATCTTAATATGATACATATGTATTTAGTAGACGTTATCATAACGATAATCGTTATATATATCATTTCGAGTTTCTTAACTTAGTAATCTCATTTCTTATGTATATCACACATTGTTAATATACTTAGTGAGATACTTACTCATCATAATCTCATGTCAACCATATATATATGTCTATATATACCACAACATGTAGCTTTTACAAATTTGTAACGTTCGTGAATCGCCGGTCAACTTGGGTGATCAATTGTCTATACGAAACTTATTTCATTTAATCAAGTCTTAACAAGTTTGATTGCTTAACACGTTGGAAACATTTAGTCATGAAAATATCAATCTCAATTAATATATATAAACATGGAAAAGTTCGGGTCACTACAGTACCTACCCGTTAAATAAATTTCGTCCCGAAATTTTAAGCTGTTGAAGGTGTTGGCGAATCTTCTGGAAATAGATGTGGGTATTTATTCTTCATATGATCTTCACGCTCCCAGGTGAACTCGGGTCCTCTACGAGCATTCCATCGAACCTTAACAATCGGTATCTTGTTTTGCTTAAGTCTTTTAACCTCACGATCCATTATTTCGACGGGTTCTTCAATGAATTGAAGTTTTTCATTGATTTGGATTTCGTCCAACAGAATAGTGAGATCTTCTTTAGCAAAACATTTCTTCAAATTCAAGACGTGGAAAGTGTTATGTACTGCCGCAAGTTGTTGAGGTAGCTCCAGTTGGTAAGCTACTGGTCCAACACGATCTATAATCTTGAATGGTCCAATGTACCTTGGATTTAGTTTCCCCCGTTTACCAAATCGAACAACGCCTTTCCAAGGTGAAACCTTAAGCATGACCATTTCTCTAATTTCAAACTCTATATCTTTTCTTTTACTGTCCGCGTAGCTCTTTTTTCGACTCTGGGCGGTTTTCAATCGTTGTTGAATTTGGATGATTTTCTCGGTAGTTTCTTGTATTATCTCCGGACCCGTAATCTGTCTATCCCCCACTTCATTTCAACAAATTAGAGACCTGCACTTTCTACCATAAAGTGCCTCAAACGGCGACATCTCAATACTAGAATGATAACTGTTGTTGTAGGAAAATTCTACTAACGGTAGGTGTCGATCCCAACTGTTTCCAAAATCAATAACACATGCTCGTAGCATGTCTTCAAGCGTTTGTATCGTCCTTTCGCTCTGCCCATCAGTTTGTGGATGATAGGCAGTACTCATGTCTAGACGAGTCCCCAATGCTTGTTGTAACATCTACCAGAACCTTGAAACAAATCTACCATCCCTATCAGAGATAATAGAGACGGGTATTCCATGTCTGGAGATAACCTCCTTCAAATACAATCGCGCCAACTTCTCCATTTTGTCATCTTCTCTCATTGGCAGGAAGTGTGCTGACTTGGTGAGACGATCAACTATTACCCAAATAGTATCATAACCACTTGCAGTCCTTGGCAATTTAGTAATGAAATCCATGGTAATGTTTTCCCATTTCCATTCCGAGATTTCAGGTTGTTGTAGTAGACCTGATGGTTTCTGATGTTCAGCTTTGACCTTAGAACACGTCAAACATTCTCCTACATATTTAGCAATATCGGCTTTCATATCCGGCCACCAAAAGTGTTTCTTGAGATCTTTATACATCTTCCCCGCTCCAGGATGTATTGAATATCTGGTTTTATGTGCTTCTTTAAGTACCATTTCTCTCACATCTCCAAACCTTGGTACCCAAATTCTATCAGCCCTATATCGGGTTCCGTCTTCCCGAATATTAATATGTTTCTCTGATCCTTTGGATATCTCATTCTTCAACTTTCCTTCTTTTACAACCCCCTGTTGCGCCTCCTTTATTTGAGTAGTAAGGTTAGTACGAATAATTATATTCATAGCTTTTACCCGTATAGGTTCTCTGTCCTTTCTACTCAAAGCGTCGGCTACCACATTCGCCTTTCCCGGGTGGTATCGAATCTCAAAATCATAATCATTCAACAGTTCAATCCACCTACGTTGTCTCATATTCAGTTGCTTCTGATTAAATATATGTTGGAGACTTTTGTGGTCGGTATATATAATACTTTTGACTCCATCTAAAACTGAAACACTCTGAACTTACTGTCATAAGTAACCTCTAAAGTTCGTGAAGATCTTTATTTTCAAAAGTATATGAAGTAATCTCCTGCCAACCGTTTCTTCTGTATATAGCTTTTAAGAAAGTGATGTTTATTAACGTTTCAAAAGTATATGAAGTGATCTTAATATGTATGATATGATGGATGGATGGATGGATGGATGGATGGATGGATGGATGGATGGATGGATGGATGGATGAATTCTAAAATTAATAAAAACGTAAAATGACACGTGAGCAACACTAGAGAGGAGCAGAGGACGAATCGAAGGCACGTTTTGAGGGTTCAACTAGGGTTTCTGAAACACCACCTATACCCCTAAACCACTAGATAACCACCGTTGTCTATGGCGACAACCACGATCTACCTTCGTTTCCATCCACACAAACACCTCCAGCTACAGCTTCAATGTACTACCTCCTCATTTCACTTCTCTTCATCATCATCTTCTAATTCCGATGGCAACAATCAAAATCATTCACGCTCGAAATCTTATTTCGCTGACGTTAAAGCCAGACTGAAGCAACCTACGTCACCATCTCAACCGCCTCGCCGTACTTCTTTTCTCAATTCAAACCCTAACACTCAAAATCCTGCTTCTCTAGATGAGATCCGTAAAAATCTCTCGGAGTACCATCGTCAGTCCACCGTACAACCACCGAACTCATCTCCACCTGTTCTTTCATTTCAATAGATTTACAAACAAAATGCGATGCCAAAACCCGATCCAGGATCCGGATCCAATTCTAAAATTAATAAAAACGTAAAATGACACGTGAGCAACACTAGAGAGGAGCAGAGGACGAATCGAAGGCACGTTGAGGGTTCAACTAGGGTTTCTGAAACGTAGGATGGACGGACGGACGGACGGACGGACGGATGGATGGATGGATGGATGGATCAATAAATTCTAAAATTAATAAAAACGTAAAATGACAAGTGAGCAACACTAGAGAGGAGCAGAGGACGAATCGAATGCACGTTTTGAGGGTTCAACTAGGGTTTCTGAAACACCACCTATACCCCTAAACCACTAGATAACCACCGTTGTCTATGGCGGCAACCACGATCTACGCTCGTTTCCATCCACACAAACACCTCCAACAACAGCTTCAATGTACTACCTCCTCATTTCACTAGTATTCATCATCATCTTTTAATTCCGATGACAACAATCAAAATCATTCACACTCGAAATCTTATTTCGCTGACGTTAAAGCCAGACTGAAGCAACCTACGTCACCATCTCAACCGCCTCGCCGTACTTCTTTTCTCAATTCAAACCCTAACACTTAAAATCCTGCTTCTCTAGATGAGATCCGTAAAAATCTCTCGGAGTACCGTCGTTAGTCCACCGTACAACCACCGAACTCATCTCCACCTGTTCTTTCATTCCAAGAGCTTTACAAACAAAATGCGATGCCAAAACCCGATCCAGGATCCGGATCCAATTCTAAAATTAATAAAAACGTAAAATGACACGTGAGCAACACTAGAGAGGAGCAGAGGACGAATCGAAGGCACTTTTTAAGGGTTCAACTAGGGTTTCTGAAACGTAGGATGGATGGATGGATGGATGGATGGATGGATGGATGGATGGATGGATCAATTCTAAAATTAATAAAAACGTAAAATGACACGTGAGCAACACTAGAGAGGAGCAGAGGAAGAATCGAAGGCACGTTTTGAGGGTTCAACTAGGGTTTTTGAAACACCACCTATACCCCTAAACCACCAGATAACCACCGTTGTCTATGGCGGCAACCGCGATCTACCTTCGTTTTCATCCACACAAACACCTCCAGCTACAGCTTCAATGTACTACCTCCTCATTTCACTTCTATTCATCATCATCTTCTAATTCCGATGACAACAATCAAAATCATTCACGCTCGAAATCTTATTTCGCTGACGTTAAAGCCAGTCTGAAGCAACCTACGTCACCATCTCAACCGCCTCGCCGTACTTCTTTTCTCAATTCAAACCCTAACACTCAAAATCCGGCTTCTCTAAATGAGATCCGTAAAAATCTCTCGGAGTACCTTCGTCAGTCCACCGTACAACCACCGAACTCATCTCCACCTGTTCTTTCATTCCAAGAGCTTTACAAACAAAATGCGATGCCAAAACCCGATCCAGGATCCGGATCCAATTCTAAACTTAATAAAAACGTAAAATGACACGTGAGCAACACTAGAGAGGAGCAGAGGACGAATCGAAGGCACGTTTTGAGGGTTCAACTAGGGTTTCTGAAACACCACCTATACGCCTAAACCACCAGATAACCACCGTTGTCTATGGCGGCAACCGCGATCTACCTTCTTTTCCATCCACACAAACACCTCCAGCTACAGCTTCAATGTACTACCTCCTCATTTCACTTCTATTCATCATCATCTTCTAATTTCGATGACAACAATCAAAATCATTCACGCTCGAAATATTATTTCGCTGACGTTAAAGCCAGTCTGAAGCAAAATACGTCACCATCTCAACCGCCTCCCATACTTCTTTTCTCAATTCAAACCCTAACACTCAAAATCCTGCTTCTCTAGATGAGATCCGTAAAAATCTCTCGGAGTACCGTCGTCAGTCCACCGTACAACCACCGAACTCATCTCCACCTGTTCTTTCATTCCAAGAGCTTTACAAACAAAATGCGATGCCAAAACCCGATCCAGGATCCGGATCCGGATCCGAAGTGAAAAGAGACCCCACTCCATTTGATTCAATCCGAATGAGTTTGAAAAATCGGAGACTGGATTCGCCTAAGTTATCTGAAGATCCTCATCGGAGATCACCGTTTGATAAAACTGGTTTTAATTTGAATTTGAATTTGAGACCTACATCTGAGAATGCAGTGCCTGGATCAAATATGAAGAATAATAAGAAGAGTTCGGTATCGAATGAGACTAAACCGGAATTTGTGAGGAGTTATGGTTATTTAGATTTAGGTAGTAAGTTGAAGAAATTGAGGCCAGTGACTAAAAACAATGAATTTTCATTATCTGAATTGAACGAGAGGTTGAAGAAGGTGAGGGAAATGGATGATAAGGAGATGCAAAATACGAGTGGTTTGAAGTTTAGTCACTTAAGGGAGAGCCTTGAAAAGTTGCAGACTGAAGAAATTCAAAAAAAGAATGGAGGTACTTACGACTTTGATCGATATAGTTTGTAAATTGAATGTTATGTTGATGTTTTATCTCATAAGTTAATAGGATTTGTTAAGTGGTTGCTATTCAATTTGTCACATTATAAGTTTATGTACATTTGTAGGTAAAAGAAGTGTATTGAGTGAGCTTGGAACTCCACACTTTATGTTATCTCCACCGAAGGAGGACTTGGTTGAAAAGGCAAGTGCTTCATTGTTTACTTTTGTAGTTTCTTTTATGTGCATTAGTTAACCTCAATGAATTACTGAAGCTGTATCATTGCCTATGTTAACATGTCTAGATGTCTTCGTTTTCTTGCCAAAACTAAATCTTTGGCGTTGTTTTTACAGTAAACAAGGCCAGTAGGGAACTTAAAGGCTTAAGATTGTATACATGTTAGAATGTTAAAATTACCATCACACTCACCATTTTTCTTTTTGAAAGAGTGAATTTGTTGGATATATGGTATTTTCTTCACTTGATTTTACTATGTTACGAAACTGTCAATATTGAAGGACTCGGTGGATTTTTCCTTTAAACATATATGTAGTATGTCTGCCTTGATATTAGGCCGAAAAGGTTCTGATCGTTTAATAAGATGCACTCTATGTATACCCTAAAATTGTATAGTTTTACTCGTTCACACTTTGCATAGCTCTTGAAATTTTTGTGAGATTTCGAACAAGGGTCAAGCACTCAAGCAAACCTCACATTGAGTGAGGTTTTACTCAACAGCTCAGATTTATTATATGTTTTTAGTAAAAATTGTATGTTACAGTTATTTTTTGTAACACCAATGTTCTGGTTAATGATGACGAGACTCAAGTCCTCTTTCAGCACTTGATTTTTATTTGCAATCAAAGTGTGCATGTCTAATTTCTATAAAACCCCTGATATAGATGTGACTTGTAAGATATTGCAACCACTGAAGTTTTTTGTTGTTGTTGTAAAACGTTCTGAATTTACAATTTTTTTTGACAGTATTTCCATCCGGATCATATGTCATCTGCAGAGAACAATAGCAATAACGTGAAGGAATGCAGAATGTACCACAGTTATAAACGGCAGTAAAAACAACGATGACAATAGCAGATTAAGACACCATTTCATCATCACAATTAAACATGTACATATTTAACAGTTGTACAATGTAACAAAAAAAAGTAGTATAGGTCAATCATACAGACAAAACACAAACACAACCAATAAGAAACCAATTTACGTCTTTTTACTCACGTTGACAAAAAAAACCAGTAAAAGATAGTTTTGACTCCCTTTGACAAAAAGTAGTTAAGTTGAAAAACAATTCACAACAACTATAGAGAGCCAAAGAGACTAAAACCTAATAATAGGGGAAACTAAAAACCCAAATTGACGGTTACAAACAAATAGGTGATACATATATCACCCACAAAAGCGCATGATGTAAACTGTAAATAAATAAATAAATAAATGGTTACCGACAAAGCCCCTGCAAAAGCTCTGTTAATAGTACATATAACAACAACGGCAACCATGGCGACGATAATAATGCCGGACGGCATCATGTGTACGAATAGCACAACAACCGACTGAAAAGGACACATCAATCGCTACCAACGAACCAATGAAAAACCCTAGGTTTTACATCGAACAATTAGGCGACGATAAAAGAATAAAGATAACGGAATACAAAAACCCTAAATCGAAGGTCAGAGCACCAACGGAATACAACGACGAGTCGCTACCAAGGAACCAACGGAATACAACGGCGATGATAATAAAATTGGGGAAACGAAAACCCTAAAACCGACGTTCAACCACGATGAAAGTAAAGTTGGGTAAAGAAACCCTATAAGCGACGTTGAGAAAAGTAGACGAGGATGAGTAAACGTGAGGTGTTTCAGCGATAAAAAAGAAAAATCGAGTGAACAGTAAAATAGCGAATAAGAATTGACAGTTCATTCTTGTAAAAAAAAAATAGCTCTTTATGTAATAACACTAGTGTGTTCTTGGCCGTGCATAATGCACGGCCCATGAAATAATTTGTTTTCAGCACCCAGTGGATTGGATTTGAACTGGACACACTTCAAAAAATACAACATAAAACCATGATCATTGAGACCAAGATTTATGGCATGTCAATTTAGGTATGTGTATTCATAGAGCTACATATCTTTTATCAAAAGGAAGCAGGCGCTATGGTGCATAATGAAAAGATTTTATACAGCTAAAACAATTATAGTTACATATTCAGCGTCGGGTGGGTTACAAAAAGCTACTTATATGAAATCTTTTGTTCCAGCCTATTCACGTGTAAATCTATTTGGACAGCAGCTTTTGCGAAAATTCTCGCATTCAAAATAAATGTCCGATGACAAGTTGGTCGGTTAATTCAATAAGAGATGGGAGTTAGCACACAATTTTGTTAGTACCATCCAACCGAATCTAATTGACCTTCTATTTTAATAGATGTTGTGGCTGCTGTAAGCATACGTCAACCCAACCCATTCTATTTGCTACCTTTAGTACCAACTACAAATCAAGAGCAGTAGATCCTATCAAACACGATGCGTAGAGGTTGGAGCAGTTACCCAAATAAGTTGTTGTTGAGGGAGTGCTACTTTGCGTTTGCTTCAACCTAAATTAATTCAAGATATAGTGACCTCGGGTTAAAATCATCTCATATCTTATATCTCTGACTATTGACTATATACATAAATAGAACTAAGAAAATCACATGTCTATGAGCTTATCTGTCGTTATAATTTCTTTATTGTTAATACTTCAGCAAAATAACATCGTTGTAACTATAGTAGACAAGACATGTTTAATTCACACGATCATAAAACAAACCACTTCAATAAGATGTATAGAACTACAATCATGTCCCTAACATATATTTTTTTTTTTTGTTGGAACTACCCTCTAAAGAATATAGATGCCATTAACTTCTTTTTCGAAACCGGTGCACAAAAGCCGTATACGCAAATCCTCCTTGAATTATGAAAATACAAATCTCCTTTCAAGTTAAGTAACCAAATAGAACTTCATGAAGACAACCAATTATAAGTCATAACTGATCAATGAGAAAGTACTCGCAAGAGACACACAATGTATAAAATTAAGTAATTGATCAACTCAATTCCATATAAAACGATGACCATAAATAATATTTTCATCAACAGAAAACCACTTGAAAGAGATCATTTATAATTAGCAAAATTTAACAAAGAACATACCTTCTATAGTTTAAAACCGATGAAACTCCGAGTCAACAAGTATTGGTTGCACCACAGCTTCCATCTCATTCAATATCTACGGACAGAATAATAAGATACTCTTGAACTACAGTAACCAGTAAACAGTACACATATAATGAAAATTTTCACCTGCACTACAAAATCAGATTGTGCTTTCGCATGTGATTTCTCATTTTTGAACTTAAGCAGGACCCTGGCAAAAAAAAAAAAAAAAAAAAGGAACAACGAATTAACCAATAGTAATAGCATAAACGAAATACAACACAATATTTAAGCCTGCAATAAACTCCAACTAATTTGGTTAGTATCTTCTAAAAAGTGTACCTTGTAGAGACCCGTCCTAATCCATCCGGACAAAGTCCACATCGATTACAAACGATTCACAATAGTTGGTTACATCGCGAGGTACTTGACCTCTATATGATACATTTTACAAACATTGCATTCGTTTTGAAAAGACAAACTTCCTTACATCAAAAGTTGACGATATGCATACCATTTCATAATATATCTAACTATAATTGACTTAATAATAATCTTGATGAACTCGACGACTCGAATGCAACGTCTTTTGAAATATGTCATGAATGACTCCAAGTAATGTCTCTTAAATGAGCAAATGCACAGCGGAAGATTTCTTTCATACCTGAGAATAAACATGCTTTCAAATGTCAACCAAAAAGGTTGGTGAGTTCATTAGTTTAACATAAATAATCATTTCATAATTTTAATAGACCACAAGATTTCATATTTCCATTTCTCATAAACATACGTCCCATGCATAGAGACAAAAATATCATTCATATGGATTGAACACCTGGTAACCGACATTCACAATATGCATATAAGAATATCCCCATCATTCCGAGATCCTCCTTCGGACATGATATAAATTTCGAAGTACTAAAGCATCCGGTACTTTGGATGGGGCTTGTTGGGCCCGATAGATCTATCTTTAGAGTTCGCGTCAATTAGGGTGTCTGTTCCCTAATTCTTAGATTACCAGACTTAATAAAAATGGGCATATTCGATTTTGATAATTCAACCATAGAGTGTAGTTTCGATTACTTGTGTCTATTTCGTAAAACAGTTATAAAAACATCGCATGTATTATCAGTCCCAAAAATATATATTGCAAAAGCATTTAAAAAGGGATTAATGAAACTCACGCTTATAAATATTGTAAAATAGTTATTAAAACATTGCATGTATTCTCAGCCCAAAAATATATATAAAAAAGGGAATAATGAAACTCACCTAATGTATTTTGTAGTAAAAATACATAGAACGACATTGAACAAGTATATGGTTGGCCTCGGATTCACGAACCTATAGTATCCATATATGTATTAAAACATATTTTTGTAATCGAACAAATATTTATATTATTATTATTAGTGATAATTTTTATATTAACAACTTTATATATTTTATCATATATTCACTTTGTATATTTTAGATAAATAAAAGTATTAACATTTTTTAATTATGAGTGTTAACTATATTTTTATATAATTACTCTTTTTGTTTACAAAATACTAGTTATGATAACTCTAAAATAATTATAATGATAATAATAAAAATTTCATACTACTAATAATATTAATGATAGTATTAATATTAGTTAAAAATATATATTTAAAGTAATGATACTTTTAGTAGTAATTATATTAATTTTTATTATTAACAGTACTTGTTAATGATAATCATATTAATGAAAATGATAATATTAATAATAATACTTATGCCAATATTAATAATACATAATCATAATAATAAATAAGTGATAATAGTAATACCTATATTAATAATACTAATAATTCTAAAATTTTAATAAAATTACTTTTATTGATTTTGATATAGATAACAATACTAATAATAATAATAATATTATACAATAACAATAATCTTAATCATAATTATAGTAATAATAATAATAATACTTATTCTATTAATAATAACTAAGTTAATGATAATTATTAGAATAATGATAATAATTACATTTAATAATAATACTAGTTAATAATTAATAATAATAATAATAATAACAATAGAATTAAGATAAAAGTGTATATACCCTTAGCAAGTTTGTCTAAAAAGAGTAGCACCAAACCATGCTCGAACCCATGACCTCTCGTTCACCCATCAAACACTCTTAACCACTCCTCTGCCTTCTGATTTGCTGAATTGTTTCCTAACTAATTCTATAAAACTCGTTTACATTTTCTTATTTCATTTTCATATTCACAAAACCAGTCCACCAGGTTACAATTAATATTTCGGCCCAAAACAAGGAACACGGCCCAACAGTTCAATTAACCCTCAATCCAATAACAAAAGCCCATAATCATATATCTAAAAAGTATTCGGTTTATCTTCTTCTTCTTTTTTTTTTAAAAAAGCGAAAAGAAACAGACCGGAACTGTGATAACCACAGATGGGTTCTTTGATTCAACGACAGTCCTCATCAATCATCACAGTCATCGTACAGTAACCAGAAACACTATTATAACAGCGAATAGTAACATCAATCCGTCGTTAAAGGTGGTGGTTCGAGACAGAAACAGCAACAAGTAGGTACAGAAGTGGTTTTCGAAGTGGTGATTGTTTTGTGGTTTCATCGAAATCAGAAAGAAAATAAAAGTGGGTTTTGTAAATAAGAACGAATAGCAGGAATCATAGGATTTAGTGATGATGTTTGAGTTGAATTGAAACAATTACAGAATTTAGTTAGAAGGTTAGTGATGGCGGATGGTGATTGCTGTTTGGGGGTTCTTTATCCAAAACGTAAACCCAGTACTGTACCAGCAATCGAATGAAACTTATGAAAGAAAGAAAAATAATTAACGGCAGTAGCAGTAACCTGCGTGTGTATGTATGTTTCCTGTGACCTGGAACCGAGCAGCCGCAAGGCATGAACATTTGAAGGGTGTTTAGTTGGTGGTTTTCAAGATTCACTAAAAAGAAAATTTTGTAGAGAGGGAGGGAAGTGTAGGGTGGTTACGGCGGTTTAAGGTGATTCTCGCGACAGAAAACTGAAACAGTAACAATGAAGGGTGGCGGTTTTGTGGGTGTTGGTTAGTAACAACAAAGAACGGAAGTATCAGGGGAAGGTTTCGATGATGAGTAGAAAACAAAAAAAGTCGATTAGGATGATTCAAGGGTTGTGGTTATCATGTATAAACCAGGGAAACGATAGATGGTTGTGGTGTTCTTGGGTGGTAACCAAAATGATTGTTTATGGTTGTGATGGTGGTTGCCGGAGGTTTGATAATCAAAGTGGTGGTTCAAGGGTGGTTTCTTTTAATGATGATGGAAGGTGGTGAACCAATCCAAAACAGTAGCAAACAACCATGGAAGTAGTCATGTGGTGTGATTGTTTAAAGAAATAGATGAAAGTGAGGTGATTATCGAAACAGCGATGGAGAGCATGAATCATTTTTCAAGTATTAAGACTAGTGAACTTATAATACTATAATAATAATTAACAAATCAAAAAGTTTTACAAACCTGTGAATTAATAATACTTTTTGTCATAAGTGAAAGGAATATATTAAGTGATTGGAAAGTGATCAATCTAAAAATAGAAATCAATTAACGTCGGGTCCCGGTTGTTACAAGTATCAATCATCATTCATCTATGTTGTATGTTTATATATGTAATTAAAGGAAAGGGGTGGGTCATGGAATATTAATCAGAAAGAAGTAGACAATATTACACAAGTGGGTGTTTTATATTTCTGTCATTGCATCGGTATATATATATATGGTTATATATATAACTTGGCTCTTACTATTCTAAAAGTGGGTTATTATTTTGATCCTAATTCTACAAATCATCAAGCAATGATACCAAATTAATATTATTAACACAAAAGTCTCCACTAAGCATATAAATAAATCAGGTATCAGATTAAAGAATAAAGTAGTAGAATTGCATTGTATCATAAAGCAAAACTTTTCAGGACAAAAACAAAATTTAACACAGTAACTTAATTCAATAAATTCAATTCGGTTAAACATTCAATCAATGAGAATATAATAAAATTTATAATATAATAATAATAATAATAATTGTTCAATAAGAATCTAAAACGTGTAATGGATCAGTAAACAGCCTTCATTTTGTTTTTAATCTACCAACAGTTTTTATGGGTATTATTTTGTACTCCATTGTTACTCCGTGGTGAATTTAAAAAGTACTCCGAAAAATCCCAAATTTTTATATTAAGTTTCTTTAATTGATTTAGTTATTATGGTATAAAATTCGGTTGTTAATTGTTAAATGATAATTACATTAATTATTCACTCCCAACCCCAAGTAAAATATAAAAAGTTTTAAAATTCAACAAATAGTTCCTACATATATTTTTAATGAGCCTATAATTTATATAGTTCACTTTCGGATCACCGTTTATTTTAAAATCATATAAGTTCGAATTAAACTTCTCTAAATAACAATCGAAACATCCAACGACTATTACAATCATTTAATATTTATTTTTAATATACATTATATATACATTTAAATATATATGCATCTATTTACAAATAGTTGTTCGTGAATCGTCGGGACTAGTCGAAGGGTATTTGCATATATATAATAACAGTTCAAAAATTTTGAGATTCAACATTACAGACTTTGCTTATCGTGTCAAAGAGATTAAATCGTATTGAGTGTTTGGTTTAAAATTAGTCGAAATTTTCCGGGTCACTACAGTACCTACCTGTTAAAGAAATTTCGTCCTGAAATTTGAGTGTGGTCGTCATGGCTAACAATAAAAATATTTTCATGACAAATATGAGTTGACAATTAAAGTTTTATCATTATTGATTAATATAGATAAAACGATTCGATCAGATGAAGTGTACGAGTAAAACTATCACAACAGAGTGAAATGAGTTGGTATAGATTCGTTATATCTTTTGACGTAGATAGGATTGATTTTCAAGTTCAAGAGATTTGGAGAAAATCTTCGTAATAAGATTTGATTCTTCGGCGATTAAGGAAAATCAGGATTCGCTTTAAATGCGATCATCTTTTTTGATTGCTCTGTCGGATATTTTACTATAAATCAATCCTCTTCATTTCCTTACAACTCACATCTTCTATTCTTTCTCCCTCCACTCATACTTTAAAGCATCCATTAATATGCTCCATCCAGTACTGATTCTTGATATACTATTAACTTTCATATCTGTCATTCTTCTTTTTCATCTACCGCCGGAGGATTTTGTTTACTTCTACTATTATCTTGGGGTTATAGTGTTATTAATTTTCCCGAGTCTTTACGTTGCAATACGTATTGATATACACGGTTTGTAACTTATGTGTTGTTGTCGGGATTTATATCTTTCCTTATATCTCGGACCTCTTTGCCTTTTTATTCTCCTCTCGACTCTAAGTACAACAAGTAATGGTCCAGAATTTGTAGATATCAAATTCGGAATGAACGTAGTTAATGTTCTAAGAAGTAAATCGTAATGGCATGATCTTGATTTGTCAAATTACCAGAATACCCGAAAAAAAAATAGAACTATCAAGAAGATATGTTCTTAATTATGTTTGGAGATTGGGTAGAATGTAAGAGTCGTGTAAATGGCACATGATGATGGTACTGTGAATCATCATGTTCCATTAGAAACTCAGCATGAATTACTGTAATATAATCATGTTTATCAAGTGTCATTATATTATACTAACTCATGCATCAGTTCCCAACATTACTTCTATAACATTCATATTTTAAGCTCGAAAGTTTACAGAATATAGAAACTAACAGTTTCTATATGATGTAATACTGATAGCACGAAGAGATTAATGATTTCAGATAAGAATAGTTATAAAAATATCTCCAGAAATATGGAGGATATTTATAATGAAAGATACGATAATATCTCGGAATATCTAAGATCAGCGGATGATAGAAACTATTGTCTGCAAGGGTTTAGAGTAAGGAGCAAGATATTCACTAAAGACTTTAGCAGACATTGAATCATTTGGATTCTTTGAAGTCAAACTTATTCTTTGTGATTTGTCCACGGCTTTCTTCATAGTTTCGCATAATCTGCTTTTCGGTACTAAATTTTCTCTTGAATGTTTCCAATATAATGATACACAGGAAGCACGAAGAGGTATATAATTTCGGACGAGAATATTCATGAAAATATCTTCAGAAATATCGAAGATATTGATGATGATATTTTAGAATTTCTAAGTTTGATGGTTGATGGAGAAAGATTTTCCGCAAGATTTTAACATGATTTCGGGGCAAGATATTCTCTAAAGATTTCAACGGATCCAGAATTATCTGGATTCTTTGAATATAGGGTATGGTCCTTGTATTTGTCCTTGATCTCCTTCATGGTTAACTCTATCTGTTTTCCAGTTCCAACGTTGCTGAGCTTTTCCAACATATTATTCTTTATCATCAAACTTCCGACGACTAAGGTCGTTTACGGTTGCCTACAGTTTCTGCTGCTTCATTCAGCTTTTTCAACATTCAGAGTATCGATTCGTAAACTGGGTGCCTTTTCAAAATTTCAGAATTGAAGGTCGTAATTCTAGGAGATAATTGTTATATGTATACATATAACTATTGATGTAGATATGCTACGAGATTCAAAATACTGATTGCTGATTCCCGATAATTGCTATGGCAATTATTGTTACAGGGTATAGATGAATACAAGATGGGGTTTCAATGAATATAATGATTTTTTGGAAAGTCCAAATTCATTGAAGTTGCTGGTAATTTTACTGCTAATGTGGTGAAATATAAACGGTTCTTCGGTAACGATGACGACAGGCAAACTTATATATCGAGGTTATAATAAGGCTAATTCGAATGGAAGTTGAAGTTGATTTGCTGAAGCTGTGATAAAGTTGGCTAATTTGAAAAAAAGCTGCAATGTTATTTTCGGTAATAACAATGCCAAAGGAGCTAACACAGACACGTGTTAAACTTTTACTTAGGGTCAGGGAGTTTTCAGGTGCATAACTATATGCGTCAATCTTTTCTTCCATAGATGAAGTGTGGTTGGTTCATCCTTTCAATTTGAGGTGTTTTCAAGAATCATAAAAGGTTTGAACGCAGATTAGAATTGTCAAGATACAAATGGCGTTTAAGATGAAATCAAGTGGCAAACTTGAAGAATTGTTTAGTTTCATATGTTATAATCAATATTTTAATTCATTTTAATTGTCCACTGTTGGTAGTCCTCAGCTGATTAGTCCACGGTTAGTTAGGAACAGTTAGCTAGGATTTTGTTAGCGTGGATTCTTAACAAAATTTCTCATAGTTAATTTGTTTATTTCTAATAAATTTTATTCCGTCAAATGTTTTCTTCATTATACCACTTATTGGATTCTGATAGGTCAAAACCAAATATGAAATTTGAATGGAAATAGTTATTCTGTGGTGAATGGATTCATATATCCGCGGATGTAAGTAGGATAGGAAATGACTGTTGAATCAGATTCGCAGAATGTACCGTGTAACTGATTAATGTGCAATCTAAATATTCTTCGGGTATTACCTACCCGTTAAAATATTTTCACCATTAACAGTTTGTACGAAAGAATTTTTAATTACAATCTTTATGAAAATATACTTACATATATATTTTCTTCATATGTAATCATGGATCTAATGAGTCAATATAATATTAGACTCATTTGATTTTCGGTTTGAGCTAGAATAAGTAATCTCTAAAACTATTAGGAACCACATATTCTTCGCAGAATATTAATGAAGTTATGGTTCAATACTTCATTGTTAATTGATGTTGGTACTCCTTGGTATCCATGGTGCGTATGAGGTTGATGTTCGTGGAACAGATTGTGATATTGAGGTGTGGGATGTGGATGTTGTTGTTGGTGATACTGTTGGTGCCGGTAATGTTGCTGAAGCTGGTACATTTTGCACCATACTTTTCACGGCTACAACTCGGGTGCGAAGCTCGTTGACTTCTCCTATTACTCCGGGATGATTGTCGGTCGGAACGAGCGGATGAATAAGGTTTAGAATTTTAAATAGAATCTAATCGTGGTGAGGTATTCGGGAAATGAGTATGAAAATGGTGTTTCTAATAGGTTCACTGGTAAGTGCTTCAGGTTCTTTGCCAAGAGGGAATTTTGGTTGATGGAAAAGATCACATTCTTCTTGTCTCCATTGATTAAGTAGGCTACGAACTCATCATATGAATTGGGGATGGCTGATTGATTGATTAATTCTGGTGACCCTGCTTTTGGAGTTGGAGTGGGATTCCATATCGGAATCCGAGGGACTTGAACTAGTTGTGAGTTCCATTGCGTACGATTGAATAAAGGATTTTTCGATATGAAATGATTTTCGAATATCGGATGGTATTCTAATTACATAGAATACCTATACATAGTACAGAAGATCCCGTAGATTACGGAGGAATTTATGGAATATGTTAGGAAAGGTTTACAGTAACAGATACGCGGAGATATGAATTAGCAGTTACGCTAAGATATGAATTAGCAGATACGTTAAGATATGAATTTTGTCTATACACTATTCATGCAATCAATGCAGTAAGACGTGTCTAGACTAAGAATGATACGCAGATAATTTTTGACACCAAATGATAAGCAAAACTTTTTGACATGCAGACCAGGTTCAAGTCCAGACGTATTAATATAACCTAACAACTACTAAGTAGAAGTCCAGACTCACTAATGCATCCTAACAACTCCTAGTTAGACACACTAATGCAAGACCTAGTTCGCTACGACCACCGCTCTGATACCAACTGTAGAGACCCGTCCTAATCCATCCGGACAAAGTCCACATCGATTACAAACGATTCACAATAGTTGGTTACATCGCGAGGTACTCGACCTCTATATGATACATTTTACAAACATTGCATTCGTTTTGAAAAGACAAACTTCCTTACATCGAAAGTTGACGATATGCATACCATTTCATAATATATCTAACTATAATTGACTTAATAATAATCTTGATGAACTCGACGACTCGAATGCAACGTCTTTTGAAATATGACATGAATGACTCCAAGTAATGTCTCTTAAATGAGCAAATGCACAGCGGAAGATTTCTTTCATACCTGAGAATAAACATGCTTTCAAGTGTCAACCAAAAAGGTTGGTGAGTTCATTAGTTTAACATAAATAATCATTTCATAATTTTAATAGACCACAAGATTTAATATTTCCATTTCTCATAAACATACGTTCCATGCATAGAGACAAAAATATCATTCATATGGATTGAACACCTGGTAACCGACATTCACAATATGCATATAAGAATATCCCCATCATTCCGGGATCCTCCTTCGAACATGATATAAATTTCGAAGTACTAAAGCATCCGGTACTTTGGATGGGGCTTGTTGGGCCCGATAGATCTATCTTTAGAGTTCGCGTCAATTAGGGTGTCTGTTCCCTAATTCTTAGATTACCAGACTTAATAAAAAGGGGCATATTCGATTTCGATAATTCAACCATAGAGTGTAGTTTCGATTACTTGTGTCTATTTCGTAAAACAGTTATAAAAACATCGCATGTATTCTCAGTCCCAAAAATATATATTGCAAAAGCATTTAAAAGGGATTAATGAAACTCACGCTTATAAATATTGTAAAATAGTTATTAAAACATTGCATGTATTCTCAGCCAAAAAATATATATAAAAAAGGGAATAATGAAACTCACCTAATGTATTTTGTAGTAAAAATACATAGAACGACATTGAACAAGTATATGGTTGGCCTCGGATTCACGAACCTATAGTATCCATATATGTATTAAAACATATTTTTGTAATCGAACAAATATTTATATTATTATTATTAGTGATAATTTTTATATTAACAACTTTATATATTTTATCATATATTCACTTTGTATATTTTAGATAAATAAACGTATTAACATTTTTTAATTATGAGTGTTAACTATATTTTTATATAATTACTCTTTTTGTTTACAAAATACTAGTTATGATAACTCTAAAATAATTATAATGATAATAATAAAAATTTCATACTACTAATAATATTAATGATAGTATTAATATTAGTTAAAAATATATATTTAAAGTAATGATACTTTTAGTAGTAATTATATTAATTTTTATTATTAACAGTACTTGTTAATGATAATCATATTAATGAAAATGATAATATTAATAATAATACTTATGCCAATATTAATAATACATAATCATAATAATAAATAAGTGATAATAGTAATACCTATATTAATAATACTAATAATTCTAAAATTTTAATAAAATTACTTTTATTGATTTTGATAAAGATAACAATACTAATAATAATAATATTATACAATAACAATAATCTTAATCATAATTATAGTAATAATAATAATAATACTTATTCTATTAATAATAACTAAGTTAATGATAATTATTAGAATAATGATAATAATTACATTTAATAATAATACTAGTTAATAATTAATAATAATAATAATAATAACAATAGAATTAAGATAAAAGTGTATATACCCTTAGCAAGTTTGTCTAAAAAGAGTAGCACCAAACCAGGCTCGAACCCATGACCTCTCGTTCACCCATCAAACACTCTTAACCACTCCCCTGCCTTCTGATTTACTGAATTGTTTCCTAACTAATTCTATAAAACTCGTTTACGTTTTCTTATTTCATTTTCATATTCACAAAACCAGTCCACCAGGTTACAATTAATATTTCGGCCCAAAACAAGGAACACGGCCCAACAGTTCAATTAACCCTCAATCCAATAACAAAAGATCATAATCATATATCTAAAAAGTATTCGGTTTATCTTCTTCTTCTTCTTCTTTTTTTTAAAAAAAGCGAAAAGAAACAGATCGGAACTGTGATAACCACAGATGGGTTCTTTGATTCAACGACAGTCCTCATCAATCATCACAGTCGTCGTACAGTAACCAGAAACACTATTATAATAGCGAATAGTAACATCAATCCGTCCTTAAAGGTGGTGGTTCAAGACAGAAACAGCAACAAGTAGGTACAGCAGTGGTTTTCGAAGTGGTGATTGTTTTGTGGTTTCATCGAAATCAGAAAGAAAATAAAAGTGGGTTTTGTAAATAAGAACGAATAGCAGGAATCATAGGATTTAGTGGTGATGTTTGAGTTGAATTGAAACAATTACAGAATTTAGTTAGAAGGTTAGTGATGGCAGATGGTGATTGCTGTTTGGGGGTTCTTTATCCAAAACGTAAACCCAGTACTGTACCAGCAATCGAATGAAACTTATGAAAGAAAGAAAAATAATTAACGGCAGTAGCAGTAACCTGCGTGTGTATGTATGTTTCCTGTAACCTGGAACCGAGCAGCCGCAAGGCATGAACATTTGAAGGGTGTTTAGTTGGTGGTTTTCAAGATTCACTAAAAAGAAAATTTTGTAGAGAGGGAGGGAAGTGTAGGGTGGTTACAGCGGTTTAAGGTGATTCTCGCGACAGAAAACTGAAACAGTAACAATGGAGGGTGGCGGTTTTGTGGTTGTTGGTTAGTAACAACAAAGAACGGAAGTATCAGGGGAAGGTTTCGATGATGAGTAGAAAATAAAAAAAGTCGATTAGGATGATTCAAGGGTTGTGGTTATCATGTATAAACTAGGGAAACGATGGAAGTAGATGGTTGTGGTGTTCTTGGGTGGTAACCGAAATGCTCGTTTATGGTTGTGATGGTGGTTGCCAGAGGTTTGATAATCAAAGTGGTGGTTCAAGGGTGGTTTCTTTTAATGATGATGGAAGGTGGTGAACCAATCCAAAACAGTAGCAAACAACCATGGAAGTAGTCATGTGGTGTGATTGTTTAAAGAAATAGATGAAAGTGAGGTGATTATCGAAACAGAGATGGAGAGCATGAATCATTTTTCAAGTATTAAGACTAGTGAACTTATAATACTATAATAATAATTAACAAATCAAAAAGTTTTACAAACATGTGAATTAATAATACTTTTTGTCATAAGTGAAAGGAATATATTAAGTGATTGGAAAGTGATCAATCTAAAAACAGAAATCAATTAACGTCGGGTCCCGGTTGTTACAAGTATCAATCATCATTGATCTATGTTGTATGTTTATATATGTAATTAAAGGAAAGGGGTGGGTCATGGAATATTAATCAGAAAGAAGTAGACAATATTACACAAGTGGGTGTTTTATATTTCTGTCATTGCATCGGTATATATATATATGGTTATATATATAACTTGGCTCTTACTATTCTAAAAGTGGGTTATTATTTTGATCCTAATTCTACAAATCATCAAGCAATGATACCAAATTAATATTATTAACACAAAAGTCTCCACTAAGCATATAAATAAATCAGGTATCAGATTAAAGAATAAAGTAGTAGAATTGCATTGTATCATAAAGCAAAACTTTTCAGGACAAAAACAAAATTTAACACAGTAACTTAATTCAATAAATTCAATTCGGTTAAACATTCAATCAATGAGAATATAATAAAATTTATAATATAATAATAATAATAATAATTGTTCAATAAGAATCTAAAACGTGTAATGGATCAGTAAACAGCCTTCATTTTGTTTTTAATCTACCAACAGTTTTTATGGGTATTATTTTGTACTCCATTGTTACTCCGTGGTGAATTTAAAAAGTACTCCGAAAAATCCCAAATTTTTATATTAAGTTTCTTTAATTGATTTAGTTATTATGGTATAAAATTCGGTTGTTAATTGTTAAATGATAATTACATTAATTATTCACTCCCAACCCCAAGTAAAATATAAAAAGTTTTAAAATTCAACAAATAGTTCCTACATATATTTTTAATGAGCCTATAATTTATATAGTTCACTTTCGGATCACCGTTTATTTTAAAATCATATAAGTTCGAATTAAACTTCTCTAAATAACAATCGAAACGTCCAACGACTATTACAATCATTTAATATTTATTTTTAATATACATTATATATACATTTAAATATATATGCATCTATTTACAAATAGTTGTTCGTGAATCGTCGGGACTAGTCGAAGGGTATTTGCATATATATAATAACAGTTCAAAAATTTTGAGATTCAACATTACAGACTTTGCTTATCGTGTCAAAGAGATTAAATCGTATTGAGTGTTTGGTTTAAAATTAGTCGAAATTTTCCGGGTCACTACAGTACCTACCTGTTAAAGAAATTTCGTCCTGAAATTTGAGTGTGGTCGTCATGGCTAACAATAAAAATATTTTCATGACAAATATGAGTTGACAATTAAAGTTTTATCATTATTGATTAATATAGATAAAACGATTCGATCAGATGAAGTGTACGAGTAAAACTATCACAACAGAGTGAAATGAGTTGGTATAGATTCGTTATATCTTTTGACGTAGATAGGATTGATTTTCAAGTTCAAGAGATTTGGAGAAAATCTTCGTAATAAGATTTGATTCTTCGGCGATTAAGGAAAATCAGGATTCGCTTTAAATGCGATCATCTTTTTTGATTGCTCTGTCGGATATTTTACTATAAATCAATCCTCTTCATTTCCTTACAACTCACATCTTCTATTCTTTCTCCCTCCACTCATACTTTAAAGCATCCATTAATATGCTCCATCCAGTACTGATTCTTGATATACTATTAACTTTCATATCTGTCATTCTTCTTTTTCATCTACCGCCGGAGGATTTTGTTTACTTCTACTATTATCTTGGGGTTATAGTGTTATTAATTTTCCCGAGTCTTTACGTTGCAATACGTATTGATATACACGGTTTGTAACTTATGTGTTGTTGTCGGGATTTATATCTTTCCTTATATCTCGGACCTCTTTGCCTTTTTATTCTCCTCTCGACTCTAAGTACAACAAGTAATGGTCCAGAATTTGTAGATATCAAATTCGGAATGAACGTAGTTAATGTTCTAAGAAGTAAATCGTAATGGCATGATCTTGATTTGTCAAATTACCAGAATACCCGAAAAAAAAATAGAACTATCAAGAAGATATGTTCTTAATTATGTTTGGAGATTGGGTAGAATGTAAGAGTCGTGTAAATGGCACATGATGATGGTACTGTGAAAAAGATATGTTCTTAATTATGTTCTTAATTATAAATTTACGTTTTTTACCCCTGAAAAAGTGTAAAGTTGAGGGGTTGTTGTGTAATTTGTGCGAAAGTTGGAGGACCATTTGTAGTGTGAACGCAAATTCAAAACGACAACTCGGTAAAACTGAAACGACCAAATTTGGGGAGGTTTAGTATATAAGATTAAAATAATAATAATTAATTAATAATAATAATAATTAATAATAATAATAATTAATAATTAATTAATTAATAATAATTAATAATGATGATGATGATTTCAACCGTTAAAATTTATTTTTGGATATAAAATTTTATTAGTAATATTTATCTTTAATGTTTAGTACGTAAAATTAAATTAAAATTAAAATTAAAATAATACGTTAAAAAAATTAATAAAAATTAAAGTGACCCGTGAGCAACACTAGTTTCAACTAGGGTTTCTGAAACACCAACACCCCTAACCAGATAACCACCGTCGTCTATGGCGGCAACCGCGATCTACCTTCGTTTCCGTCCACACAGACACCTCCAGCTACAGTTTCAATGTACTACCTCCTCATTTCACTTTTATTCATCATCATCTTCTAATTCCGATGACAACAATCAAAATAAGTCACGATCGCAATCGTATTTCGCTGACGTTAAAGCCAGTCTGAAGCAAACTACGTCTTCATCTCAACAGCCTCACCGTCCTTCTTTTCTCAATTCAAACCCTAACGCTCAAAATCCTGCTTCTCTTGATGAGATCCGTAAAAATCTCTCCGAGTACCGTCGTCAGTCCACCGTACAACCACCGAATTCATCTCCACCTGTCCTTTCATTCCAAGAGCTTTACAAACAAAATGCGATGCCAAAACCCGATCCAGGGTCCGAATCCGAAGTGAAAAGAGACCCGGCTCCGTTTGATTCAATCCGAATGAGTTTGAAAAATCTGAGAATGAATTCGCCTAAGTCAACTGAAGATGCTCGTCAGAGATCACCGTTTGATAAAACTGGTTTTAATTTGAATTTGAATTTGAATTTGAGACCTACGTCTGAGAATGCAGTGCCTGGATCAAATATGAAGAATAATAATAAGAGGAGTTCGGTGTCGTCGAATGAGACGAAACCGGACTTTATGAGGAGTTATGGTTATTTAGATTTAGGGAGTAAGTTGAAGAAATTGAAGCCAGTTACTAAAAACAATGAATTTTCATTATCTGAATTGAACGACAGGTTGAAGAAGGTGAGGGAAATGGATGATAAGGAGATGCAAAATACGAGTGGTTTGAAGTTTAGTCACTTAAGGGAGAGCCTTGCAAAGTTGCAGACCGAAGAAATTCAAAAAAAGAATGCAGGTGGTACTTACGACTTTGATTGATATACTAGTTTGTAAATAAATTGAATGTTATGTTGATTGATGTTCTATGCTTTCATAAGTTAATAGGAAGGATTTGTTTAAGTGGTTGTTATTCAAGTTGTCACATTATAAGTTTATGTACATTTGTAGGTAAAAGAAGTGTATTGAGTGAGCTTGGAACTCCACACTTTATGTTATCTCCACCGAAGGAGGACTTGGTTGAAAAGGCAAGTGCTTCATTGTTTGCTTTGGTAGTTTCTTATATGTGCATTAGTTAACCTCAATGAATTACTGAAACTGGATCATTGCTTGTGTTAGCATGTCTATCTAGATGTCTTTGTTTTCTTGCTAAAAACTAAATCTTTGGCGTTGTTTGTACAGTAAACAAGGTCAGTAGGGAACTTAAAAGGCTTAAGATTGTATACATGTTAGAATGTTAAAATTACCATCACACTCACCATTTTTTTCTTTTTGAAAGAGTGAATTTGTTGGATATATGGTATTTTCTTCACTTGATTTTACTATGTTACGAAACTGTCAATATCGAAGGACTCGGTGGATTTTTCCTTTAAACATATTTATAGTATGTCTGCCTTGATATTAGGCCGAAAAGGTTCCGATCGTTTAATAAGCTGCGCTCTTTGTATACCCAAAAATTGAATTGTTATACTCGATCACTCTTTGCATACCTCTTGAAATTTTTGTGAGATTTCGAACAGGGGTCAAGCACTCAAGCAAACCTCACATTCAACAGCTCAGATTTATTTATATGTTTTTAGTAAAAATTGTAATTGTATGTTACAGTTATTTTTTGTAACACCAACGTTCTGGTTAATGATGACGAGACTCAAGTCCTCTTTCAGCACTTGATTTTTATTTGCAATCAAAGTGTGCATGTCTAATTTCTATAAAACCCCTGATATAGATGTGACTTGTAAGATATTGCAACCACTGAAGTTTTTTTTTTGTTGTTGTTGTAAAACGTTCTGAATTTACATTTTTCTTGACAGTATTTCCATCCAGATCATATGTCATCTGCAGAGAAACAGAAGATCGAGCTTAAAAATGTAAGGGAAAAATTCAAAATTTCTGAATCAGACTGTGGATCAGCTCGTGTTCAAGGTATTTGGAATTCTGAATGTTGATCATGCAACTAAAGTCATTTTTCTGATTAGGAAATTTTACATGTGATAGACCACAGTTCAGATATGTTAAAATCTTCGGTATGTAAATACAACATCAATAATGTAATTGATGTATGAACTTGTTTCCTTTTTTTTTATTTTTATTGTCATTGGGAACATTCTAATGGGCATATGACTAGTCACAAATTTCAAAAGTACACTTGCTAATGAATGATTATGAATTGACACACATTTCTTTTCGAGATTGGTAATGTAAGATGATTAATGTGTTCAAAGTTTTATGTCTGAAACTCAACGCTGTAGTAATTATTATAATATGATTTTGTTATGCTCATTTATCATGTTGAAATTGATAATCAACTAGTTTTCATAGTTTTTCCTTCTTTGTAGTATACATGTAATCGCTACTTAAGGGTTAGTAATATGATTAATTTTCAAATATTATTCGCCAATGGAATCATTAGCTATACAGATATACAGATGCTTAGTATTTATATTTTGCACGTCCTAACTATTAATCAACCGAAAGATTAGTTGCAACATGAGGTTAGGTTTAGATTAAGCTTTTCGTTTGCATTGGATGTTAGGTTTAGGTTATATAAAAATCCGAGGTTAAAGCGCCCATGGACACCTCTATTGCAGTTCTCTTTTTAAGGGTCCCGGTATCTTTATGCATATCCTGCTGTTCGCTGGATCGTATTTTCATGATGATTTACAGTAGTTTTGTTGTTTATAGATGGTTTATCAAAATTTTCTTGTACTTTTTTTTTTAAATTCTGGGAATAATATATTACTTGCAAGCTGTATCCTAGCCATGATGTTATGAGCAAGAGGCCAAGGGCGCTACTTTCTTATGTTACTTGTTAATGCTTATGTGTGTGTTATTTGTTAATTAGTTAACCCCTTTTTATTCTAAGCTACATGAATGATGTTAGCAACAAGTGTATAATTTTATTAGTTAATTGGTTACATCTATATGAGTTGTTTATTGTTTTTATTTATTTATTTATTTTTTCAGTGGCCCAACTCACTACCAAGATCAAGCACCTTGCTACAGTCCTACATAAAAAGGTTAGCGACTAGTGTATACTTAGGACTTTCAATCTCCTATACTTAGTTTATTACAGGGTAACGCTCTTCAGATACTATTATTTTAATTAACTAAAATTCATGAATGTTGATAAAAATGGTGCAGGATAAACACTCTCAAAAGGGTCTTCAAGGAATGGTACAGAAAAGGAAGAAATTATTGAAGTACCTTAGAAGAACCGACTGGGATTCGTATTGCTTTTGTCTCAGAGAACTCGGTCTTCGTGACAGTGTAGATTACAAGATCTAAGTTTGCAGTAATATGTTGAATAGTGTTTTAGTTATGAGTTTAAGAAATGCAATGTCTTCTCTAATTAAATCCAGTTGAGGGTTTTATTTTGAGACCTGATATTCCTCCAAAACGACGCTAAACAAATATCTCCTCCGATCCCTGGAGACTCGTTTTTAAAGAACATTTGTGTTGGGTTTAGTTATGAACTTGCTGAATTTGTATACAAATATTAGTAATCTCTGTTATGAACTTGCTAATAAAGTTTCTTAGACTTTGTCTCTGCTGAAGATGAAAGATGAATTTAGTGTTAGGTTTAGTCATGAACAACATAAATGTAGTGGTTAATCTCTCTTACTTTTAACCTCGTGAATATCTAATTTTGTTTTCGCATTTCTTTATAAACAAAATAATTGGCATTAATATCTAAACCGTGTTTTCATTAGAAGGTTAATAATAAGAAGAAAGCTGTAAATTATTAAAACGCTATGTTATTATTGAAATTGAAACCATAAGGTTTAGTTGAATAAAACGACATAATCAAATAACATACTTTACAAGCTCTTAAAGTAAAACTCATATTTCCATAGTAGTACACTAGAGTTAACTACTCATACAAAATAGCATTATCGAATTAGGGCAAAGTGATTGGAACCAGCGGTGTCTCTGGTGTTGAAAAGAACGGTTGTCCTCCTGTCATTGGGTTGGTATCCACCGGCGGTGGCAGTATAACTCCCGGCGACTGCCCAATCCCAGGAAATTGTGGCGGAAATTGTCCCGAGTCCATTATCGGTGGAAAGTTTTGCCCAGGGTTTATTTGTGGCGGAAAGTTTTGTCCAGGGTCAATTAGTGGCGGAAAGTTTTGTCCAGGGTTTATTTGTGGAGGAAAATTTTGTGTGGGGTCTATAAGTGGAGGAAATTGTTGCCCTGGGTTTATTTGTGGTGGAAAATTTTGTCCAGGGTCTAAAAGTGGTGGAAAGTTTTGTCCAGGGTTTATTTGTGGAGGAAAATTTTGTCCAGGGTCTATAAGTGGTGGAAAGTTTTGTCCAGGGTCTAAAAGTGGTGGAAAGTTTTGTCCAGGGTCTATTTGCGGCGGAAAATTTTGACCGGGGTTTGTTTGTGGTGGGAAATTTGGTATAGGCACAAGTGGCGGGAGAGTGTAACCCGGCGGATTGTTATTGTCCGCCGGCGGTGAGAATATCGGAACATACGGCGTCGGATTTGGATTAGGATCACCAAAAAGTGGCGGAGAAAATATCGGAACTAATGGTGGTAGCTCAGGTACCATCGGAGGTAGAATGTAGTCAGGTGGTGGTGATAATAATACAGGCGGCGGAGTTTCTACCGGTGGTGGTGGTGAAGGAACAACTGGAGGCGGATGTGACGGGGTTGGTGGTGGAGGTGACGGAATCAATGGTGGAGGAGGCGGAGGAGATTCTGGTGGTGGAGCCGGTGGTGGTGGCGATGGCGGAGGAGATGGTGGTGGAACAGGTGCTGGTGCCGGCGCCGGAGGTAATGGTGGTGGTCGTCGTGGTGGTGACCGGCGGGATGTAAAAGGGTTGTTTTGTGAATCACGAGAGAATGGCCATTGACCACATTTTGAAAATAGATATTGATATAATGGATCACAATTTGATGGTGATCCATTTTTGTTTCTTGATTTACCACTTGATTTTTTACCGCCACTATGGCTGCGTGTTTTACCGTGGCTCTTGGGTGGAGTCACGGTTGTGTGGCGTTTATTGTCGTCGTATTCATGGTGGTGTTCGGTGGTGGGTTGTGAAATGGAGGTGGTTATAAAAAGTAATGCAATGCATGTTGATAGTAGAATGTGGTGTTGAATGACAACCATTTTTGACCTTTTGATTTACTATGTTCCTGTATCAAGGCAATTTATAGCTCTCTAGTTAGTAGTTACACAATCATGCAAGTTATCTTATTGTGTAAATAAAAAAATACTCCATTTGTTACTCGTCCAAAGAAAGTAAAGTTTTTTTTTGACCATAGATAATGGTGACTGTGACGTGGAGTGGTAGAGTTGCACTTTTTGGGGAAAAACTGTGACTGGGCCATGACATTTTGGGGGGAGTTGTAATGGGGGGCTTTTGTAAGGGCGTTTGTGGGTGATGTGTCAAAATATGATTGGAGGTTGGGTTAAAAAGTGGTGAAAAAGGTAGAAAAGAATTAAAAAAAAAAAAAATCACAAACGCACATTTTTATGCCCGTGCTTCCTTGACAAACGCCCCAACACAAACGCCCACAAACGCCCCATTCCGGGCATTTGTGGGCGGATTGAGGCCACAAACGCCTGCATTATCTATGGTCTTAGTTTAAGTTAGACATACGTCTATGGATAATGAGGCGTTTGTCCCCCCTCCCCCGATTATGCTCGAGATTGACTCATTTATTGATTAGTCTACAAGCTCGATTGGAACTCGAATAACTTTTAAAAGTTATATATTAGCTTGATTAACCCTTGTATACTAAAAGTGGTGGCCGATGTTGTAGTTTCAGTTACACCGAATTGTCGTTTTGAGTTTGCGTTCATATTACAAACGGCCCTTCAACTTCGACTATATTTACACAACGGCCCCTCAAGTTTACACTTTTTCAGGGGTACAAAGTGTAAATATATAATTTTATTAAAATAAAAGAAACTAATTCCACCGAATTTATAACGGGCACTATCTTCTCGCTCGGTGCGAGTTAAATTTTTCAGAGACCACCGTTCAGCTCGAAAAAATCTTATGAACCCAATAGGACTAACTATACACGAAATGGACACTTCTCAAAAAAAGCTAAACAAAACGACAACTCGTATCTTCCCGCTCGCCACGAGTTAAAATTTTCCGACGGCAGCGTCAGACTCGAAATAATTTTATGAACAAAACGAAACTAACCACGTTCGAAACGAACACTTTTTAAACAACGCTAAACACAACGACAACCCGTATCTTTCTGTTCGTCGGGAGTTAAATTTTTCCGACAGCACCGTTACACTCGAAAAAATTTATTGAACAAAAGAAAACTAACTACGTTCGAAACGGATACTTTTTAAAAAATGCTTAATACAACGACATCTAAAACGACGCTTAACACATGGGCTATGTTCCCCTATTTAAATACACAACGCTACGTTATATATGAATATGCGGGCCGAAAGTCCCCGCCGCAACGCGCGGGCCGATCCGGACTAGTATAATAATAAAATATCTATCTATCTATAGTCTATATAATCAAATAAACCTCTAAAATGATGACATCATCATTAAGCTAAATTACCTTTTTACTTTTCATAATAATGATGTCATAATTATATATTAATTTAATTAAAAAAATAATACAAAATCTTTTATAAAAGTAAATAATAATCTCTCCTAAATTGTAATTTTATTTTTCTAAAAAAATTTAAAAGACATATATTATTATTAATAATAATTATTATTATTAAAAATATAAATATAAATATAAATATTCAACTTTGAGCGAACTTTATGTTTGTAAATTCAACGACAAGTTTCTTAGTCAGAATCCGTAGCTCCACGAGGCAATAAACTAAATGACTTTAACATTTACATTCACTTAATACCTAAAACATATCATTAAACTTTTCGTTTAAACAAACTCGTGTTTCTACGGGTCATTTCACTAGTTAATATTAAAATGCTATAATGATAATGTCATTATTAGGCTAATTTCTTTGTTAAAAAAATCAAAAAGAAAAAAATATAAGCATGATGGGTGATGTCATTAATCTAAATAATTTTGAATTAAAATTAACTCTTATTAATTAATGATACCGCAACCCGCATGCGCATTCTATACGTATGCGGGCACTCGCTGGCATGCGTATGCGTATACTATGTATGCGGCATGCGGCATGCGGTGATGTGTCGAATGCTTTTGTTCCCGGTACGGCGGTTACTTGGTTATCAAGTAAATATCTTTTCCATAATTACATCCGTGATTCGGGGGCGTTTGTTATGGAAAGGATTACCATTATCCCGGATGGTTCTAGAATTAGGGTTTCCCTATATATACAAACCCTAATTAACATTCCAATGGAAGACCACGTTACGTAACCATCTCCTGCTATACATCTTACGTGACCATCATCATCTAGCATCTTCTCAAGGTTAACATGTTAGTTTCTCGTTAACTGGTACCTACGACCTTGCTTGGGGCCTTCCAATCGACGACCGTCATTGAAGGTGGACTTAATCACTTGGCCACCCCATCGACATCATCATGTCGGCCAGGGTTATTCACGGTAGCCGGACCGGAGAGCCTTGTTCTAAGATCCTTAAACCCCCTTCTTACGTATTGAACAGAGATATTAACCCTATGGTGAAAATATGCAAGATCAAGTGGTGCTTTCATTGAGAGCCGAATTAGTTCAAGACTGTTTAATTGTTTTTTTTCTTTTAGAAGGTTTTGAATTATAAGGCTTATTATTCACAAAATTTTTGAATTTTTTCTGTTACAGTATCATGACTTCCGGGGACTCATCGGAACGTACTCAAACAGACAATCAAAACACACCGTCTGGTAATCAGCAGACGCAAGCTATGACTACGGGGGCGGGTTACACGCCATATCCTCCACCTGTATCCGGCGAGCCTTTTCAGAGGTATAAGCCGATATATCCAGATGAGATTACACCGCCAAGGGCAAACTCACCAGTCACAACCACGCGGCTAGATTTTTCATTGGTGAATCCAAGGGTCATCTTGGTAGGCACTAGCGGTGAAACAGTAGGCCCGTATGTGGTATGCTGCAGCCATATACCTATTTATAGTACCACGGTTTCAATTCCTCTGCAGACGCAGAATGTTCAGCAGAATTTATCGTTTACACCGTTGCAACCTTGGCAACCACCGCGTCCAGTTTTGCAGTTTCTAACTCCTGCGGATGCTGATAGTGCTCCAAATGAACATATATTTAGTATCAATATCCTTCCAATATGTAAAGTTTTCAGTTGCAATTGTTCTACTTTCAAGTAATATTCGTTTAAATAAATAAGTGCGAAGACAAAAGGCGAAAACGAAGATTTGAAGACGCAAACGTCCAAAATGCTCAAATGTACAAGATACAATCCAAGTGGTTCAATTTATTGCTGCGAAACATTTAAAATTGACAAGAGTACAAGTCACGGAATGCAAAGTACAAGATATCTTAGCATACGAAAAGACGTTCGAAAATTCAGAACCGGGACATAAATCGAGCATCAACGCGCGAGTCATCGGACCTAAAATTACAAGTCTACTATGCACAAGAATATAATATAATATATATAATTATATAAAATTATATATATTATATTATATATTATTATATAACGTCGACAAGCAAGAAAACAAAAATATGTGAGCTGTCCCAGCTGGCCATGCGATCGCATGGCCTGGAAGCACAAATCTCATGCGATCGCTTGGCCTACTTTTTCTGGCCACATTCCTATAAAAGGCAGTCTGGTGCTCGAGCTCAATACACACCATATTCATATATATCTTCCTCTGTAACATATATATATATATATATATATATATATATATATATATATATATATATATATATATATATATATATATATATATATATATATATATATATATATATGGTGGTAAAGCTGAGAAGAATGGTATGGTGGTAAAGCTGAGAAGAAGAGAAGGTTTGGAACTGGAAAACGGATTGAGTAGACCATGAAGGAGATCAAGGACAAATACAAGGCCCAAACATTGTATTTAAAGAATCCTGATGATTCTGTTTCTGATGAAGTCATTAACGAATACATTGCTCCTTACTCTAAAACCTTTGCGGACAATATTCTTCATCATCATCTTATCTTAAATATTCTAAGATATCATCATATCTTCCATTATAAATATCCTCCATATTTCTGAAGATATTTTCATAACTATTCTTATCTGAAATCATTTATCTCTTCGCAATATCTGCATAAAAGAAGCTGTGTTAGTTTCTAAATTCTAAAAAATTCGAATTTAAAATATGAATGTTTTTGAAGTAATGTTGGGAACTGAAGCATGAGTTAGTATAATATAATGACACTTGATCAACGTGATTATATTACAGTAAGTCATGCTGAGTTTCTAATGGAACGTGATGATTCACAGAACATACAGTCATCATGTGCCATTTACACGACTCTTACATTCTACCCAATCTCCAAGCGTATTAAGAACATATCTTCTTGATAGTTCTATCTTTTTGGATATTCTGGTAATTTGCCAAATCAAGATCGTGCAATTACGATTTCTTTCTTAGAACATTAACTATGTTCATTTCAAAATCCATACCTACGAATTCCGGACCATTATTCGCTTGATTCGAAGTCGGGAAGAGAAAATGGAAACATGAAGCTTCGAAATATAATGGAGAATATAAAGTCTGATAACAACCCGAAATTACAAACCATGTATATCAATGCGTATAGCAATATAAAGACACGGGAGAATGAAAAACACTATAACCCCAAGGTAATGGTAGAAGAAAATAACTTCCTCCGGTGGTAGATGAAAAAGAAGAATGACAGATATGAAAGTTAGGAGTATATCAAGAATCAGAACTGGATGGAGCATATTGACGAATCTTTAAAGTATGAATTGAGGGAGGAAGAATAGAAGTTATGATCTATGGAAATAAGGAAATGAAGAGGGTGGAATTATAGTGAAATATCCGACAGGGCAATGAAAACAGATTATCAAATTTAACCAAAGAGGATCCTAATTTCCTTAATTTTCGAAGAATCAAATCTTATTTAGATTTCGAAGATTTTCTTCTAAAATTCCTTGAATTCTAAAAATCAACCGTGGCTACGTCACCGGATAAGACGAACATGTATTTACTCATTTTCACTCTTTTGTGATAGCTTCACTCGTACTCTTCACAAAAATCAAATGAATTTATCTATATTACCCAATGATGATAAAACTCTAATTTTCAGCTCTTATGCGTCATGAAAACATACTTATTGTCAGCCATGACGATCCCAATCAAATTTCGAGACAAAATTTCTTTAACGGGTAGGTACTGTGACGACCCGGAAAATTCCGACCAAAATTTAAACTTAATCTTTACATGATAACATTATTCCGACATGATAAGTAATGAATTTTGACAAGTTTTAAAACTTTTGAAATGAGTTTTATACAAACAATTGACCAACCTTTTATCCGACGATTCACGAACGTCATAACTTGTATTAATTATATACTTATGAATATATATGGATATGGATTATATATAACTTGAATATATGATAATTAAGTATCTCATTAAGTATATTAACAATGGATTATATATATAAAATGAGACTACTAACTTAAGGGTTTCGAAACTATTTATATATATATATATATATATATATATATATATATATATATATATATATATATATATATATATATATATATATATATATATATATATATATATATATATATATATATATAAAGCTTAACGACGTTATAACTCCTAAGTTAAAATGAATATATATGTATGGTATTAAGATATATTAATACACTTTTGAAAGACTTAAATACACATATTAATATACTTATACTCAACAAAGATAGCTATACTCGTATTCGCATTCGATTTCCTCAAGAATTCTACTCCATATGATACACAGTTTCTAGATGTATTTACTATTCGTATATACCAATAGTAAAACATCATTTTCAACCTTTTTAATCATGGAGAAACACGTTTAAACATATGGAATCACATTTTGTAATCTTATATGACTAATTGATGCTAGATTACAAAACTAATTTTGTTTTTATTACTTATATAATTATATATACTACATATATACTTATATATATCTATATATATTACACATAACTATTTTTTTTTTCATTCATATTCTTTCCTCCTTCATAAACCACGACCAAGAACTCTTAAAATCTTCATCTTTTTTTTTTATCAAAAGTCCAATCTATAATCATCTTATAAGAATCATTCAAGAACACTTCATGAAGATCATCCATTTCAAGTTTATATTTTCAATCTTTTGAATCCATTCCAACAACTCTTTGAAGATTAAGAAACCTTCATTTATTTCAGTAGTTTTTCACTTCTTAATCAAGGTAGTAAACATATTCAAGCTTTGGTTCAATTCATATAATCATAACTATCTTAAATCAAGATAGAATTCTTACTTGGAACTTTTGTTGATTCCAAGCTTCTACATCAAGAATTCTAAGCTATAGAGGACATCATCTACTCAAAGATCCTTTTCTTATTTTTTCCAGTAACATCACTCTTTAAACTTGAGGTAGTAACCTTATTCAAAATCTCGTTCGATTCATATTCATATAGCTATCTTATTTCGAGTATATAACTTATAACAACTAGAACATAGTTTAGTTAATTCTAAACTTGTTTGCAAATAAACTTAATCCTTCTAACTTAACTTTTAAAATACTTCAACACATGTATTATGATAGTATGTCAAGATAACATAAGGATATAAAACTTGTAAACACGAAGAACACCTTAAAACTGAACATACGCCGTCATAGATCATCGGGGGCTGTTTTGGGTTTAATTTTGAAAACCTATCTTAAACTTTGAATTAAGAGTTTTTATTCTGTAATAAATGTTATTTCATATGGATATGAAACATATCCAAAACCCATGGTTTAACTCTAAGTGGAAGTATGTTTTTCAAAATGGTCATCAAGATGTTGATCTTTCGACGGAAATGACTACCTCTTTCAAAAATGACTTGTAACCTGTATTTCTGACTATAAACCTATACTCTTTCTGTTTAGATTAGTAATATTTGATTCAATATGAAACCATAGCAATTTGATTCACTCAAAACGGATTTAAAACGAAGAAATTATGGGTAAAATAAAATCTGCTAAAATTAACATTGTATGGACGAAATTTATTCTATAAAAACTATATTAACCATATCCTTGCTAACTTTTCCTATATCCTATATATCTTTGGACATGTTATTAGTAGTATAACAAAATATTATAATCTTGGTTATTTCTGTGATTGTATATATGTATAATAATATTCTTGGTTCGTCCTAACACAATAAGTATACAATACGTTTTGATAAATCCTAAGACAATACGTACACAATACCTCTTAGTTAATTCTAAGACAACACGTATACAATACGTCTCTGGGTTGATGCAAAGACAATACATATACAATAAGTCGTGGGGTAATTCTAAGATTATAAATATATATACACAATTCTTGGTACGTCCTAAGACAATAAGTATACAATACGTTTTGATAAATCCTAAGACAATACGTACACAATACCTCTTAGTTAATTCTAAGACAACACGTATACAATACGTCTCTGGGTTGATGCAAAGACAATACATATACAATACGCCGTGGGGTAATTCTAAGATTATAAATATATATACACAATACGTCGGTGTATATATATATATACCGAATATTAGACTATCGGACTATTGGACTATCGGACTGTTGGCCCACTAACATTGGACTACTAACTTGACAATTTAAAGTATCATATAAGTATGATATAATTATTAATCAAATATAATTATAGTGTAGTTGATACATATTATTATTATTATAGGTTCGTGAATCTATCGAAGGCCGAATCGTATTTTTCATCGAATTGAAAAATAATATTATTTACTATCAACGACTTACAAGTGAGTTTCATTACTCCCTTTTTATATGTATTTTTGGGCTGAGAATACATGCACTGTTTTATAACTGTTTTACGAAATGGACACAAGTACTAAAAACATATTCTACGTTGAGTTGTACCACTTTGCATATTTTTCCCTAATAGCTTGGTAACTACCATTTACATGCGGTATTGTAAACACGAATCCTGTTGATAGATCTATCGGGCCTGACAACCCCAACCGGACTGGACGACCAATATTCAACGGTTGCACAGTACTTCGTTTCAGTGACTACACTTGGTATAGTGTAGTGAGATTCCATAATAAAGGAAATATGCGACGTTGATTAAATATTAAGTATGGTTACCAAGTGCTCAACCACTTAGAATATTTTCATTAAAACGTTTATGTATATGAAATCTTTTGGTCTATTACTATTACGGAAATGATTGATTATGATAAACTAATGAACTCACCAACCTTTTGGTTGACACTTTAAAGCATGTTTATTCTCAGGTATTAAAGAAATCTTCCGCTGTGCATTAGCTCATTTTAAAGATATTACTTGGAGTCATTCATGACATACTTTGAAAGACGTTGCATTCGAGTCGTTGAGTTCATCAAGATTAATATTAAGTCAATTATAGTTGGATGTAATACGAAATGGTATGCATGCCGTCAATTTTTGATGTAAAGAAAGTTTGTCTTTTAAAAACGAATGCAATGTTTGTAAAACGTATCATATAGAGGTCAAATACCTCGCGATGTAATCAACTATTGTGAATCGTTTATTGTAACACCGGCCATTTTTTTTTTTTAAATACACAGCGGAAGACTTTATTAACAAACACAATATAAGTCACGTCATTACGTTTAAGTTTACACAACGGTGTTACGTTATCACAAAACATTATTTATACAAAAGTCCACATCAGAGTTGGGTTGTCAAACATGTCTTCTGCAATAGCACCCTTCCCGAATAGCAGTACCTAAACCTGCAAGGGGAGAATATGTGGGGGATTAGCGCACCGCTAAGTGAATGGAATCTATCTAACATATATAGCTTAAGTCACACACAAGCTATTTACTAACAACAACACATGCTAACTATCAACTAGCATACAATAAGACAATACGAGGATCAACGGCTTGTACGAGCACACGACTCCTAGCTGATCGGACTTGAGTCTACTGATAGTCCCTGCTACTCAATTCACAGTATAGTTATCCAGATGCAGGGGATGCATCATTCACACTATACTCTACAATCAGTAGCCTATGGACCCAACCTCCCCTAGGCACGGTTGACCTCATACAGACTCTAACCTCTCCTAGGCACGGTCTCGAGTCCCCAGTCTCCCTAGGCCCGACTGGTGCCATTCACACAGTGTACACATAATTCACATACAACATCAGGCATACTATATTATTCTAACATGGCAATTTCTACACTATGCATGGTAAAAGAGTCAACCACGGTAGCATGATATGCTACTTAAACTCTATCCGGAGATAGACCCACTCACCAATTACCAGCAACTGCTCAGTTATTATTTCTGAGCTTCCTCCTTGTCCTTATAACCTGAGAACAACACAAACCAAGTTAATATACATATCCAATAAATAATATAATTATTTCATACGATTAACTAGGTCATAACACCATATATTCATAATTTTATGAGTCTACATCATGACTCCACTCAATAATGGCATACAGGTGCGTGCAAAACACGACATACACACTAAAACTCCTTTTCCAGCCCAAAAACAGTTTGATCTAGTTTCTTAAAAGTTCACCATTTAAAAGTATTCTTTATTACGATTCTAATGATAGTTTATTCATCAAAAGCGGAGTTACGTTTTGAAAGTTACACCCGTTTCAGTTTCATAAAAGTACTGTAGCAATAGTGACACTGTAGCAGGTTGGGTACTGTAGCAAAATACTGTAGCAAGATACTGTAGCAAAATACTGTAGCAAATACTGTAGCAACTGGGTTTCGAAGCAGTTCGCTGTTTTTGCAATTTTTTCGCCCAAAACTCGATTTTTGAGTGTTTTTGATCCGTTTTTAAGCACATGGAAGCTACTAAACATATATACAACCTATTTCTAACATCAATTAAGCATAACAAACACCAAAAATGAAGATTCAAGCTTAAAATCACACTTTTATTTAAGAACACAAAACTCAATTAATCAAGAATCAAAGCAAGGATTCAAGTAAACAAACCTGATTAGATGATCACAAGGATACAAGAAATTAGTCACTTAAGCTACTTGATCCAATTTCTTACTTGGATTTGATTAGGGTTTTGAGAGTGAAAGAGTTTAGGTACGTTCTAGTTTTGGGAAATTAGGTGAAATGGATGGAAACATCCAGATATTACACTCTTATGTGTTAAAAAATAATACCCCATCACACACGGGTATTTACCAGTTATCTAAAATCTTTCGCACAAGATTAGGTAGCCCAAACGAGGTCCAAATTAAATAAACAAACCTGTTCTGGGACCCTTGTCACAAACTGGTCACAACACAATTATAATAAAACACTAATAAAATAATTAAAATAAAAGCACTTAAGACTAAGCATAAACTCTAAGGGCAAAATAGACAACTTACAACTAGCCCGGGTTTCAGTCTGTTACAAATCCACCCCCCTTAAGAAGATTCCGTCCTCGGAATCTGGTCTTGGTCAAACAAACGAGGGTAGCGATTTCTCATCAACTCTTCTGTCTCCCATGTAAAATTAGAACCCAAACTTTGTTTCCACTCAATCAACACCATCGGAATCTCTTTCTTTCTCAGCTTAGTCACCTTTTGGTCAACCACACGGACCGGCTCTTCCACCAATTTCTTATTCAAATCGACCCTTAAATCTTCTAAAGGAAGAAGTTGTGTTTCATCATCGACTTTACACTTACGAAGATAACATACGTTGAATGTATTATGAATACCAGCTAACTCTGGCGGAAGATCTAACACCACAGTCTGATCATTCAACACTTCACTGATCGGAAACGGACCAATAAATCTCGGTGCTAACTTACCACGTTTACCGAATCTGATAACCCCTTTCCACGGCGAAACTTTCAGATACACTCGTTCACCCACATTAAAGGTTACCGGACGTCTACGCGGATCAGCATACATTTTCTGCCTATCTCTAGCGGCTTTCAACTTTTCTCTCGCAATTGCAACTTTTTCGGCTGTCATTTGAACAATTTCGGGACCTGCAAACTGTTTCTCCCCGACTTCTAACCAACAAGTCGGAGTTCTGCAATGACGACCGTATAACATTTCATAGGGCGGCATCCCTATACTCGAATGATATGAATTATTATACGCAAATTCGACCAACGGCAAATGTGTATCCCACGAACCACCGTATTCTAACACACAAGCCCTTAACATATCCTCCAAAGTCTGTATCGTTCTTTCACTCTGACCGTCTGTCTGAGGATGATAAGCTGTACTTAAATTCACACGTGTACCCAAATTCTGTTGAAGACTATTCCAAAAATTCGACATAAATCTGGAATCTCTGTCTGAAATGATCGATAATGGCACACCATGTCGACTAACTATCTCGTTTATATACAATTCGACTAACTCACTTAACGAAGCTGTTTCACGAGTAGCAAGAAAATGAGCACTTTTAGTTAGGCGATCCACTATTACCCAAATCATATCATGTCTTTTCTGAGTTCGAGGTAATTTGGTCACAAAATCCATCGTTATATGTTCCCATTTCCACTCTGGAATCTGTAACTGACGTAACGAACCATAAGGTTTCTGATGTTCGGCCTTCACTTGAGCACATATATGACACTTTTCGACATAACGGGCGATATCTGATTTCATTGTTGGCCACCAATACACTGTTTTCAAATCATGATACATCTTATTACTACCCGGATGTACTGTCAATCTGGATTTGTGAGCTTCTGTCATGATTAAATCCCTCAAATCTCCAAGCTTAGGCACCCAAACACGATTGTTTAAGGTCTTTAGTCCACGTGAGTCATCAATTAAGTCCACTTTTCGTTTGGTCATTTGTTCAGATTTAATATGTTCGTCCTCTAAAGCACAGGCCTGAATGGTTTTTAAGCTGTTAATCAAATCTGAAGTTATATTCAAACGAAGAAATTTCACATTTTCACTTGACTTTTTACGACTTAGTTCATCTGCAACCACATTTGCCTTACCCGGATGGTATTTAATTTCACAATCGTAATCTTTGATCAACTCTTGCCATCATCTCTGACGCATATTCAATTCTTTCTGTGAGAAGATATACTGCAAACTCTTGTGATCTGTACATATAACACAATGGGTTCCATACAAATAGTGTCTCCACAGTTTCAAAGCAAACACTACTGCAGCCATTTCAAGATTATGCACTGGATAATTCTTCTCATGAACTTTCAACTGTCGCGAAGCGTAGGCGATTACTTTATCTCTTTGCATTAATACACAACCCAACCCAGCATATGATGCATCACAGTATACCACGAAGTTGTCTGAACCTTCTGGTAAAGCTAACACTGGTGCCTGACACAGTAGCTGTTTCAAAATCTGAAAAGCCTTTTCCTGTTCATCAGTCCATCGAAAGACTACATCTTTACGAGTCAACTTAGTCAACGGACCCGCTATTTTCGAGAAATCCTTGATAAATCTGCGATAATAACCGGCTAATCCCAAAAAACTCTTAATCTCAGTCGGAGTCTTCGGAGAATTCCAATTCATTACCGCTTCTATCTTTGTCGGATCAACTTTTATACCTTCGGCACAAATCACATGACCCAAAAACTGCACTTCACGTAACCAAAATTCACACTTTGAAAATTTTGCAAATAGTTGTTCACGTTTCAACATGTTCAAAACCTGTCACAGATGTTCAGCATGTTCACTTTCGGTCTTTGAATACACTAGTATATCATCTATAAACACAATCACAAACTTATCTAAGAACGGGCGACACACTCTATTCATTAGATCCATGAAGATTGCTGGCGCATTCGTCAACCCAAACGGCATGACAAGAAATTCATAATGACCATACCTTGTTCTGAACGCTGTTTTCGGTATATCTGATTCAGCAACACGAACCTGATGATATCCGGATCGTAAGTCTATCTTAGAAAAGAATGAAGCACCCTGTAACTGATCAAACAAATCGTCTATTCGAGGTAACGGATACTTATTCTTCACTGTTCTTTTGTTCAATTCACGATAATCAATACACATACGCATTGACCCATCTTTCTTTTTAACAAACAATACCGGAGCACCCCACGGTGAAGAACTCGGTCGGATAAACCCACGATCTAATAGTTCTTGAATCTGTGACATCATTTCACGGATTTCAGACGGCGCTAATCGGTATGGAGCTTTTGCAACTGGAGTTGTTCCAGGAACCAATTCAATCTTATATTCAACTTCTCTTACCGGCGGTAGACCTGGTAACTCATCTGGGAACACTTCGGGAAATTCTGATACTATCGGAATATCGGCCACTGTTTTCTTTTCTTTCTTTGCATCAATCACATATGCAAGAAATGATTCACAACCCTTTGCCATCGACTTTTTCGCTTTCATCATGGTTATCAACAGAAAATTATACCCTCCCCGCTCCCCTCGGGCCACAACACGGGTTCCATCGGTTGAACGAAAGGTAATCATTTTCCTATCACACTTAATATTAGCCCTAAGCGAGCTCAACCAATCCATTCCTAGTACTACATCAAAGCTAGGAATAGGTAACACTAAATAAGTCACCGGGAAAGACTTCCCTTCGATCTCTATACAAACCCCAGTCACATAGGTTGTGACGGGTGTGGTCTTACCATCAGCTACTTCTACACTAACCGGCTTGGGTAACATAGTAGCTGGTAAATTCAACTTAGCACAGAAATCTAGGGACATAAAACACCTATTGGCACCACAATCAAACAATACGCGAGCAGGTATTGAGTTGATTAGAAACATACCGGTGATTACTTCGTCGGTTGCCACAACATTTTCCACCGACATCTGAAAAGCTCTAGCCTCTGCTGTTGGAGGGTTCTTCCTCTTCTGCCCACTCGAGGCAGTTGACCCTCCAGCTGATGCTGAACGCAGTCCTGACCCTGCCCCGGAACTACCACTCTTCGACGGACAACTAATTGCACGATGCCCTGGTTTGTGACAACTCCAACACACACTATTCGGATACGGGCATGCTGAAGACTCATGCCCAACAACACCACACTTTAAGCATCTTATTGTAGCCTCAGAACACTGACCACTGTGAGAAGATCGACACGTGTGACACCAATTCCCTTTACCTGATCCAGATCCAGTACTACTCTGACCACTTTTACCCTTCAATTTAAACCCACTAGACTTCTTAAATTTAGATCCTGATTGACCAGATACTTGTCCACCTTGTTGTAGCACATTACCAAACATTCTGTTTCTGGCAGCCTGAACATCACTTTCTACCATCTTAGCCATCACAACAGCTTGAGACAATGATGTAGCTGTTCTAACAAAAGTTCTGTACTCAGGCAGAATGATATTAACAAAATGCTGGATACGAGACACTTCGTCTGGCACCCATTGTTGTACAAACCTCAGTTTATCCATAAACTTCTCTACTACCTCATCGATCGTCATTTGAGGTGTCATCTTCATTTCAAGAAACTCAGTCTTGATTCGGTTCATATCAAATGGATTACAATATTGTTCACACACCTTCCCATAAAACTGCTCCCATGTGATCATACTCACTTGCTCTTTTGGTATACTAGAAATCAAAGAATCCCACCAAATCATAGCCCTACCTTTCAACAGTCTACTAGCATATGTTACCTTCAGCTCGGGTTCACACTGACACGCTTCAAATACCCTTTCAACTTCTCGCAACCAATTGAGAGTTACAGTCGGATCAGTACTTCCAGAGAACTCGGAGGGTCTGCAATCACGGAAGTTCTTATAAGTACATCTTTTGGGTGGTTGCATGTAAGGTTGATGGAACATTTGCATTTGGTATGGATTCATCATCATGGGATTTTGGTAAGTAAAGGTGTTTTGTGGTGGCATATAATATTGGTTAGGCATTTGATTCTGAAACTGGTTCTGGGGCACATTAGGTATCGTTTGGGATTGCGCTGTTGGGAATCCAGGTGGTGTATCATCATTTCCAGAATGCCTCGCCAATTCAAGCTCATTAATTTTTTCCTCAGCCTCTTTTAGCTTGCTTTCTAACTGAAGGATGTAACTACTCTGATCATCATCTGACTCAACACCTTCTTCTGGTACTCTGAATGTTCCGGGGTTAGATGGGCCAGTTGCGTTTCTATCAGCCATACCTGTGCTACAAAACAGCTCACACAAAAGCTTAGTGGATAACAGTTAGTTCAATCACAACTAACACACGTATATCCTATTTTCACTTAGCCCCCACTCCCACAGACATGTTTGACTTGCCTCAGGGTTTGGGAACAAAATACGCGCACGTATTTGCTGCCAAACCATGCTCTGATATCAACTTGTAACACCGGCCATTTTTTTTTTAATACACAGCGGAAGACTTTATTAACAAACACAATATAAGTCACGTCATTACGTTTAAGTTTACACAACGGTGTTACATTATCACAAAACATTATTTATACAAAAGTCCACATCAGAGTTGGGTTGTCAAACATGTCTTCTGCAATAGCACCCTTCCCGACTAGCAGTACCTAAACCTGCAAGGGGAGAATATGTGGGGGATTAGCGCACCGCTAAGTGAATGGAATCTATCTAACAGATATAGCTTAAGTCACACACAAGCTATATACTAACAACAACACATGCTAACTATCAACTAGCATACAATAAGACAATACGAGGATCGGCATCTTGTACGAGCACACGACTCCTAGCTGATCGGACTTGAGTCTACCGATAGTCCCTGCTACTCAATTCACAGTATAGTTATCCAGATGCAGGGGATGCATCATTCACACTATACTCTACAATCAGTAGCCTATGGACCCAACCTCCCCTAGGCACGGTTGACCTCATACGGACTCTAACCTCTCCTAGGCACGGTCTCGAGTCCCCAGTCTCCCTAGGCCCGACTGGTGCCATTCACACAGTGTACACATAATTCACATACAACATCAGGCATACTATATTATTCTAACATGGCAATTTCTACACTATGCATGGTAAAAGAGTCAACCACAGTAGCATGATATGCCACTTAAACTCTATTCGGAGATAGACCCACTCACCAATTACCAGCAACTGCTCAGTTATTATTTCTGAGCTTCCTCCTTGTCCTTATAACCTGAGAACAACACAAACCAAGTTAATATACATATCCAATAAATAATATAATTATTTCATACGATTAACTAGGTCATAACACCATATATTCATAATTTTATGAGTCTACATCATGACTCCACTCAATAATGGCATACAGGCGCGTGCAAAACACGACATACACACTAAAACTCCTTTTCCAGCCCAAAAACAGTTTAATCTAGTTTCTTAAAAGTTCACCATTTAAAATTATTCTTTATTACGATTCTAATGATAGTTTATTCATCAAAAACGGAGTTACATTTTGAAAGTTACGCCCGTTTCAATTTCATAAAAGTAATGTAGCAATAGTGACACTGTAGCAACTCGGTACTGTAGCAAATAGTGCCACTGTAGCAACTCGGGGGTACCGTAGCAACTCGGTACTGTAGCAACTCGGTACTGTAGCAAATAGTGGCACTGTAGCAAATAGTGACATGGTAGCAGTTCGGGCACTGTAGCAAAATACTGTAGCAAGATACTGTAGCAAAATACTGTAGCAAATACTGTAGCAACTGGGTTTCGAAGCAGTTCGCTGTTTTTGCAATTTTTTCGCCCAAAACTCGATTTTTGAGTGTTTTTGATCCGTTTTTAAGCACATGGAAGCTATTAAACATATATACAACCTATTTCTAACATCAATTAAGCATAACAAACACCAAAAATGAAGATTCAAGCTTAAAATCACACTTTTATTCAAGAACACAAAACTCAATTAATCAAGAATCAAAGCAAGGATTCAAGTAAACAAACCTGATTAGATGATCACAAGGATACAACAAAATTAGTCACTTAAGCTACTTGATCCAATTTCTTACTTGGATTTGATTAGGGTTTTGAGAGTGAAAGAGTTTAGGTACGTTCTAGTTTTGGGAAATTAGGTGAAATGGATGGAAACATCCAGATATTACACTCTTATGTGTTAAAAAATAATACCCCATCACACACGGGTATTTACCAGTTATCTAAAATCTTTCGCACAAGATTAGGTAGCCCAAACGAGGTCCAAATTAAATAAACAAACCTGTTCTGGGACCCTTGTCACAAACTGGTCACAACACAATTATAATAAAATACTAATAAAATAATTAAAATAAAAGCACTTAAGACAAAGCATAAACCCTAAGGGCAAAATAGACAACTTACAACTAGCCCGGGTTTCAGTCTGTTACATTTATAATGTATATGAACGGGTCCTTTCAGTTGGTATCAGAGCGGTGGTCTTAACGAACCAGGTCTTGCATTAGTGTGTCTAACTGATAGTTGTTAAAATGCATTAATGAGTCTGGACTTCGACCGTGTCTGCATGTCAAAAGTTTAGCTTATCATTTCTAGTCGAAAATCATCTACTTATCATCTTTAGAAAATTACCTGCTTATCATCTTAAGTCTAGACGCGTTTTCCTGCATTTATTGCATAATAGTGTATAGACGAATTCATATCTTAGCATATCTGCTAATTAATATCTTAGCGTATCTATCACTGTGAACTTTGACTAACATTTTTCAAAGATTCTCCGTAATTTATGGGATTTTGGTATTATATATATATATATATATATATATATATATATATATATATATATATATATATATATATATATATATATATATATATATATATATATATATATATATATATATGCAAATTATGTAATTGAAGAATACCAAACCTAAATTCTACAATCTATTTCATACCAAAAATTCTTTCCCTGGTCATACGGGATGGATCCCACAACTAGTTCGAACTCCTCAGATTCCGACATCTATACCAATATGGACTTTCACACGAGCTCCGAAAGCAGCGTGACTGGAATGGATTAACCTATTTCCCATCATCTATTCTGGATGAATTGGGAATGGGTTCGTAATATATTAAATCATTGGAGACAAGAAGAAGGTGATCCCTTTCACCCACCACAATCACCTCTTGGCGATGAACCTGAAGCACTTACCGACGAACCTATTCGAAACACCATTTTCTCTCTCATTTCTAGAGTATCTCGTCACGATTATATACTATCCCATATTACGAATCTTATTCATCCGCTCGCTCCAACCTCCAATCATCTCGGTGTACTAGCAGAAGTTAACGAACTTCGCGCTCGAGTAGTGGCTTTGGAACACATGGTGAAAGGATTACAAACACCATCAGCAGCACCAGCAGCATAATCAGTACGCCAGTAACATCAACATCGCAAGCCTCAATACCCTAAACACCAGCAGCATCACCGGCAATAACAGTACCACCATCACCAACACCAACAATATCATTACCACCACCAACAATCACATCTGCATCACACGCCTCAACATCACAATCTGTATCTCGGATATCAACATCACATGCACCATGAATACCAAAGAGTACCAACAACAACAAACGATGAAGTATTAATTCATAACTTCATCGGAGAAACATCCTACGGTGATTATGTAATCTCTAAAGTCTTAGAGATTATCTATTTCAGCCTTAACCATAAATCAGATAAGTGGACAGAGATGATAGAGAGAAGAATCGAGACCCTGACAAGAATGGTGCGCGATTTACAAGCTAGACTTGTTTTACCAGCAACATCAACAGTACCATTAGCGTCACCAGAACCGTCAGTATTGTCAGCATCATCAGCACTAGCACCACCTATAACATCACGATTTCCGCCAGTTCAAGAATCGCCGTGGACGTCATCATTGATGAACAACGAGTGTTTTGTATCAACGAGTTATGAAGTACTAACTCATTCTTATGAAGAAATTATATATATATATATATATATATATATATATATATATATATATATATATATATATATATATATATATATATATATATATATATTATATATATGAATTCTGAAACTATATAAATCTTTCGTACTAAGCTATTGAGTATGAACTGAAAAAGGGTAGATACTACTCGGTTAAATTCATATTACTAATATGCTATGATGTACATCATTCGTTAACAACCTAACCATCATTAACTACAATCTCTATTTCAATTAAATGAATTCGGTTTCATAATAAATCAAGTGTATCATTCGATAACATGTTTTGATTTTACACTTTCATCTTCGACGTACTCGAAACTTACTGGAAAACAACATTCGTATCTTGCGAAGTTAGCAAGAGTTCCATGAGCATCAGCATGATTTACTAAGGAAATATCTATAAGAATAGATAATGAAGTATTGATCACAGTAGTGGAAAACTCTGTGAAGATTATATAATCTCTAATGTTTTAGAGATTATTCATTTCTAATTCAATCCAAAAATCAAATGAGCTTAATATGATATTAACTCATTGAATCTATATTACATCTGAAGAAAATATATCCACAAATATTTTCATAAAGACTGTAATGGAAAATTCTTGTTCAAAAATATTATTTGTGAATTTTTTTTAACGGGTAGGTAGTTCCCGAGAAATATTTAAATTCACAATTAATATGTTGAATCCTTATATTCTAATTCAGCAAATCATCAACTATACTCTCCACTCGTTGTGATCTATAGAAATCAAAACAACCATACTCATTCAAATTCAATTACATATTCTGATTTTGAAATCTCAGAATGCAACTCGAGATATAAGTAAAATCATCACTCTTAGATCCTTACATTTTTCAAAGCTATGCTTTGACTTTAAAACTGTAATAGAACATCACTTTTATTTGTAACACTCAGAAGGATATGAGAATCAATCGAGATTCATGACGATTTCATCCTTTGGATATTGACAATGACAAGCTGCATTTAAAACACTTCGAAATTTTGGAAGACACTTCAAATAATGAACAATCGAGATGATGATCCAACCACATGTTACCCGTCGTCTTGTACCTGAAAAACCCTCGAAACCAAAGTCATAGTTTAACACGTACCCGTGACAAACCCTTTGGCATTTACCAGCTAAAATAACTTTTCAATCTCTTCTCAAAATAGACAGTTTTGTCACAGCTCAGCAAATCAACTTCATTCGTTCATTCGAATAAGCCTTATTATAACGATTACCCCTTCATCATTGTTACCGATGAACCTTTCATATCTCGCCACATTAGCAGTAAACTTATCAACAACTTCATTAACCTTCGACTTAAGCCTCTCCGAAAAGTCACTATACTTATTCATTGAAACCCCATCATGTACTCACCTACATCCTGTAACAATAATTGTCATACCAACTACTGGGAATTAGCAATCAGTATTTTGAAATTCGCAGCGATTCTACGCCAACAGATATATGTATACATATAACGCCTAACTCCAATACTTACATACTTTGAATGTGAAGTTTCTGAAAAACACCCTGAACTGTGAACTAGTTCTCGAAATGCTAATGAAGCAGCAAAAACTGTAAACGACTTTAACAGTCAAAAGTTTGATGATAAAGAATGGTATGGTGGTAAAGCTGAGAAGAAGAGAAGGTTTGGAACTGGAAAATGGATTGAGTAGACCATGAAGGAGATCAAGGACAAATACAAGGACCAAACACTGTATTTAAAGAATCCTGATGATTCTGTTTCTGATGAAGTCATTAACGAATACCTTGCTCCTTACTCTAAAACCTTTGCGGACAATATTCTTCATCATCATCTTATCTTAAATATTCTAAGATATCATCATATCTTCCATTATAAATATCCTCCATATTTCTGAAGATATTTTCATAACTATTCTCATCTGAAATCATTTATCTCTTCGCAATATCTGCATAAAAGAAACTGTGTTAGTTTCTAAATTCTAAAAAATTCGAATTTAAAATATGAATGTTTTTGAAGTAATGTTGGAAACTGAAGCATGAGTTAGTATAATATAACGACACTTGATCAACGTGATTATATTACAGTAAGTCATGCTGAGTTTCTAATGGAACGTGATGATTCACAGAATATACCGTCATCATGTGCCATTTACACGAGTCTTATATTCTACCCAATCTCCAAGTGTATTAAGAACATATCTTCTTGATAGTTATATCTTTTTGGATATTCTGGTAATTTGCCAAATCAAGATCGTGCAATTACAATTTCTTTCTTAGAACATTAACTATGTTCATTTCAAAATCCATACCTACGAATTCCGGACCATTATTAGCTTGATTCGAAGTCGGGAAGAGAAAATGGAAGCATGAAGCTCCGAAATATAATGGAGAATATAAAGTCCGATAACAACTCCGAAATTACAAACCATGTATATCAATGCGTATAGCAATATAAAGACACGGGAGAATGAAAAACACTATAACCCCAAGGTAATGGTAGAAGAAAATAACTTCCTCCGGTGGTAGATGAAAAAGAAGAATGACAGATATGAAAGTTAGGAGTATATCAAGAATCAGAACTGGATGGAGCATATTGACGAATCTTTAAAGTATGAATTGAGGGAGGAAGAATAGAAGTTATGATCTATGGAAATAAGGAAATGAAGAGGGTGGAATTATAGTGAAATATCCGACAGGGTAATGAAAACAGATTATCAAATTTAACCAAAGAGGATCCTAATTTCCTTAATTTTCGAAGAATCAAATCTTATTTAGATTTTGAAGATTTTCTTCTAAAATTCCTTGAATTCTAAAAATCAACCGTGGCTACGTCACCGGATAAGACGAACATATATTTACTCAATTTCACTCTTTTGCGATAGCTTCACTCGTACTCTTCACAAAAATCAAATGAATTTATCTATATTACCCAGTGATGATAAAACTCTAATTTTCATCTCTTATGCGTCATGAAAACATACTTATTGTCAGCCATGACGATCCCAATCAAATTTCGAGACGAAATTTCTTTAACGGGTAGGTACTGTGATGACCCAGAAAATTCCGACCAAAATTTAAACTTAATCTTTACATGGTAACATTATTCTGACATGATAAGTAATGAATTTTGACAAGTTTTAAAACTTTTGAAATGAGTTTTATACAAACAATTGACTAACCTTTTATTCGACGATTCACGAACGTCATAACTTGTATTAATTATATACTTATGAATATATATGGATATGGATTATATATAACTTGAATATATGATAATTAAGTATCTCATTAAGTATATTAACAATGGATTATATATATAAAATGAGACTACTAACTTAAGGGTTTCGAAACTATATATATATATATATATATATATATATATATATATATATATATATATATATATATATATATTTATGTAACGCTTAACGACGTTATAACTCCTAAGTTAAAATGAATATATATGTATGGTATTAAGATATATTAATACACTTTTGAAAGACTTAAATACACATATTAATATACTTATACTCAACAAAGATAGCTATACTCGTATTCGCATTCGATTTCCTCAAGAATTCTACTCCATATGATACACAGTTTTTAGATGTATTTACTATTCGTATATACCAATAGTAAAACATCATTTTCAACCTTTTTAATCATGGAGAAACAGGTTTAAACATATGGAATCACATTTTGTAATCTTATATGACTAATTGATGCTAGATTACAAAACTAATTTTGTTTTTATTACTTATATAATTATATATACTACATATATACTTATATATATCTATATATATTACACATAACTATTTTTTTTCATTCATATTCTTTCCTCCTTCATAAACCACGACCAAGAACTCTTAAAATCTTCATCTTTTTGATCAAAAATCCAATCTATAATCATCTTATAAGAATCATTCAAGAACACTTCATGAAGATCATCCATTTCAAGTTTATACTTTCAATCTTTTGAATCCATTCCAACAACTCTTTGAAGATCAAGAAACCTTCATTTATTTCAGTAGTGTTTCACTTCTTAATCAAGGTAATAAATATATTCAATCTTTGGTTCAATTCATATAATCATAACTATCTTAAATCAAGATAGAATTCTAAGCTATAGAGGACATCAAGAATTCTAAGCTATAGAGGACATCATCTACTCAAAGATCCTTTTCTTATTTTTTTCCAGTAACATCATTCTTTAAACTTGAGTTAGTAACCTTATTCAAAATCTCGTTCGATTCATATTCATATAGCTATCTTATTTCGAGTATATAACTTATAACAACTAGAACATAGTTTAATTAATTCTAAACTTGTTTGCAAATAAACTTAATCCTTCTAAATTAACTTTTAAAATACTTCAACACATGTATTATGACAGTATGTCAAGCTAACATAAGGATATAAAACGTGTAAACACGAAGAACACCTTAAAACTGAACATACGCCGTCATAGATCATCGGGGGCTGTTTTGGGTTTAATTTTGAAAACCTATCTTAAAATTTGAATTAAGAGTTTTCCTCCTGTAATAAATATTATTTCATATGGATATGAAACATATCCAAAACCCATGGTTTAACTCTAAGTGGAAGTATGTTTTTCAAAATGGTCATCAAGATGTTGATCTTTCGACGGAAATGACTACCTCTTTCAAAAACGACTTGTGAACTGTATTTCCGACTATAAACCTATACTCTTTCTATTTATATTTGTAATATTTGATTCAATATGAAACCATAGCAATTTGATTCACTCAAAACGGATTTAAAACGAAAAAATTATGGGTAAAACAAAATCTGCTAAAATTAACATTGAATGGACGAAATTTATACTATAAAAACTATATTAACCATATCCTTGCTAACTTTTCCTATATCCTATATATCTTTGGACATGTTATTAGTAGTATAACAAAATATTATAATCTTGATTATTTCTGTGATTGTATATATGTATAATAATATTCTTGGTAAGTCCTAACACAATAAGTATACAATACGTTTTGATAAATCCTAAGACAATACGTACACAATACGTCTTAGTTAATTCTAAGACAACACGTATACAATATGTCTCTGGGTTGATGCAAATACAATACGTATACAATACGTCATGGGGTAATTCTAAGATCATAAATATATATACACAATACGTCGGTGTATATATATATATATATACATATATATTTTTATATATATATATATATATATATATATATATACCGAATATTAGACTATCGGACTATTGGACTATCAGACTGTTGGACCACTAATATTGGACTACTAACTTGACAATTTAAAGTATCATATAAGTATGATATAATTATTAATCAAATATAATTATAGTGTAGTTGATACATATTATTATTATTATAGGTTCGTGAATCTATCGAAGGCCGAATCGTATTTTTCATCGAATTGAAAAATAATATTATTTACTATCAACGACTTACAAATGAGTTTCATTACTCCCTTTTTATATATATTTTTGGGCTGAGAATACATGCACTGTTTTATAACTGTTTTACGAAATGGACACAAGTACTAAAAACATATTCTACATTGAGTTGTACCACTTTGCATATTTTCCCTAATAGCTTGGTAACTACCATTTACATGCGGTATTGTAAACGCGAATCCTGTTGATAGATCTATCGGGCCTGACAACCCCAACCGAACTGGACGACCAGTATTCAACGGTTGCACAGTACTTCGTTTCAGTGACTACACTTGGTACAGTGTAGTGAGATTTCATAATAAAGGGAATATACGACGTTGATTAAATGTTAAGTATGGTTACCAAGTGCTCAACCACTTAGAATATTTTCATTAAAACATTTATGTATATGAAATCTTGTGGTCTATTACTATTACGGAAATGATTGATTATGATAAACTAATGAACTCACCAACCTTTTGGTTGACACTTTAAAGCATGTTTATTCTCAGGTATTAAAGAAATCTTCCGTTGTGCATTAGCTCATTTTAAGGATATTACTTGGAGTCATTCATGACATACTTTGAAAGACGTTGCATTCGAGTCGTTGAGTTCATCAAGATTAATATTAAGTCAATTATAGTTGGATGTAATATGAAATGGTATGCATGCCGTCAATTTTTGATGTAAAGAAAGTTTGTCTTTTAAAAACGAATGCAATGTTTGTAAAACGTATCATATAGAGGTCAAATACCTCGCGATGTAATCAACTATTGTGAATCATTTATAATGTATATGAACGGGTCCTTTCACACGGGGATGGATTAATAGTTAATGGACTCATTAAAATAGGGGTGGATTACATTCAAGGGTAATTGGTGTAATTGCTAACAAAGTAGTAAAACCTTAGATTACACGCAGTTGATAACCTGGTGTATTCATTAAATAAAGTATTAAGACCTTGTTACAGTTCGAATCCCCAATTAGTTGGAATATTTGACTTCGGGTATAAGGTTAATTTGGCGAAGACCCTCGCACTTTAAAATTATGACCGATGGACTATTATGGACAAAAACAGATGGACTTATCGAATAATTCAGGACAAAGGACAATTAACCCAGGGTAATAAATTAAAATCAAAACGTCAAACATCATGATTACGGAAGTTTAAATAAGCATAATTCCTTTTCTTATCGCATTTTAATTTTTGCTACTTTAATTATCATCATTTATATTTTGCATTAGGTTTTAATTGTAACTTAAAATATAAAATCGACAAACCAGTCATTAAACGGTAAACCCCCTTTTATATATTATTACTATATATAATATATTTTGTACAAGTATAATTGTTTAAAAATATAGTGTAAAATAAGTCATCTCCCTGTGGAACGAACCGGACTTACTAAAAACTATACTACTCTACGATTAGGTACACTGCCTATAGTGTTGTAGCAAGGTTTAGGTATATCCCATCCGTAAATTAATTAAAACTTGTGTAATTTGTAACGTATTTCGTAGTAAACAATAATACTATTTTGTCTACCCCACACTGCATCATTAAGTTTTTGGCGCCGCTGTTTAGGAGAGCGCGAAACGCTATATTTTTAATTTATTTTTGTATAAATATATTTATATATCATTTTTAGAAAAACAATATAAAACATAAAAAAAAAATGGACTGACAGGCCATGCGGTCGCATGACCCATCAGCCTGAACCCCATGCGATCGCATGGGGTGGTCTGACAGAAGACATTGTACATATTAATTACACGGTAGGGTTTTATTTATTAATATTATTATTATTAGGGTTTAATTAATTAATATTTATATCTTGTATTATTATTTTAAGTTATTATTATTATTAATTATATAGATTAATATTTTTATATAATAATAATATATAAATAATATTTTTATAAAAATTATAATTTTATCATTTTTAGTTTCTTTTTATAAATTGTATATTTATATCGCTTAATTCGTAATTTTTATATTTGTCGTTTATAATTAGTTTTAAGTTTAGTTTTTGCCGTAGTTATTTTTATATTTCTAGATTTTTAGGCTTTGCCGTAAAATCCCTTAAGTGCTTTTTCTTTAGATTTAGAATTCAGGCGCTTTAGAATTTTGCGACGCCGTTATAGATTTTAGTGCCAATTTAAAGAAATTGCCATTTTCCGAATAGAATTGCATTTACCTTTAGACCATTAGGCGCAACTTTTTAGATATAGTTTTTAGACTATTAAGTTTCGACGTTTTTCTTTCTCATTTTTATTTTTCGACGTTTTTCGACGTTTTTTTTTCTTTTTCGTTTCTACGCGCTAGTCTTTAAGAAATAGAATTTTTAAAAATCTTTAAATCAATAGACACCAATTTTCTGGTTCGTAGTAATAGTTGGATTTGTTAGTGGTGAGTTGTGGGCTTCCGATTTAAAGGGTCCTGGCTACCTGCTGCATCTATTGGCTATTCGAAACGTGGGCAAAATCAGAAAAGTCTAATAATTTAAAATTTAAGTAATAAGTGTAGTATGAAAAATCTCGAAAATATTTTGGAAACTCTTTATGACATACGAAATCAATACTCTCAAACGGGTGTTGATGATAATTCGTTCGGTCAATCTTGGATCACGAATGACGAAACAATAACTAGTTGTGAAATCTGTGGAGATTATCACTCAACATGAGAATATTATTATTACGTTCCTATGGAAAATTATGAACCCATGGAACCTGAATGGAATGATTATGAAGAATACAATTCAAATTGGGATTATTCCCAAGAATATTTCCAAACTCAACAACCAGAAGACGAGGAAAATTATGTGTCTGAAAATCTTTTAGATTATATGAAAATCAAACTCAAAGAACTTGATGCTCAAAATGAACAAATGAGAGAGTTTGTAAATAGGCAAGCTGAAACTCTATCAGACTACACACCTGTTAATCTGAGGAGTATTGTGCAAGAAAATCTCATATCATCGAATTTTGATGAATTCGAGAGCTCCGAAATCACCAACTACCCCGATGATACTTTTTATTCAGTCTTACCAATTTCACAACATATCGACACATTAGCCTCTACCGATGAAATCATCGATCCATCAATGGATGAAGAAGAAGTAAGGGTGACAAATTAGTACTCTTGGAAAAATGATAACGTTGAAAACTTTACCCCCGAGACCAAAGTGGTGGGACCGATAAGTACCGTTAATGAAGAAGAATTTGCTTCGATCCCGAAATTCACCATTCCACAACCTTCCAACCCAATATTCTCAATAGACGAGTCATCTACCGAAGATGAACTACGAGCAGTAAAGATAATGACACCTCGGATTTCACCCAATTGGGTAATAGAGGTAAAAACTTTGATCCCGAGAATAAAAGGAAGGAAATGTTAGGAATTGTCCACCCTATAGAAATATGTATGTCGGTGTATATCGATCCATTTGACCAAGAACCAGAAAAGAGACATATCCATTTACTAAAAGCTACACTTAAAAAAGAATTAACTAGTGACGATCGGGTGAGTCTAAACTTTAAACCCATTGATATATTATACACCACCCGAGATGTAAATAACTGGCTCACTATTTTAATTCTTGGAACTTATTCTACCGACTTCACATGTCGTCAGCTAAATGTGGGGAAGTCTAACCCCACTTAACGTTAAATTCGGGGTTCGGGTTAGTGCATAACTCGTTAATAAACATGCATGATGAGTAAGGGTAAAAGATGCATTTTCAAATATTAGCAAACAGTTCAGAAAGGCAACCGTTTTTGAAGAAAAACATGTGTGATAAAACAATAAGGAATGAACGATGAGGTGCACCATCTATCATCCTGCAATTCTATGGTATCTTTAACTATTTTTCTTCACTAATCACCCTCATGAATTTATAATTATAGTCTGATTTCATGCAAATGAGGGCATTGCATGATCTCAAGTGTGGGGAAGGGTTATAAATTCTCTCGGGTTTATACTTGGCTTATTTTCTAAATTTTGTGAAAATTTTAAAAAAATTTCAACTAAATGAATTCAAAATCATGTTTATACATATTTATGAACGATAAAACTAGGTGATAATACCAAAATTACCGTTACCTCGAAAAGGACATAAATTGAGAAACAATTAAAACGCTTGAATTTATTTATTAGAAATAAAAAGACGCATGAAAAAAGCCAAGTGTGGGGAGAATGTACCAAGTTATTCAAATAAAAAATTATCTATCACATGTTTCTGTAAAGTTATTACAGGTGCTTTTATTTTGGACTAAATTAACTGTTTTACCCAATTTATTGTAATACTTTTGAAAGAATGGATGGATCTACACGATGAATCAATTCCATCATTAAAAGGAAGTAAAGTCTTTCGAAAAAGACACGCGCTTCTTGATTTAGGTCAAGAAGTTGTCGTCCAGACCAGCTGTAGGTTGACGAAAAATCTAGAAAAGTCATCTCTAAAATCGCCCCTTGTTGTGTTGCATTTTGTGCTCCTCCGCTTCAGTCTGCCTTCTTCGGATAGCCGGGGTCCGAAGTTGATTTCCGATTTCAATGTCAGCTCTAGGTTTTGGGCGGCCCATCTGGTTATTAGTTAAGTCGTAGGGGGCATGCCAGCTCATTGGTTGGCTTCATACGGGTTAACACTAGCGAGAAGCTTCTCTTCTACTTCTAAATAGGATACCGGAGGTGGATCAAAGCAGAGTTTGACCCTCGTCAGGCAAGCTTTGGGAGGGGGGTTGGACGTGCCCGTGAAACCATATGAGAATGTAGAGTAGGCTAGGCTTGGGGATGAACATCTTCCGTTCACGATTAGGATTTTCCACTCCTTCCTTTGCCTGGTAAGACCCGTTGACGGACCTCAGAATCAAACAGGGTCGCCATGTGGTCAGACTTATCCTATCCATGAGAGGATCTGTCTCGTAAAATGGGGAGGGCGATGTGCTGTCTCGTAAAATGGGGAGGGCGACGTGCAAATTAGCTTGATAAGACTAATGAATCAGACCCCCAGAAAGGATAATCTCCTTAAAGATTAAAAATCAGCTTTTAAGCCTGATATTACTCAATCCTTGAGATTGACCTTAAAGATTGAGAATTACAAACTCATGGAATTCGATGATATCTAAACTCGAGCTTGAACGAGAAAATACTTTGATCTAAAATAAAACCGATTTGTTTTCTGAAAACCCATTTTCAATGCGTTCAATACCATTGAACGTAAAATCCTGATAATTTATCAGAATTCATTAGGTCACCTGAACCAAATCGGGTGTCAACAGTAAGAACGGTGGTTGCATAGCATGGTCGAAGACAGGACCTTGTGCCAGACCGAAAAATCATAGGGTGATCTTTACTATTGCTCCTACAAAGGATAGTAACTGCATCCGACACATTTTAGACCATGAACACCTACATGTCATTAGACATTGCCTTAATAGTTTCTTGTTCATCGCTTTCCTTTACAACCGAACGGTAGTTTGCGGAAAGGTAATATACGGAACAAGTAAACTGGATGTGTGCTTTCCGATACAGGGATAGCAGTGGATTACACGGACCTAAAAGTTTTTAGCTAAAATATTGATCCACAAATATATTTTGCAACACTGATGGTGGGTCAAATCAGAAAACTTCTCTAGGGTAAAAGCTAGAATAAATTTTTAAAAGATCAAATATTTTCATAAAGATTCAATTTCTTAAAGGATCTAAATTTTTATAGTCATGTGGGACTGTAAACCACAATGTTACTATCATTGTTTATACCGCCGTATCAAAATCACTGATGTATAAAGTGTGAAGAATAAAGAAGTGATTCGTGTGATTTAATTTCAAGTTCTGTATTACTTGAGGACAAGCAACGTTCAAGTGTGGGGATATTTGGTAGTGCTCCAAATGAACATATATTTAGTATCAATATCCTTCTAATATGTAAAGTTTTCAGTTGCAATTGTTCTACTTTCAAGTAATATTCGTTTAAATAAATAAGTGCGAAGACAAAAGGCGAAAACGAAGATTTGAAGACGCAAACGTCCAAAATGCTCAAATATACAAGATACAATTCAAGTGGTTCAATTTATTGATGAGAAACGTCTAAAATTGACAAGAGTACAAGTCACGGAATGCAAAGTACAAGATATCTTAGCATACGAAAAGACGTTCGAAAATCCGGAACCGGGACATAAATCGAGCATCAACGCGCGAGTCATCGGACCTAAAATTACAAGTCTACTATGCATAAGAATATAATATAATATATATATATAATTATATAAAATTATATATATTATATTATATATTATAATATAACGTCGACAAGCAAGAAAACAAAAATATGTGAGCTGTCTCAGCTGGCCATGCGATCGCATGGCCTGGAAGCACAAATCTCATGTGATCGCATGGCCTACTTTTTCTGACCACATTCCTATAAAAGGCAGTCTGGTGCTCGAGCTCAATACACACCATATTCATATATCTCTTCCTCTGTAACATATATAATATATATATATATATATATATATATATATATATATATAGTATAGGGTAGTTTTATATTAGTTAGTTTGGGTTATGTAAAGGTTATTTTACGGGTTTTAAAGTCGAAGTTCTGTCTGTGTAACACTACGCGATTAATAATCAATGTAAGTTATGTTCTCCCTTTTTAATTAATGTCTTGTAACTAAGTTATTATTATGCTTATTTAAATTGAAGTAATCGCGATGTTGGGCTAAATATTAAAGATGGGGTTATTGGGTTTTGGACCATAATTAGGGTTTGGACAAAAGACCGACACTTGTGGAAATTGGACTATGGGCTATTAATGGGCTTTATATTAACTAAATGATACCTCATTAAATTAATATAGAGATTTATAATTTGACGTAGATATAAATAACCACATACGCTTAATCGGATACGGTAGGCGGGATATTTATAAATACGAATTATTGTTCATTTGACCGGACACGGGGATGGATTAATAGTTAATGGACTCATTAAAACAGGGGTGGATTACATTCAAGGGTAATTGGTGTAATTGTTAACAAAGTAGTAAAACCTTGGATTACACGCAGTCGATAACCTGGTGTATTCATTAAACAAAGTATTAAGACCTTGTTACAGTTTGAATCCCCAATTAGTTGGAATATTTGACTTCGGGTATAAGGTTAATTTGGCGAAGACCCTCGCACTTTATAATTATGATCGATGGACTATTATGGACAAAACCAGATGGACTTATCGAATAATCCAGGACAAAGGACAATTAACCCAGGGTAATAAATTAAAATCAAAACGTCAAACATCATGATTACGGAAGTTTAAATAAGCATAATTCCTTTTCTTATCGCATTTTAATTTTCGCTACTTTAATTATCGTCATTTATATTTTGCATTAGGTTTTAATTGTGACTTAAAATATAAAATTGACAAACCAGTCATTAAACGGTAAACCCCCTTTTATATATTATTACTATATATAATATATTTTGTACAAGTATAATTGTTTAAAAATATAGTGTAAAATAAGTCGTCTCTCCGTGGAACGAACCGGACTTACTAAAAACTATACTACTCTACGATTAGGTACACTGCCTATAGTGTTGTAGCAAGGTTTAGGTATATCCCATTCGTAAATTAATTAAAATTTGTGTAATTTGTAACGTATTTTGTAGTAAACAATAATACTATTTCGTATACCCCACGCTGCATCATCAGATGCGCAGGCATTGCTTAATAGTTGGGGGTTTGGTGTCATTCCAGATGCAAACTCTCATTGGACGCCAATAATCGCACAACAACAAAGCACTGCGCATACAGTTGGGCTCTTAAACGCGTATCCTCAAGTTTCGCAGACATCTGCGCCACAGGTTTCGGTCCCTTTACAACCACCTGTATACTCTGCACCATCAGGTCTTCCCTCTTTTCCAACGCAACAGCCTTGGTTATATCCACAGAAGCCATTGCTACCTTGGCAAAATATCCAGGGTCAGGCAAATCTTGCAGGTCAATTTATGCAGGCCGCACCCCCTGATATGGTTCATTTATTTTCACAACCTGACTTTGTTCAGGATATGATGAAGCGTTTCTTTGCGGGATTGAAAGGGGACCCTGTTAAACCACCTTTTGAGCTACCAACCACCTTTGATAAGTTTCCTCCGCATATCATTGCATATCTGTTTCCATCAGCGCCGAAGATACCTCACACGCTAGGTACTTACAATGGCTTAACTGATCCAGATGATTTCTTACAGCGTTTCCAAGGAGCAATGCGCACTCAAGGTTAGGTGGATCCGGTTGCGTGTCAGATTTTTCCTATGACACTGCAGGGTATTGTTCACGAATGGTTTAATAAACTCCCGGCGGGTTGTATAGTCGGGTTCATGGATCCGCGGACAAAGTTTTTGCTGCAGTTTCAGAATCAGAGACCGCGCAAACGCACTCATATTGAATGTCATGATATCGTGCAGAAATCTAAGGAATCTTTGGGTGAATTTCTCACGAGATATACTAATGAGTGCCTGCGCATTCCAGATCTCAAGCCAGAGCAACAGATATCTGGGCTCATACATGGTATAAACTCAGAACATCACCCGACGTTGGTCAAGCGTTTGCACCATACATTGCCAACAACTTATGCTGAGGCACTTAAAGAATGTCATGATTATATGCGGAGTGGCAAACATAACGATATTCCCACCACTAGCTCGCGCAATGACAGAAAAGACGATAATGATCGGTTGTGTGATCAAAGCCGCGAAAGTAACTCTCGCGGAAGACATCCTAGTGGTGGTCCTATCAGAAACGATAAAGGGAAATCAAGTGGCAATTATCGAAACAATAATCAGTGCGGCATCAATAATCAGAACTATGCGCTGCTCAAAAGTTTGTCTAAAATGCCAAAAGAAATTTTGGCAACAGAACCAGTGTGCACGACCTTTGTAGTTCCAAATCCGCTAACAGAATTTGGTAAGCGGGATAAAACAAAGTATTGCGAATTCCATGACGATTACGGTCATGACACTAATCGATGTAAAAACTTGATGGAACGAGTGCTTGAAGCACTTCGCGCAGGTAAATTGGATCACCTAAAATCACCTAAGAAGGATAAGGGAAAAGCAGCAGAGGAGGGGTCGAAGGCTAAAACTTTCGCATGGCAGAAATTTTATAAAACCAAAAACGCCGACTTAACCATTAATATGGTTGACGTAGAGAAAGTGAACCAGCGGAGAAAGTACAATGACCACAAGGATTGGGAGCTTCTCCCAATCACTTTTCCTCATGTAATGTCAATTGATACAATTAATGAGCCCATTATCATCAAGTGTCGCATCCCTAATTGCGGAATACAGATTAAGCGATTGCATGTTGACACCGGTAGCGGTGTCGATATTATGTATGAGCATTGCTATCGATTTCTTCCTACAGCAATCAAAGCGCAGTTATGCCAGCCTGATATTACGCTATCAGGTTCTCCGGAGAAAGCTCATGGCCGCTAGGCCGGATAGAGCTGATGGTAGAACTTGCGGATGATAAGAATCCACAGATGATCAGGCATGAGTTAGTTAATTTTTATGTGGTTCGTTCGACTTCGCGTTATAACGCGCTGCTAGGAAGACACTTCATACGGCGTTTTAACATTATACCATCGGTGGTGCATGGCTTGATTAAGTTTCCTACAGTGGGAGGCGTTGCTACGATTGCGTCACATCAAATAACTGAGTTGTGTAGCTCAGTTGTGCCTGTAAGCACTCCCAGCGTGGGAGAACAACTTGCAAACTGTGCGATCATAGCAAACCGCTTACATCCGGATAAGCGAATTAAAATCGGTGCAGGCTTGTCAGCCGAAACAAAGGCCAAATTGCATAGAATATTATTCGCTAACGCAGATGTTTTCGCATGGCGTGAATCAGACATGACGGGGGTTCCGCGGGATATTGCGGAACATAAATTGAATGTTAATCCATCGCTCACACCCGTTAGACAAAAGAAGCGGCATATGGCTCTTGACCGCAGTGATTGTTTATGCGCAGAAGTAGATAACCTTGTCAAAGCAAACATTCCGCGGGAAGTGCGGTATCAGACTGATAATGCTAAAAACGAACATATATTTCATAGCATTATTCCTTAAGAAAGACATGCTTTTAGTTGAAATTGTTCTAATTACAAGTGATATTCGTTTAAATATTAAAAGGTGAAGACAAAAGACAGATTCGACGAATTAAAGACACAAACGACCAAAAAGCTCAAAAGAACAAATTACAATAAAAGAGGTTCCAATTATTGATAAGAAACGTCTCGAAATTACAAGAGTACAAGATTCAAAACGAAAAGTACAAGATATTAAATTGTACGCAAGGACGTTCGAAAATCCGGAACCGGGACCAGAGTCAACTCTCAACGCTCGACGCAACGAACTAAAAATTTCAAGTCAACTATGCACATGAATATAATATAATATATAATTAATTCTTAAAATTAATATATATATATTATATTATATTTAAAAACCGTCGGCATAAAAAAACAAAGACTTTTGAGTCTCCCCAGCTGGCCATGCGATCGCATGGCCTGGAGGAAGAAACTCCATGCGATCGCATGAGCATATTTTCCAGCCCACAGGCCTATAAATTCGCAGTTTGGTGAACGTAAAAACACATCTTTTTCTTCTTCACTCAAACCTAGTATATGTATATATAATTTATATTTTAATTTTAATTTTAAATCCTAATAATAAGGGTGTGTTAGCGAATGTTGTAAGGGTGTAAGTCGAAATTCTGTCCGGGTAACGCTACGCTATTTTTAATCATTGTAAGTTATGTTCAACCTTTTTAATTTAATGTCTCGTAGCTAAGTTATTATTATGCTTATTTAAAACGAAGTAATCATGATGTTGGGCTAATTACTAAAATTGGGTAATTGGGCTTTGTACCATAATTGAGGTTTGGACAAAAGAACGACACTTGTGGAAATTAGACTATGGGCTATTAATGGACTTTATATTTTTTTAACTAAATGATAGTTTGTTAATTTTAATATAAAGATTTACAATTGGACGTCCCTATAAATAACCATATACACTCAATCGGACACGATGGGCGGGATATTTATATGTACGAATAATCGTTCATTTAACTGGACACGGGAATGGATTAATAGCCACTAGAATTATTAAAACAGGGGTGAAATTATGTACAAGGACACTTGGCATAATTGATAACAAAGTATTAAAACCTTAGGTTACACTCAGTCGACATCCTGGTGTAATTATTAAACAAAGTATTAAAATCTTGTTACAGTTTAAGTCCCCAATTAGTTGGAATATTTAACTTCGGGTATAAGGATAATTTGACGAGGACACTCGCACTTTATATTTATGACTAATGGACTGTTATGGACAAAACCAGACGGACATATTAAATAATCCAGGACAAAGGACAATTAACCCATGAGCATAAAACTAAAATCAACACGTCAAACATCATGATTACGGAAGTTTAAATAAGCATAATTCTTTTATTTCATATTTAATTTCCTTTATTTTATATTTAATTGCACTTCTAATTATCGCACTTTTATTTTTTGTTATTGTATTTAATTGCACTTTTAATTATCGTACTTTTTAATTATCGCAAGTTTATTTTATCGCACTTTTATTTATCGCAATTTCATTATCATTATTTACTTTACACTTTAAATTAAGTCTTTTATTTATTCAATATTTTACATTTTGTTTTAACTGTGACTAAAGTTTTTAAAATCGACAAACCGGTCATTAAACGGTAAAAACCCCCTTTATAATAATAATATTACTTATATATATTTGTATTTTTATAAAATAAAACTAATATAGCGTTAAGCTTTGATTAAAAGATTCCCTGTGGAACGAACCGGACTTACTAAAAACTACACTACTGTACGATTAGGTACACTGCCTATAAGTGTTGTAGCAAGGTCTAAGTATATCCATTCTCTAAATAAATAAATATCTTGTGTAAAATTGTATCGTATTTAATAGTATTTCCTTGTAAAATTTAATAGTATTTTATACCCCTTAGCTTTAACATCAAGTATTTTTGGCGCCGCTGCCGGGGATTTTTCTTGCTTAAAAGCCGGAAGCGCAACGCTAAATAAAAAAAAAGATTTTTATTTTTAGTTTACTTTTATTAAAATACGCTTTTGTAAAAATACTTTTTAATATATTCGAAAATATAAAAAGAAAAACAAAAATATAAATATTTTTAAGAGTTTGTTAAATATTTAAGTTCTATAAAAGTTTCTTTATATTTATTTTATAAAAATATAATTTTTATTTAATTTATAAAAATATATTATATAAATATTTAAAACAGAAAAAATAAACACATCAAAAAAAAAAAAAAAAAATAAACTCTCGGTCCTGCTACTGTAGCAGCCCGTAACCTGGCCCAAAATCCTGGCTCATGCGATCGCATGAGCCCGAAGGCATAAACTCATGCGATCGCATGAGAGTGTTTGACACGCCAACAGGAAACCCTAACTGCATTAATTACGGTGTATTATTATTATTATTTAATAAACCATAATTAGGTTTTAATATTTTATTATTTAGTTTAATTTTAGTTTTTAATTTATTTTATATTTAGTTAAATTAGTTTATTTAAATTGTAAAATTAATAGTTTTATTAAATAAATAATATAAAAATAATATTTTTATTAAAAATTGTACTTTTTACAACTTTTAGTATATTTTTATATTTTGTCCCTTTTTAATTATTTTAGCGTAATTTTTTTGTATTTTTCGCTCGTATTTAGTTTTAATTCATAGTTTTTGCCATAGTTATTTTTATTTCTAGATTTTTAGGCTTTGCCGTAAAATCCCTTAAGTGTTTTTTTTTTTTTTAGACTAAGATTTAGGTGATTTAGAATTTTGCGACGCCTTTTTAAGTTTTAGTACCTTTTTAAGATATTGCCATTTGGGATATAGTTTTACTTGTAAGCTTTAATATTTTTAGACGCCTTTTACCTATGTATCAATTATCATTCCAATTAGTAATCTCAATTTGCGATTATAATTTTAAGTTAGTGATAGTAATAAGGTTGGGTTAGTCGAGTGTTTTTAAGTTTTATAAGTCACTCTTTTTCTTTTTCATTTTTTGACGCCTTTTTCAATTTTTTTTTCTTTTTCGACCTTTTTCGACGCACTCTTTTTCTTTCTTATTTCTCGCTATTCTAGTTTTAGGACATAGATTTTTATTCTACTTCTTATCTAAATTTCTTAAAATTACTAAAATTTATTTTAAGTGGTTAAATTGATAGACATCAAAATTTTCTGGTTCGTAGTAATAGTTGGATTTGTACGTGGACCGGGTTATTGGAGCCAAACAGTCCTCAATTATATTGAGACCAAACGAATCCTGCCCCTCTGCTGCATCTTTTGGCTATTCGAAACGTGGGCAAAATCAGAAAAGTCTATTAATTGGATAACTTATATAATTTTTCTTTCCTTTTAAAAAACTAATAGGATATTCAGTGAATGCATCGAGCAAGACGTTCACCACCTTTTGTACGTTCACCACCTGTAACTCGATCAAGACATCTAGCTAATATTACCGCCGTTGATTTTTCTTTAGAATCGTCATCCAGTCGACCAAGTACTCCAATTCAAATTTCCGATAATCCATTTTTTGAACCCGACCTCACAATTGAGAATCCAGAGAATATTCAGGGACAATTCGTAGATCCTGAACCATTAAATTTTCCTCCGGAACCACCAATCATTCAAACAGAGATTGTTGAGGAACGAACCATTAAATCAGAATCCTCTAGTGATTCCGATTCAACAAATTCAATTATGGAGAATCTGGAACCTTTAAGTATGGAAGACCGAATGAGAGCTAAACGCACTGGCCAAGGTCACGCAATTACTCATCCAGACATTAATGCCCCAGATTATGAAATCAAAGGACAAATTCTACACATGGTGACTAATCAATGCCAATTTAGTGGTGCGCCGAAGGAAGATCCAAATGAACATCTTCGTACCTTTAATAGGATCTGCACTCTATTTAAAATCCGAGAAGTGGAGGATGAACAGATATATCTCATGTTATTTCCCTGGACTTTAAAGGGAGAAGCCAAAGATTGGTTGGAATCGTTACCTGAAGGGGCGATTGATAGATGAGACGTTTTAGTTGAAAAATTTCTTAAACAATTCTTTCCAGCATCTAAAGCCGTAAGACTTCAAGGAGAAATTGTTACGTTCACACAGAAATCGAATGAAACTCTATATGAGGCATGGACAAGATTTGGAAAATTATTAAGAGGATGTTCGCAACATGGTTTAGACACCTGTCAAATAGTACAAATATTCTACCAAGGATGCGACATCACTACAAGAAAAGACATCGATATAGCAGCTGGTGATTCTATTATGAAGAAAACCGAAACTGATGCTTACAAAATTATTGATAACACTGCTTCCCACTCACATGAGTGGCACCAAGAAAAAGATATCATTAGATCATCTAAAGCAGCTAGAGCCGATTCTAGCCATGACTTAGATTCCATTTCCGCAAAGATAGATGCTGTCGAGAGACGAATGGAAAAGATGACTAAAGATATCCACTCAATACGAATTAGTTGTGAGCAGTGTGGAGGATCACATTTGACAAAAGATTGTCTCAGTATTGAACTAACAATGGAACAAAGAGAGAATGTTTCATATCTAAACCAAAGGCCTGGAAATAATTATCAGAATAATTATCAACCGCCAAGACCAATTTACAATCAAAACCAGAATTATAATCGAAATATTCCATACAATAACCAACAAGGTCCTAACAATCAACAAGTATCCAATAATACTTACAATCAGCAAAGACCTAATTTTCAAAACAAACCACCACAAACCGATGATAAAAAGCCGAATTTAGAAGATATGATGACAAAGCTAGTTGAAACTCAAACGCAGTTTTTCACATCTCAAAAACAAACTAATGAACAAAATGCTCAAGCATTTAGAAATCAACAAGCTTCTATTCAAAACTTGGAACAAGAAGTAAGTAACCTAGCAAGGTTAATAGGTGAAAGAAAATCGGGAAGTTTACCTAGTGATACAAATGCTAACCCCCGGAATGAAACAGCTAAAGCCATTACCACAAGAAGTGGTACAACACTTAAACCACCTGAAATACCTGTAACTTCTGATGAAGCTATTCCTACTCCACAAGAACCACAACCTAATCAAGATAAGGAAAAAGAACCGGTAGTTGAAAAGGTTAATGAAGATAACACAGTTAAGGCTAAACCTTATGTTAAACCATACCAACCACCACTTTCTTACCCGAGTAAAATGAAAAAAGAGAAACTTGAAGCCGAGCAATCCAAATTCTTGGATATGTTTAAACAGATAAATGTAAATCTTCCTTTCATTGATGTGATTTCAGGAATGCCTAGATATGCTAAATTTCTGAAAGATCTAATCTCAAATAGAAAGAAAATGGAAGAATTCTCGGCTGTTACTATGAATGCTAATTGTTCAGCAGTGCTGTGAAATAAGATACCAAAAAAATTATCTGATCCAGGAAGTTTCACAATTCCATGTTTTCTGGGTAGTCTTAGTTCAATAGAAGCATTGGCAGACTTAGGTGCTAGTATAAATTTAATGCCGTATTCATTTTCCGCTAAACTAGACCTTGGAGAATTAAAACCAACAAGAATAAGTATATAACTAGCCGATAGATCAATAAAATATCCTAGAGGAATAATGGAGAACATGCTAGTTAAAGTTGGTACTTTAGTATTTCCAGTAGATTTTGTTGTTCTGGACATGGAAGAAGATTCTCAAGTTCCTCTCATATTAGGAAGACCATTCTTAAACACGGCTAAAGCAATGATAGACGTGTTCGGTAAGAAATTGACCCTAAGTATAGAGGATGAGAGTGTTACCTTTTCAGTTGATAGAGCAATGCAACAACCGCAATCTGCAGATGATACATGTTATTATATTCAAACTATAGATTCACATGCAGAATTATTAGAAGAATTTCCAGAATTACAAGGAACAGGAGAATGTTCTTTAGGATAAGGAACTGAACCAATTGATGAAGCTGAAATGTTAGCTACACTAATAGCTAATGGATATGAACCAACAACAGAAGATATTCAAATGCTAAAAGAAGAAGACAGATATCGATATAAATCATCGATAGAAGAACCTCCGACATTAGAGTTAAAGCCACTTCCAAACCATTTGGAATACACTTATTTACATGGTGAATCTGAATTACCTGTAATAATATCGTCTTCTCTTACTGAAAATGAGAAATCACAACTCATTTCTGTGTTGAAAGCTCATAAACCAGCCATTGCATGGAAGATTCATGATATAAAAGGAATAAGTCCTTCGTATTGCACACATAAAATCCTTATAGAAGAAGGTCATAAAACGTATGTGCAACGCCAACGAAGACTAAATCCGAATATGCAAGATGTTGTTAAAAAAGAAATTATTAAACTGCTAGATGCAGGTTTAATTTATCCAATTTCTGATAGTCCATGGGTAAGCCCAGTTCAATGCGTGCCTAAGAAGGGTGGCATGACTGTCATTACAAATGAGAAAAATGAGCTTATTCCTACTAGGACTGTAACAGGATGGCGTGTATGTATTGATTATAGAAAATTAAATGACGCCGCCAGAAAAGATCACTTTCCCTTACGTTTCATTGATCAAATATTGGAAAGGCTAGCCGGAAACAGTTACTATTGTTTTCTAGATGGATTTTCCGGATATTTTCAAATTCCAATAGCACCCGAAGATCAAGAGAAAACCACGTTCACGTGCCCTTATGGTACTTTTGCTTACAAACGCATGCCATTTGGACTTTGCAACGCCCCTGCAACCTTTCAAAGGTGCATGATGGCAATTTTTCACGACATGATAGAAGAATGCATGGAAGTTTTCATGGATGACTTTTCAGTCTTCGGTGATACTTTTGAATCATGTCTATCTAATCTTGAACGAATGCTTATTAGATGCGAACAATCAAATCTAGTTCTTAATTGGGAGAAATGCCATTTCCTGGTTAAAGAAGGCATCGTTCTTGGACATAAAATTTCAAAAGAAGGAATTGAAGTGGATAGAGCTAAAGTAGATGTAATTACTAAACTTCCACATCCCACCAATGTTAGAGGAGTTAGGAGTTTTCTAGGGCATGCCGGTTTTTACCGACGTTTCATAAAAGATTTTTCTAAAATTGCCACTCCTATGAATAAACTCCTAGAAAAGGATGATCCATTCATCTTTTCAGATGAATACATCAAATCTTTTAATATTCTTAAAGAGAAACTCACTAATGCGCCGATCATGATAACACCGAATTGGAATTTTTCGTTTGAACTAATGTGCGATGCAAGTGATTTTGCAATGGGAGCCGTTTTAGGACAAATGATTGAAAAACGATTTCAACCTATATATTATGCTAGTAAGACGTTACAAGGATCACAAACGAATTACACAACTACTGAAAAAGAACTCCTTGCTATTGACTTTGCTTTTGACAAATTTCGTTCATATCTCGTTCTAGCAAAAACGGTGGTCTATACCGACCATTCTGCTCTTAGATACCTATTTTCGAAACAAGATGCCAAACCAAGATTAATCTGTTGGATCTTACTCTTACAAGAGTTCGATATTGAAATCCGAGATAAAAGAGGAGCAGAAAATCTCGCCGCTGATCATCTTTCTCGTCTTGAAAATCCTGAATTAGAAGTTCTAAATGAATCGACCATACAAGACAACTTTCCTGATGAATATCTATTGAAGATAGATTATAATGAAATTCCATGGTTTGCAGACTATGCAAACTATTTAGTATGTGGATTCCTTGAAAAAGGATTATCGTACCAAAAACGAAAGAAATTCTTCAGTGATATAAAACACTATTTCTGGGAAGATCCACATCTGTTTAAAAGTTGTCCAGATGAAATAATACGCCGATGTGTATTCGGAGATGAAGTTAGTAAAATTTTAAACCATTGTCACACAGGACCAACAGGAGGGCATTATGGGCCTCAACTAACAGTAATAAAAGTTTATGATGCTGAATTCTATTGGCCTACAATTTACAAAGACGCACACCTTCTTTGCAAATCCTGTGATGCATGTCAAAGAGCCAGAAAAATAAGTCAACGTGATGAAATGCCACAAAATGTCATTCAAGCATGTGAAGTATTTGACATTTGGGGTATTGACTTTATGGGTCCATTTCCAAAATCTCATAGTAATCTCTATATTCTCATAGCCATTGATTATGTATCTAAATGGGCGGAAGCACAAGCTCTCCCAACTAATGATGCACGAGTTGTAGTCAACTTTTTAAAACATCTTTTTGCAAGGTTTGGAACACCGAAAGCTTTAATAAGTGATCGGGGAACTCATTTCTGTAATAATCAACTTGAGAAAGTTCTTAAAAGATATGGAGTAACTCATAAAATCTCCACTGCTTATCATCCACAAACAAGTGGACAAGTTGAAAATACCAACCGAGCTTTAAAACGTATTATAGAAAAAACCGTAGGATCAAATCCGAAGGAATGGTCCATTAAATTGGAGGATGCACTCTGGGCTTTTAGAACAGCCTACAAAACTCCAATTGGAACCACACCTTTTAGACTCGTTTATGGAAAAGCATGTCATCTTCCAGTAGAAATTGAACACAAAGCATTTTGGGCTTTGAAGACATGTAATCTTGATTTACATGAAGCTGGACATCTACGGTTAAGTCAATTAAACGAATTAGAAGAATTAAGACATGAAGCATACGAAAATTCGTTAATCTATAAAGAAAGAACAAAGAAATGGCATGATAAAAGAATCAGAAGTTCAAAAGAATTCAAAGAAGGAGACAGAGTTCTTCTTTTCAATTCACGATTCAAGCTATTTCCTGGAAAATTGAAATCAAGATGGTCTGGACCATTCATAGTCAAAAGAGTTTTTTCATATGGAACAGTAGAGTTAATAAATTCAAATGGGATTGAATTTAAAGTTAATGGTCACAGAGTTAAACATTACATAGATAGTCCGATGGAAGTTGACAGCGAAGTTAATCACAATTTCGATACCACAGCTAACTAAGTGTGGGGAGAATCAAGTCTTTAAAGGATAATATGTATTTCTGTTAGAGTTAGAATTTCTGTTTTCGTGTAGTTCTCGAAAATGGAACCCGAATGGTCTTTCCCTAGCAGACCCTAAAGAACTAGTCTTCTCCCCCCATTCTGAATTTTTATTTTTTTTAGGTTTTTACGAAATGAAGACTGCCTGTGAACTAAACCATGGTCTAATGCTACACGCTTTGATCACTAAACGTAATAATGACACACTTCCGAGTGAAATAGTATCAGTAATCAGAGAAAGATTGGACGGAGTAAGAAAAGAATCCAGATGCGAAGATAATAAGTTACAATTTGGTAAAGGAAAATCAAAATCCGCAGCAAAAAGAAGAGCACGACACCTAGAAAGATGTCACAAATGCGGAAAATGGTCACATGAAGGTAAATGTTCAAATAATCAAACCTATTCAAACACCGAATTTGTTACTTTATGCAGAGACGGACCGTTCATATGTTTAGAAGAAAAAACACTGAATGCTCGAGGTTACGCCTATGTAGCCATGGAAAATCAATTAAACCGACTATCTTATGAATGGGATAGATCATATAACTAAGAACACTATCTCACAGGTAAGTCTGTACAGATTTTATTTTTTATTTTCATTTTTAACCTTTTGATAATAAACGCTAATTTGTTCGCTATAAAGTATTAAATTGGTATTCAATAAAATTAGGTTTGGCGACCGAAATTATTGATATCATACAAAAATTTATTACATCACTGCGAAATTTAACGTTTATTCTTAAGGTATAAATATCTTTAATCAATCAACCCAAAATATTTCAAAAATTCGTCATGAGTTAAATTAGGTCATGGAACCGAAATTACTTTACCGAAAAGAGGGGCGTATATTTTTGATAATATTTGATTGATTAAAGTGGGATAAAAGCCAAAAAGATTTTTAATTTTATTTTTACCATGTTTTAAAAATTAATATATAAAAATTAAAATAATAGTGTAAACTTTTTAAAATTAATATATTTAAAATTATAAATATTTGAAAAATTAATCTTTTTAATATAAGTTTGTATGAATAAAAACAAAAATATAATATAAGTTTGGTGTGAATTTATAATATAAATTTTTAATTAAGTTTGGTGTGAATTTTTAATTTTATGCATTTTAAATTTAAGTTTGGTGTGAATTTAAAAAAACAAAAATTTACTTTATTTCGCTAAGTTAAAAATATGATTTTTAAAATTCGTCGTAAGTTGAAGACTAGGTCGTTGAACCGAAATTGCTTTACCCGAGGGAGGGACGAGAACTTTTATTATCATTATTTTTAATCTTATTGAATTAAAGTATGCCAAAAACATTAAAAAACTCAAAAATCTTTGCTTTTAAAACCGCGCTTTAAGTTGACAAATTTTAAAATTTTGTCGAGAGACGGACTAGGACAATGATCCGAAACGCCCTCATCCTAAAAAGAAACAAATTTTTAAAATTTTATTAATTTTATGTTTTATAAAGTATAAGGTTTTATAAAAAAAAAAATTAAAAAAATAAATAAAAAAGCTGAAAACACTGTTCCCGGATACCCATGTGATCGCATGGGTATTGCACTCCAACTCCATGCGATCGCATGGAGCTGGAAAACAGGCCTGATACATACAGCTTGCTGCTTTACTTTCTCCACAAAACACACACAACATACACGAAAATACTCTCAAATCTTCATCAAAATTCACCAAAATCCACCGTAATTCGTCATTTTTCTTGCCCTAATCATGCCTAGATTCTCATTCTTCAGCAAAATGGTAAAAATTACACCCCTAAACTCTATAAATTCCTAGTTTTTGTGATAATTACCAATTTTTTACCTAATGCAATTTTGTTAATTTCTAGTGTAATTAGTGTTAAATTGTTAGTATTTTATGCATGTATAACCTAGATTGATGCTATTTAACATGATTTGAAGCCAAAAACTTCAAAATTTTTAGAAATCTAGGGTTTGTGTTCTTGAGCAATTTGGGGCTTTTTGATATAAACAGGTTATGGCCGATTTTTGTCATGAATTATTGCTAAATTGAGTAGTGTAACATGTTTAGATAGTTAAATGATCCAAACATTGATCCTAAACATGATTTTTAGAGATTAAAGTGGACTTTTTAAGTCCAAAATTCATGAACTTGATTAATTTGATATATTTGCCATTTGAGACTTGTTTAATTATTAGTAATGACTATTTTGACATGTTATTTGAGTTAAATGCTTATGAATTTTGTATACATTTTCATATGTGTTTATTTGAAAAGTGTAGAATTGTGAAAAATTGTGAAAATGTGTATAAGTTTAATTTTGATTTAACATGTTATAGTGATTGTTTTAAGTTGTTATTTTGCTAACACTAATGCATATTTGGATGCACAAATTTTGTTTTTAATGTGTTTTGCAGAAAGCCGATATTGGAGGTTCAGGAGCATCATCATCTAGACAACCAGCACCAGCACCAGAACCAGAACCAGAAATGCAACACGAACAACAACCACAACAGGAACAACAACAACAGCCTAATCAGCACGTACCTTATTATGATCCGGTACAGTTTGTTGATGAATTCATAGTATTTCCAATGAGGCCGCCAGTAGAATTCCCAACGATTCCTGAGCACACTCTGCATCCAAATCTGAGATTTGATAGGAGATGGAGAGATTACGAGACATATCAAAGGAACAAATTCAAATTGGTAACAAAAAATGTAGAGGTGCCAAGGGTAATCGATTGGGCCCCTTTGGAAACGGTCCATCTAGCTGACCGTGTTAGATAGCTTTTGGTTCAAAGGTATGGCAGTTCTTCTTTTACAGATTGGGAACGTCTCTTCACCATTCGTAGACCTGTTTATAAGGAATGGTGTGTTGAGTTGATGAGTACTGTATCACTTGATACAAATATAGTTAGAATAGATGATAGAAGATTTCTTAGGTTTATCCTTGGCGGTAGAATGTATAGAATGTCCATGCTGGACATGGCCAGGGCCTTACAGATATATACTCCTGGTGAGTTGCTATTACCCGATTGTACAAATTTGATTCATTATGGTGAAAGGGTAGATAGCAACTTTGACGCTGATGCCATTTGGAGGCGTATGTCACATTTTAATGTTTTTACACGAGCAGGAGGACACTCCTATACACATATTGACAGAGCCGAGCTTCGTATTATTCATAGATTTTTAGCTAACTCGATTACACAGAGAGGTCACAATAAAGAAAAAATTACCTTACATGATTTATTCTACCTAAAGTGTATTCGGGATCCTTGAAGTTTTGTCAATATCACTTACTGTGTTGCTTTTTATTTATCTAAAATGGTAGAGGGAATGCAGGACGGGAGTATAATAGGAGGAGGTATTTTTGTTACTCTCATTGGAGAGTATTTAGGTGTTGATAGGAACCAAGGGGGTCCATTACAGCTTTGTAGAGAACAGGTTGAGCCCTTAGGATTGAAAATTTATGTGGGTGCTAAGGTATTGAAAAGTAGACGTAACCAGGCAGTACCCTATGAGGGATCTCATCCTCAGGTAGAGAGAGGCTCAGACGAGGAAATGGAGGAGGCGGAAGACATTAGGGATGTCTTTCAAGATGCTATTCTTGACGTCCACGTTCGTATAGATGAGGAAGCAATGACGAACGCGGCCAGACATAGTATGTATGAGCAGTGGAACTCCGAGCGAGTATGCGAGGATTATAGGCGACGCCAACACGATAGCTGAGTAGTTCATCAGCACCAAATCATGAGCCAGCTATCATATCAGGTACCAAATAACTATGTACCTACTCGACCTGCTCATTTTCTGCCACACAGCCCCGATATCCGACCACCCTTTAACCGGTATGACTATAACCAAGCCTATCAGAACACCTATAACCAATAATGGAACCCACCTGATGAGATGAACTGGAACCCCTATCCAGACTGATTTGGTTCCATTAGGTTATTTATATGATTTATATGATTTTTATCTTTTTACTTATTCATGTTTAAACTTATGTTATTGAATATACTTATGTAATCTTTATCATTTTTATTATTATTGTGTACTAATATTTCACATTTAGGATTTGAAAGTGGGATATTAAGTCCCATTTCAAATTGCCATGCATGTTTATATTTGTATGTATGTATATTGTAAATTGTACAAAACAGGATAAAATAGCGCATTTTCAAAGACTGGCATTAAGTTCAGCAAAAGCTACTAATTTTGACGACAAGATAAATGTGATGTAACAACAGACGGAATGAACAAATGATATGCACCATTTATCATTCAGCAAATAAACGCCAATATGTTTGGAAACTTTGGTAAAATTAATCATTTTCACACTAATCACCCTCAATAATTTAAATTGTTACTGATTTCTTGCAAATGAGGGCATTGCAAGATCTTAAGTGTGGGAAGATGTTAAATTCTTTCGGATTTTAAAATTTTTACTTTATACACTTGGTTACCATTAGAAATACTAGTAAAGTAGTAGTTGTATTAGAATTTAGTGCTCTCTGATAAAGAACAGCCCTAGTCTTATATACTGACTACCCAATTCTAGTAAAATTTTTCAAAATTTTCAATTAAATGAACTCAAAATCATGTTTATACATATTTATGAACGATAAAACTAGGTGTTAACACCGAAATTATTGTTACCTCAGAAAGGACATAAATTGAGAAACAAACCAAAATGTTAAAATTCATTTAAAATGGAATAGAGGATAATAAAAAGGAAAATAAAAGCCAAGTGTGGGAAAATTACCAAGTTATCTTAAACATATATCACATATTTCTGTAACAAATAATTGAAGATACTTTTGCTTTGGACTAAACTAAATAGTTTTACCCGATTTACTGTAATATATTTGAAAGAAAGATGGATCTACACGATGAATCAAATCCATCATTTAAAGGAAGTAAAGTCTTCCGAAAAAGACACGCGCTTCTTGATTTAGGTCATGAAGTTGTCGTCCAGACCAGCTGTAGGTTGACGAAAAACCTAGAAAAGTCATCACTAAAATCAGCAGGAAATCCACGGACCTCAGCATCAAATAGGGTCGCCAAGTGGTCAGACTTATCTTAACCATGAGAGGATCTGTCTCGTACAATGGGGGGGGCACCGTGCAAATTAGCTTGATAAGACTAATAAATCAGATCCCCAGAAAGGATAATCTCCTTTAAAGATCAAAAATCAGCTTTTAAGACTGATATTACTCAATCCTAGAGATTGACCTTAAAGATTGAGAATTACAAACTCATGGAATTAAACGATATCTAAACTCGAGCTTGAACGAGAAAATATTTTGATCAAAATTACAAACCGATTTGTTTTCTGAAAACCCATTTTCAATGCGTTCATTACCATTGAACGTAAAATCCTAGGAATTCACCTGGAATTCATTAGGTCACCTGAACCAAATCGGGTGTCAACCGTAAGAACGGTGGTTGCATAGCATGGTCAAAGACAGGACCTTGTGCCAGACCGAAAAATCATAAGGGTGAGCTTTACTATTGCTCCTACCAAGGATAGTAATTGCGTCCGACACATTATAGACTATAATTAAAAGCATGTCAGGGGACATTGCCTTAACAGTTGCTTGTTCAAACGCTTTCCTTTACAACCGAACGGTAGTTTACCGAAAGGTAATATACGGAGCAAGTATACTGGACTTGTTGCTTTCCCAATACAAGGTTAGCAAGTGGGTGACACAAAACCACAAGTTTTGAGCTAAAATTTTCAAATCTGAAACCCACCAAACCTACAAAAATATTTTGCAAACACCGGTGAAGGGTTATTCCGGAAAACTTATCTAGGGTAAAAGCTAGATTGAATTTTCAAAAAGATCAAATGTTTTCATAAAGATCCAATTTCTTAAAGGATCTAAATTTTTATAGTCATGTGGGACTGTAAACTACAACGTTACTACCATTGTTTATACCGCCGTAAAGAAATCACTGATGTACAAATTATGAAGAATAAAGAAGTGATTCTAGTATTTCAAGACTATATTGCTTGAGGACAAGCAAAGCTCAAGTGTGGGAATATTTGATAATGCTAAAAACGAACATATATTTCATAGCATTATTCCTCAAGAAAGACAAGCTTTTAGTTGAAATTGTTCTATTTACAAGTGATATTCGTTTAAATAATAAAAGGTGAAGATAAAAGACAGATTCGACGAATTAAAGACGCAAACGACCAAAAAGCTCAAAAGAACAAATTACAATCAAAGAGGTTCCAATTATTGATAAGAAACGTCTCGAAATTACAAGAGTACAAGATTTAAAACGTAAAGTACAAGATATTAAATTGTACGCAAGGACGTTCGAAAATCCGGAACTGGGACCAGAGTCAACTCTCAACGCTCGACGCAACGGACTAAAAATTTCAAGTCAACTATACACATGAATATAATATAATATATAATTAATTCTTAAAATTAATATATATATTATATTATATTTAAAAACCATCGGCATAAAAAAACAAAGACTTTTGAGTCTCCCCAGCTGGCCATGCGATTGCATGGCATGGAGGAAGAAACTCCATGCGATCGCATGAGCATATTTTCCAGCCCACAGGCCTATAAATTCGCAGTTTGGTGAACGTAAAAACACATCTTTTTCTTCTTCACTCAAACGTAGTATATGTATATATAATTTATATTTTAATTTTAATTTTAATTTTAAATCCTAATAATAAGGGTGTGTTAGCGAATGTTGTAAGGGTGTAAGTCGAAATTCTGTCCGGGTAACGCTACGCTATTTTTAATCATTGTAAGTTATGTTCAACCTTTTTAATTTAATGTCTCGTAGCTAAGTTATTATTATGCTTATTTAAAACGAAGTAATCATGATGTTGGGCTAATTACTAAAATTGGGTAATTGGGCTTTGTACCATAATTGGGGTTTGGACAAAAGAACGACACTTGTGGAAATTAGACTATGGGCTATTAATGGGCTTTATATTTGTTTAACTAAGTGATAGTTTGTTAATTTTAATATAAAGATTTACAATTGGACGTCCCTATAAATAACCATATACACTCAATCGGACACGATGGGCGGGATATTTATATGTACGAATAATCGTTCATTTAACGGGACACGGGAATGGATTAATAGCCACTAGAATTATTAAAACAGGGGTGAAATTATGTACAAGGACACTTGACATAATTGATAACAAAGTATTAAAATCTTGGGTTACACTCAGTCGACATCCTGGTGTAATTATTAAACAAAGTATTAAAATCTTGTTACAGTTTAAGTCCCCAATTAGTTGGAATATTTAACTTCGAGTATAAGGATAATTTGACGAGGACACTCGCACTTTATATTTATGACTGATGGACTGTTATGGACAAAAACCAGACGGACATATTAAATAATCCAGAACAAAGGACAATTAACCCATGGGCATAAAACTAAAATCAACACGTCAAACATCATGATTACGGAAGTTTAAATAAGCATAATTCTTTTATTTCATATTTAATTTCCTTTATTTTATATTTAATTGCACTTCTAATTATCGCACTTTTATTTTTTGTTATTGTATTTAATTGCACTTTTAATTATCGTACTTTTTAATTATCGCAAGTTTATTTTATCGCACTTTTATTTATCGCAATTTCATTATCATTATTTACTTTACGCTTTAAATTAAGTCTTTTATTTATTCAATATTTTACATTTTGTTTTAACCGTGACTAAAGTTTTTAAAATCGACAAACCGATCATTAAACGGTAAAAACCCCCCTTTATAATAATAATATTACTTATATATATATATATTTGTATTTTTATAAAATAAAACTAATATAGCGTTAAGCTTTGATTAAAAGATTCCCTGTGGAACGAACCGGACTTACTAAAAACTACACTACTGTACGATTAGGTACACTGCCTATAAGTGTTGTAGCAAGGTTTAAGTATATCCATTCTCTAAATAAATAAATATCTTGTGTAAAATTTTATCGTATTTAATAGTATTTCCTTGTAATATTTAATAGTATTTTATACCCCTTAGCTTTAACATCACAAACACGGGTTGCAAATCCAGTGTTGGTAAAAAAGGCTGACGGTAATTGGCGGATGTGCGTTGATTTTAAAGACATTAATAAAGTGTGTCCCAAGGACAACTACCCTCTCCCGGAGATAGACTGGAAGGTGGAATCATTATCAGGTTTTCGGTACAAGTGTTTTCTAGACGCATACAAGGGTTATCACCAAATCTTAATGGCTGCGGCAGATGAAGACAAAACTGTTTTTCATACACCGCAGAGTATTTATTGTTATACGAAGATGCCTTTCGGGTTAAAGAACGCAGGCGTGACCTATCAGCGTGTAATTGACGCAGACTTCAAGCACCAAATTGGTAGAAATCTTGAAGCATACGTCGATGACTTGGTAATTAAAAGTAACACCGAAGAAGAAATGCTCGTAGACATCCTGGAAACGTTTGCGTCTCTATCAACATAAAGCTTAACCCGCTTAAATGTAGTTTTGGGGAAGAGGAAGGCAAGTTTCTAGGTCATGTGGTGACAGCGCGGGGAATCAAGGCAAATCCCAGAAAGATTGAAGCCATTGATAATTTGCCATCTCCGAAGACAAAGAAAGACGTGCAGAGTCTAACTGGGAAGCTTGCGACAATCACGCGGTTTTTGTCGAAAGCCGCAGAGCGACAGTTACCATTCTTCAATACTTTGAAGAATTGTTTAAAGAAAAAAGACTTCGTATGGACTCAGGAAGCAGAATCAGCCTTTCAGGAGATGAAAAAGGTGCTCGCAGAATTACCAACACTTACCGCGCCAGTATCAGGGGAAACGCTTACGCTATATCTTGCGGCATCAAAAGAAGCTATCAGCTCGGTTCTTATCGCAGATCGCGGAAAGGTAATCCATTTCCTTTTACTTATGAATTATTTATTTCGTATACAATTAATGCTGAGGTTTTCTCAGACGCAAATGCCGGTCTACTTCGTAAGCAAGACGCTGACAGCAAGTGAAGTAAATTATGCACCAATATAAAAGCTAGTATATGCGCTAATCCACACGGCGCGGCGTTTGCGCCGATATTTTCAAGCACACCCAGTTGTGGTTCTAATTGATCAGCCGATCAAGCAGGTTGGAAAATACCTAATTTGCGGCAATGACCGGGAATACCGCATTGACTAACGCAATCATCTTATGTTTCAGGTGCTGTATAAACCTGAAATCTCTGGCCGAATGGCTAAATGGGCTGTTGAGTTAGGAGAGCATGAAATAAATTTTTCTTCGCGAAGCGCGGTTAAGGGTCAAATACTTGCGGATTACCTAGCAGAGTTACCCACGGATGTCGAGGCATCGGCGGAACATCAGGATACGCCTACAACAACTTTGTCACCATGGGAGTTATACACCGATGGTGCCTACAGCGCAGCTGGCGCGGGTGCGGGTGTTATTTTAACTGGCCCAGATGGCGAAGAGCATACATATGCGCTGCGGTTTAATTTTTCCGTTACGAACAATGAAGCAGAATATGAGGCCCTGTTAGCAGGTATGCGCATTGCGCATAAATTAAATGTTAAAATTCTGCACGCTTATGTGGACTCAAAGCTGGTCTGCAGTCAAGTCAGCAGAGATTTTGAAGCACATGACATAGCCATGCAGCAATATTTATCGCTTGTTCATAACCTAGCTGACCAGTTTGAAGCTTTTCAAATCTCCCACGTAATGCGGGGGCAAAATAAGAAAGCGGATGCGCTTAGCAAATTGGCTGCTTTGGCCTTTGATCATCTGGGGAAGAAAGTTTATATAGAAGAACTACATGCGAAATCCATTATGATGATGCCTTTAGTGGCACCTGTTGAGGAATCCAGCTCAACATGGATGACATCAATCATTGCTTTTTTGCAGGATGGCACTTCGCCCGCGGATTCCGTTGAGGCAAAGAAAGTCCGCGTTAAGGCACCAATGTATGCCCTTGAGGGTGATGTCCTATATCGAAAGAATTATTTGGGGCCGCACTTAAGGTGCATTGGTCCGAAAGAGGCGGAGGAAGTTGTACGCGAGGTGCATGAGGGTGCATGCGCTCTTCATTCGGGGCACATGTCCATTGTGTCAAAAATTATGCGGCTAGGATATTATTAGCCCACCATGTACGTAGATACTGCACGCATAGTTAAGCAATGCGAATCGTGCCAAATACATGCGTCTATCAGCAGAGCACCTGCGCAACCAATGATCCCAGTCTCATCACCATGGCCATTCTGCAAATGGGCAATTGACATAGTCGGACCATTTCCAAAAGGCCGAGCTAATTTTATCATACATTTTATATCATATGCTGCTTGCATCAATATCTTACGCATACTCTGCACACGCAAGAAATATCAAATTCTTGATTGTTGCAATTGACTATTTCACGAAGTGGGTTGAAGCAAGACTGCTGGCAACAATTTCAGGAAAGAGGGTGCGAAATTTTGTATGGGAAGACATCGTTTGTCGATTCGGCATACCAAACGAAATTGTTAGTGATAACGGTACGCAGTTTTCGAGAGATCCTTTTCGCAGCTGGTGCGCGGAGCTTAATATTAAGAAAACTATTACATCCGTTGCGCACCCACAGGCGAATGGCCAGTGCGAGGTCACCAACTGGGATATAGTGGCTGGAATCAAAGCGTTGGTTGGGTGGATGAACTACCGAAGGTTTTATGGGTGCATAGAACAACACCCAAAGCAAACACTGGTGAGACTCCATTCAGTTTGGTATACGGGTCAGAAGCTGTTGTGCCCGCAGAGATTGGGGTACCAACGTTTCGCATACAGAATTTTGATGATAAAAATAACTCAGAAGCTTTGCGGGAAAATCTTAACTTGCTGGAAGAACGCAGACTCTCTACGGCGATAAACGAAGCCAATAATAAGCAGAAAATTGCAAAGTACTACAATCAGCGTGTGCGTTCGCGCTCTTATAAGTGCGGGGATTTAGTTTGGTGTCAGAATGACGCAAGTCATGCGGAGGATACTGGGAAATTGGGCCCCCGTTGGGAAGGTCCATACAGGGTAGCAAAAGCAAGCAACACCGGGGCATACCATCTCGAGACATTAGATGGAAAACCTGTGAAACGCACTTGGCACGCGACGTTATTGAAAAAATGTTATATGTAGCTGGATGGACCTGATCACTCCACTTTATTTTAGCATATTGTTTTTTCTATGTATTTTCCGTCCGTTTGGATGTGTCGCGGTTGTAATCATGACTAATGCCAATTAAGTATTTACTCGCGCATACTTTTGTTATCTATTTCTTTCTTTTTTGTATGCAGTTCCTGCCTACTTAAGGGGTGTCCTCTAGCCCCCGTGCGGCAGAAGCCTGTTTGGTTACAAGGCTAGACATTAACGGCAGGTGAAGGAAATTGGTTTTCCCCTAGCCAAGTGCCACGCAGACTAGATGGCTGCCAAGTTGAATTAAAAATACAAGCATTGGTTTGCTTGTATGTAATTACTCTCGCATTGGTTTGCTTGAAGAACTCTTAAGTATAAAAGCATTGGTTTGTTTTTAGTTGCGTTGCTTACCATACAGCTAAAGTGCACCTCTAGCACATGACAAAGCAATAACGCAGTAGCTTTTGAGTCTAAACTGTTAAAGGTAAATTGTTAAAGTATTGGTTTATTTTACGCAATACCTGCGTATGCGCATGTGTTTTGGTTAACTATGCGCATGGGCATGCGGTTCATTTTTTGTTTTGATTCGTGATAAATAAACAATTAATACATCAAGCATGCATAACACAAAAATATATACATGAATTCAGTTATTACAAGCCACAATTGTTTCAAATACCTGCCCAACACGGGACTTAGGGCTTCAAAAAAATGTAATTACAATTGCCTGCCTAAGCATAGGACTTACGGCGCAAGGGGCTAAGTGTTTAAACTAATAATCCTCCTTGAGGAACCCATCTACTAACATGTTCGGATCCGCAGCGAAGGAATTGATTAGGGGGATTGGGATGGCTGTGATGGCTTCTTCCGCTTCCATGAGCACCGCGACCGTACCCTCCTTCAATTTTTTCTGTACGATGTCAGGGTATGGTGGTGTCAGAGCGCAGGACTGGATCACCTATAGCACTACCTTGTTGACTTCATGGTCCTACACCGCGTCAACATAGGTGTTGAACTTGTCAGATACGGGTCCCGAGTCCATCACCTTCTGCGCAATGGTGGGAAGCGCGGTGCGAAGCTTTAACAAGTCCGCCTCTGCCAGCTCGCGACCAGTCACCGCGTCATCCTTCTCCCTAGTCACCCTTTCGAGCTCCAACCACAGGCGCTCCGCCTCCCCCTTGGCTTGGTCAACCACACCAACCAACTCGCGGTTTTTCTTCCTCTCCTCGATCAGGGCAGTTTTTGTTTCTGCCGCAGTTAGCTCTACCACCTTGCGAGCTTCTTCCGTAGCGTCCATGTCTTTCTTGACCTGATCAACCCCCACTTGCAGTAGCCTAGTTCTGTTTCTTTACGCAGGGCCAGTTGGTAAATATTAGTGGAGCGGTGGGCTTGATCCACAAACATACCGAAGAACACGAGGCCGTTTTGGATAAAGGCATTGTGCGCTTGGTTGAACGGCAGCGCGGCTAGCTGCTCGAGGAATTCAGCGGGAAAAATTTATTGCAGGAACGCAGATTGTTCTGCGGCATTTTTGACGGATGATTGAGTGAGTTGGTTGAGGTTGGCAAGGCAGAAGCTTCCATGAGGAGGAGTTGGCGTAGAATTGGAGTCCACATGTATTGCCTTGTCCCTTGACGTGGCGGTAGCTTCAAGCTCCGGATTGACTCGCGGTGGAGTCTGATGCATCTCCTCCACATGCTCTGCGTATTAGTAACTTGTTAGCACATGAATTGCGTACGCGGTGTTTACGCAGGGACGAGATGCTTACCAGTAGTGGGGGGAGGTAGATCCGCAGCATTTGGCTCCATGGGAACGAAGTTGTCGTTCCACATGTCCTCCCTCTGTTTGGGAGTGAGTTTCTTCTTCTTTTGCTGGGGTTGGGAGGCTTCGACGACCTTGCGCTTGTTGCCCGAGGTGGCAGGTGCTGGCTCTGCATTTTCGCCAGACTTCTCCTGCTCTAACTGTTCGTTAACATCTTGCTTGCGGAAGGAGATGCCTGCAATCTCCTCCGCAGTGAGTACTTTCTTCATCTTCATCTCTGCAAACATACACGCATGCGTTAAGAACATATAAATATATAGCAAACTGTTATGTTAGTACGTGTTTATACTATTCCTACCCTTGCCATCCGGAGCGACTATGGCTGGGTGCACATCCTTCCATGGCCAGTGCGCGGATATCTTTCCTAGCCGCAACATCACATTCCCATATGATCGATGCACAAGCTGTGCGTTCGCGCACTCCGCTAACAATTTTCTTTCATCCTCATCAAGGACGGGGGTCTTGTTCACATCCTTCCCCGCATTTTCGCACCAGATGAACGTTTGCGGGAAGTTGGCACCAACAACAGATTGGTCAATGTAAAAGAATGTTTCTTTCCAGTGACCCGCATTAGATTTGGGGGTTTTTGTGAAGTTTTGACGGGCAAAAAATGTGAACCACGACTTGTGGTGGTTTGCTAGGCAGTAGAGATGGCAGAATACTGTCACTAGGGGTACCTCGTTGAGTGCAACGCACCACATCTCAAACAGTACTATCTTTCCTATGGCGTATGGGTGTAGTTGACTTAATCCTACGCCGAAATGATCTAAAACGCCTAGAAAGAAGTCGGAAGGGAGAACCCTAAAGTTGCCATGCTTAAACGCATGCTCGTAAATGGCTACCTTCTTCTCCGGTGATTCATGGGCATGTTGATTAGATAGGGGTGGAACCAGATTGTACTTTGCTAACGGTGGGTATTGTTTCACTAACGAATCTATGTGCTTCTGCTCTATAATAGACACTACACTATCTACATATGTCTCGTTAGCCTTAGCCATTTTCTATAAAGTGATCGGAGAATAACTAACCTTTAAGAGTTGGCCAGAGTATTTCGGATTTGATCGGAATTGAAATTGACAGCGTATCGAGGAAGCTTGAGGCAGAAAAATGGAAATGTGTGTGAATTGGGTCTATTTATAGTGGAGATTGGGAGTAATGGGGAGATCGTGGCTGTACACGTGTAACGCAATCAACGGGTGGCATTTTATGTACGCTCGTGGATGTCAGTTGGGTACGGTTCACTATGAGCGCGTGGTTGACACGCGCCTGCCAACTACCACTTTACGTCTTGTCAGCCGAATGGGCTTCTGCGACAGTGACATGCATTTAATGACCTCGAAACGCACGCGGAAAATTAAATGCTAGCCGTTTTCTTGTTTTTTCTTTTTCGCTTAATAGTTTGATATCATATGTCTTGCGTCATATAACATCAAACTGGGGGGATGTAGTGACCCGACCAAATCAATATGGACGAGAACATTACATATGATTACATAGCGAGGTATTTGACCTCTATATGATACATTTTACAAACATTGCATTCGTTTTTAAAAGACAAACTTTCATTTCATCGAAAGTTGACAGGTATGCATATCATTTCATAATATCCAAACTATAAATGACATAATCCGTCATTTACTTGATAATAATTTCTAATGAACTTCAATGACTCGAATGCAACGTCTTTTGAAATATGTCATGAATGACTCCAAGTAATATCCTTAAAATGAGCTAATGCACAGCGGAAGATTTCTTTCAAACCTGAGAATAAACATGCTTTCAAGTGTCAACCAAAAGGTTGGTGAGTTCATTAGTTTATAGTAATCATTTCATTTTCATCATTTTAATAGACCACAAGATTTTCAGTATTATAAAACGTGCAGAAGTCCCATTCCAACTGCACAAAAAATATCTTTCATGTGAAGAACATCTGGTGAGGATTCAAAATATAATAGTAACCATCTGTGCCGGTCTTTCACCCCACGGCTGAATACATGTGCCTTCAAAATATAGAACCTCTGTGCTGGTCTTTACACCCCACGGCTGAACACATGTTTATAAAATATAGGACAACCGGTGCCAAAATGTCATAAATAATAAACCATCCACCCGGCTCGGGAGCACATACACTCTAACGGAAACCGGGGGCTAATGCGTGTCATAATAATCAACCCCAATCCTAGATAATTCTATCATAGAATGTAGTTAAGGTACTTGTGTCTATTGTGTCAAACATTTATAAAAGCGCATGTATTCTCAGTCCCAAAAATATATTGCAAAAGCATTTAAAAAGGGAGTAATGAAACTCACCATACAGTATTTCGTAGTAAAAATCATATAACATCATTGAGCAAGTGTAAGGTTGGCCTCAGATTCACGAACCTATATCATTTGTATATTTATTAATATACATAGTTGAAGTCGAACGAATATATATAAATTTATTAGTTATATCCTTTTTATATTACTAGTATATATATATATATATATGTATCATATATTCATTTTGTATATAAAAATATTAATTTTCGTTATGTTTTATGTATTTAAGATATATATCATTTGTATATTAATAACAGTAGTTATAATACTACTAAAATAATGTTGACAGTGGTCAAAAATGTTTATAATACTTAATATTATTAAATAAATAATAATGTTAATAATTGTATTAATAATAATAATAATAATAATAATAATAATAATAATAATAATAATAATATTGATGATAGTAAATGTAAAAATATTAATTTTTATTGTTAATGCTAATTATGATAATGATCTTAGTAACTACATAGTAATACTCATGATAACATAAATATTAATACTTATAATGATAATAATCCTAATATTGACTACGGTACTTATAATGATGATTATAATACTAATAATAATTATAGTACAAGTGGTAATAATAATATTAGTACTATTAATTATAATATGATAAAAGTACTAATAATAATACTTATAGTAATATTAGTGATAATAATAACAACAACCTAATTAGTAATATTTATGGTGATAATAATAACTATAGTTATGATAATAACACTTTATAATATGTAATTACTTTATTTTAGTAATACTAATAATTACTAAACCATAATATTAATAAGTATAATTGTGGTTATAATCGTGATAAAAACAATATTTGTTAGTTAATTCCTTTATTAGTAATAATAATAGTATTAATAGTTACAACACTTATAATTAGGATAATAATAATAATAATTACAATACTAATAATAATTATGATACTTAGTAATATTAGCAATAATTAATACTAACAATAATAATAATAGATAATAAAAAAAATGGTTATACCCTTTAATAAGCTTCCTAAAAAGAATTTCCCGCGACGGGGCTCGAACCCTTGACCATTCGTTTAACCGACAACACCTTGAACCAGTGGGCTGTGCCCGTTTTCCTGATTATAATTACAACCCTTTTATAATTAACCCGTCTGTTTTAGTTTCCCTTCCTTCATCTTCTTCAACAATCCAATCAACCAGAGACGAAGTCATGACAATCCAACAGGTTTTGAATTTAAAACACTTAGTTATAACAGAAGTAATCTTCGTTGTATCATTTAATTAATGGATAAAAAAATGCTTGCAACCGTCGCTGGATAAAAAAAAATATATAGAACATGGATTTTGATTTTGATATCTAGACGATTTTAGCTTTAAAACTCTACATGAAATATGTCACAAATCGTTCATAGAAACTTTAGAAACCAACAATTGAACTTAAATCAGAACAGCTAACTCGAATTCCTTGATGAATGAATCTGTTGACTTTTGACAATAAACTTTAACTCCACAATTTGGGTTCGTTATTAGAAATTGGGATGTGAAAACTTGTATAAAGTTTAAATGAACGTTTCCTAACAACTTAGCATTATTACTTTTTGAAAAAACATTACAAAATCGACTTTCGATGTTCTTGGTCAAGAACAGGGGTGTACGTGTAGGAAAAGAAAAAAAATCTGTTAAATTCTTTATTAAGCATCGATTTATAATTGTTAAGTGATAATTGAGGAGTGAATGAATTACCTAAGAACTGAGATAGATTAATTTATGCAACAATTTGGTGTCGACATAAGGAATCACCTAGTACCGAAAATAAATAAAAGAAATCAGAAAGTGATAAAGACGGCTAACAAATTTTTGGACTAGTTCTGTGCTTGGATTCGTTTACACAACAGATTCAGAGACAAGAATTAAAAGGTTGAAAGTGATTTAACACAGATTACATATCCCTCATTTACTATATGTATAAACTCATATATATATATATATATATATATATATATATATATATATATATATATATATATATATATATATATATATATATATATATATATATATATATATCCGTATCTGATTATATAAAATCTGATTATATCAGTAATTGTATTTATATATATTCGTATATATCTGTAATTATATTTAATTTAAATCCAATTAATAATTATTAATGTATTAATGATAATAATATTATTAACATTTATATTAATAATAATAATAATATTATAATACTAAATAATGATATTAATATCATTACCAAATATAATAAAATATATACTTCAAATAAAAATACAATTAATAATTTTAGTGTCACTGATATAATAATAATAATACTAATGATAATAATCATATTTATTGTGATGACCCGGAAATTTCCTCCCAAATTTAAACTTTAATCTTTATATGTTCCCGACACGATAAGCAAAATCTGTAATGTTGAGTCTCGAAAGTTTTGAAATCTATAATCAATTACCCTTTGACTATGTTTAACGATTCACGAATATTTATGTGTATACTGATATGTATATATAATATATATTTATTAGTTGAAAATGTTAACAAGTATTAGATATATAATACTTTACACGAACATCATAACTTGTATTAATTATATACTTATGTATATATATGGATATATATAGATTATATCTAACTTGAATATATTATAATTAAGTATCTCATTAAATATATTAACAATGAATTATATAAATAAAATGGGACTACTAACTTAAGGACTTCGGAACGATATATATATATATATATATATATATATATATATATATATATATATATATATATATATATATATATATATATATATATATATATATAATGCTTAACGACGTTATAACTTCTAAGTTAAAATTGTAACGACCCGGATTTTTCCAATCGTTTTATATTTATGAGATTAATATTTACATAAATTAAACCTTACCAACATGATAAGCAATCCAAATTATTCAGACTTGTGTTTTTGAAAAGAGTTTTACACAACGTTTGACCGTCCAATTTGACCGATGATATCACGAACTATATAACATACGATAATTATACGTTTGTGTATATATATGTATTTATATATATTTAACATGATCTAAGGATGGTTTAACATCTCATTGTGTACTAATGACAATGAGTTATAAGTATATTTTGAAACTACTAACTTAAGTTTTCAAAACGATAACTATACGTAATATTCTTTGATATATATACTTATAACCTATAATGCTTATACATGTATCGTATATATAATGTATTTAATCACTTTTTAAGGACTTAAATACATAAAACAATATAAGTATATTCACAAAAGATAGCTATATTTGAATTCTCATTCCGTTTCCTCAAGATTTCTATACGTATATCTAGGGTATATGTACCCGTATCATACCCAGCTTCTATATGTATTTACTATTAGTATATACACATCAAATCAACATCCTAATCAACATTATTACTGCCCTAGATATGAGGTAACTAGGATTTGTCAAGTAGCATGAATTATTAGTAAGAAAAGAAAATTAGGAATCCTTTTCTTTCTTTATAAACTAAAAACGTTTTTATGAATGAACACCATTTCTTCACTACATTTTCTCATACCTACACCCTCATTTCTCTCTTAAAATACTCCTAACTTCATACTTGATCATATCCAAGCATTTTACCCATCATTTAGCTTCAATTACAAGCCTTAAACACCATAAGAAAACTCTTTCAAGAACATATCAAAATAACCACCCATTTGAAGAAGTATACTTCCAACCTTTTGATCTAACTTCACCACTCTTTGATTCCAAGATTTTTTCTTATCTCTTACAGTAACTTTGTCCAAGTAACTTGAGGTAGTAACCTTGTTCATAATCTTGTTCAATTCATAATTATATAGCTATCTTATTTTATGTTGTAAAATTTTAACAACAAGAACATAGTTTGAATGATTTCAAACTTGTTTGCAAACTAAATAGATCCTTCTAACTTAACTTTTAAAACACTTCAAGACCTGTAATATATCATAATGATATGCTAACTTAACAAGATATAACTTGGTTTTACAAAGAACACCTTAAAAACTGAATCTACGTCGTCGGAGTGCAACCGGGGGCTGTTTTGGGTTGGATAATTAAAAACTATCTTGAACTTTGAATTGGAAGTTCATGTTCTGGAAAAATGATATTTCTTATAAATATGTTAACACATAAAAATTTCATGGTTTAACTCAAAGTGTAAGTATTTTTAGAAAAATGATCATTAAATGTTGTTTTTATGATGGAAAATGATCACTTTCATAAGTTTTACCAAAGTTTGACCTATAACCTGTGATTTTGATTACAAACTAAGGTATTTTCAGTTCATATTCTTAAAATTTGACTCGATTCAAGGAAATGACAAGTTGAACCAACAAAAACGGAGTTGTAATGAAGAAACTACGACTAAAACAAGATTGGGTATCCGAAGCTAGTTTAGCTACGAAAATATTTGGAGATAAAGTAAATTATTCATATCTTTTCTAATTAATATGATATTTTATATATAATTACTTATGATTTGATTTTATATATTTCAGGACCACCCGTAAACAACACGAGAAAATTAATCATAAGACCTCATGATTGTACGCAACACGTCATTTGACAACACGGTACTTTATGTACGCAACACGTCATTTGACAACATGGTACCATGGGTTGAGATTAATTCTGATCAATACGAATACGATGGGGTCTTTATTTATTTTATTGAGCAACTAATTGTGGACCACTAACATCGGACTGCTAACTACGGACTAAGAAAATATTAAAAGTATTATAAGTGTGTATATATATATATATATATATATATATATATATATATATATATATATATATATATATATATATATATATATATGTAACGATTACTTGAAAAGAAAATATGTTGATATATTATATATAGATATGGTTAGGTTCGTGATATCTATCGAAGACCAAGTCGAGTTAAATACCTTCAAGGCAAAAGTGAGTATATAGTCCCACTTTTAAACTCTAAATATTTCAGGATGAGAATACATGCATTTTATGATTTACGTTATGGACACAAGTGATTAAAAATATATATTCTACGTTGAGTTGTACCATTGGCATATCTCCCTGTAACTTGGTAACTACTATTTACATGCGGTATTGTAAACGCGAATCCTGTTGATAGATCTATCGGGCCTGACAACCCCAACCGGACTGGACGACCAGTATTCAACGGTTGCACAGTACTTCGTTTCGGTGCCTACACTTGGTACGGTTTAGTAAGATTTCATAATAAAGGGAATATGCGACGTTGATTAATTGTTAAGTATGGTTATCAAGTGCTCAACAACTTAGAATATTTTTATTAAAACGTTTATGTATATGAAATCTTGTGGTCTATATTTATAACGCTGCTAGCATTAAACCTATATCTCACCAACTTTATGTTGACGTTTAAAGCATGTTCATTCTCAGGTTCCTAGAAGTCTTCTGCTGTTTGAATATATGTTAGAGAAACCATGTGCATGGAGTCATACATGTTTTATTCGAGGAAGCATTGCATTCACAAAATCATCACCGTGCATTTATTTTGACTGCATTGTCAACGGAAGTATTCTTGTAAGCTGTTATTTACGGTAATTGTCTATATGTAGAAATCATCAGATGTCGAAAACATTGAATTTTAAATATTCTTTTATGGTATATCTTTTCAAAAGAATGCAATGTTTATAAAACGTATCATATAGAGGTCAAATGCCTCGCGATGTAATCATATTTTATTGTATTCGTCCCTATGGATTGGGTCGGGTCGTTTCATGTGGTATCAGAGTGGTGGTCTTAGCGAACCAGGTCTGCATTAGTGTGTCTAACTGATAAGTCGTTAGGTTGCATTAGTGAGTCTGGACTTCGACCGTGTCTGCATGTCAAAATTTTGCTTATCATTTTGTGTCGAAAATCATCTACTTATCATCTGTAGAAAATTGCCTGCTTATCATCTTAAGTCTAAACGCGTCTTACTGCATTCATTTCATGAATGGTGTATAGACAAAATTCATATCTTAGCGTATTTGCTAATTCATATCTACGCGTATCTGTTACTGTAAACTTTGTCTGACATATTCCGTAAATCCCTCCGTAATCTATGAGATCTTTTGTTCTATATATGTGGATATTCTATATAATTAAAATACCACCCGATAGCCGGAAAATCATTTCATATCGAAAAATCCTTTATTCAATCATACGAAATGGAACTCGTCACTAGTTGAAGTCCCTCGGATTCCGATATGGAATACCACTCAAGCTCCGAAAGCAGTGTGACCGGAATGGATCAACCAATCAGTCATCATCTATTTTAGATGGATTGGGGATGGGTTCGTAGCCTCCTCAATCATTGGAGACAAGAAGAAGGTGATCCCTTCCATCCACCAAATTGCCCTCTTGACGATGAACCTGAAGCACTTACCGGCGAACCTGTTCGAGAAACCATTTTCTCTCTCATTTCCAGAGTATCTCATCACGATTATATACTACATCAAATTCTAGATTTTATTTATCCGCTCGTCCGAACCGACAATCACCCCGGTGTAATAGAAGAAGTCAACGAGCTTCGTACTCGGGTAGTGGCTTTGGAGAATACGGTACGAAGGTTACAAACACCATCAGCAGCATCAGCAGCATAACCAGTACCGTCAATAACATCAACATCGCAAGCCTCAATACCCTAAGCACCAGCAGCATCACCAGCATCAACGTTATCACCATCATCAACATCATCAGGATCAATACCACCATCAACAATCACATCCGCATCACACGCCTCAATATCACCATCCGTACCTCAGATATCAATTTCACACGCACCATAGATACCAAGAAGTACCAACAACAACAAACGATGAAGTATTGATTCATAACTTCATCGGAGAAATATTCTATGGTGATTATGTAATCTCTAAAGACATAGAGATTACCTATTTCTGCCTTAACCATAAATCAGATGAGTGGACAGAAATGATAAAAGGAAGAGTAGAAACCCCGACAAGAATGATGCGTAAGGTACAAGCTAGACTTGTTTTACCAACAGCATCAGCAGTACCCTTAGCCTCACCAACACTGTCAGTGCTGTCAACATCGTTAGAATCGTCAGCAACTTTAACATCACAAGCTCCACCAGTTCAAGAATCATCGTGGACATCATCAATAACGCGTATATTGCATCAACGAGTTATGAAGTATTAACTCATTCTTCTGAAGAATTTATATAAATATTTTATATATATGAATTCGGAAACCAAAATAAATCTTTTCGTACTAAGCTATTAAGTATGAATTGAAAAAGGGTAGATACTACTCGTTTAAATTCATACCACAAATATGCAATGATGTACGTCCTTTGTTAGCAACTTAATCATCGTTAACTACAATCCCTGTTTCAATTCAATGAATTTCGTTTTATAATAAACCAAGTGTATTATTCAATAATATGTTTGATTTTACACTTTCATCTTCAATGTACTCGAAGCTTACTGGGAAACAACATTCATATCTTGCGAAGTTAGCAAGAGTTCAATGAGTATCAGCATGATTCACTAAGGAAATATATATAAGAATAAATAATGAAGTATTGATCCATAACTTCATTAATATTCTGTGAAGAATATGTGGTTCCTAATCGTTTTAGAGATTACTTATTCTAGCCCAAACCGAAAATCAAATGAGTCTAATATTATATTGACTTATTAAATTCATGATTACATCTGAAGAAGATATATATGTACATATTTTTTCATAAAGATTGTAATAAAATTCTCTGGTACAAAACATTACTTGTGAAATTTTTTTTAACGGGTAGGTAATACCCGAGAGATATATAAATTCACAATTAATATGATTATATTCTTCGACTCTGATTCAACAATCATCAACTATACTCACTACCTTCACAATAATATACATTCTTTCATAGAAATCAAAACAACCATTCTCATCCAAATTTGATTACGACAAAACGAAATCCAAGTCAAGACTTAACAGAAGACATCACTCTTAGGACTCTTACATCTTTCAAAACTATACTTTGACTTCAAAACTATGCTAGGACATCATTCGATTCTTGGAACCCAGAAAAATATTTGTATCATTCAAAGTCCTAAAACATCATATGTATATTAACAATTACAATCTATGATCAAACCCTTCGAAATTCCTGAAGACACTTCAAATAATGGACAATCGAGATGATGATCCAACCACACATTACCCGCAGTCTTGCACCTGAAAAGCTCTCGAAACCAAGGACATAATTTAAAACGTATCAGCGTTAAATCTTTTAGCATTTATTAGCAAAAATAACTTTGCGATTCCTTTTCAAAATAGCAAATTTTGTCACAGTTTCAGCAAGTCAACCTCGACTTTCCATTCGAAGTAGCCTTATTATAACCTGTAATACATACGATTACCCTTTTTTTACCAGGGAACCTTTTATATTCCACGGCATTATCAGCAGATGTACCAGCAACTCGTTACCCCTTTAGCGGAATCAACAATTGGTATTTTGAAATCTCGCAGCATTTCTATTTCGGCAGTTATATATATATATATATATATATATATATATATATATATATATATATATATATATATATATATATATATACACACACACACACCACGTCTATCCCCAAGAATTACATATTTCAAATGTGAAGTTTCTGAAAAATGCTCCAGTCTACGAATTAGTGCTATTAAGTTTTGGAAAAGACTGATAAAGTGGTAAAGACAGTAGACAACAATTACGGTCAGAAGTTTGACAATAAAGAATAATAGATTGGAAAAGCTCGAACGAAAAATTTGGTACTGGAAAACGGATTGAGCAAAGTATAAAGGAGGTCGTGGACAAATCACAATGACGAAATCTACCTTCAAAGGATTCAAATGATTCAGTGTCTGCTGAAACCGTTAGTAAGAACCTTACTCCTTATTCTAAACCTTCACAGACAGATTTTCCGGGTCATTCCCTGATCTTAGATATTCTAAGATATCATCGTATTTTTCATTATAAATATCTCCGATATTCCTGAAGATATATTCCCAACTATCCTCATCAAAAATCATTTATCTCTTCACAATATTTGCGTTACAACATAAAAGAAACTGTGTTAGTTTCTAAATTCTGAAAAATTCGAGTTTAAAATATGAATGTTTTTGTAGTGACCCGAACTTTTCCATGTTTATATATATTAATTGAGATTGATATTTACATGATTAAATGTTTCCAACATGTTAAGCAATCAAACTTGTTAAGACTTGATTAATTGAAATAGGTTTCATATAGACAATTGACTACCCAAGTTGACCGGTGATTCACGAACGTTAAAACTTGTAAAAACTATATGATGACATATATATGGTTATATATATAGTTAACATGATATTATGATAAGTAAACATATCATTAAGTATATTAACAATGAACTGCATATGTAAAAACAAGACTACTAACTTAATGATTTTGAAACGAGACATATATGTAACGATTATCGTTGTAACGATATTTAATGTATATATATCATATTAAGAGATATTCGTACATCATAATATCATGATAATATAATAATTTAAAATCTATTTTGATATTATAAACATTGGGTTAACAACATTTAACAAGATCGTTAACCTAAAGGTTTCAAAACAACATTTACATGTAACGACTAACGATGACTTAACGACTCAGTTAAAATGTATATACATGTAGTGTTTTAATATGTATTCATACACTTTTGAAAGACTTCAAGACACTTATCAAAATACTTCTACTTAACAAAAATGCTTACAATTACATCCTCGTTCAGTTTCATCAACAATTCTACTCGTATGCACCCGTATTCGTACTCGTACAATACACAGCTTTTAGATGTATGTACTATTGGTATATACACTCCAATGATCAGCTCTTAGCAGCCCATGCGAGTCACCTAACACATGTGGGAACCATCATTTGGCAACTAGCATGAAATATCTCATAAAATTACAAAAATATGAGTAATCATTCATGACTTATTTACATGAAAACAAAATTACATATCCTTTATATCTAATCCATACACCAACGACCAAAAACACCTAAAAACACTTTCATTCTTCAATTTTCTTCATCTAATTGATCTCTCTCAAGTTCTATCTTCAAGTTCTAAGTGTTCTTCATAAATTCCAAAAGTTCTAGTTTCATAAAATCAAGAATACTTTCAAGTTTGCTAGCTCACTTCCAATCTTGTAAGGTGATCATCCAACCTCAAGAAATCTTTGTTTCTTACAGTAGGTTATCATTCTAATACAAGGTAATAATCATATTCAAACTTTGGTTCAATTTCTATAACTATAACAATCTTATTTCAAGTGATGATCTTACTTGAACTTGTTTTCGTGTCATGATTCTGCTTCAAGAACTTCGAGCCATCCAAGGATCCATTGAAGCTAGATCTATTTTTCTCTTTTCCAGTAGGTTTATCCAAGGAACTTAATGTAGTAATGATGTTCATAACATCATTCGATTCATACATATAAAGCTATCTTATTCGAAGGTTTAAACTTGTAATCACTAGAACATAGTTTAGTTAATTCTAAACTTGTTCGCAAACAAAAGTTAATCCTTCTAACTTGACTTTTAAAATCAACTAAACAAATGTTCTATATCTGTATGATATGCTAACTTAATGATTTAAAACCTGGAAACACGAAAAACACCGTAAAACCGGATTTACGCCGTCGTAGTAACACCCGCGGGCTGTTTTTGGTTAGTTAATTAAAAAATATGATAAACTTTGATTTAAAAGTTGTTATTCTGAGAAAATGATTTTTATTATGAACATGAAACTATATCCAAAAATTATGGTTAAACTCAAAGTGGAAGTATGTTTTCTAAAATGGTCATCTAGACGTCGTTCTTTCGACTGAAATGACTACCTTTACAAAAATGACTTGTAACTTATTTTTCCGACTATAAACCTATACTTTTTCTGTTTAGATTCATAAAATAGAGTTCAATATGAAACCATAGCAATTTGATTCACTCAAAACGGATTTAAAATGAAGAAGTTATGGGTAAAACAAGATTGGATAATTTTTCTCATTTTAGCTACGTGAAAATTGGTAACAAATCTATTCTAACCATAACTTAATCAACTTGTATTGTATATTATGTAATCTGGAGATACCATAAACACGTATACAATATTTTGACCTATCATGTCGACACATCTATATATATTTCGGAACAACCATAGACACTCTATATGTGAATGTTGGAGTTAGCTATACAGGGTTGAGGTTGATTCCAAAATATATATAGTTTGAGTTGTGATCAATACTGAGATACGTATACACTGGGTCGTGGATTGATTCAAGATAATATTTATCGATTTATTTCTGTACATCTAACTGTGGACAACTAGTTGTAGGTTACTAACGAGGACATCTGACTTAATAAAGTTAAAACATCAAAATATATTAAAAGTGTTGTAAATATATTTTGAACATACTTTGATATATATGTATATATTGTTATAGGTTCGTGAATCAACCAGTGGCCAAGTCTTACTTCCCGACGAAGTAAAAATCTGTGAAAGTGAGTTATAGTCCCACTTTTAAAATCTAATATTTTTGGGATGAGAATACATGCAGGTTTTATAAATGATTTACAAAATAGACACAAGTACGTGAAACTACATTCTATGGTTGAATTATCGAAATCGAATATGCCCCTTTTTATTAAGTCTGGTAATCTAAGAATTAGGGAACAGACACCCTAATTGACGCGAATCCTAAAGATAGATCTATTGGGCTTAACAAACCCCATCCAAAGTACCGGATGCTTTAGTACTTCGAAATTTATATCATATCCGAAGGGTGTCCCGGAATGATGGGGATATTCTTATATATGCATCTTGTTAATGTCGGTTACCAGGTGTTCACCATATGAATGATTTTTATCTCTATGTATGGGATGTGTATTGAAATATGAAATCTTGTGGTCTATTATTATGATTTGATATATATAGGTTAAACCTATAACTCACCAACATTTTTGTTGACGTTTTAAGCATGTTTATTCTCAGGTGATTATTAAGAGCTTCCGCTGTCGCATACTTAAATAAGGACGAGATTTGAAGTCCATGCTTGTATGATATTGTGTAAAAACTGCATTCAAGAAACTTATTTTGTTGTAACATATTTGTATTGTAAACCATTATGTAATGGTTGTGTGTAAACAGGATATTTTAGATTATCATTATTTGATAATCTACGTAAAGCTTTTTAAACCTTTATTGATGAAATAAAGGTTATGGTTTGTTTTAAAATGAATGCAGTCTTTGAAAAACGTCTCATATAGAGGTCAAAACCTCGCAACAAAATCAATTAATATGGAACGTTTTTAATCAATAAGAATGGGACATTTCAGTTTTGAAGTAGTGTTGAAAACTGAAGCATGAATTAGTATAATATAATGACACTTGATCAACGTGATTATATTACAGTAATTCATGCTGAGTTTCTAAATGGAACATAATGATTCACAGATCATAACGTCATCATGTGCCATGTTACATAACTCTTACATTCTACCCAATCTCCAAACATATTAAGAACATATCTCCTTGATAATTCTATCTTTTTGGACATTCCGGTAACTTACCAAATCAAGATCGTGCAATTACTATTTCTTTCTTAGAACATTAACTATGTTTATTTCAAAATCCATACCTACGAATTCCGAACCATTATTCGCTTGACTCGAAGTCGGGAAGAGGAAACAGAAGTATGGAACTGTTGAATATAAAAGAAAAGATAAAGCTCGACAACAACAAATAAATTACAAACCGTGTATATCAATACGTATTATAACGTAAAGGCACGGGAGAATTAACAATACTATAACCCCAAGGTAATAGTAGAAATAAATAAAATCCTCCGGAGGTAGATGAAAAAGAAGAATGACAGAGATGAAAGTTAAGAGTATATCCAGGATCAGTACTGGATGAAGCATACTGATAAATGTTTTAAAGTATGAATTGAGGGAGGAAGAATAGAAGGTATGAGTTGTAAGGAAATGGAGGGAGGTGGATTTATAGTAAAAGATCTGACAGAGCAATCAAAATAGATGATCGCATTTAAAGCGGATTCTAATTTCCTTGATTATCGAAGAATCAAATCTCATTATGAAGATTTTACTCCAAATCTCTTGAACTTGGAAATCAATCCTATCTTCGTCAAAAGATATGACGAATCTATACCTACTCATTTCACCCTTTGGTGATAGCCTCACTCGCACTCTTCACAAAAATCAAATTACTTTATCTATATTACTTGATGATAATAAAACTCTAATTTCTAACTCGTATACGTCATGAAAACATACTTATTGTCAGCCATGACCATCCCATTCAAATTTCGGGACGAAATTTATTTAACGGGTAGGTACTGTAACGACCCGGATTTTTCCAATCGTTTTATACTTATGAGATTAATATTTACATAAATTAAACCTTACCAACATGATAAGCAATCCAAATTATTGAGACTTGTGTTTTTGAAAAGAGTTTTACACAACGTTTGACCGTCCAATTTGACCGATGATATCACGAACTATATAACATACGATAATTATACGTTTGTGTATATATATGTATTTATATATATTTAACATGATCTAAGGATGGTTTAACATCTCATTGTGTACTAATGACAATGAGTTATAAGTATATTTTGAAACTACTAACTTAAGTTTTCAAAACGATAACTATACGTAATATTCTTTGATATATATACTTATAACCTATAATGCTTATACATGTATCGTATATATAATGTATTTAATCACTTTTTAAGGACTTAAATACATAAAACAATATAAGTATATTCACAAAAGATAGCTATATTTGAATTCTCATTCCGTTTCCTCAAGATTTCTATACGTATATCTAGGGTATATGTACCCGTATCATACCCAGCTTCTATATGTATTTACTATTAGTATATACACATCAAATAAACATCCTAATCAACATTATTACTGCCCTAGATATGAGGTAACTAGGATTTTTCAAGTAGCATGAATTATTAGTAATAAAACAAAATTAGGAATCCTTTTCTTTCTTTATAAACTAAAAACGTTTTTATGAATGAACACCATTTCTTCACTACATTTTCTCATACCTACACCCTCATTTCTCTCTCAAAATACTCATAACTTCATACTTGATCATCTCCAAGCATTTTACCCATCATTTAGCTTCAATTACAAGCCTTAAACACCATAAGAAAACTCTTTCAAGAACATATCAAAATAACCACCCATTTGAAGAAGTATACTTCCAACCTTTTGATCTAACTTCACCACTCTTTGATTCCAAGATTTTTTCTTATCTCTTACAGTAACTTTGTCCAAGTAACTTGAGGTAGTAACCTTGTTCATAATCTTGTTCGATTCATAATTATATAGTTATCTTATTTTATGTTGTAAAATTTTAACAACAAGAACATAGTTTGAATGATTTCAAACTTGTTTGCAAACTAAATAGATCCTTCTAACTTAACTTTTAAAACACTTCAATACCTGTAATATATCATAATGATATGCTAACTTAACAAGATATAACTTGATTTTACAAAGAACACCTTAAAAACTGAATCTACGTCGTCGGAGTGCAACCGGGGGCTGTTTTGGGTTGGATAATTAAAAACCATCTTAAACTTTGAATTAAAAGTTCATGTTCTGGAAAAATGATATTTCTTATTAATATGTTAACACATAAAAATTTCATGGTTTAACTCAAAGTGTAAGTATTTTTAGAAAAATGATCATTAAATGTTGTTTTTATGATGGAAAATGATCACTTTCATAAGTTTTACCAAAGTTTGACCCATAACCTGTGATTTCGAATACAAACTAAGGTATTTTTAGTTCATATTCTTAAAATTTGACTCGATCCAAGGAAGTGACAAGTTGAACCAACAAAAACGGAGTTGTAATGAAGAAACTACGACTAAAACAAGATTGGGTATCCGAAGCTAGTTTAGCTACGAAAATATTTGGAGATAAAGTAAATTATTCATATCTTTTCTAATTAATATGATATTTTATATATAATTACTTATGATTTGATTTTATATATTTCAGGACCACCCGTAAACAACACGAGAAGATTAATCATAAGACCTCATGATTGTACGCAACACGTCATTTGACAACACGGTACTTTATGTACGCAACACGTCATTTGACAACATGGTACCATGGGTTGAGATTAATTCTGATCAATACGAATACGATGGGGTCTTTATTTATTTTATTGAGCAACTAATTGTGGACCACTAACATCGGACTGCTAACTACGGACTAAGAAAATATTAAAAGTATTATAAGTGTGTATATATATATATATATATATATATATATATATATATATATAATGATTACTTGAAAAGAAAATATGTTGATATATTATATATATATATATGGTTAGGTTCGTGATATCTATCGGAGACCAAGTCGAGTTAAATACCTTCAAGGCAAAAGTGAGTATATAGTCCCACTTTTAAACTCTAAATATTTCGGGATGAGAATACATGCATTTTATGATTTACGTTATGGACACAAGTGATTAAAAATATATATTCTACGTTGAGTTGTACCATTGGCATATCTCCCTGTAACTTGGTAACTACTATTTACATGCGGTATTGTAAACGCGAATCCTGTTGATAGATCTATCGGGCCTGACAACCCCAACCGGACTGGACGACCAGTATTCAACGGTTGCACAGTACTTTGTTTCGGTGACTACACTTGGTACGGTTTAGTAAGATTTCATAATAAAGGGAATATGCGACGTTGATTAAATGTTAAGTATGGTTATCAAGTGCTCAACAACTTAGAATATTTTTATTAAAACGTTTATGTATATGAAATCTTGTGGTCTATATTTATAATGCTGCTAGCATTAAACCTATATCTCACCAACTTTATGTTGACGTTTAAAGCATGTTTATTCTCAGGTTCCTAGAAGTCTTCCGCTGTTTGAATATATGTTAGAGAAACCATGTGCATGGAGTCATACATGTTTTATTTGAGGAAGCATTGCATTCACAAAATCATAACCGTGTATTTATTTTGACTGCATTGTCAACGGAAGTATTCTTGTAAACTGTTATTTACGGTAATTGTCTATATGTAGAAATCATCAGATGTCGAAAACATTGAATTTTAAATATTCATTTATGGTATATCTTTTCAAAAGAATGCAATGTTTATAAAACGTATTATATAGAGGTCAAATGCCTCGCGATGTAATCATATGTTATTGTATTCGTCCCTATGGATTGGGTCGGGTCGTTTCAAAAATAAATATATATGTATTGTATTAAGATGTATTAATACACAGTTTCTAGATATATTTACTATTGGAATATACTAATAGAAAAACATCATTTTCAACCTTTTATCATGGAAAAAGACATGTTTGTTATTACATATGACTCATGAGACATCTTTAGAAATCAATACAAGGACATTTTATACCCGTATTATACCCGTATAATACACAGTTTCTAGATGTATTTACTATTCGTATATACAAATAGTAAAACATCATTTTCAACTTTTTTTTAATTATGGAGGAACATGTTTAGACAAAGTTTAACATTTAGTGTCAAGTAGTTTAGCTAAATTACAACTTGAAAATCTATTTTGATTCCATTCCAAAATCTTGATATTACATATACATGTATATTCATTTTATTTTTCCATCATTACTTCATAAATTCTCTTAAAAATCTATCCTCTTTAAACACCTACTCAAAGAACACTCTAAATTCCAGCAAATTAATCTTCATCATCTTTAAAAACTACTTCAAGAATCAAGCCCTAATCATCTCATAATAATCATTCAAGAACACTTCATGAAGATCATCCATTTCAAGTCTATACTTTCAATCTTTTGAACCCATTTCAAAAACTCTTTGAAGATCAAGAATTATACTTCCTTTCTAGTAGCTTTATCTAAGTAACTTGAGGTAGTAATCTTATTCATAATCTTATTCGATTCATATTCATAAAGCTATCTTATTTTGAGTTATAAATTATAACAACAAGAACATAGTTTGAATGATTTCAAACTTGTTCGCAAACTAAATAGATCCTTCTAACTTGACTTTTAAAATACTTCAAGACCTGTATTATATCATAATGATATGCTAACTTAATAAGATACAACTTGTTTTTACAAAGAACATCTTAAAACTGAATCTACATCGTCGAAGTGCAACCGAGGGCTGTTTTGGGTTGGATAATTAAAAACCATTTTAAACCTTGATTTGGAAGTTCATATTTTGGAAAAATGATATTTCTTATGAATATGTTAACACATAAAAATTTCATGGTTTAACTCAAAGTATAAATATTTTTATCTAGATGTTGTTTTTATGACGAAAATGATCACTTTCATAAGATTCACCCAAGTTTGACCTATAACCTGTGATTTCGAATACAAACCAAGGCATTTATAGTTCATATTCATAAATAATGACTCGATCCAAGGAAGTAGCAAGTTGAACCAACAAAAACGGATTTGTAATGAAGAAACTACGGCTAAAACAAAATCGGGTATCCGAAGCTAGTTTAGCTACGAAAATATTTTGACTAAAATCAAACTAATCATATCTTGACTAATTAACATGATATTTTATATATATTTACTCATGATTTGATTTTACATATTTTAGGGCCACCCGTAAACAACACGAGAAGATTAATTGTAAGACCTCATGATTGTACACAATACGTCATTTGACAACACGGTACTTTATGTACGCAATACGTCACTTAACAACATGGTACCATGGGTCGAGATTAATTCTGATCAATACGAATACGATGGGGTCTTTATTTATTTTATTGAGCAACTAATTGTGGACCACTAACATCGGACTGCTAACTACGGACTAATAGATATTAAAAGTATTATAAGTATATATGTAACGATTATTTGAAAAGAAAATATGTTAATATATTATATATATGGTTAGGTTCGTGATATCTATCAGAGACCAAGTCGTGTTAAATATCTTCAAAGCAAAAGTGAGTATATAGTCCCACTTTTAAACTCTAAATATTTCGGGATGAGAATACATGCATTTTATGATTTACGTTATGGACACAAGTGATTAAAAATATATATTCTACGTTGAGTTGTACCACTGGCATACTTCCCTGTAACTTGGTAACTACTATTTACATGCGGTATTGTAAACGCGAATCCTGTTGATAGATCTATCGGGCCTGACAACCCCAACCGGACTAGACGACCAGTATTCAACGGTTGCACAGTACTTCGTATCGGTGACTACACTTGGTACGGTGTAGTGAGATTTCATAATAAAGGGAATATGCGACGTTGATTAAATGTTAAGTATGGTTATCAAGTGCTCAACCACTTAGAATATTTTTATTAAAACGTTTATGTATATTAAATCTTGTGGTCTATATTTATAACGCTGCTAGCATTAAACCTATATCTCACCTACTTTATGTTGACGTTTTAAGCATGTTTATTCTCAGGTTTGAAAGAAATCTTCCGCTGTGCATTAGCTCATTTTAAGGATATTACTTGGAGTCATTCATGACATATTTCAAAAGACGTTGCATTCGAGTCATTGAAGTTCATTAGAGATTATTATTAAGTAAATGATGGATTAGATCATTTATAGTTGGATATTATGAAATGGTATGCATACCTGTCAACTTTCGATGTAATAAGAGTTTGTCTTTTAAAAACGAATGGAATATTTGTAAAATGTATCATTTAGAGGTCAAGTACCTCGTGATGTTATTAACTATTGTGAATCGTTTATAATCGATATGGACTTCGTCCGGATGGATTAGGAGCGGTCCTTTCATTTATAATAAAATTCATATCTATAGATTATATATACATATTTAAATTAGTATTAATACTACTAATAATATGATAGTTTGTACATAACGAAGTTCATATTTGTATCATAATCGTATTAATATTGATATTTATTTTGATAATAATGAAAGTATTTATAACAATTATATATATATTTGTACTTGTGATATAATACCATTTATTATTGATGTAATATTATATAATATGATGACATTCACCGAATAGTTAATATTTATATATTTAATAAGACTCATATATTGATTCTTAATAACATGTATATATATACACATTTCACAATAGCATGTTTTATTAAGTAGATTTTTATCTAAAACGAAACAATATAACGTTATATGATTAATACCTTGTTAACGTTTTCAAGTCATGTAATAATTTCATAACTTATTTTCATATCAACCAACCGTTAACTGTTTTGCTAATATCACTCAATTTAATATTCACACATATGTATATAATCATACATATCCATTTACACATAAATGTTCATGAATCGCCAGGCACGGTCAAAGGGTATTTGATTACATGAATATAGTTTCAAACTTTTCGAGACTAAACATTACAGATTTTGCTTATCATGTTGGAAACATATAAAGTTTAAAGTTTAAATTTGGTTAGAAATTTTCGGGTCATCACAGTACCTACCCGTTAAAGAAATTTCGTCCCGAAATTTGATTGGGATGGTCATGACTGACAACAAGTATGTTTTCATGACCCATACGAGTTGAAAATTAAAGTTTTATCATCATTGAGTATTGTGGATAAAACAATTTAATTACGCGAAGAGTATAAGTGAAGCTATCGTAGGAGAGTGAACTGAATAAATGTATATTCATTTTAATCGATGACGTAGTTATGATTGGTTTCCGGAATTCATGAAATTTAAAGAAAGTTTTTGAAATCCGAAAGATTTGATGCTTCGAAAAATAAGGAAATTAAGATCTCTATAATTAAATTCGGTGATCTGTTTTGATTGCTTTATCGGATATTTTACTATAATCCACTCCCTTCGTTTCCTTTATATTTTGGAGTTTCATACTTTTGTTTTCTCTTCCCGTCTTTAAGTTAAACGAATAATGGTCCAGAATTTGTAGGTATGGAGATTTCGAAAGAACATAACTAATGTTCTAATAGAGTTTGTAATAGCATGACCTTGATTTGTTAATTTACCAGAATTCAAGAGAAAAGATAGAACTATCAAGAAGATATGTTTTTGATATGTTTGGAGATTAGGTAGAATGTAAGAGTCGTTTAACATAGCACGTGATGATGGTACTGTGAATCATCACGTTTCATTAGAAACTCAGCATGAATTACTGTAATATGATCACGTTGATCAAGTGTCATTATATTATACTAACTTATGCATCAGTTCTCAACATTACTTCAAAAACATTCATATTTTAATTTCGAAGGTTCACAGAATATAGAGACTAAAACAGTTTCCTTTTATGATATAATACGGATAGCGCAGATAGATAATTAATATCCAACGAGAATATTTATGAAGATATCTTCAGAAGTATTGAGGATATTTATTATGAAAGATACGATAATATCTTAGAATTTTAGATTTACGTGTGATGAAGAAATTCATTCACAATGATTTAGAACAATTACGGAACAAGGCATTTGCTAAAGATTTCATCAGAAACAGAATCATCTGGATTCTTTATGTACAAGTTTAGTCCTTGTAATTTGTTCAGAGTCTCCTTCATGGTTTTCTCAATCCGGTTTCCAGTTCCAACTTTTCCGAGCTTTGCCAATATACTATTCTTTATCTTTATACCTTCGATGGTTAAGGTCGTGTACAGTTTTTGCTGCTGTATTCAGCTTATACAGTTTTTGCTACTGTATTCAGCTTATACAGTTTTTGCTGCTGTATTTAGCTTTTTCAGAATTTGGAGTATTGATTTGTAGACTAGGTGCTTTTCAGAATTTCAGAATGGAAGATCATAATTCTAATAGCTAAATGTTATACATATAACTGTTGATGTAGATATGCTGTGAGTTTTCAAAATACTGATTGCTGATTCCCGGTTGTTGATATGGCATTTCTCGTTACAAGGTGTAGATGAGTATATGATAGGATTTCACTGAATATTGTGATTTTTCGGGAAATCAAAGATCAACGGAGTTGTTGGTAAATTTACTGCTAATGTGGTAATATATAAACGGTTTCCCGGTAATAATGATGAAGGAATAATTGTTATAGTAAGGTTGATTCGTATTAAACAAATGAAGTTAATTTGCTGAAGCTGTCACAAAATTGGCTAATTTGAAAAGAAATTGCGTTGCGATTTTCGGAAATAACAATGGCAAGAAGCTAGCACAGATACGTGTTAAACATTTATATAGATTCCGAGAATTTTTCAGGTGCATAACTATATGTATAAATCTTTCCTTCCGTAGATGAAGTGCGGTTGGTTCATCTTCTCAATTGAGCTATTTTCAAGAATCATGAAAGATTTGAACGCAGATTGTAATCGTCGAGATACAGATGAGGTTTAAGATGAAATCAAGTGGCAACTTGAAGAACTACTTAGTTTCAAATGTTATAATCAATATTTTAATTCATTTTAATTGTCCACTGTTGGTAGTCCTCAGTTGATTAGTCCACAGTTAGCTAGGAACAGTTAGCTAGGATTTTGTTAACGTGGATTCTTAACAAAATTTATCATAGTTAATTTGTTTGTTTCTAACAAATTTTATTCCGTCAAATGTTTTCTTCATTATGCCATTGTTGGATTCTGATAGGTCAAAATTCAAATATGAAATTTGAATGGAAATGGATATTCTGTGGTAAACGGATTCATTTATCTGTGGATGTAAGTAGGATAGGAAATGACTGTTGAATCAGATTTAAAGAATGTACAGTGTAACTTATTAATGCGAAATCTTAAATATTCCTCGGGTATTACCTACCCGTTAAAATAGTTTCATCATTAACAGTTTGTACGAAAGAATTTTTAATCACAATCTTTATGAAAATATATATACATATATATTTTCTTCAGATGTAATTATGGATTTAATGAGTCAATATAATATTAGACTCATTTGATTTTCGATTTGAGCTAGAATAAGTAATCTCTAAAACTATTAGGAACCACATATTCTTCGCAAAATATTAATGAAGTTATGGATCAATACTTCATCGTTAATTATTAGGATCCACATATTCTTCGCAGAATATTAATGAAGTTATGTTTCAATACTTCATCGTTAATTATTAGGATCCACATATTCTTCGCAGAATATTAATGAAGTTATGGTTCAATACTTCATTGTTAATTGCTGTTGGTACTCCTTGGTATCCATGGTGCGTATGATGTTGATGTTCGTGGGACAGATTGTGAAATTGAGGCTTGGGATGCGGATGTTGTTTTTGGTGGGACTATTGATGCCGGTAATGTTGCTGAAGCTGGTACGTTTTGTACTATATTTTTCCAAGCTACAACTCGGGTGCGAAGCTCGTTGACTTCTTCTATTTCGGGATGACTGTCGGTAGGAACGAGTGAGTGAATAAGGTTTTGAATTTAAGATAATATATAATCATGGCGAGATATTCGGGTAATGAGAGTGAAAATGGTGTTTCTAATAGGTTCACCGGTAAGTACTTCAGGTTCTTTGCCAAGAGGGGAATGTGGTGGATGGAAAGTATCGCATTCTTCTCGTCTCCATTGATTGAGTCGACTACGAACTCATCAGACGAATTGGGGATGGCTGATTGATTGATTCATTCTAGTGACGCTGCTTTCGGAGCTGGACTGGGACTCCATATCGGAATCCGAGGGACTTGAACTAATTGTGAGTTCCTTTTCATACGATTGAATAAATAATTTTTCGATATGAAATGATTTTCGGATATCGGATGGTATTCTAATTACACAGAATACCTATACATAGTACAGAAGATCCCGTAGATTATGAAGGGATTTAAGGAAACGTGTCAGATAAAGTCTACAGTAGCAGATACGCTAAGATATGAATTTTTGTCTATACACTATTCATGCAGTCAATACAGTAAGATGTGTCTAGACTAAGAATGATAAGCAGATAATTTTTGACAAGAATGATAAGAAAAACTTTTGACATGCGGGCCAGGTTGAAGTCCAGACTCATTAATATAACCTAACAACTACTAGATCGAAGTCCAGACTTCACTAATGCATCCTAACAACTCCTAGTTAGACACACTAATGTCGACCTGGTTCGATACGACCACCGCTCTGATACCACCTGTAGTGCCCCGACCAAATTCATATGGACGAGAACATTACATATGATTACATCGCGAGGTATTTGACCTCTATATGATACATTTTACAAACATTGCATTCGTTTTTAAAAGACAAACTTTCATTTCATCGAAAGTTGACAGGTATGCACACCATTTCATAATATCCAAACTATAAATGACCTAATCCGTCATTTACTTGATCATAATTTCTAATGAACTTCAACGACTTGAATGCAACGTCTTTTGAAATATGTCATGAATGACTCCAAGTAATATCCTTAAAATGAGCTAATGCACAGCGAAAGATTTCTTTCAAACCTGAGAATAAACATGCTTTCAAGTGTTAACCAAAAGGTTGGTGAGTTCATTAGTTTATAGTAATCATTTCATTTTCATCATTTTAATAGACCACAAGATTTTCAGTATTATAAAACGTGCAGAAGTCCCATTCCAACTGCATAAAAAATATCTTTCATATGAAGAACATCTGGTGAGGATTCAAAATATAATAGTAACCATCTGTGCCGGTCTTTCACCCCACGGCTGAATACGTGTGCCTTCAAAATATAGAACCTCTGTGCCGGTCTTTACACCCCACTGCTGAACACATGTTTATAAAATATAGGACAATCGGTGCCAAAATGTCATAAATAATAAACCATCCACCCGGCTCGAGAGTTCATACGCTCTAACGGAAACCGGAGGCAAATGCGTGTCATAATAATCAAACCCAATCCCAGATAATTCTATCATAGAATGTAGTTAAGGTACTTGTGTCTATTATGTCAAACATTTATAAAAGCGCATGTATTCTCAGTCCCAAAAATATATTGCAAAAGCATTTAAAAAGGGAGTAATGAAACTCACCATACAGTATTTCGTAGTAAAAATACATATAACATCATTGAGCAAGTGTAAGGTTGGCCTTGGATTCACGAACCTATATCATTTGTATATTTATTAATATACATAGTTGAAGTCGAACGAATATATATAAATTTATTAGTTATATCCTTTTTATATTACTAGTATATATATATATATATATATATATATATATATATATATATATATATATATATATATATATATATATGTATCATATATTCATTTTGTATATAAAAATATTAATTTTCGTTGTGTTTTATGTATTTAAAATATATATCATTTGTATATTAATAACAGTAGTTATAATACTACTAAAATAATGTTGATAGTGGTCAAAAATGTTTATAATACTTAATATTATTAAATAAATAATAATGTTAATAATTGTATTAATAATAATAATAATAATAATAATAATAATAATAATAATAATATTGATGATAGTAATTGTAAAAATATTAATTTTTATTGTTAATGATAGCATTATGATAATGATCTTAGTAACTACATAGTAATACACATGATAACATAAATATTAATACTTATAATGATAATAATCCTAATATTGACTACGGTACTTATAATGATGATTATAATACTAATAATAATTATAGTACAAGTGGTAATAATAATATTAGTACTATTAATTATAATATGATACAAGTACTAATAATAATACTTATAGTAATATTAGTGATAATAATAACAACAACCTAATTAGTAATATTTATGGTGATAATAATAACTATAGTTATGATAATAACAAATTATAATATGTAATTACTTTATTTTAGTAATACTAATAATTACTAAACCATAATATTAATAAGTATAATTGTGGTTATAATCGTGATAAAAACAATATTTGTTAGTTAATTCCTTTATTAGTAATAATAATAGTATTAATAGTTACAACACTTATAATTAGGATAATAATAATAATTACAATACTAATAATAATTATGATACTTAGTAATATTAGCAATAATTAATACTAACAATAATAATAATAGATAATAAAAAAAATGGTTATACCCTTTAATAAGCTTCCTAAAAAGAATTGCCCGCGACGGGGCTCGAACCCTTGACCATTCGTTTAACCGACAACACCTTGAACCAGTGGGCTGTGCCCATTTTCTTGATTATAATTACAACCCTTTTATAATTAACCCGTCTGTTTTAGTTTCCCTTCCTTCATCTTCTTCAACAATCCAATCAACCAGAGACGAAGTCATGACAATCCAACAGGTTTTGAATTTAAAACACTTAGTTATAACAGAAGTAATCTTCGTTGTATCATTTAATTAATGGATAAAAAAAATGCTTGCAACCGTCGCTGGATAAAAAAAATATATAGAACATGGATTTTGATTTTGATATCTAGACGATTTTAGCTTTAAAACTCTACATGAAATATGTCACAAATCGTTCATAGAAACTTTAGAAACCAACAATTGAACTTAAATCAGAACAGCTAACTCAAATTCCTTAATGAATGAATCTGTTGACTTTTGACAATAAACTTTGACTCCACAATTTGGATTCGTTATTAGAAATTGGGATGTGAAAACTTGTATAAAGTTTAAATGAACGTTTCCTAACAACTTAGCATTATTACTTTTTGAAAAAACATTACAAAATCGACTTTCGATGTTCTTGGTCAAGAACAGGGGTGTACGTGTAGGAAAAGAAAACAAAATCTGTTAAATTCTTTATTAAGCATCGATTTATAATTGTTAAGTGATAATTGAGGAGTGAATGAATTACCTAACAACTGAGATAGATTAATTTATGCAACAATTTGGTGTCGACATAAGGAATCACCTAGTACCGAAAATAAATAAAAGAAATCAGAAAGTGATAAAGACGGCTAACAAATTTTTGGACTAGTTATGTGCTTGGATTCGTTTACACAACAGATTCAGAGACAAGAATTAAAAGGTTGAAAGTGATTTAACACAGATTACATATCCCTCATTTACTATATGTATAAACTAGTGAAATGACCCGTGAAATCACGGGGTTGTTTAAACGAAATAATTTAATGATATGTTTTAGTTATTAAGTGAATGTAATTGCTAAAATCATTTATTTTAATGACCCGTTTTACTAAGAAACTTGTCGTTTCTTTAGAAATATATAGAGACATGTATTAACTGATACATATGTAACATAATTAATCTCGTAAAAAGAATTCATATTTGAATATTAATAATATAATGATTATAATAAAAATAAAATAATAATGATAATAAAGTTTTGCTCAAAGTTCACGGTATAGTTAAATTGATTTTTTTCAATGATACCTAAATATTTATCTTTACAATGATGATTAGAGTCATTTACAGTTGTTCCATATGGAAAGCAAATCAAATTCGTAATTTAAGGATTTATCTTGACAATAAATTTGGGATACGGTTTATCCTCAAAATATTTGAATTACATTTATTATTATTATAAACGTTAGTAATTGACAATGTCAAATTGATAAAGTCAAACTATAACCGTGATTTGAATTGAATATATAACATTTCACGATATAAATATATAAAGAAATTTTCTATAAAAGATAGAAAAGATAGATGCCATAATGCATAAATAAAATTGCGTAATATTATGAGAATAATTAGGATGTGATATATTCTATAATTAATATTTAAAAAACTTCATACCTATCTACAGTTGATAGTTAATATCTAGTCACTAATGGAAATTGATTTTGATAACAAACAATAAAATTATCGTCCTCTAATTTCCTGCAGTATTTTGTATGCATTTTAAATATAGTGGTCAAAGTTAATATGTTGCATGATAATTGATACATGTTTTACTATATTAACAAAACTACCTATCAAGATGTCTGAGCATCCAAACTGCAAATAATAATTTTACAGGAGAAAATGGAAACATTGAAAATGAGATTTGCTTTAGATTATTTAGATTTGCACATCCGACTTGTGTCCATTGGTATGTTGATGTAAGGCGTAACCGACTAAAGATAAAAAAATAAACAATATTTGTTCAGTTAATTATTTAACTATGATTGCATAGATTTATATATGAACATAAAGTTAAACTTGCATTGTAAAAAACAGACTTATAAATGTAAAGATAATGCATATATTCAATGATATAAAAATAATGAAACACTTGCATAGTAAAAATCAAATAATTGCTTAAAAAGATATTGTTAAACATTAAAACTGGTAAGGATGAAAACAATGAAACACGTGAATATAAACAGAACTCTGTTTATAAAAATTAAAGATTTGTAGAAACATATGAATTGTAAAGATTTGCATAAACAATTAATATTCATATAAATTTTAAATATTTGCAGAAACAATCAATTAATAATCTATTTAAATTTCATAGACAATACATTTTGTTTGAAGAAACATATTTAAAAGTGAAAGGATTTGCAAAAACATTGGTAGATCTTTTAACGAATTGCAGAAACAACAAAATATTGAATGGAGAATTCATATGCACATTGTTGATAATATTGTGGATTTACATAGTAGATACACGAATTCTAATAGATAGGTGATGAAGGTAAAACATAAAATAAACCTGTTGGTAAAGGTTGATAATTACTACGGAGTATATGATAATATTGTTGATTGTGTAGAACATATGAAGTTAATATGAAGTAATTATGAAGGCTAAAGACATTGAACATACAAATGTAACAGTTAAGGGTATTAATAGAGTTAAAGTAGGTAATAATTTTGTCTAAATATATTTTTTATATAAATCCTGTATTCCGTATTTTTTTTAAAAAAAGCCCAGTTTCCGAATTTTAATATTTCAATAATGACATCATCCTGGGTAGCTTAAATTTTTTCTTTTTATTTTTGAATTTTTTTTAAACTTTGAAAAACCCTAATTATGACATCATCATTTTAGTATTATAATAGAATCTATAGACTCGTATATATATATATATATATATATATATATATATATATATATATATATATATATATATATATATATATATATATATATATATATATATCCGTATCTGATTATATAAAATCTGATTATATCAGTAATTGTATTTATATATATTCGTATATATCTGTAATTATATTTAATTTAAATCCAATTAATAATTGTTAATGTATTAATGATAATAATATTATTAACATTTATATTATTAATAATACTAATATTATAATACTAAATAATGATATTAATATCATTACTAAATATAATAAAATATATACTTCAAATAAAAATATAATTAATAATTTTAGTATCACTGATATAATAATAATAATACTAATGATAATAATCATATTTATAATAAAATTCATATCTATAGATTATATATACATATTTAAATTAGTATTAATACTACTAATACTATGATAGTTTGTACATAACCAAGTTCATATTTGTATCATAATCGAATTAATATTGATATTTATTTTGATAATAATGAAAGTATTTATAACAATTATATATATATATATATATATATATATATATATATATATATATATATATATATATATATATATATTATATATATTTGTACTTGTGATATAATACCATTTATTATTGATGTAATATTATATTATATGATGACATTCACCGAATAGTTAATATTTATATATTTAATAAGACTCATATATTGATTCTTAATAACATGTTTATATATACACATTTCACAATAGCGTGTTTTATTAAGTAGATTTTTATCTAAAACGAAACAATATAACGTTATATGATTAATTCCTTGTTAACGTTTTCAAGTCATGTAATAATTTCATAACTTATTTTCATATCAACCAACCGTTAACTGTTTTGCTAATATTACTCAATTTAATATTCACACATATGTATATAATCATACATATCCATTTACACATAAATGTTCGTGAATCGCCAGGCACGGTCAAAGGGTATTTGATTACATGAATATAGTTTCAAACTTTTAGAGACTAAACATTACAGATTTTGCTTATCGTGTCGGAAACATATAAAGTTTAAAGTTTAAATTTGGTTGGAAATTTCCGGGTCATCACAGGGGACATAATGATACCGCAACTCGCATGTGCATTCTATACGTATGCAGGCACTCGCTAGCATGCGTATGCGTATACTATGTATGCGGTATGCGGCATGCGGTGATGTGTCAAATTCTTTTGTTCCCGGTACGGCGGTTACTTGGTTATCAAGTAAATATCTTTTCCATAATTACATCCGTGATTCGGGGGAGTTTGTTATGGAAAGGATTACCATTATCTCGGATGGTTCTAGAATTAGAGTTTGCCTATATATACAAACCCTAATTAACATCCCAATGGACGACCACGTTACGTAACCATCTCCTGCTATACATCTTACGTGACCAGCATCATCTAGCATCTTCTCAAGGTTAACAGGTTAGTTTCTCGTTAACTGGTACCTACGACCTTGCTTGGGGCCTTCCAATCGACGACCGTCATTGAAGGTGGACTTAATCATTTGGCCACCCCACCGACATCATCATGTCGGCCAGGGTTATTCACGGTAGCCGGACCGGAGAGCCTTGTTCTAAGATCCTTAAACCCCCTTCTTACGTATTGAACATGCATATTAACCCTATGGTGAAAATATGCATGATCATTAATTAATTATTATTATTAAATCTTATTAATAATTATATTAATTATTAAAATTAAATAATTTTGAATTATTGTAATTAATTATTTTTAATTAAGTACGAGAAGGTATAAAAGCTAGACAGAAGGAAACCAATTTTAAATTTATATTTTAATTTACAGTTTTAAAATAAAATGACAACCAATATTATCTCTTATGATTGGATGTGGATTGTTTAATATGCATTTTAGGTGTTTGATGAAATGTTCAGCTGACGTATTTCTTAGTCAGACTCTGTGATTTTCGGGTCATTATACTAAATAACTTTAACATTTACGTTCACTTAATACCTAAAACATATCATTAAACTGTTTCGTTTAAATAAACCCGTGGTTCCACGGGTCATTTCACTAGTATAAATAATATACTCCTTAATAAGTAAGGACCCCTTCCATTTCTTAGACCACTTGTGGTGGTAAGTGGCGTGGGTTGATAGTGTGGGTTGCTTTATGTACTTTTTTGATGACTAGAACGTGTGATTTTTTTTGTGTGAAGTAGTAGTGGTGTGGGTTGTTTGTAGAATGCTAATGTGGCATTTTTTTTATTTTTGTTGTGTTTTATTAATTTTTTTTATATTAAGTAAAAAATAAAAAAATGTAACATAATTTGAATAATTAAAAAGACATCTACCATTAAAAATTAAAAAAATACGAAAAATACATAAATTAAATTCATAAAATAAAGACGAAAAAGCATATACTAGTCTACGCATCTGGGATGTTGTTAATGTTCAAGTTATCTTTCAACTTGATACGAACCAACTTTTTAAGATTTTGAAGACGTATCACGTCTTCCGGGTCTTCAAATTGAGTAGATGATGAAATGTCCCGTTCTTATTGATTAAAAACGTTTCATATTAATTGATTTAGTTGCGAGGTTTTGACCTCTATATGAGATGTTTTCAAAGATTGCATTCATTTTTAAAACAAACCATAACCTTTATTTCATCAATAAAGGTTTAAAAAGCTTTGCTTAGATTATCAATTGATGATAATCTAAAATATCCTGTTTACACACGACCATTACATAATGGTTTACAATACAAATATATTACATCGAAAAAAGTTTCTTGAATGAAGTTTTTACACAATATCATACAAGCATGGGCTCTAAATCTTGTCCTTATTTAAGTATGCGACAGCGAAAGCTCTTAATAATCACCTGAGAATAAACATGCTTTAAACGTCAACAAAAATGTTGGTGAATTATAGGTATGATTTCTACATTTATCAAATCATAATAATAATAGACCACAAGATTTCATTTTTCATAACAACTATCTCAAATCAGGCATTCGCAAACTGCAGAGATAAAAATCATTCATATGGTGAACACCTAGTAACCGACATTAACTAGATGCATATAGAATATCCCCATCATTCCGGGACACCCATCGGACATGATAAAATCGAAGTACTAAAACATTCCAAATTCCAGAATGGGGCTCGTTGGGCCCGGTCACACCCCCAAAATGAACCAGGGGTAATTGTAACCAATCATATCATAACACAGTTGTATAAACGAGAACGACTCTATATGAGACTTTTTAAATAAAACCTTTGTTAATAAAACAGCGGAAGCAGTAATAAATGTTTACATTATTATTAAAATGTAAAATAAATGTTTATGAACTAAAATATAATATGTGATGTGGACTCCATGCAAGCATCAAATCTATCATCACAAAGTTGCAAACAGCTAGCTCAATCATCACCTGAGACAAAACATGCTTAAAGTGTTAACCAAAAAGGTTGAGTGAAATTCACAGGTTTATAAATAATATCCAAAGTTTTAGACCACAAGATTTAGTTTAAAGTTTATTGATATAGAAATATCAATCTAAAAGTATTGCTGCAGTTTGTAATATCGCTACTAAACAAGTTTACCCTATGACACCTTGTACTGTCAGTGTTGTGGAATCATTATTATGTAACCAAAGACCAGCGGTCAAATGGTTAGAGACGTTACTCTCAATAGGCCTACTCACAATAATTAAGTTTGCATTTAAACGTAGCAATTAACGATATTACGGTAGGGCTTAGCATGAATCAAAGCATGACAGCATAGTTAACAATTTAGTACTTGTGTCTAAGCGTAAAACAGTTATAAAGCAAGCATGTGTCTCACCCCAAAAGTTACAAAAATAGTTATGAAACAGTAAAAAGTGGGGCTATGAAGTTCACCTTAAATAGCAGTTGAAGATAATCCACAAAGAAAAGAAATGACGGAAGTAAGTAACGGAGATCTCAATCTAGAGATATAACGTGTAGTCAGTTATGTTCTAATAGACAAAAAGTATGTTTATTAATATAAGGATTATATTAATAGTGACAATTTATAGTAAGAGTTTCTACTTTTGAAAAGTTTCTATTTGAAGCAGGTTTATAGTTTTAGAAAGTTTAGGTTATAATCCTCCACATTAAGACGTTGTACAACTTTGTCCAAACTTCGTTGCTATTAAGTAAGTAGGGATGACCAGATGTAACCGGGGGTCAGAAACTTTCAGTTGGACTATAAGTCTACAACCTTTCATTTAATCCAAAACCTTATTCCCATTATGACAACCTAGATATCATCCATTTTACCGTAAATAGCGGTGAGTTCGTATAAGTCATACGTTATCTTTTGATCATAACCTTCACCCATTATGTGCGTATAGAAATAAGACATGTTTATATATTAATAATATGATATTAATAAGTTTATTGTTATTGTATTAATAATTCGATTATCTTTATTATTTATTTAAGTGTATATAAGTTTAGGTTTATTATTATATATATTATCGTATTTTATGAATTAATAAAGTATATGTATGTATAATATATATTATATTTTACAAGGTATATGTATAATATTAAATATTTATTATATATGTTAAATAAATATTTAATTATTATTTAAATGTTTATTTGCAGATTTTTATATTCAGAATTAATGTAATTAATTACTTTATATTTCATATACATTATATATTCAAAAAATAGATATATACTTCCCTAAATACGTTTTTAATTTAATTAAATATCAAATAATTAAGTTATAATTTTTATAAGTTTATTTAAGTTTATAAATCTGTATAAAAATTTTATAAAAATATTATACCTTATTTTTATATTTATTTTATATTTATCTTTGATTATATTTTCGGTTATTACATAATAAGAGTTAATTATGGAATAAATACTAATTCTAACCAAATAATTATTTTTATAATTTTTGTATATCTATATAAGTTTTATAAACTCAGAAAAAAATTATATATATTTTATTTTTGCTTAAAAATATTTATTACGAATTTTACATTGTTTTTACGTTTAAATACTACATAATTCGTATTTAATTATAAATAATATTCCATAAATTATCAAAATTATTTTTATACATTATAATACTTATAATACTAATTATAACGTATAATCATAATTTCTATATATTAATTTCGAATTTATAAAGAATATACAAAAAAATAAAAGCAATTCGATAAAAAAATATAGAAAATACCTCAAGTAGTTTCCCAAGTTTGTGAGAGAGTTTTTCCAAAGATTTGATACAAGTTTTTATGAAATGGAAGTGGGTATTTATAGGAAAAAATGGTTGGTGAAAAGAAAAAATATAAATAAAATAAAGGTGCCAATTTTGACAAAAAATAAAAACATGTTAAAAATGTTTTTAATAAGTTTTTGTTTTTGAAAATATTTATTCAAAATTAGTGGGCTCATTATTTAATTTATAAAAAAAAATCTCTTTTTTTATAAGCTAAAAATATATATATATAATGATAACTTATCATTTAATTAATAATTATGTTACATATAGTTTTAAATATAATACACATTAATATTAATATTAACTAAAGTTATTTTATATAATTAGTGTAAACTTTAGTTAACAAAAAAATGTCGACTAAAAATAAATATTTGATCAACGTCGAATTTAATTATATATTACGTATGGATAACAACCCTATGGGCAATTTAGTCAATTCAAGTATGGAAATATGAGGGTTGTTATAGTACCTACCCGTTAAAAGAAATTTCGTCCCGAAATTTAGTTGTTGCCATCAATCGGCGTTGTTCGTACATAGACGAGGATATTTATGTTTTATTTGATTTTCACGTTCCCAGGTATGCTCGGGGCCTTGCGTGAATTCCAACGGATAGAATATTGTTCTGTTTCAAGAATTAAAATCATACAAACCTTAATTTCTAGAAGTTCTTCTACGAAGTGCATTTTATTATTAATGCGGAGATCATTCAAATGATGATGTTATATAAGTCATTTCAGTAAATTGGATACATAAAATGTGTTATGAATAATATTGAGCTCATTTAAACCTTAAGCGTTTATGCCACCACACTAGGGTAGACAAAATAGAGAGGAGTTCATGAAAATCATAGTCATGAAATTTGATAGAGATTGTCATTCTTTACAACAAGAATGATGAATATGAGTTGAAAATAGAGTTTTATCAACATTGGGTAATATGGATAAAACGATTCGATTATAGGAAGAGTATAAATGAAGCTATCACAAAAGAGTGAAATGAGGAAATTAAATGTTCGCCTTAACTTTTGACGTAGTCATGATTGATTTCCGAAATTTAAGGAATTTAAAGGAAATTTTCGTAATCTATAAGATTTGATTCTCCGGTAATTAAGGAATTTGTGATTTTCTTTGATTAAATGCGGTGAATTGCCTCGATTGATATGTCTGGAATTTCGCTATAAATTAGCTTCTTCCGTTTCATTATCTTCACTACTTTTATACCTTCTTTCTCAATTCATACTTCCAAAAGATTCGTCAATATGCTTTATCCAGTTCTAATTATGGATATTGTCCTGACTTTTATATCTATCGTTCTTCTTTTTTATCTGTCGTCGGAAGAGTCGATTCACTTCTACTATTACCTTGAGTTTATAGTGTTTTTAATTCTCCCGTGTCTTTATGTTGTAGTACGTATTGATATACACGGTTTGTAATTTCCTTGTTGTTATCGGGGTTTATATTTTCACTTATATGTCGGAGCTCTTTGCCTTTTTATTCTCTTCTCGACTCTAAGTAAAGCGAGTAATGGTCCAGAATTCGTAGGTATGAAGTTTCGAATGAACCTACTGTTCTAAGTTGTAATATCACGATTTGATTTGGTAAATTACTAGAATTACTGAGGATAGAACTATCAAGAATATATTTTCTTGATATGTTCAGAGATTAAGTAGAATGTAAGAGTCGTGTAACATGGCAAATGATGATTATAAAGTCTATGAATCATCATCTTCCATTAAAAATTTAGCATGACTTACTGTAATATAATCACGTTGATCAAGTGTCATTATATTATACTAACTCATGCTTCAGTTCTCAACACTACTAAAAAAAAATTCATATTTTAAATTTGAATTTTTTTTTTCTTCAGAATTTAGAAACTAACACAATTTCTTTTATGTTGTAACGCAGATATTGCGAAGCGATAAATGATATCAGATAAGAATAGTTGTGAAAATATCTTCAGGAATACCTAAGATATTTATAATGAAAGATACGATGATATCTTAGAATTTCTAATATCGATGGATGATGATGAGATTTGTCTGTAAAGGTTTAGAATGAGGAGTAAGGTGTTTGCTAACGATTTCAGTAGACACTGGATCATTTGGATCCTTTGAAGGTAGGTTTAGTCTTTGTGATTTGTCCACAGCCTCCTTCATGGTCTGCTCAATCCGTTTTCAAGTTCCAAACCTTCTCTTTTTCTCAGCTTTACCACCATACCATTCTTTATCATCAAACTTTTGACTTGTTAAAGTCGTTTACAGTTTTTGCTGCTTCATCAGCATTTTTCCAATTTCGAAGAACTAGTTCATAGTTTGGGATGTTTTTCAGAAACTTCACATTCGAAGTATGTAAATCTTGGGGGTAGACGTTATATATAACTGTTGGCGTATAAACGCTACGAAATTCAAAATACTGATTGCTAATTTTCGGTAATTGGTACGTCAGTTTTTGTTACAAGATGCGAGTGAGTATACGGTCGGGTTTTAACGAACAAATATAATGGTTTTTCGGAGAGACTTAAACCATTGAGTAATGAAGTTGTTGGTAACTTTACTGCTAATGTGGTGGAATATGAAAGGTTCCCCAGTAACGATGGCGAAAGGGCAATGTATCTATCGAGGTTATAATAAGACTAGTCTTACTGAAAATTCGAGGTTGACTTGCTGGAGCTGTGACAAAACTGGCTACTTTGAAAAAGAATCGTAAAGTTGTTTTTGCTAATAAATGTCAAAGGATCTAACACGGATACGTGTTAAACTATGACTCTGGTTTCGAGAGTTTTTCAGGTACAAGACTGTGGGTAATATTTGGTTGGATCATCATCTCGATTGTTCATTATTTGAAGTGTCTTCAGGGATTTCGGAGGTTTTGAACACAGACTGAAGTTGTTAATATACATATGATGTTCTAGCACAGTTTTGAAGTCAAAGTATAGCTTTGAAAGATGTAAGGATCTAAGAGTGATGATTTTGGTTATATCTTGAGTTGAATTCTGAGATTTCAAAATCAGAATATGTAATTAGATTTTGAATGAGTATGGTTCTTTTGATTTCTATATAATATATTGTTGTGAAAGTAGTGAATATAGTTGGTGATTGCTGAATCAGATTCGGAGAATTATATTAATTGGGAATTTATATATATCTCTCGGGTATTACCTACCCGTTAAATTTTTTTTCTTCACAAGTAATGTTTTGTACCAGATAATTTTATTACAATCTTTATGAAAATATATGTATATTTTCTTCAGATGTAATACAGATTTAATGAGTTAATATCATATTAAGCTCATTTGATTTTTCGGCTTGAATTAGAATGAATAACCTCTAAAACATTAGAGATTACATAATCTTCGCGGAGTATTTCACTAATGTAATCAATACTTCAATTTTTTTTATTTTTTTTATTCCTCGGTGAAGGATGTTGATGCTCGTGGAATTCTTGCGAACTTCGCAAGGTACGGTTGATGTTTTCTAGAAAGTTTTAAGTGTATCGAAGACGAAAGTGTAAAATCAAGCATGTTATTGAATAATACACTTGGTTTATTATGAGACGGAATTCATTGAATTGAAACAGAGATTGTAGTTAACGATGGTTAAGTTGTTAACGAAGGATGTACATCATAGCATATTAGTAATATGAATTTAACCGAGTAGTATCTACCCTTTTTCAATTTATACATAATAGCTTAGTACGAAAAGATGTATTATAATTTTAAAATTCATATATATATATATATATATATATATATATATATATATATATATATATATATATATATATATATATATATATATATATATAGATAAATTCTTCAGAGAAAAAAAAATGAGTTAATACTTCATAACTCATTGATACAATATACGCGTTGTTGATTTGTGATGATATCCACAATAATTTCTTGAACTGGCGGAGCTTATGATGTTATAGGTGCTGTTAGTGCTGATGATGCTGATGGTACTGACGGTGCTGGTGAATTTGTTGGTAAAACAAGTCTAGCTTGTAAATTACACACCATCTTTTTCAGGGTTTCTATTCTTCCTTCTATCATTTCTGTCCATTTATCTGATTTATGGTTAAGGCTGAAATAGATAATCTCTAAGACTTTAGAGATTACATAATCACCGCAGAATGTTTCTCCAATGAAGTTATGAATTAATACTTCATCGGTTATTGTTGCGGGTACTCCTTGGTATCTATGATGAGTATGATGTTGATATCCGAGGTACAAATTGTGATGTTGAGGCGTGTGATGGGGATGTTGTTGTTGGTGGTGATAATGATACTGTTGGTGTTGATGATGGTGGTATCGTTGATGCCGGTGATGCTGCTGGTTCTTATGGTATTGAGACTTGCGATGTGGATGTTGTTGGCAGTACTGGTGTTGCTGATGGTGATTGTAATCTTTGCACCATATGTTCCAAAGACACTATTCGAGCGCGAAGCTCGTTGACTTCTTCTATTATACCGGGATGATCGGTGGTTCGGACGATCGGATAAATAAGATTCAAAATATGGGATAATATATAATTGTGACGAGATACTCTGGAAATGAGAGAGAAAATGGTATTACGAATAGGTTCGCCGGTAAGTGCTTCAGTTTCTTGGCCAAGAAGGCAGTGTGGTGGATGGAAGGGATCACCTTCTTCTTGTCTCCAATGATTGAGTAAACTACGAACCCATCCCCAATTTATCCAGAATAGATGATGGTTAATTGGTTGATCCATTCTGGTCACACTGCTTTCGGAGCTCGAGTGGAAATCCATATCGGAATAGCTGTCGGAATCTGAGGAATTCGAACTGGTTGAGGGATCCATCTCGTATGATCAAGGAAATAAATTTTTTTTTGTATGAAATAGATTATAGGAGTTAGATTTGGTATTCTTCAATACATAATTTACATATGTATATATAACACCAAAATTCCATAAATTACGGAGGAATCTTTGAAAGATGTCAGTCAAAGTTCACAGTAACAGATATGCTAAGATAAGACTTCGTCTATACACTATTATGCAATAAATGTAGGAAAACGCGTCTAGACTTAAGAATGATAAGCAGGTAATTTCCTAAGGATGGTAAGTAGATGATTTCCGACTAGAAATGATAAGCAAAACTTTTGACATGCTGACACGGTCGAAGTCCAGACTCACTAATACATCTTAATGACTATTTGTTAGACACACTAATGCAAGACCTGGTTCGTTAAGACCACCATTCTAAGGATAGCACGTAATCAGATAAACTTTCGATTAAAGACTTTCAATTCGTAATGGCCTATTCAGGTCTAGGGGCTTGAGCTATAGGATCCTTTAAGTCGGAAAATCCAAACCCTTCCATCCTAGAGTTTCGTAGACGCCATCCGTCAAGAAAGTTAAAAAAAAAAATAATGAGAAAACAAATTTTTTTTTAAAAGTAATGAATATAAATAGTGATGACATTATAATGTCTTGAAAATCTTTATGAGTTAATAATGGCATTTTTTGGTTCGCAAACCAATGTATAAAGGCATAAGGGCACATAATATAACAGGGAGGTTATATACGTATGAGTATAAGAAATTACAAGCATAGAAATTTCAAAATTCATGGATAGTATTTCATGTAATACATACGTAATACACAAAACTATGATAGATGGCATAGAAATGTCAAGAATTTCAGAATTCATGGTGTCACATTTAAATGCAGTGGTGTAATTGAAGAGTACTTAGGAGAATGAGCAGAGTTCTTAGATTGGCACGGCATTCTAAGATAAGTAAAGTTTCTAAAGTATAGTGTAGCATTTAACCGTTAAAGGCAACAATTAAAGGCACTATAGTCAAAGAAAGTTATAGTCCTACATTGCTAAGGTACCTAATTGTATAAGGCACACTTAAAATGCAATCCTGGTTCTCTACAACAGCCTGCTCTGATACCAATCTATCACACCCCCAAAATGGACCAGGGGTAATTGTGACCAATCATATCATAACACAGTTGTATAAACGAGAATGACTCTATATGAGACTTTTTAAATAAAACCTTTGTTAATAAAACAGAAGAAGCAGTAATAAATGTTTACATTATTATTAAAATGTAAAATAAATGTTTATGAACTAAAATATAATATGCGATGTGGACTCCATGCAAGCATCAAATCTATCATCACAAAGTTGCAAACAGCTAGCTCAATCATCACCTGAGACAAAACATGCTTAAAGTGTCAACCAAAAAGGTTGAGTGAAATTAACAGGTTTATAAATAATATCCAAAGTTCTAGACCACAAGATTTAGTTTAAAGTTGATTGATATAGAAATATCAATCTAAAAGTGTTGCTGCAGTTTGTAATATCGCTACTAAACAAGTTTACCCTATGATACCTTGTACTGTCAGTGTCGTGGAATCATTATTATGTAACCAAAGACCAGCGGTCAAATGGTTAGAGACGTTACTCTCAATAGGCCTACTCACAATAATTAAGTTTGCATTTAAACGTAGTAATTAACGATATTACGGTAGGGATTTAGCATGAATCAAAGCATGACAGCATAGTTAACAATTTAGTACTTGTGTCTAAGCGTAAAACAGTTATAAAGCAAGCATGTGTCTCACCCCAAAAGTTATAAAAATAGTTATGAAACAGTAAAAAGTGGGGCTATGAAGTTCACCTTAAATAGCAGTTGAAGATAATCCACAAAGAAAAAAAATGACGGAAATAAGTAACGGAGATCTCAACCTAGAGATATAACGTGTAGTCAGTTATGTTCTAATAGACAAAAAGTATGTTTATTAATATAAGGATTATATTAATAGTGAAAATTTATAGTAAGAGTTTCTACTTTTGAAAAGTTTCTATTTAAAGCAGGTTTATAGTTTTAGAAAGTTTGGGTTATAATCCTCCACATTAAGACGTTGTACAACTTTGTCCAAACTTCATTGCTATTAAGTAAGTCGGGATGACCAGATGTAACCGGGGGTCAGGAACTTTCAGTTGGACTATAAGTCTACAACCTTTCGTTTAATCCAAAACCTTATTCCCATTATGGCAACCTAGACATCATCCACTTTACCGTGAATAGCGGTGAGTTCGTATAAGTCATACGTTATCTTTTGATCATAACCTTCACCCATTATGTGCGTATAGAAATACGACATGTTTATGTATTAATAATATGATATTAATAAGTTTATTGTTATCGTATTAATAATTCGATTATCTTTATTATTTATTTAAGTGTATATAAGTTTAGGTTTATTATTATATATATTATTGTATTTTATGAATTAATAAAGTATATGTATGTATAATATATATTATATTTTACAAGGTATATGTATAATATTAAATATTTATTATATATGTTAAATAAATATTTAATTATTATTTAAATGTTTATTTGTAGATTTTTATATTCAGAATTAATGTAATTAATTACTTTATATTTCATATACATTATATATTCCAAAAATAGATATATACTTCCCTAAATTCGTTTTTAATTTAATTAAATATCAAATAATTAAGTTATAATTTTTATAAATTTCTTTAGGTTTATAAATCTGTAGAAAAATTTTATAAAAATAGTATACCTTATTTTTATATTTATTTTGTATTTATCTTTGATTATATTTTCGGTTATTACATAATAAGAGTTAATTATGGAATAAATACTAATTCAACCCAAATAATTATTTTTATAATTTTCGTATATCTATATAAGTTTTATAAACTTAGAAAAAAATTATATATATATTTTATTTTTGCTTAAAAATATTTATTACGAATTTTACATTGTTTTTACGTTTAAATACTACATAATTCGTATTTAATTATAAATAATATTCCATAAATTATCAAAATTGTTTTTATACATTATAATACTTATAATACTAATTATAACATATAATAATAATTTATATATATTAATTTTGAATTTATAAAGAATATATAAAAAAATAAAAGCAATTCGATAAAAAAATATAGAAAATACCTCAAGTAGTTTCCCAAGTTTGTGAGAGAGTTTTTCCAAAGATTTGATACAAGTTTTTATAAAATGGAAGTGGGTATTTATAGAAAAAAAAAATGGTTGGTGAAAAGAAAAAATAAGAATAAAATAAAGGTGCCAATTTTGACAAAAAATAAAAACATGTTAAAAATGTTTTTAATAAGTTTTTGTTTTTGAAAATATTTAGTCAAAATTAATGGGCTCATTATTTAATTTATAAAAAAAATCTCTTTTTTTTATAAGCTAAAAATATATATAATGATAACTTATCATTTAATTAATAATTATGTTACATATAGTTTTAAATATAATACGCATTAATATTAATATTAACTAAAGTTATTTTATATAATTAGTGTAAACATTAGTTAACAAAAAAATGTCGACTAAAAATAAATATTTGATCAACGTCAAATTTAATTATATATTACATATGGATAACAACCCTATAGACAACTTAGTCAATTCAAGTATGGAAATATGAGGGTTGTTATAGGCCCGATAGATCTATCTTTAGGATTCGCGTCAATTAGGGTGTCTGTTCCCTAATTATTAGGCTACCAAGCTAAAAGGGGCATATCCAAACTCAAACATTCAACCATAGAACGTAGTTTCGATTACTTGTGTCTATTTTGTAATAAAACTGCATGTATTCTCATCCCAAAAATATTAGATTTTAAAAGTGGGACTATAACTCACTTTCACCGATTATCAATTTATCGGGGAATAGACTTGGCCACGGGTGAATTCACGAACCTATAACAATATATACATATATCAAAATATGATCGAAATATATTCACAATATTTTCTTTATTACGTGTTGATGATTTTTAGTTGTCCAGTTAGCAGTCCATCGTTTGTAGTCCATAATTTGTCGTACATGCATAATTTAATATATATATCTTGAATCAATCCACGACCCAGTGTATACGTATCTCAGTATTGATCACAACTCAAACTATATATATTATTTTTGAATCAACCTCAACCCTGTATAGCTAACTCCAACATTTGCATATAGAGTGTCTATGGTTGTTCCAAAATATATTATATAGATGGGTCGACATGATAGGTCAAAACATTGTATACGTGTCTATGGTATCTCAAGATTACATAATATACAATATAAGTTGATTAAGCTATGGTTGGAATAGATTTGTTACAATTTTTCACGTAGCTAATATGAGTAGTTTTTATCAATTTTGTTTTACTCGCCATTTCTTCGTTTCTAATCCGTTTTGAGTGATTCCAGCGGCCATGATTTCGTATTGAACTTAACTTTATGAAAATAAACATAAAAAGTATGAGTTTATAGTCGGAAATACAAATTACAAGTCGTTTTTAAAGAGGTTGTCATTTCCGTCGAAAAAACGACATCTTGATGACCATTTTGAAAAACATACTTTCACTTTGAGTTTCACCATGATTTTTGGATATAGGTTCATGTTCATAAGAAAAACCATTTTTCCAGAAGTATAGCTGTTAAATTAAAGTTTTCCATAGCTTTTAATTATCCGAACCAAAACAGCCTCCGGTGTTACTACGACGGCGTATATCCGATTTTATGGTGTTTATCGTGTTTCCAAGTTTTAAATCATTAAGTTAGCATATCATATAGATATAAAACATGTTTTTAGTTGATTTTAAAAGTTGATTTAGAAGGATTAAATTTGTTTGCGAACAAGTCTAGAATTAACTAAACTATGTTCTAGTGATTACAAGTTTAAATCTTCGAATAAGATTGTTATATATATATGAATCAAATGATGTTATGAACATCATTACTACCTCAAATATAGTAGGTAAACCTACTGTAAGTGACAAGAAATGATCTAGCTTCAAAGGATCCTTGGATGGCTTGAAAGTTCTTGAAGTAGAATCATGACACGAAAACAAGTTCAAGTAAGATTTCTACTCGAATTAAGATATTTAAAGTTATGGAAATCGAATCAAAGTTTGATTATGAATATTACCTTGAATTAGAATGATAACCTACTGTAAATAAAAAAAATTTCTTGAGGTTGGATGATCACTTGAAATGGATTAGCAAGATTGGAAGTAAACTAGTAAACTTGAAAGGATTATCGAAGTGTTCTTGAAGTGTTCTTCCTATGATGATTATAGCTTGATTATTGAAGTAATTTTTGATGAAGATGATGATTAGTTACTGGAAAAATTTGTTCATAAGTGTGTGCGTGTGTGTGTGTGTGTGTGTTGAGAGAGAATTAGAAAGAGAATTGGAAATGAAATGAAGTGAATGGTGAGTGGTAAGTGGTGAGTGGGGTTAAAAGGAGTTCTTGCTAGTTGACTAGTTCATGGTAGAAGTTAAATTTGATTAGTCAAGCATGACATAATCAAGAGTGGAATCCCATGCTAGTTCCTATTGGTATATACTCATAGTAAGTACGTCTAAAAGCTGCGTATTATACGAGTACGAATACTGAATGAATATGAACGAGAATAGAATTGTAACTAACTTTGATATGTATGAGTGTTTTGATATGTGTCTTGAAGTCTTTCAAAAGTGTTCAAATACATTTAAATACATTATATGTATATACATTTTAATGAAGTCGTTTAGCCATCGATAGTCGTTACATGTAAGTGTTGTTTTGAAACCTTCAAGTTAACGATCTCATTTAATGTTGTTAATCCATTGTTTATTATATATAATGAGATTTTAAATTATTATATTATCATGTTAACATGATATATGAATATATCTTAATATGATATATATATATATATATATATACATTAAAAATATCGTTACAACGATAATCGTTACGTATATGTCTCGTTTCGAAATTCTTAAGTTAGTAGTCTTGTTTTTACTTATGTAGTTCATTGCTAACACACTTAATGATATATTTACTTATCACTTTATCATGTTAAATATAGTGTAACAATGTATTAATATAATTCATATATATTTAGTAAGACGTGGTTATATCGATAATCGTTATATGTATCGTTTCGAGTTTCTTACGTCAATAGTCTCCTTTTTAAGTATATAACTCATTGTTACTATTTTTAATGAGATACTTGATTATCATTATATCATGTTAAACATATATATTTATTCATTTATGTATCATCATGTCATATACAACTTATAGCGTTCGTGAATCATCGGTCAAACTGGGTGATCAAACGTTTACATAATTTCCTTTTCAATTAACCAAGTCTTAACAAGTTTGATTACTTAACATGTTTGAAATATTTAATCATGCAAATATAGTTTTCATTTAATATATAATCATGGAAAAGTTCGGGTCACTACAGTACCTACCCGTTAAATAAATTTCGTCCCGAAATTTTAAGCGGTTGAAAGTGTTGACTCATCTTCTAGAAATAGGTGTGGGTTTTTCTTCTTCATCTGATCTTCATGTTCCCAGGTGAACTCGGGTCCTCTACGAGCATTCCATCGAACCTTAAAGATTTTTATTTTATTTTGCTTGAGTCTTTTAACTTCACTATCCATTATTTCGACGGGTTCTTCAATGAATTGAAGTTTTTCGTTGATTTTGATTTCGTCTAACGGAATAGTGAGATCTTCTTTAGCAAAATATTTCTTCAAATTCGAGACGTGGAAAGTGTTATGTACAGCCACGAGTTGTTGAGGTAATTCAAGTAGGTAAGCTACCGGTCCGACACGATCAATAATCTTGAATGGCCCAATGTACCTTGGATTTAGTTTCCCCCGTTTACCAAATCGAACAACGCCTTTCCAAGGTGCAAATTTAAGCATGACCATCTCTCCAATTTCAAATTCTATATCTTTTCTTTTAAGGTCCGCATAACTCTTTTGTCGACTTTGGGCGGTTTTCAATCGTTGTTGAATTTGAATGATTTTCTCGGTAGTTTCTTGAATAATTTCTGGACCCGTAATTTGTATATCCCCCACTTCATTCCAACAAATCAGAGACCTGCACTTTCTACCATAAAGTGCTTCAAACGGCGCCATCTCGATACTCGAATGGTAACTGTTGTTGTAGGAAAACTCTGCTAACGGTAGATGTCTATCCCAACTGTTTCCGAAATCAATAACACATGCTCATAGCATGTCTTCAAGCGTTTGTATTGTTCTTTCGATCTGGCCATCAGTTTGGGGATGATAGGCAGTACTCATGTCTAGACGAGTTCCTAATGCTTGTTGCAACGTTTGCCAGAACCTTGAAACAAATCTGCCATCCCTATCAGAGATAATAGAGACGGGTATTCCATGTCTGGAAATGACTTCTTTTAAGTATAATCGCGCCAACTTTTCCATTTTATCATCTTCTCTCATTGGCAGGAAATGTGCTGATTTGGTGAGACGATCGACTATTACCCAAATAGTATCATAACCACTTGCAGTCCTTGGCAATTTAGTAATAAAATCCATGGTAATGTTTTCCCATTTCCATTCCGGGATTTTGGGTTGTTGAAGTAGACCTGATGGTTTCTGATGTTCAGCTTTGACCTTAGAACACGTCAAACATTCTCCTACATATCTCGTAATATCGGCTTTCATACCCGGCCACCAAAAGTGTTTCTTGAGATCCTTGTACATCTTTCCCGCTCCGGGATGTATTGAGTATCTGGTTTTATGTGCTTCCTTAAGTACCATTTCTCTCACATCTCCAAATTTTGGTACCCAAATTCTTTCAGCCCTATACCGAGTTCCGTCTTCTCGAATAATAAGGTGTTTCTCCGATCCTTTGGGTATTTCATTCTTCAAATTCCCCTCTTTTACAACTCCCTGTTGCGCCTCCTTTATTTGAGTAGTAAGGTTAGTACGAATAATTATATTCATGGCTTTTACCCGTATAGGTTCTATGTCCTTTCTACTTAGAGCGTCGGCTACCACATTAGCCTTCCCTGGGTGGTAACGAATTTCGAAATCGTAATCATTCAATAACTCAATCCACCTTTGCTACCTCATGTTTAGTTGTTTTTGATTAAATATATGTTGGAGACTCTTGTGATCGGTATATATAATAGTTTTGACTCCATATAAGTAATGCCTCCAATTCTTTAATGCAAAAACAACCGCGCCTAATTCCAAATCATGCGTCGTATAATTTTACTCGTGAATCTTCAATTGTCTAGATGCATAAGCAATTACCTTGTTCGTTGCATTAATACACAACCAAGGCCTTGCTTTGAGGCGTCACAATATATCACAAAATCATCATTTCCTTCTGGCAACGACAATATAGGTGCCGTAGTTAGCTTTTTCTTTAACAATTGAAATGCTTTCTCTTGTTCATCCTTCCATTCAAATTTCTTCCCTTTATGCGTTAATGCAGTCAAGGGTTTTGCTATTTTGGAAAAATCTTGGATGAATCTTCTGTAGTAACCGGCCAATCCTAAAAATTGGCGTATATGCTTCGGAGTTTTCGGGGTTTCCCATTTTTCAACGGTTTCAATCTTTGCCGGATCCACCTTAATACCTTCTTTGTTTACTATATGACCGAGGAATTGAACTTCTTCCAACCAAAATGCACACTTTGAAAACTTAGCGTACAGTTTTTCTTTCCTCAACAACTCTAGCACTTTTCTCAAATGTTCTTCGTGCTCTTGATCATTCTTTGAGTAAATAAGTATGTCATCAATGAAAACAATGACAAACTTGTCAATATATGGTCCACACACTCAGTTCATAAGGTCCATGAACACATCTGGTGCATTCGTTAAACCAAACGGCATGACCATAAACTCGTAATGACCGTAACATGTTCTGAAAGCAGTCTTCGGAATATCATCTTCCTTCACCCGCATTTGATGATACCCGGAACGTAAATCAATCTTTGAATAAACCGACGAGCCTTGTAGTTGATCAAATAAATCATCGATTCTCGGTAGTGGATAACGGTTCTTAATGGTAAGCTTGTTCAATTCTCTGTAATCGATACATAATCTGAACGAACCATCCTTCTTCTTGACAAACAACACCGGTGCTCCCCATGGTGATGTGCTTGGTCGATTGAAACCACGCTCCAAAAGTTCTTGTAATTGACTTTGGAGTTCCTTCATCTCACTGGGTGCGAGTCTGTATGGAGCACGAGCTATTGGTGCAGCTCCTGGTACAACATCTATTTGAAATTCAACGGATAGATGTGGAGGTAGTCCCGGTAATTCTTTCAAAAATACGTCGGGAAATTCTTTTGCGACGGGAACATCATTGATGTTCTTTTCTTCGGTTTGCACCTCCTCGACATGTGCTAGAATGGCATAGCAACCTTTTCTTATTAGTTTTTGTGCCTTCAGATTACTAATAAGATTTAACTTAGCGTTGCTCTTTTCTCCGTACACCATTAAGGGTTTTCCTTATTCTCGTACAATGCGAATTGCATTTTTGTAACATACAACTTCTGCTCTTTCCTTTTTCATCCAGTCCATGCCAATTATTACGTCAAAACTTCCTAACTCTACAGGTATCAAATTTATCTTAAACGTTTCACCAACCAATCTAATATCACGATTTCGACATACTTTATCCGCTGACATTAATTTACCGTTTGCTAATTCGAGTAAAAATTTATTACCCAAAGGAGTTAATGGGCAACTTAGTTTAGTACAAAAATCTCTACTCATATAGCTTTTATCCGTACCCGAATCAAATAAAACATAAGCAGGTTTATCGTCAATAAGAAACGTACCCGTAACAAGCTCCGGATCCTCCTGCGCTTCTACCGCATTAATATTGAAAACTCTTCCACGGTTTTGCCCATTATTTTTCTCTACATTCGGGCAATTACTCCTAATGTGACCCGACTTTCCACATCCATAACAAACAAAGGCGGCATTACTTGTTCCGACATTATTTGTTCTTTTATTCTGGTTAAACTTTGGGCCATAGATCTCACACTTTCTCGCACCATGGCCATTTCTTTTACACTTAGTGCAAAATGTCGAGCAAAACTGTGTGTGATTTTCTTCGCATCTTGGGCATTTATTGTTCTGATTGTTGTTGCCATTGTTGTTATTGAGGTTGTTGTTGGGATTGTTATAGTTGTTGAAATGGTTGTTGTTGGAACGATTGTTGTAGTTGTTGTTGTTGTTTTTGTTGTTGTTGGGATAGTTTTTGTTGCGGTTGTTGCCGCGAAAAAAGTTGTGTTTGTTTTTGTGATTTTGGGGTTGGTTGTTGATATGATAGTTACTGTTGTTGTACTCATGACCCTTGTCACTAATTTCTTCCCACTTCCTCTTGAGTAGTTTCGTGTTGACCTCTTCTACCGTTTGCTTTTTCATCCTTCCTTCGATCTGATTAGCGAGCTTGTGAGCCATTCGACTTGCCTTTTGTATGGAGGCAGGTTCGTTTGAACTCACATCTTCCTGGATTCTTTCTGGTAACCCTTTCACAAACGCGTCGATCTTTTCTTCTTCATCCTCGAATACTTTTGGACACAATAAGCACAATTCTGTGAATCATTTTTCGTACGTGGTAACGTCAAAACCTTGCATTTGTAACCCTCTAAGCTCTGCCTTGAGCTTATTGAACTCGTTTCTGGGACGGTACTTTTCGTTTACCAAGTGCTTGAATGCTGACCACGGTAGTGCGTAAGCAGCATCTTGTCCCACCTATTCGAGGTAGGTGTTCCACCATGTTAACGCAGCACCTGTGAAGGTATGCGTAGCGTATTTCACCTTGTCATCTTTCGCACACTTACTTATGGCAAACACCGATTCAACCTTTTCAGTCCACCATTTTAATCCGATTGGACCCTCAGTTCCATCGAATTCCAGTGGTTTGCAGGCGGTGAATTCTTTGTAGGAGCATCCGCTACGAGTTCTTGTGGCGTTTGTTCCATTGCTAATTTCAGAGTTATTGTTGTTGTTATTCATCGCGGCCTGTACTGCGGCCATGTTCGCAGCAAGAAAAGTACGGAATTCTTCTTCATTCATATTTATGGTGTGTCGAGTAGTCGGTGCCATTTCCTTCAAAAATAGCCAAAAGAAACGAGTTAATCATATAGAATATCAAGAGTAGTTAATAGTATTTCGTAGCATAATATGAACTTATTTATAAAAGCTCTTTCTTCATATTAGCATTTTATAATTTTTAATTCGGGTAGTACCTACCCGTTAAGTTCATACTTAGTAGCTAATATACCAATTCAACTACTACGAATTTATATGAAAAACTAATCACAAAAAAAAAAAAAAAATTATTTCATATTCGAACTTTTATACAATAACTTGCAAACTTACAATACCACTATTTTACATATAGCATGAAATATAGCACATAAAAACTTTGATACAAAGTAGTTGCGAAGATAATTCTAGTTAATGCGCAAGGCATTCAGCAAAGGCAATAAAGACATGTAATTCATACGTCCAGAAATAAGTCATACATTCTGATTTTACTAATACGACTTCCCATCCTTGGTCTTGTGGAACATAACCGTTGTGACCGATAGTAAGACAATGTCTTGTAACGTCGTCAAAAGGACGAAGGTTACGTAATGATCAACAGTCTTCTAATAACCTAAAAACCTCGTTTCTTACCCCAATTACCGACTCCATCACTTGTGGGAATGTTTTGTTTAATAATTGTAGCCCGATGTTCTTTTTCTCACTTGGGTGAGAAGCGAACATTACTAACCCGTAAGCATAACATGCTTCTTTATGTTGAATGTTAGCCGCTTTTTCTAAATCATGAAGTCCTATTTCCGGTCACGTTGAGTCAAAATAATTTCTTAACCCGTTGCGTAAAATAGCATTTGGGTTTCCCGCATTATATGTGTCAAGGTAAACACGGCGTAACTTATGGACTTCCCAATGTGATATCCCCCATCTTTCAAACGAAAGCCTTTTATAAACTAAGGCATTCTCGGAACGTCCTTTAAATGTTCTACAAACAAGTTTCGCCCTAAATAATTGTGCCGACGAACTCTGACCGACTTTAGACAAAATTTCATCAATCATGTCCCCGGGTAGGTCTTCTAGAATTTTTGGCTGTCTATCCTTAACATCCATTTTTGTTTTTATACTGTAAAAATAGACGAAGGTTAGATTCGTAAAAGATAATTATCAAATAATACAAGCAATTTTTACATACAACATAAAAGTACAAGCACACTTATTTTACATATTTTATATCGCATGATTACAATTTTCTTATTCCGATTCGCTCGTTTCTTCCTCTTCGGTCTTGGTTCGTTTTGCTAGGTTTCTAGGGTTATATGATGTTCCCCTAATACGAGCCGTCATTTTTCACATTGGTTTAGAAAACCTGGTGATTTAGAGGTTCCCGGGTTATTGTCACAACTTAAGAAATACGGGTGTTGACGATACTTATAAAGTTCATCGGGGTCGGAATCAGATTTCTCTATTTTTATGCCCTTTCCCTTATTGTTCTCTTTTGCCTTTTTAAATTGTGTTGGGGTAATTTCTATAACATCATCGGAATCCTCGTCGGGATCCGATTCATCGGTAAATTGGTAATCCTCCCAATATTTTGATTCCTTGGCGGAAACACCATTGACCATTATTAACTTTGGTTCGTTGGTTGAGGATTTTCTTTTATTTATCCGTTTAATTATTTCCCCCACCGGTTCCACTTCTTCTTCCGGTTCCTCCTCCTCCGATTCCTCTTCTTCCAATTCTTCTTCCGGTTCCTCTTCTTCCGATTCTTCTTCCGGTTCCTCTTCGGGAACTTGAGAATCAGTCCACGAATCATTCCAAATTACATTTGGCTCTTCATTATTATTAGGTGAGTCAATGGGACTTGTACTAGAGGTAGACATCTATCACATAATATCAAACACGTTAAGAGATTAATATATCACATAATATTTACATGTTAAAAATATATAGTTTCCAACAAAATTTGTTGAGCAATCATTTTTAACGAAAAGCACGGTCGAAGTCCAGACTCACTAATGCATCCTAACAAACTCGATAAGACACACTAATGCAAAATTCTGGTTCTCTAAGACCAACGCTCGGATACCAACTGAAATGTCCCGTTCTTATTGATTAAAAACGTTCCATATTAATTGATTTCGTTGCGAGGTTTTGACCTCTATATGAGACGTTTTTCAAAGATTGCATTCATTTTTAAGACAAACCATAACCTTTATTTCATCAATAAAGGTTTAAAAGGCTTTGCGTAGATTATCAAATGATGATAATCTAAAATATCCTGTTTACACACGACCATTACATAATGGTTTACAATACAAATATATTACATTGAAAAAAGTTTCTTGAATGCAGTTTTTACACAATATCATACAAGCATGGACTCCAAATCTTGTCCTTATTTAAGTATGCGACAGCGGAAGCTCTTAATAATCACCTGAGAATAAACATGCTTTAAACGTCAACAAAAATTTTGGTGAATTATAGGTTTGATTTCTACATTTATCAAATCATAATAATAATAGACCACAAGATTTCATTTTTCATAACAACTATCTCAAATCAGGCATTCGCAAACTGCAGAGATAAAAATCATTCATATGGTGAACACCTGGTAACCGACATTAACTAGATGCATATAGAATATCCCCATCATTCCGGGACACCCATCGGACATGATAAAATCGAAGTACTAAAACATTCCAAATTCCAGAATGGGGCTCGTTGGGCCCGATAGATCTATCTTTAGGATTCGCATCAATTAGGATGTCTGTTCCCTAATTCTTAGGCTACCAACCTAAAAGGGGCAGATCCAAATTCAAACATTCAACCATAGAACGTAGTTTTGATTACTTGTGTCTATTTTGTAAAGCATTTATAAAACTGCATGTATTCTCATCCTAAAAATATTAGATTTTAAAAGTGGGACTATAACTCACTTTCACCGATTATCAATTTTTCGGGGAATAGACTTAGCCACGGGTTGATTCACGAACCTATAACAATATATACATATATCAAAATATGATCGAAATATATTCACAATATTTTCTTTATTACGTGTTGATGATTTTTAGTTGTCCAGTTAGCAGTCCATCGTTTGTAGTCCATAGTTTGTTGTACATGCATAATTTAATTTATATATCTCGAATTAATCTACGACCCAGTGTATACGTATCTCAGTATTGATCACAACTCAAACTATATATATTAATTATTTTGGAATCAACCTCAACCCTGTATAGCTAACTCCAACATTTGCATATAGAGTGTCTATGGTTGTTCCAAAATATATTATATAGATGGGTCGACATGATAGGTCGAAACATTGTATATGTGTCTATGGTATCTCAAGATTACATAATATACAATATAAGTTGATTAAGCTATGGTTGGAATAGATTTGTTACAATTTTTCACGTAGCTAATATGAGTAGTTTTTATCAATTTTGTTTTACTCGTCATTTCTTCGTTTCTAATCCGTTTTGACTGATTCCAGCGGCCATGGTTTCATATTGAACTTAAATTTATGAAACTAAACAGAAAAAGTATGAGTTTATAGTCGAAAATACAAATTACAAGTCATTTTTAAAGAGGTAGTCATTTCTGTCGAAAAAACGACATCTTGATGACCATTTTGAAAAACATACTTTCACTTTGAGTTTAACCATGATTTTTGGATATAGTTTCATGTTCATACAAAAAATCATTTTTCCAGAAGTATATCTTTTAAATCAAAGTTTTCCATAGCTTTTAATTATCCAAACCAAAACAGCCCCCGGTGTTACAACGACGGCGTATATCCGGTTTTATGGTGTTTATCGTGTTTCCAAGTTTTAAATCATTAAGTTAGCATATCATATAGATATAGAACATGTGTTTAGTTGATTTTAAAAGTTGAGTTAGAAGGATTAGCTTTGTTTGCGAACAAGTTTAGAATTAACTAAACTATGTTCTAGTGATTACAAGTTTAAATCTTCGAATAAGATAGTTATATATATATGAATCAAATGATGTTATGAACATCATTACTACCTTAAATATAGTAGGTAAACCTACTGTAAGTGACAAGAAATGATCTAGCTTTAAAGGATCCTTGGATGGCTTGAAAGTTCTTGAAGTAGAATCATGATACGAAAACAAGTTCAAGTAAGATTTCTACTCGAATTAAGATATTTAAAGTTATGGAAATCGAATCAAATTTTGATTATGAATATTACCTTGAATTAGAATGATAACCTACTGTAAATAACAAAGATTTCTTGAGGTTGGATGATCACTTGGAATGGATTAGCAAGATTGGAAGTAAACTAGTAAACTTGAAAGGATTATCGAAGTGTTCTTGAAGTGTTCTTCCTATGATGATTATAGCTTGATTATTGAAGTAATTTTTGATGAAGATGATGATTAGTTACTGGAAAAATTCATTCATAAGTGTGTGTATGTGTGTGTGTGTGTGTGTGTGTGTGTGTGTTGAGAGAGAATTAGAAAGAGAATTGGAAATGAAATGAAGTGAATGGTGAGTGGTGAGTGGTGAGTGGTGAGTGGGGTTAAAAGGAGTTCTTGCTAGTTGACTAGTTCATGGTAGAAGTTAAATTTGATTAGTCAAGCATGACATAATCATGAGTGGAATCCCATGCTAGTTCCTATTAGTATATACTCATAGTAAGTACGTCTAAAAGCTGCGTATTATATGAGTACGAATACTGAATGAATATTGTTGATGAAAATGAATGAGAATAGAATTGTAACTAACTTTGATAGGTAGACATCTATCACATAATATCAAACACGTTAAGAGATTAATATATCACATAATATTTACATGTTAAAAATATATAGTTTCCAACAAAATTTGTTGAGCAATCATTTTTAACGAAAAGCACGGTCGAAGTCCAGACTCACTAATGCATCCTAACAAACTCGATAAGACACACTAATGCAAAATTCTGGTTCTCTAATACCAACTCTCGGATACCAACTGAAATGTCCCGTTCTTATTGATTAAAAACGTTCCATATTAATTGATTTCGTTGCGAGGTTTTGACCTCTATATGAGACGTTTTTCAAAGATTGCATTCATTTTTAAGACAAACCATAACCTTTATTTCATCAATAAAGGTTTAAAAGGCTTTGCGTAGATTATCAAATGATGATAATCTAAAATATCCTGTTTACACACGACCATTACATAATGGTTTACAATACAAATATATTACATTGAAAAAAGTTTCTTGAATGCAGTTTTTACACAATATCATACAAGCATGGACTCCAAATCTTGTCCTTATTTAAGTATGCGACAGCGGAAGCTCTTAATAATCACCTGAGAATAAACATGCTTTAAACGTCAACAAAAATTTTGGTGAATTATAGGTTTGATTTCTACATTTATCAAATCATAATAATAATAGACCACAAGATTTCATTTTTCATAACAACTATCTCAAATCAGGCATTCGCAAACTGCAGAGATAAAAATCATTCATATGGTGAACACCTGGTAACCGACATTAACTAGATGCATATAGAATATCCCCATCATTCCGGGACACCCATCGGACATGATAAAATCGAAGTACTAAAACATTCCAAATTCCAGAATGGGGCTCGTTGGGCCCGATAGATCTATCTTTAGGATTCGCATCAATTAGGATGTCTGTTCCCTAATTCTTAGGCTACCAACCTAAAAGGGGTAGATCCAAATTCAAACATTCAACCATAGAACGTAGTTTTGATTACTTGTGTCTATTTTGTAAAGCATTTATAAAACTGCATGTATTCTCATCCTAAAAATATTAGATTTTAAAAGTGGGACTATAACTCACTTTCACCGATTATCAATTTTTCGGGGAATAGACTTAGCCACGGGTTGATTCACGAACCTATAACAATATATACATATATCAAAATATGATCGAAATATATTCACAATATTTTCTTTATTACGTGTTGATGATTTTTAGTTGTCCAGTTAGCAGTCCATCGTTTGTAGTCCATAGTTTGTTGTACATGCATAATTTAATTTATATATCTTGAATTAATCTACGACCCAGTGTATACGTATCTCAGTATTGATCACAACTCAAACTATATATATTAATTATTTTGGAATCAACCTCAACCCTGTATAGCTAACTCCAACATTTGCATATAGAGTGTCTATGGTTGTTCCAAAATATATTATATAGATGGGTCGACATGATAGGTCGAAACATTGTATATGTGTCTATGGTATCTCAAGATTACATAATATACAATATAAGTTGATTAAGCTATGGTTGGAATAGATTTGTTACAATTTTTCACGTAGCTAATATGAGTAGTTTTTATCAATTTTGTTTTACTCGTCATTTCTTCGTTTCTAATCCATTTTGACTGATTCCAGCGGCCATGGTTTCATATTGAACTTAAATTTATGAAACTAAACAGAAAAAGTATGAGTTTATAGTCGAAAATACAAATTACAAGTCATTTTTAATGAGGTAGTCATTTCTGTCGAAAAAACGACATCTTGATGACCATTTTGAAAAACATACTTTCACTTTGAGTTTAACCATGATTTTTGGATATAGTTTCATGTTCATACAAAAAATCATTTTTCCAGAAGTATATCTTTTAAATCAAAGTTTTCCATAGCTTTTAATTATCCAAACCAAAACAGCCCCCGGTGTTACAACGACGGCGTATATCCGGTTTTATGGTGTTTATCGTGTTTCCAAGTTTTAAATCATTAAGTTAGCATATCATATAGATATAGAACATGTGTTTAGTTGATTTTAAAAGTTGAGTTAGAAGGATTAGCTTTGTTTGCGAACAAGTTTAGAATTAACTAAACTATGTTCTAGTGATTACAAGTTTAAATCTTCGAATAAGATAGTTATATATATATGAATCAAATGATGTTATGAACATCATTACTACCTTAAATATAGTAGGTAAACCTACTGTAAGTGACAAGAAATGATCTAGCTTCAAAGGATCCTTGGATGGCTTGAAAGTTCTTGAAGTAGAATCATGATACGAAAACAAGTTCAAGTAAGATTTCTACTCGAATTAAGATATTTAAAGTTATGGAAATCGAATCAAATTTTGATTATGAATATTACCTTGAATTAGAATGATAACCTACTGTAAATAACAAAGATTTCTTGAGGTTGGATGATCACTTGGAATGGATTAGCAAGATTGGAAGTAAACTAGTAAACTTGAAAGGATTATCGAAGTGTTCTTGAAGTGTTCTTCCTATGATGATTATAGCTTGATTATTGAAGTAATTTTTGATGAAGATGATGATTAGTTACTGGAAAAATTCATTCATAAGTGTGTGTATGTGTGTGTGTGTGTGTGTGTGTGTGTGTTGAGAGAGAATTAGAAAGAGAATTGGAAATGAAATGAAGTGAATGGTGAGTGGTGAGTGGTGAGTGGTGAGTGGGGTTAAAAGGAGTTCTTGCTAGTTGACTAGTTCATGGTAGAAGTTAAATTTGATTAGTCAAGCATGACATAATCATGAGTGGAATCCCATGCTAGTTCCTATTAGTATATACTCATAGTAAGTACGTCTAAAAGCTGCGTATTATATGAGTACGAATACTGAATGAATATTGTTAATGAAAATGAATGAGAATAGAATTGTAACTAACTTTGATAAGTATGAGTGTTTTGATATGTGTCTTGAAGTCTTTAAAAAGTGTTCAAATACATTTAAATACATTATATGTATATACATTTTAATGAAGTTATTTAGCCATCGATAGTCGTTACATGTAAGTGTTGTTTTGAAACCTTCAAGTTAACGATCTCATTTAATGTTGTTAATCCATTGTTTATTATATATAATGAGATGTTAAATTATTATATTATCATGTTAACATGATATATGAATATATCTTAATATGATATATATATATATATATATATATATATATATATATATATATATATATATATATATATATATATATATATATATATATATATATACATTAAAAATATCGTTACAACGATAATCGTTACGTATATGTCTCGTTTTGAAATTCTTAAGTTAGTAGTCTTGTTTTTACTTATGTAGTTCATTGCTAACACACTTAATGATATATTTACTTATCATTTTATCATGTTAAATATAGTGTAACAATGTATTAATATAATTCATATATATTTAGTAAGACGTGGTTATATTGATAATCGTTATATGTATCGTTTCGAGTTTCTTACGTCAATAGTCTCCTTTTTAAGTATATAACTCATTGTTACTATTTTTAATGAGATAATTGATTATCATTATATCATGTTAAACATATATATTTATTCATTTATGTATCATCATATCATATACAACTTATAGCGTTCGTGAATCATCGGTCAAACTGGGTGATCAAACGTTTACATAATTTCCGTTTCAATTAACCAAGTCTTAACAAGTTTGATTGCTTAACATGTTGGAAACATTTAATCATGCAAATATAGTTTTCATTTAATATATAATCATGGAAAAGTTCGGGTCACTACAGATGATCTCCCCAATAAATCAATTTTTGTTAGTGCGGTTTGCATACTAACATACTAGTTGAAATTGTCAATCGCACTTCTCTTTTTTGTTGCCACATTAGTCATGTGGTCCATAAATTCTTCCACTCTTGACGAACTCGAACTCTTACCACGAGATGACGCTCATGCGTCCGAAGAAGCCAAATTTTTTCGGGCTTTCTTTGCTCTATCACGTCCGGTTGGACGTGGCATTGGCACGTCCCTAAAAAACTCCGCCTCTAAGTCTTGGGAGAGTCGTACCAACTATCCTTGAGTGTCCCCAACATCGTCAACATCAACATTTTCTTCTTGAACTCGTGCAACCGGATCATTAGGTACTATCCACTTTGATTGTTGACTCAAGAAAAAAAATGCTTCCTTGTGAACAAAGTGTTTCTCATAGTGACTAAAATATGATGTCAACGCAGACTTGTAAATGTCTTCGTCATTAGCTCCAATAAACCAATGATCCTTTATATCCTTATAGATTGGCAAAAACTCCGTACATGATTTGTTCACATCTTGCCATTTTGAAGATAACGAATCTTCGTTGCGTACTCATCCATATTCGTTATCATTAAACTTTTCCATTACCGAGCCCCAAAAACTTTTTTGCTTTTGCGATCGGCCAACAATTGGATTCTCCGAAGCATCACAAAAACATTCCGACAACCACAAAATCTCTTTTTGTGACCACGCCTTTTGTTTCCTTGAACCACCTTCATCAAACGCTTTCCTTATATATTTATAAACATAATAATAATAATAATAAATGATGTATAATATATATATATATATATATATATATATATATATATATATATATACTATAATCGTATGTATATATGTGTATTCTATAATAATTATAGTTATTAATAATAATAAATAAATTATATATATATATATATATATATATATATATATATATATATATATAATATAACAGTATGTATATATGTATATTTTATAATAATTATAGTTATTATAATATATATAATTATACTATATAACTAACAACGTACATATATTTGTAAGTATATTTAAAATTTATTAAAATCGTAACCTTTATCCGTTTTTATGTGTTTACGCTTAACCCGTTGTTGTTGTTGAGTTTGTTGTTCTTGCGATTCTTGATTTTGCGATTGCATTTGTTGAATTTGCGTTTGTCACATTTGCATTTGTTGTTATGGGATCAATCGTTGTTGAAACATTTGTTGATTTTGTTGTTGTTGTTGTTGATGCTGAAAATATGCCCATTGTTGTTGTTGTTCAGTAGCTATTTGATAAGATTGATTGAACTCGAACAAATTTCTAGTTACGTTGTTAAATTATTGAGGACTAGGTGTTTGGAGTGGTTGAGAACTTGAGATGATAATCCGGGAGTATTTGGCCTACCGAATACCAATAAATTTGAAAACGGGACGGTTTAATCAAGTGGTGTTTCGGGATCTTCATTATCATGTTGTGAATTGAAGGGAGTATTTGGATTGGACATTTTTTTAAATTGAAAGTAAAGAAGGAGAAGTATGAAATGAAATATAGATTGGTAATGAAATGAAGTATAGATTGGTATATGTATATACAGAAAAAAATAATTGAATTTTTTTTACCAACGGGTCAAAAATGTAACGGGTATATTCTCAATCCAATCCGAACTCACCACGTGTTAACCCACCCCGTCGCTTGACCCGTTTCTTGGCAACAAACGCCACCCAAAACCGTCGATCCAACGCCGCGATACGGCAGGTTAGGGCGTTGGATCGATGCCACGTATTATCCCACACCCGATGCTTGATCCTGATATAACTCCTCTTTCTTACAAAACTCATACATAACTCATCATGTTAAAATATAACTTTAAAAGATTCAGAACCCATTTCATTATATTGTCTTACCCCCCCCCCCCCCCCCCCCCCCCCCCCAAAAATTACCTTGATTTGAGAATCATCAAGTATTTTCATTGTTGTTAAGACTATTTGAAGAGGATATATATTTTTACTCATATATATGTGAATTAGCTAGTAGTGAGTATATCTCATATAAACATTCTCTTTTACTATTCAAAATATACTGCTAATGAAGTTTAAAATTAAGATCTTTTATAAGAATATTAGGACCCTAATTATCACTATTTTGAGACAGTTACGACTACATTATATAATTCTATGTGTCTCATTATAAATGTTCACTATTCATTTTTTAAAGTCTTTTATTTTAAATTTAACCTTATACATTTTTATTTGTAATATATAATATTTGATAAGAATTATATAAAGGGATTTGATTTTACTTGTGTTTTTATTAATATAAATTTATCAAATACTATATAACATAAACCTGGAAATTTTCAAGTAAAATTGATAGAAAAACTTTTAAAAGTCAGTAATAATCACTTATAGCGAGATGATGAGATACCAAAAGAGTCAATAGCTTGGTGGTATCGAGGTCACTCTTATAACCTTGAGATTGAGGGTTCGAGTCTTGCTTAGGACATTTCGTTGTGTATATATACGTGTTAGCTAGAATTAGGTGAGTGAGTTTGCCTAAAAAAATGATCTGATGAGATGAAAGGAGGAGTAATATATATATATATATATATATATATATATATATATATATATATATATATATATATATATATATATATATATATATATATATATATATATATATATATATCACACACTAGTGAAAGGACCCGTGAAATCACGGGTTTGTTTAAACGATGAAGTTAAATTATATGTTTTAGGTTTTAAGCGAATGTAAATGACAAAGTCGTATTATTGAGATTACGTTGACAATTAGATACACAAAAAGAATTAGCATTTGAATGAAAATCCAAGTGCCAAAATAAAATAAAGAGAAAAATATATCAAAGCAAAAACAACTATAATGTTGAATAAATAGTAGTAATCACCACCTTCAAATGTCGTTATAGATAATTGAAGACCCGTGCATATACTAATTCAAGTAATGGTTACTCCATGTTACTTCCTTAAGGGCCACTTACTGGATTATGAAACATGACTAAAGTCCATTAATTCATTAATCGAGCTGGGACTTTCTTGTTGCTAGTTATTATCATTTGATTAAAGTTCAAAATAATTGAAAGAAATACCGTGTTTCGATTTTATCTAAATATGGTAGATTGATTTATAAAGTGATTGTATTCATCTTATTTATATTTGAATATATATCAACGAGATTTTATTTTTTGTATCAATATTAATTGATAAAGAATAAAAATTTTAATTTGGAATGTATAAGGTGATTGTATTCATCTTATTTTTTGTATCAACGTGACATTATCTATTAAAATGTTGTTTACTTTGTTTATCATTTATTTCGTCTACATATACAGAGTTAAATAATTAATATGATTTATTTTAATTGTAAAATAAATGCATTTATGACATCACTTAGGATGCCTATAATTATTTCTTTTTGTTTTTAAATTTTTTAAAAGAAAGAAGTAGACTATTTATGATATTACAATTTTAGAGTTTTAATAGAATCTATAGATGTACACTTAACACACATACATGTTTTTTGTTGTTACTCTAATAAACAACCTATTCATTAACATATTTGATTAAATTAATAAATCAAAACCCTCTCATTATAGAAATAGTAGATGACTATATTTTAAGAGAGAATATATAGTTTTAATAACAAAGAACATAATATGCGTTAGTCAACTACATCAATTTCTTAAAAATTTTATAATTGTGTATCTTGTCGAGTCTCGTATAAGCTATTCATCACCTCATTGACTTTATCACCTTATCGACTTTATCGATCATATTAGCATTATAATTTTTGAGGTATTGGTGACGAAACTACTAAAACTATCGTTAATAAGCATAATAAAAATATTATACAATTCAATTAATATTAATTTGAAATTCATAACCATTATCTGTAAGACTTATATATATGTTAATCCTTTTTTAGATAACTTAATACACAATCAACAATTAATAACTTAATATTCTTCACCCTTCTTAACAAAAATCTTATATTTTATGGTAACGTGTATTAGAATAAGTATCATTTCCCAATAAAAATAAGTAATTTTATCTTATTATATTATATTACTAGCTTAAAACCCGCGAATTCGCGAGATTTTTTAAGAGTCAAATAAAAATTTTATTTATCTTGTTATTACGATTTTATATAGTATTTGTTAGCTTGATTAGAAAACAAAACAATATTAGAAATAATGGTGTATTAATATTGCCAAAAACAAATAACAAAAAATTGCAAAACATTATATCACACAAAAGTGAGACTTTGTAATTACTTAGCTCGAGTTTCCCACAACCTACTCCACAATTCTTATCTCTTAACATGTTGACAAATTGTATAGAGAGCGAAAAACGTTTGCCTTATTATGAGTATATTGTGGGCAGGCTTCAAGGTAACAACGCGTGTAAAAACCCTTAAAAAAATTTCATGTAATAAGTAATTCAAATACGTTATCAAATAATGTTTAAAGATGTAACATTAGATATGACTGAAACGAAATGTATTACAATCACCTTATCTAAATAGTTTTGAATAGCAAATAACTTGTTAGTTGCTCAAACATGCTATTTTATAACAAAATTATAAAGATCCTATTAACCTTGAAATTGAGGTAATGAAAGACTTTGCCCAAATATACAGTCGGCACAACCAGTTGAGATACCTAAGCTGGCCAGAGTGCTTCCGAAATACTTAGTTGACCAGTCAAATGAGGTGTTTGCTCAAAATTGGCGAAGGTTCAAATCTCGACCCACCCATTGTGCTTAGCGCTAAGACCGGAGTTCCTTCTGGACACTTGTTTGGGGCTGCGTAGAACTCGATGCATAGTTGGCATCCAAAGGGTGCACGGGGTTAAGGGCTATACACCGTTCAAACCTTTTTTGCATAAAAAACATACAGTCGACACTCTACAATGTATTAATAATTTAGCACTGTTTTACATAACTAATGTCAAAACTGTAGCGACCCGACCAAATCATGTTTGACGGCGCCGTCTACTTAGGTCCCGTTACGTGGTCATAAGTCTTTAAGACAAAGTTTGACCAAAATATGTCGCCTTCATTTCAAAATAAAGATTGTTCCCAAAGTTTACAAGAATTGTTCAACCAATAGTTAAGTTACAACGTTATAATACGAATGAAATCTAGGCGACACGGTTTAAAATAAAGTCAAAAGACGCTCCATGAAATGCACATATACTCGACATCCAATGCAAGTATCAAATAATGAGCGGAAGCATGTATCATGTATCGTTCAAGGACCTGAGAAAAATATAGAAATCTGTCAACGAAAACGTTGGTGAAATCATAGGTTTAAGTAAGTAAGTACAAGTGAACCACAAGATTTGCATCAATGAAATAATAGTAATACATTCCAAAAGTTTGTTTCACGAGCACCCAATTATCAATGCTTAACGTTTCCTTCCATTGAACCCCATCACTTAGTGCTAGAACATACACTGTTTCTCGAAAATATATTTCATTCGTAAACGGTAGCGAACCGTTTGAATGAGGGTTTGTCAAACCCATATGGATCCATACAACATAAGTTCTCGCTTACACCCGGCAAGTGTAACTAATGATAATCGAATTGAGGATTTTGTTCTAAACTCGTATGTAGAATGTTTGTTTTCCTGTACTTGTGTTCACTTAGTAAAGAAATGTTTATGTTTTCTCATCCCAAATGTAAGTTCAAAAAGAGTAAAAGTGGGACTATGATCTCACCTTGAATGCACGAGTAGTAGAGTACTTCAACAAGTAAATGTGTGCAAAGACAAAGCTAGTCTTGACCTAAACATATAGGTTGTATCAATAACGGTAAACACAAACGGTCAAAGATGTTCAATTAGTCCTATGGCTCGTTACGACTCGATTAATATAGCATGTGAATCAATTTGTCAAGTTTCATGCACGATACAAGTAGTTAAGTATGTTAGAACGATTGTATAATCGTTTGGTTATGTTTGACTAAAAGTCAAACTTGGTCAAAGTCAAAGTCAACGGGGTCGGGTCGGGTATCCGACAATTTTCCCATGATGAGAAATCATTTATGAGCAGAATGGCCAAGTTTCATATAAATCGGAGTTACGGTTAAGCGGGAAACATTTTGTGAAAGGAAAAATAAAAACAAAAATGAGCTGGGCATATGCGCGGCGCGCAACGGGTTGCGCGGCGCGCACCCAGTGCAATTTCTGGTCAGAACTCAACCAAGAAGGCAAGCATCTGAGATTTCTGATTCTGCGCGGCGCGCGGGTAAATGCGCGGCGCGCAATACCTGGGAATCATGCAGTTTGCAGAAAAAAATGGTCCAAGTCACGAACCAAAACTCAAATTAACATATTTTATGAACCGAAAACATTTAAAATGCATACTATATATCGTTGGAAAGGTAATTTGACAAGGAAAACAACTAAACACATTTCATCAATCAATCTACCTATTACAACAACCAAAACCGCATCTAATGCTTAACATTAACCGCATACAAGTTCATAAATGCAATTCAATGATTCGGGCAACCAATTTACATGAATGATATGCCGTTTCGAAGGTAATCAAGCATACAATCCAACTAAACACTTACCAATAATAATCCATGGCATTCAATGCATCAAAAGTCCATTTCAAGTTCATCAAACCCTAACCCAAATTCACCAAAATCACTAATCAAGTTCATGAAGTTTTCTAAGGCAACCTACACATCAAATTGAAGCTAGTGATGCTAGTAACACAATTAAAACATCAACTTTTAACATCTAACAACATATGATCATCCAAAATTCAAGAACAACACACCAAAATTCAAGTTCATGCTAGTTACACTAAAACAACGAGATCGAGCATATAAATCATATATTCATGTTAGACTTGAGCCATAGACACTAATTAACACTTTTATAAGTTAAAAACATCAAGAACACAAAATCTAGTGATTTTAGAAAGTTACCCAAACGAGATGAAGTTGGTACCAAAATGAAGAGGATGAAGAGAGGATCACGAATATGTAATTTATTTGGTTGCTAGCTCCCTAATCCGGATTTAGATGATGAATGAATGAGAAAGGAAATTGGGTGTGTTCTTGCTAGAGAGAAAGAGAGAGAGAGAGGGAGATGGTAATGAATGGGTGAAAGGGGTTTGACCCTTTGACCTAGTCAAGGGTTTGATCCCTTGTCAAGTTTAGTCCCTCAACTTTCGTTCGGGTGCGGGAATTACCTAAACGAGATAATTTAAAACGCGTATCAACGGGAGATGTTATAAACATATAACGGACTTTATATTAGTATAACGGAAAAGTAAATGGAAAAAGGCGGGATGTTACATTACCTACTCCTTAAAAGAAATTTCGTCCTGAAATTTAAGTAGGCGTAGTAGTCGTTGTTTCTTCCTCGAGATCTTGCGTTTCCGAATTCACGAATAGATGAGGATACTTCCTTTGCATTTGATCTTGTCTTTCCCAAGTAAACTCGGGTCCTCTTTTGGCATTCCAACAAACCTTGACAATCGGAATTCGGCTTTGTTTCAAGGTCTTGACGGAGGTGTCCACAATTTCAACCGGTTCCTCCACGAAATGAAGTTTGTCATCAATAGTAAGTTCTTCGAGAGGGATGACGATATCGGGTTCGGCAAGACACTTTTTCAAGTTAGATACATGGAAGGTAGGATGAACGGAGTTCAATTGAGGCGGAAGATTTAAACGATAAGCAACGGTTCCAATACGCTCCAAGATTTCGAAAGGACCAATATACCGCGGATTTAGCTTCCCGCGTTTCCCAAAACGGATTACACCCTTCCAAGGTGCGACTTTTAACATTACTCGGTCACCGACTTGAAATTCGAGATCGTTGCGTCGTTTGTCGGTATAGCTCTTTTGACGACTTCGGGCCGTCCTAAGCCTATCTCGGATTTGAACGATTTTCTCGGTGGTTTCGTGAATGAGTTCGGGTCCGGTGATTTGCACGTCGCCTACCTCGGCCCAACAAAGAGGTGAACGACATTTGCGGCCATATAGCGCTTCAAAAGGTGCGGCTTTAATACTCGCGTGATAACTATTGTTGTAAGAGAACTCGGCGAGAGGTAAGTGCTTGTCCCAAGCTTTTCCGAAATCAACCACGCAAGCTCGTAACATGTCCTCTAAGGTTTGAATTGTACGTTCGCTTTGTCCATCGGTTTGAGGATGATATGCGGTGCTCATGTCTAAACGCGTTCCCAACGCTTCTTGCAATGTACGCCAAAATCTAGAAACGAAACGGCCATCTCGGTCGGAGATAATCGATAAAGGTACACCGTGTCGGGCTACGATCTCCTTAATGTAAAGTTGTGCAAGTTTCTCCATTTTGTCCGTTTCTTTCATGGCAAGGAAGTGTGCGGATTTGGTGAGACGGTCAACAATAACCCAAATGGTATCATAACCGCCCGTCGTTTTTGGTAGCTTGGTGATAAAATCCATCGTTATCCTTTCCCACTTCCATTGCGGGATCTCGGGTTGTCGGAGTAGTCCGGACGGTCTTTGGTGTTCGGCTTTGACTTTGGAACATGTCAAACACTTGGAAACATAAGTAGCTACGTCCCTTTTGATGTTCGGCCACCAATATAGTTGTTTAAGGTCGTGGTACATCTTATTGGCACCGGGGTGAATCGAGTATCGTGACTTATGGGCTTCATCTAAAATAAGGCTTCGTAGATCCCCATAACTAGGCACCCAAATTCTTCCGGCGAAATATCGGAGTCCGGTTTCCTTAACTTCGAATCGAGAGGTGAGGACGTTCAAGTGTTCGAGAGAGATGTTTTCATCCTTGAGAGCCTCATCTTGGGCTACCCGAATTTGGCTATTAAGGTTTGTGTGGATGGTGATGTTTAAAGCTCGGACACGGAGAGGCACCGCTCTTTCTTTTCGACTTAAGGCATCGGCTACTACGTTTGCCTTCCCGGGATGGTAACGAAGCTCGCAATCGTAATCGTTCAAAGTTTCAATCCACCGTCGTTGTCTCATGTTTAGTTGCTTTTGATCGAAAATGTGTTGGAGACTTTTGTGGTCGGTAAAGATAGTACTCTTGGTTCCATAAAGATAGTGTCTCCACATTTTAAGTGCAAAGACAACGGCTCCGAGTTCGAGATCATGTGTCGTATAGTTTCGTTCATGAATTTTGAGTTGTCGAGAAGCATAAGCAATGACTTTCGTTCGTTGCATCAATACACACCCAAAACCATGTTTTGAGGCATCGCAATATACAACAAAGTCATCATTGCTTTCGGGAAGTGACAAGATAGGAGCGGTGGTTAGCTTCGTTTTCAAGATTTGGAATGCGGATTCATGTTCGGTCGCCCAAATGAATTTCTTTCCCTTGTGAGTCAATGCGGTTAGAGGACGTGCAACCAAAGAGAAATTTTCGATGAATCTACGATAGTACCCGGCGAGACCCAAAAATTGACGAATGTGAGTAGGAGTAGTAGGAGTCTCCCATTTGCTAATGGCTTCGATTTTCGTTGGATCGACTTTAATACCTTGGTCACTTACAACATGACCAAGGAATTGAACTTCCTTTAACCAAAATTCACACTTGGAGAATTTGGCATAGAGTTGTTCTTGTCTTAAAAGTTCAAGCACAAGTCGGAGGTGTTCCTCGTGTTCTTCTTCGCTTTTTGAATAGACCAATATGTCATCGATGAACACAATAACGAATTTATCGAGATACGGTTTGCACACGCGGTTCATAAGATCCATGAACACCGCCGGTGCATTAGTGAGACCAAATGGCATGACAAGGAATTCATAACTACCATAACGAGTTCGGAAAGCGGTTTTGGAGACATCTTCCCCCTTAACCCTCAATTGATGATAACCCGAGCGGAGATCGATTTTCGAATATACACAAGACCCTTGTAGTTGATCAAAGAGATCATCGATGCGAGGAAGGGGATATCGGTTCTTAACCGTCAATTTATTTAGTTCCCGATAATCAATGCACATTCGTAGGGATCCGTCTTTCTTTTTAACAAACAAAATCGGAGCGCCCCAAGGTGAATGGCTAGGTTGGATAAAACCACGATCAAGTAGTTCTTGGATTTGACTTTGCAATTCTTGCATTTCGGATGGAGCGAGTCTATACGGTGCACGTGCTACGGGTGCGGCTCCCGGAATAAGATCGATTTGGAATTCAACCGGTCGATGAGGCGGAAGACCCGGCAATTCATCGGGAAATACATCGGAATAGTCACTAACAATTGGCACATCATCGATATGCTTATCATCGGGCTCGACTTTCTTAACGTGGGCAAGGATCGCAAAACAACCCTTACGGAGCAGTTTTCTAACTTTAAGGCACGAAACGAGGTTGAGTCTGGTGCAACTCTTATCGCCGTAGACAATCAAAGGTTCACCATTCTCGATAGGAATTCGGATTGCGTTAAGATCACAAAGAATGTGAGATTTCGTTTTGACTAACCAATTCATACCGATTATTACATCAAAGCTTCCTAGTTCCATGGGTATCAAGTCAATTTCAAATTCCTTACCCAAAATGTTTAACGTACACCCCCGGTAATATGTGTTGGCACTTAATAGTTTCCCGTTAGCCACTTCAATGGTATAAGGGGTATCTAATGGAAGAGGTGGAGTGCTAAAAGAAGGAGTCAAAGTCTTGGATACAAAGCATTTATCGGCACCTGAATCGAATAAGCAGGAGACATAAGAATTGTTGAGAAGAAACGTACCCGTGACTAGTTCAGTGTCATCCCGGGCTTCCTCGGTGTTGATGTTAAAAGCTCGGCCGCGCGTATTGGGGTTATCTTTCTTCTTTGGGCATGCATTTCTATAATGACCCGTTTGGCCACATTCGTAACAAGTGCCCGTCTTTGGTGCATTGGGCCACTTTCGAGCGACGGGAGTGGCACTTTTACAATCGTTGGCCTTATGACCAACTCCTTGGCACCGGTGGCAAATTATCTTACTACATTCGCCAAAGTGATGTTTGTTGAAATGTCCCGTTCTTATTGATTAAAAACGTTCCATATTAATTGATTTCGTTGCGAGGTTTTGACCTCTATATGAGACGTTTTTCAAAGACTGCATTCATTTTTAAAACAAACCATAACCTTTATTTCATAAATAAAGGTTTAAAAAGCTTTACATAGATTATCAAATAATGATAATCTAAAATATCCTGTTTACACACGACCATTACATAATGGTTTACAATACAAATATGTTACATCGAAATCAGTTTCTTGAATGCAGTTTTTACACAATATCATACAAACATGGACTCCAAATCTTGTCCTTATTTTAGTATGCAACAGCGGAAGCTCTTAATATTCACCTGAGAATAAACATGCTTTAAACGTCAACAAAAATGTTGGTGAGTTATAGGTTTAACCTATATATATCAAATCGTAACAATAGACCACAAGATTTCATATTTCAATACACATCCCATACATAGAGATAAAAATCATTCATATGGTGAACACCTGGTAACCGACAATAACAAGATGCATATATAAGAATATCCCCATCATTCCGGGACACCCTTCGGATATGATATAAATTTCGAAGTACTAAAGCATCCGGTACTTTGGATGGGGTTTGTTAGGCCCAATAGATCTATCTTTAGGATTCGCGTCAATTAGGGTGTCTGTTCCCTAATTCTTAGATTACCAGACTTAATAAAAAGGGGCATATTCGATTTCGATAATTCAACCATAGAATGTAGTTTCACGTACTTGTGTCTATTTTGTAAATCATTTATAAAACCTGCATGTATTCTCATCCCAAAAATATTAGATTTTTAAAAGTGGGACTATAACTCACTTTCACAGATTTTTACTTCGTCGGGAAGTAAGACTTGGCCACTGGTTGATTCACGAACCTATAACAATATATACATATATATTAAAGTATGTTCAAAATATATTTACAACACTTTTAATATATTTTGATGTTTTAAGTTTATTAAGTCAGCTGTCCTCGTTAGTAACCTATAACTAGTTGTCCACAGTTAGATGTACAGAAATAAATCGATAAATATTATCTTGAATCAATCCACGACCCAGTGTATATGTATCTCAGTATTGATCACAACTCAAACTATATATATTTTGGAATCAACCTCAACCCTGTATAGCTAACTCCAACATTCACATATAGAGTGTCTATGGTTCTTCCGAAATATATATAGATGTGTCGACATGATAGGTCGAAACATTGTATACGTGTCTATGGTATCTCAAGATTACATAATATACAATACAAGTTGATTAAGTTATGGTTGGAATAGATTTGTTACCAATTTTCACGTAGCTAAAATGAGAAAAATTATCCAATCTTGTTTTACCCATAACTTCTTCATTTTAAATCCGTTTTGAGTGAATCAAATTGCTATGATTTCATATTGAACTCTATTTTATGAATCTAAACAGAAAAAAGTATAGGTTTATTGTCGGAAAAATAAGTTACAAGTCGTTTTTGTAAAGGTAGTCATTTCAGTCGAAAGAACGACGTCTAGATGACCATTTTAGAAAACATACTTCCACTTTGAGTTTAACCATAATTTTTGGATATAGTATCATGTTCATAATAAAAATCATTTTCTCAGAATAACAACTTTTAAATCAAAGTATATCATAGTTTTTAATTAACTAACCCAAAACAGCCCGCGGTGTTACTACGACGGCGTAAATCTGGTTTTACGTTGTTTTTCGTGTTTCCAGGTTTTAAATCATTAAGTTAGCATATCATATAGATATAGAACATGTGTTTAGTTGATTTTAAAAGTCAAGTTAGAAGGATTAACTTTTGTTTGCGAACAAGTTTAGAATTAACTAAACTATGTTCTAGTGATTACAAGTTTAAACCTTCGAATAAGATAGCTTTATATGTATGAATCGAATGATGTTATGAACATCATTACTATCTTAATTTCCTTGGATAAACCTACTGGAAAAGAGAAAAATGGATCTAGCTTCAATGGATCCTTGGATGGCTCGAAGTTCTTGAAGCAGAATCATGACACGAAAACAAGTTCAAGTAAGATCATCACTTGAAATAAGATTGTTATAGTTATAGAAATTGAACCAAATTTTGAATATGATTATTACCTTGTATTAGAATGATAACCTACTGTAAGAAACAAAGATTTCTTGAGGTTGGATGATCACCTTACAAGATTGGAAGTGAGCTAGCAAACTTGAAAGTATTCTTGATTTTATGAAACTAGAACTTTTGGAATTTATGAAGAACACTTAGAACTTGAAGATAGAACTTGAGAGAGATCAATTAGATGAAGAAAATTGAAGAATGAAAGTGTTTGTAGGTGTTTTTGGTCGTTGGTGTATGGATTAGATATAAAGGATATGTAATTTTGTTTTCATGTAAATAAGTCATGAATGATTACTCATATTTTTGTAATTTTATGAGATATTTCATGCTAGTTGCCAAATGATGGTTCCCACATGTGTTAGGTGACTCACATGGGCTGCTAAGAGCTGATCATTGGAGTGTATATACCAATAGTACATACATCTAAAAGCTGTGTATTGTACGAGTACGAATACGGGTGCATACGAGTAGAATTGTTGATGAAACTGAACGAGGATGTAATTGTAAGCATTTTTGTTAAGTAGAAGTATTTTGATAAGTGTATTGAAGTCTTTCAAAAGTTTATAAATACATATTAAAACACTACATGTATATACATTTTAACTGAGTCGTTAAGTCATCGTTAGTCGTTACATGTAAGTGTTGTTTTGAAACCTTTAGGTTAACGATCTTGTTAAATGTTGTTAACCCAATGTTTATAATATCAAAAGAGATTTTAAATTATTATATTATCATGATATTATCATGTATGAATATCTCTTAATATGATATATATACATTAAATGTATTTACAACGATAATCGTTACATATATGTCTCGTTTAAAAATCATTAAGTTAGTAGTCTTGTTTTTACATATGTAGTTCATTGTTAATATACTTTATGATATGTTTTCTTATCAGAGTATCATGTTAACTATATATATATATATCCATATATATGTCATCATATAGTGTTTACAAGTTTTAACGTTCGTGAATCACCGATCAACTTGGGTGGTCAATTGTCTATATGAAACATATTTCAATTAATCAAGTCTTAACAAGTTTGATTGCTTAACATGTTGGAAACATTTAATCATGTAAATATCAATCTCAATTAATATATATAAACATGGAAAAGTTCGGGTCACTACAGTACCTACCCGTTAAATAAATTTCGTCCCGAAATTTTAAGCTGTTGAAGGTGTTGACGAATCTTCTAGAAATAGATGCGGGTATTTCTTCTTCATCTGATCTTCACGCTCCCAGGTGAACTCGGGTCCTCTACGAGCATTCCATCGAACCTTAACAATTGGTATCTTGTTTTGCTTAAGTCTTTTAACCTCACGATCCATTATTTCGACGGGTTCTTCGATGAATTGAAGTTTTTCGTTGATTTGGATTTCATCTAACGGAATAGTGAGATCTTCTTTAGCAAAACATTTCTTTAAATTCGAGACGTGGAAAGTGTTATGTACAGCCGCGAGTTGTTGAGGTAACTCTAGTCGGTAAGCTACTGGTCCGACACGATCAATAATCTTGAATGGTCCAATATACCTTGGATTTAATTTCCCTCGTTTACCAAATCGAACAACGCCTTTCCAAGGTGCAAATTTAAGCATGACCATCTCTCCAATTTCAAATTCTATATCTTTTCTTTTAATGTCAGCGTAGCTCTTTTGTCGACTTTGGGCGGTTTTCAACCGTTGTTGAATTTGGATGATCTTCTCGGTAGTTTCTTGTATAACCTCCGGACCCGTAATCTGTCTATCCCCCACTTCACTCCAACAAATCGGAGACCTGCACTTTCTACCATAAAGTGCTTCAAACGGCGCCATCTCAATGTTTGAATGGTAGCTGTTGTTGTAGGAAAATTCTGCTAACGGTAGATGTCGATCCCAACTGTTTCCGAAATCAATAACACATGCTCGTAGCATGTCTTCAAGCGTTTGTATTGTCCTTTCGCTCTGCCCATCAGTTTGTGGATGATAGGCAGTACTCATGTCTAGACGAGTTCCTAATGCTTGCTGTAATGTCTGCCAGAATCTTGAAATAAATCTGCCATCCCTATCAGAGATAATAGAGATTGGTATTCCATGTCTGGAGACGACTTCCTTCAAATACAGTCGTGCTAACTTCTCCATCTTGTCATCTTCTCTTATTGGTAGGAAGTGTGCTGATTTGGTGAGACGATCAACTATTACCCAAATAGTATCAAAACCACTTGCAGTCCTTGGCAATTTAGTGATGAAATCCATGGTAATGTTTTCCCATTTCCATTCCGGGATTTCGGGTTGTTGAAGTAGACCTGATGGTTTCTGATGCTCAGCTTTGACCTTAGAACACGTCAAACATTCTCCTACGTATTTTGCAACATCGGCTTTCATACCCGGCCACCAAAAATGTTTCTTGAGATCCTTGTACATCTTCCCCGTTCCAGGATGTATTGAGTATCTGGTTTTATGAGCTTCTCTAAGTACCATTTCTCTCATATCTCCAAATTTTGGTACCCAAATCCTTTCAGCCCTATACCGGGTTCCGTCTTCCCGAATATTAAGATGCTTCTCCGATCCTTTGGGTATTTCATCCTTTAAATTTCCCTCTTTTAAAACTCCTTGTTGCGCCTCCTTTATTTGAGTAGTAATGTTATTATGAATCATTATATTCATAGATTTTACTCGAATGGGTTCTCTGTCCTTCCTGCTCAAGGCATCGGCTACCACATTTGCCTTCCCCGGATGGTAACGAATCTCAAAGTCGTAATCATTCAATAATTCAATCCACCTACGCTGCCTCATATTCAGTTGTTTCTGATTAAATATGTGTTGAAGACTTTTGTGGTCGGTATATATAATACTTTTGACCCCATATAAGTAGTGCCTCCAAGTCTTTAATGCAAAAACAACCGCGCCTAATTCCAAATCATGCGTCGTATAATTTTGTTCGTGAATCTTCAATTGTCTAGACGCATAAGCAATCACCTTCGTTCGTTGCATTAATACACAACCGAGACCTTGCTTTGATGCATCACAATAAATCACAAAATCATCATTCCCTTCAGGCAATGACAATATAGGTGCCGTAGTTAGCTTTTTCTTCAATAACTGAAACGCTTTCTCTTGTTCATCATTCCATTCAAATTTCTTCCCTTTATGCGTTAATGCAGTCAAGGGTTTTGCTATTCTGGAAAAGTCTTGGATGAACCTTCTGTAGTAACCAGCTAGTCCTAAAAACTGGCGTATGTGTTTCGGAGTTTTCAGGGTTTCCCACTTTTCAACAGTTTCTATCTTTGCCGGATCCACCTTAATACCTTCTTTGTTCACTATGTGACCGAGGAATTGAACTTCTTCCAACCAAAATGCATACTTTGAAAACTTAGCGTACAATTCTTCCTTCCTCAATACTTCTAACACCTTTCTCAAATGTTCACCGTGTTCTTGGTCATTCTTTGAGTAAATAAGTATGTCATCAATGAAAACAATGACAAACTTGTCAAGGTATGGTCCACACACTCGGTTCATAAGGTCCATGAACACAGCTGGTGCATTAGTTAAACCAAACGGCATGACCATAAACTCGTAATGACCATAACGTGTTCTGAAAGCAGTCTTTGGAATATCATCTTCTTTCACCCGCATTTGATGATACCCGGAACGTAAGTCAATCTTTGAATAAACAGACGAGCCTTGTAGTTGATCAAATAAGTCGTCGATTCTCGGTAGTGGGTAGCGGTTCTTGATGGTAAGTTTGTTCAACTCTCGGTAGTCGATACACAACCTGAATGTACCATCTTTCTTCTTGACAAACAAAACAGGAGCTCCCCATGGTGATGTGCTTGGTCGAATGAAACCACGCTCTAAAAGTTCTTGTAATTGGCTTTGCAGTTCTTTCATCTCGCTGGGTGCGAGTCTGTAAGGAGCACGAGCTATTGGTGCAGCTCCTGGTACAAGATCTATTTGAAATTCAACGGATCGATGTGGGGGTAATCTCGGTAATTCTTTTGGAAATACATCGGGAAATTCTTTTGCAATGGGAACATCATTGATGCTCTTTTCTTCAGTTTGTACTTTCTCGACGTGTGCTAGAACAGCATAGCAACCTTTTCTTATTAGTTTTTGTGCCTTCAAATTACTAATAAGATGTAGCTTCGTGTTGCCCTTTTCTCCGTACACCATTAAGGGTTTTCCTTTTTCTCGTATAATGCGAATTGCATTTTTGTAACAAACGATCTCCGCTTTCACTTCTTTCAACCAGTCCATACCGATTATCACATCAAAACTCCCTAACTCTACTGGTATCAAATCAATCTTAAATGTTTCGCTAACCAGTTTAATTTCTCGATTCCGACATATATTATCTGCTGAAATTAATTTACCATTTGCTAATTCGAGTAAAAATTTACTATCCAAAGGCGTCAATGGACAACTTAATTTAGCACAAAAATCTCTACTCATATAGCTTCTATCCGCACCCGAATCAAATAAAACGTAAGCAGATTTATTGTCAATAAGAAACGTACCCGTAACAAGCTCCGGGTCTTCCTGTGCGTCTACCGCATTAATATTGAAAACTCTTCCACGGCCTTGTCCATTCGTGTTCTCCTGGTTCGGGCAATTTCTAATAATGTGGCCTGGTTTTCCACATTTATAACAAACTACATTGGCATAACTTGCTCCGACACTACTTGCTCCGCCATTACTTGTTCCGACACCATTTGTTCCTTTCGTTCTATTAACCCCTGGTCCGTAGACCTCACACTTCACCGCGCTATGACCATTTCTTTTACACTTGTTGCAAAATTTGGTGCAGAACCCCGAGTGATTCTTTTCACACCTTTGGCATAACTGCTTCTGATTGTTGTTGTTGTTGCGGTTATTATTGTTGTTGGGATGATTGTTGTAGTTGCTGTTGTTGTTGTTGTTGTTGTTGGGCCGTTTGTTGTAGTTGCGATTGATGTTGCGATTGTTGGGATAATTGTTGCGATTATTGTTGTAATTGCTGTTGTTGTTGTATTGGTGATTCTTATCACCGTTTTCCTCCCACTTTCTTTTGACTTGCTTCACATTGGCCTCTTCAGCAGTCTGTTCTTTAATTCTTTCTTCAATCTGGTTCACTAGTTTGTGAGCCATTCTACATGCCTGTTGTATGGAGGCGGGCTCGTGCGAACTTATATCTTCTTGGATTCTTTCCGGTAATCCTTTCACAAACGCGTCGATCTTCTCTTCCTCATCTTCGAATGCTCCCGGACACAATAGGCACAATTCTGTGAATCGTCTTTCGTACGTGGTAATATCAAATCCTTGGGTTCGTAACCCTCTAAGTTCTGTCTTGAGCTTATTGACCTCGGTTCTGGGACGGTACTTCTCGTTCATCAAGTGCTTGAATGCTGACCACGGTAGTGCATACGCATCATCTTGTCCCACTTGCTCTAGATAGGTATTCCACCATGTTAACGCAGAACCTGTGAAGGTATGCGTAGCGTACTTCACTTTGTCCTCTTCAGTACACTTACTTATGGCAAACACCGATTCAACCTTCTCGGTCCACCGTTTCAATCCGATCGGTCCTTCGGTTCCATCAAATTCCAAAGGTTTGCAGGCAGTGAATTCTTTGTAGGTGCATCCTACACGATTTCCTGTACTGCTAGATCCAAGGTTATTGTTGGTATGTAGCGCAGCCTGTACTGCGGCTATGTTTGAAGCTAGAAAAGTACGAAATTCCTCTTCATTCATATTCACGGTGTGTCGAGTAGTCGGTGCCATTTCCTTCAAAATAGTCAAATGGAACAAGTTAATCATACAGAATATTAAGAGTAGTTAATAGTATTTCGTAGCATAATATGAACTCATTTATAAAAGCTTTTTCTTCATATTAGCGTTTTATAAGTTTAAATTCGGGTAGTACCTACCCGTTAAGTTCATACTTAGTAGCTAATATACAATTCAACTACTACAATTCTATATGAAAAACTGATTGTAATAATATTTCGCGTTCAAACTTTTATACAATATTTTACAAACTTACAATACCGCTTATTTTACATAAAGCATGAAATATAGCACACAATAACTTTGATACAAGATAGTTGTGAAGACAATTCTAGCTAGTACACAAGTCGTTCAGCAAAGGCAATAAAGACACGTAATTCATACGTCCAGAAACAAGTCATGCATTCTGGTTTTACTAGGACTACTTCCCATCCTTGGTCTTGTGCAACATAACCGTTATGGCCGTTGATAAGACAGCGTGTTGTAACGTCATCAAAGGGACGAGGGTTACGTAATGTCCAACAGTCCCGTAATAATCTAAAAACCTCATTTCTTACCCCAATTACCGACTCCGTCACTTGTGGAAATGTTTTGTTTAATAGTTGTAGCCCGATGTTCTTGTTCTCACTTTGGTGAGAAGCGAACATTACTAATCCGTAAGCATAACATGCTTCTTTATGTTGCATGTTAGCCGCTTTTTCTAAATCACGAAGTCCAATATTCGGATATATTGAGTCAAAATAATTTCTTAACCCGTTGCGTAAAATAGCATTTGGGTTCCCCGCAATATATGCGTCAAAGTAAACACATCGTAACTTATGGGTTTCCCAATGTGATATCCCCCATCTTTCAAACGAAAGTCTCTTATAAACCAAGACATTCTTGGAACGTTCTTCGAATGTCTTACAAACTGATCTCGCCTTAAATAGTTATGCCGAAGAATTCTGGCCGACTCTAGACAAGATTTCATCAATCATGTCTCCGGGTAGGTCTCTTAAAATATTGGGTTGTCTATCCATTTTGTGTTTTTAAACTGTAAAATAGACAAGAGTTAGTTTCATAAAAAAAATACTTATTAATACAAGCAATTTTTACATATATCATAAAGCATAAGAACACTATATTACATATATTAAACCACACGAATACAACTATCTTATTCCGACTCGCTCGTTTCTTCTTCTTCGGTTTTGGTTCGTTTTGCCAAGTTTCTAGGGATATATGATGTTCCCCTAATACGAGCCGTCGTTGTCCACATTGGTTTAGAAAAACCTGGTGGTTTAGAGGTTCCCGGGTCATTGTTACAACTTAAGGACTTCGGGGGTTGACGATACATATAAAGTTCATCGGGGTTGGAATTAGATTTCTCTATTTTTATGCCCTTTCCCTTATTATTTTCTTTTGCCTTTTTAAATTCAGTTGGGGTAATTTCTATAACATCATCGGAATTCTCATCGGAATCCGATTCATCGGAGAATTGGTAATCCTCCCAATATTTTGCTTCCTTGGCGGAAACACCATTGACCATAATTAACTTTGGTCGGTTGGTTGAGGATTTTCTTTTACTTAACCGTTTTATTATTTCCCCCACCGGTTCTATTTCTTCATCCGGTTCCGACTCTTCTTCCGGTTCCTCTTCGGGAACTTGTGAATCAGTCCACAAATCATTCCAATTTACATTTGACTCTTCATTATTATTAGGTGAGTCAATGGGACTTGTTCTAGAGGTAGACATCTATCACATAATATCAAACACGTTAAGAGATTAATATATCACATAATATTCATATGTTAAAAATATATAGTTTCCAACAAAAATGTTAAGCAATCATTTTTAAAGAAAACACGGTCGAAGTCCAGACTCACTAATGCATCCTAACAAACTCGATAAGACACACTAATGCAAATTTTCTGGTTCTCTAAGACCAACGCTCGGATACCAACTGAAATGTCCCGTTCTTATTGATTAAAAACGTTCCATATTAATTGATTTCGTTGCGAGGTTTTGACCTCTATATGAGACGTTTTTCAAAGACTGCATTCATTTTTAAAACAAACCATAACCTTTATTTCATAAATAAAGGTTTAAAAAGCTTTACATAGATTATCAAATAATGATAATCTAAAATATCCTGTTTACACACGACCATTACATAATGGTTTACAATACAAATATGTTACATCGAAATCAGTTTCTTGAATGCAGTTTTTACACAATATCATACAAACATGGACTCCAAATCTTGTCCTTATTTTAGTATGCAACAGCGGAAGCTCTTAATATTCACCTGAGAATAAACATGCTTTAAACGTCAACAAAAATGTTGGTGAGTTATAGGTTTAACCTATATATATCAAATCGTAACAATAGACCACAAGATTTCATATTTCAATACACATCCCATACATAGAGATAAAAATCATTCATATGGTGAACACCTGGTAACCGACAATAACAAGATGCATATATAAGAATATCCCCATCATTCCGGGACACCCTTCGGATATGATATAAATTTCGAAGTACTAAAGCATCCGGTACTTTGGATGGGGTTTGTTAGGCCCAATAGATCTATCTTTAGGATTCGCGTCAATTAGGGTGTCTGTTCCCTAATTCTTAGATTACCAGACTTAATAAAAAGGGGCATATTCGATTTCGATAATTCAACCATAGAATGTAGTTTCACGTACTTGTGTCTATTTTGTAAATCATTTATAAAACCTGCATGTATTCTCATCCCAAAAATATTAGATTTTTAAAAGTGGGACTATAACTCACTTTCACAGATTTTTACTTCGTCGGGAAGTAAGACTTGGCCACTGGTTGATTCACGAACCTATAACAATATATACATATATATTAAAGTATGTTCAAAATATATTTACAACACTTTTAATATATTTTGATGTTTTAAGTTTATTAAGTCAGCTGTCCTCGTTAGTAACCTATAACTAGTTGTCCACAGTTAGATGTACAGAAATAAATCGATAAATATTATCTTGAATCAATCCACGACCCAGTGTATATGTATCTCAGTATTGATCACAACTCAAACTATATATATTTTGGAATCAACCTCAACCCTGTATAGCTAACTCCAACATTCACATATAGAGTGTCTATGGTTGTTCCGAAATATATATAGATGTGTCGACATGATAGGTCGAAACATTGTATACGTGTCTATGGTATCTCAAGATTACATAATATACAATACAAGTTGATTAAGTTATGGTTGGAATAGATTTGTTACCAATTTTCACGTAGCTAAAATGAGAAAAATTATCCAATCTTGTTTTACCCATAACTTCTTCATTTTAAATCCGTTTTGAGTGAATCAAATTGCTATGATTTCATATTGAACTCTATTTTATGAATCTAAACAGAAAAAAGTATAGGTTTATAGTTGGAAAAATAAGTTACAAGTCGTTTTTGTAAAGGTAGTCATTTCAGTCGAAAGAACGACGTCTAGATGACCATTTTAGAAAACATACTTCCACTTTGAGTTTAACCATAATTTTTGGATATAGTTTCATGTTCATAATAAAAATCATTTTCTCAGAATAACAACTTTTAAATCAAAGTTTATCATAGTTTTTAATTAACTAACCCAAAACAGCCCGCGGTGTTACTACGACGGCGTAAATCCGGTTTTACGTTGTTTTTCGTGTTTCCAGGTTTTAAATCATTAAGTTAGCATATCATATAGATATAGAACATGTGTTTAGTTGATTTTAAAAGTCAAGTTAGAAGGATTAACTTTTGTTTGCGAACAAGTTTAGAATTAACTAAACTATGTTCTAGTGATTACAAGTTTAAACCTTCGAATAAGATAGCTTTATATGTATGAATCGAATGATGTTATGAACATCATTACTATCTTAATTTCCTTGGATAAACCTACTGGAAAAGAGAAAAATGGATCTAGCTTCAATGGATCCTTGGATGGCTCGAAGTTCTTGAAGCAGAATCATGACACGAAAACAAGTTCAAGTAAGATCATCACTTGAAATAAGATTGTTATAGTTATAGAAATTGAACCAAAGTTTGAATATGATTATTACCTTGTATTAGAATGATAACCTACTGTAAGAAACAAAGATTTCTTGAGGTTGGATGATCACCTTACAAGATTGGAAGTGAGCTAGCAAACTTGAAAGTATTCTTGATTTTATGAAACTAGAACTTTTGGAATTTATGAAGAACACTTAGAACTTGAAGATAGAACTTGAGAGAGATCAATTAGATGAAGAAAATTGAAGAATGAAAGTGTTTTTAGGTGTTTTTGGTCGTTGGTGTATGGATTAGATATAAAGGATATGTAATTTTGTTTTCATGTAAATAAGTCATGAATGATTACTCATATTTTTGTAATTTTATGAGATATTTCATGCTAGTTGCCAAATGATGGTTCCCACATGTGTTAGGTGACTCACATGGGCTGCTAAGAGCTGATCATTGGAGTGTATATACCAATAGTACATACATCTAAAAGCTGTGTATTGTACGAGTACGAATACGGGTGCATACGAGTAGAATTGTTGATGAAACTGAACGAGGATGTAATTGTAAGCATTTTTGTTAAGTAGAAGTATTTTGATAAGTGTATTGAAGTCTTTCAAAAGTGTATAAATACATATTAAAACACTACATGTATATACATTTTAACTGAGTCGTTAAGTCATCGTTAGTCGTTACATGTAAGTGTTGTTTTGAAACCTTTAGGTTAACGATCTTGTTAAATGTTGTTAACCCAATGTTTATAATATCAAAAGAGATTTTAAATTATTATATTATCATGATATTATCATGTATGAATATCTCTTAATATGATATATATACATTAAATGTATTTACAACGATAATCGTTACATATATGTCTCGTTTAAAAATCATTAAGTTAGTAGTCTTGTTTTTACATATGTAGTTCATTGTTAATATACTTTATGATATGTTTTCTTATCAGAGTATCATGTTAACTATATATATATATCCATATATATGTCATCATATAGTGTTTACAAGTTTTAACGTTCGTGAATCACCGATCAACTTGGGTGGTCAATTGTCTATATGAAACATATTTCAATTAATCAAGTCTTAACAAGTTTGATTGCTTAACATGTTGGAAACATTTAATCATGTAAATATCAATCTCAATTAATATATATAAACATGGAAAAGTTCGGGTCACTACATTTGTTGCATTTGTTGCAAAGAGGTAGGTTCCCGGCATAACCCTTCTTGCCGTCGGAAGTGAAAGATTTCTTGGCAAAGTTGTTGTTGCTTGATTGGGAGGGTTCCCACTTTCTTTTGTTGCCGCCCGATTTATCCTCGGCCTTAGGTGCCGGAACTACGATTTCGTCAACCGTTTCAATTAGTTGGCGAGCCATGTTCATAGCGGCTTGATGAGTAGTGGGTTTGGATGACATCACCCCTTGTTTGATGCTTTTTGGAAGACCGAGCATGTAGAGCTCAATCCTTTGAGATTCGGGGTTAACAAGATTAGGACACATCAAGGATAGTTCGGCGAAGCGTTGATTATAAGCTTTAAGATCGTTTCCGACCGCTTTCAAAGCTCTTAGTTCTTCCTCAAGTTTTCGGGTTTCTTCGCGCGGAAAATATTCAACAATCATCTTTTCCTTTAGATCGGCCCAAGAGAGGGCATGAGCTTCATCGGTACCCACCGATTGAACATAGGTGTTCCACCATGTTAGAGCAATTCCGGAGAAAGTGTGAGTGGAGTATTTGACCTTATCTTGGTCCCGACAACCGCTTATGCTAAAGACGGCTTCCGTTTGCTCAAACCATCGGGTGAGCACGACCGGTCCCCCGGTTCCATCAAAAGTGTGAGGTTTGCACCCCATGAAAGCTTTATAGGAGCATCCCTCATTTGAGTTTCCGGCTCCATTGTTGTTGTTGTTGTTGTTGTGGTTGTTATTATTATTGTTGTTGGATGAGTGACCGGCCATGGCCGCATCTACGGCGGTGGCTATCATCCGTTCGAGAGCTTGTTCGGGAGTTTCATTGCGGCGTACACGACGAGGAGCCATTGTTCCTTCAAGACACAAGAATATCATTGATTAGTATTCTCATTAATACTAACCGTGATATAGAATAAAGATAAAGAGAAGTTTTTCCTCGACTCGCCTTAAATTCTTTATGTCATAATGTCGGAACGTTCATATGAGTCACCGTAATATAATCCCGGAAATTATATTACCCTGATTCATATGTGCATTCGACATCATTTCATATAGTCAAGGTGGCGTGTCAATCAAATTAAACAACGTGAGATTAAGATGAACTAAGAGTAGATATGAGTAGGAGCGTTCGAGTATAAATGCACAAGTAGTCAAGTAATTCCTACTTCAAGTCTATATGCCGGTTGTAGTCTAGACTCACCAATGTACCCTATGACTCGGGGTCGACACCAATGAACTCTAAATCCCTACAACCAACGCTCTGATACCATCTGTAGCGACCCGACCAAATCATGTTTGACGGCGCCGTCTACTTAGGTCCCGTTACGTGGTCATAAGTCTTTAAGACAAAGTTTGACCAAAATATGTCGCCTTCATTTCAAAATAAAGATTGTTCCCAAAGTTTACAAGAATTGTTCAACCAATAGTTAAGTTACAACGTTATAATACGAATGAAATCTAGGCGACACGGTTTAAAATAAAGTCAAAAGACGCTCCATGAAATGCACATATACTCGACATCCAATGCAAGTATCAAATAATGAGCGGAAGCATGTATCATGTATCGTTCAAGGACCTGAGAAAAACATAGAAATCTGTCAACGAAAACGTTGGTGAAATCATAGGTTTAAGTAAGTAAGTACAAGTGAACCACAAGATTTGCATCAATGAAATAATAGTAATACATTCCAAAAGTTTGTTTCACGAGCACCCAATTATCAATGCTTAACGTTTCCTTCCATTGAACCCCATCACTTAGTGCTAGAACATACACTGTTTCTCGAAAATATATTTCATTCGTAAACGGTAGCGAACCGTTTGAATGAGGGTTTGTCAAACCCATATGGATCCATACAACATAAGTTCTCGCTTACACCCGGCAAGTGTAACTAATGATAATCGAATTGAGGATTTTGTTCTAAACTCGTATGTAGAATGTTTGTTTTCCTGTACTTGTGTTCACTTAGTAAAGAAATGTTTATGTTTTCTCATCCCAAATGTAAGTTCAAAAAGAGTAAAAGTGGGACTATGATCTCACCTTGAATGCACGAGTAGTAGAGTACTTCAACAAGTAAATGTGTGCAAAGACAAAGCTAGTCTTGACCTAAACATATAGGTTGTATCAATAACGGTAAACACAAACGGTCAAAGATGTTCAATTAGTCCTATGGCTCGTTACGACTCGATTAATATAGCATGTGAATCAATTTGTCAAGTTTCATGCACGATACAAGTAGTTAAGTATGTTAGAACGATTGTATAATCGTTTGGTTATGTTTGACTAAAAGTCAAACTTGGTCAAAGTCAAAGTCAACGGGGTCGGGTCGGGTATCCGACAATTTTCCCATGATGAGAAATCATTTATGAGCAGAATGGCCAAGTTTCATATAAATCGGAGTTACGGTTAAGCGGGAAACATTTTGTGAAAGGAAAAATAAAAACAAAAATGAGCTGGGCATATGCGCGGCGCGCAACGGGTTGCGCGGCGCGCACCCAGTGCAATTTCTGGTCAGAACTCAACCAAGAAGGCAAGCATCTGAGATTTCTGATTCTGCGCGGCGCGCGGGTAAATGCGCGGCGCGCAATACCTGGGAATCATGCAGTTTGCAGAAAAAAATGGTCCAAGTCACGAACCAAAACTCAAATTAACATATTTTATGAACCGAAAACATTTAAAATGCATACTATATATCGTTGGAAAGGTAATTTGACAAGGAAAACAACTAAACACATTTCATCAATCAATCTACCTATTACAACAACCAAAACCGCATCTAATGCTTAACATTAACCGCATACAAGTTCATAAATGCAATTCAATGATTCGGGCAACCAATTTACATGAATGATATGCCGTTTCGAAGGTAATCAAGCATACAATCCAACTAAACACTTACCAATAATAATCCATGGCATTCAATGCATCAAAAGTCCATTTCAAGTTCATCAAACCCTAACCCAAATTCACCAAAATCACTAATCAAGTTCATGAAGTTTTCTAAGGCAACCTACACATCAAATTGAAGCTAGTGATGCTAGTAACACAATTAAAACATCAACTTTTAACATCTAACAACATATGATCATCCAAAATTCAAGAACAACACACCAAAATTCAAGTTCATGCTAGTTACACTAAAACAACGAGATCGAGCATATAAATCATATATTCATGTTAGACTTGAGCCATAGACACTAATTAACACTTTTATAAGTTAAAAACATCAAGAACACAAAATCTAGTGATTTTAGAAAGTTACCCAAACGAGATGAAGTTGGTACCAAAATGAAGAGGATGAAGAGAGGATCACGAATATGTAATTTATTTGGTTGCTAGCTCCCTAATCCGGATTTAGATGATGAATGAATGAGAAAGGAAATTGGGTGTGTTCTTGCTAGAGAGAAAGAGAGAGAGAGAGAGGGAGATGGTAATGAATGGGTGAAAGGGGTTTGACCCTTTGACCTAGTCAAGGGTTTGATCCCTTGTCAAGTTTAGTCCCTCAACTTTCGTTCGGGTGCGGGAATTACCTAAACGAGATAATTTAAAACGCGTATCAACGGGAGATGTTATAAACATATAACGGACTTTATATTAGTATAACGGAAAAGTAAATGGAAAAAGGCGGGATGTTACAAAAACGATAATGAAAAAAGTAACATAACTAACATAGTGAATCAATAAGAATGCAGAAATACATAAATCGTAGATCATGAAAAGTTGATCACACCTTTAGCAAAATAGTCGACATTAAATAACAATTCTAAATCTGACTTTCACGTGACTTCTCTTCAATTATTTCCATTCAACGTTTCACTTCACATGTTTCACTTCACATATAACGCTGAGTATATCGCTATCGAATTGTTGTGCTGCAATCACATCATGAAGTTGAAAAAAATAGGAAATCAATGTCACAATAAAATAATGATCTACTAATATTGAGAAAAAAAAATTTAAAAATGTAACCCATAATAACACTAAAATTTATACTTAAACTTTAGGTTTGGTTTCCACACCTTATTCAAGGATTCCATGTAACGACCCAACCCGTCGTATTTTCGACCCATAATTTTTTTTTCATAATAATATATGCAACATTATTCCATTTACGTTTCCGAAAACATCATCATTACAATGTTAAGTTTAAACATCTTTAAAACATACAATATATAAATTAATTTTTTAAAACGGGAATACAACCCGGAACTCATTTGACGTATCCGAAATATAGTTCATGACCCGACTAGTTAACTTTACAACCAAAACCGAGCATGGTGATTGGGAACGCTGCCCATTCCTAATCAAAAGTATAAAGCAATCCGTAAAGCACTAGTCCCCAAGCAAACCCAAGTCGCCACTTGCAACCTATAAAAATATAAACAACGAGAGGGTAAGCTAATTGCTTAGTGAGTGCAATACTTATACATATACATATATAATTTACCTTCACGCATCCACTTACAATTACCATGCAAACAACGCATAAACGAGCTAGCATCACCAAACATACAACTAGCAACAACATTAGTATATAAACCGCCACAATAATATACTAAATCATAACAATGCATAAACATACCAAACAATTCCCTGCTATGGCACTATCGACTTGTAGAAGACCAATAACGTCGAGTCTCACTCGTATGATGTCACCGACTTGTGAATCATCATAAGGTGTCACCGACTTGTGAATCACCAAAGGGTGTCACCGATTTCTGAATCCCCCACCAATACATATGGGTCACCGACTTGTGAACGCTATGTGGCGTCACCGACTTGTGAAGCACCACTAACTGTCACCAACTTGTGAAATACTATGAAGTGTCACCGACTTGTGAACCATTTCCCGACATATGGTGTCACCGACTTTTGAATCACCATTAGGTGTCACCGACTTGTGAATCACCATAGGGTGTCACCGACTTGTGAATCCCCCACCAATACATATGGGTCACCGACTTGTGAACGCCATGTAGCGTCACCGACTTGTGAAGCACCACTAAGTGTCACCGACTTATGAAACACTATGAAGTGTCACCGACTTGTGAACCACTTCCCGACATATGGTGTCACCGACTTGTGAATCACCATTAGGTGTCACCGACTTGTGAATCACCATTAGGTGTCACTGACTTGTGAGTCACCCGCCAACACGTACGAGGTCACTGACTTGTAAACCACCATGAGGTGTCACCGACTTGTGTGTCACCTATTCCACAATAAGGGGTCACCGACTTGTGAGCCACCTATCAAGACACTACCGACCCGTATTTCTTATCACCCATAACATCAATAAGTCACCGTCTTGTGACATAACGCCAGTACCCACGATGTGGCACCAAAGACCCACATCGCTTACGAGTAAATAAACTACATACATACATGCATAAATATTCCACTCACCTCGATTACTTGAAGAAGCGTAACTTGCAAACTTGAACTTCTTCCACCGACTTCACGTATATCACCTACGCAAATTATACATGCAAATAAGCTATAATTTAAGCTTATTCGACTTAAAACATCACAAGTGTAATTTCGACTATTACACTTGACCAACTTTGACTAAGTCAAATCTCGTCTGAACCACTCATAATCACAATCGAATAGTGATTATGTTCCACTAATACATTTCACTCAAGGTTTGATCAACCGATCCCCCATTTGGACTCATGACCCGCCCAAATTGACATAAAGTGCAATCTACGCCTTTTTGCACTTTTAACGATACTTGAAAGTCCAAAACTAACGAGACCACTTCCCGCATTCCTGTAATACCCAAATATTTATTGTACATAATGTATTTATGGGGTACGATGCATGTATGAAGTGTACGAAGCATGTACGTGTTGCTTGCTCGAACGTCGAAGGAAACTGGACGTTGTCTGAAGTGACAAGGTGTGTACGTATCTTTTCAACCCAAAATAAAGTTTGTGTTGATGTTTCAAAACCTTACCATTGGAAAGGAAATCTTATTACACTTCCAACGATATTTGATTCATCGAAAACGGAGCTACGGTCAAAAAGTTATGGCCAAAACAAGTTACTGAAAACTGACCTGAAGGTTGGAGCGGCGCTCCATCTTATGGAGCGGCGCTCCGATTGTGTCTGATGCAATTTTCAGCATTTTTAAAGGTTTTAAATGAGGGGTACTTTGGTCTTTCGCCTATGGGTCGGTTTGGGGTCATCAAAACTGATCCATTGATCATTGTGGATCACATTTCACCCACACAAACACTCTCTTCAAACCCTAGTGAGAGAAACCCACTTTTAGTGAGAGAGAGCTTGATTTGGAGAAGAAGGAGTTGGATTCTCACCAAAGCTCGGGTTTTAAAGTTGTTCTACTCGTCAACGGCATCATTTTGGTGGTATTGGTAAGTTCAAACTCCGAATTACATTTGTTAGATTTGATATTCAAGTTAGGGTTTGAGTTTGATTTGTTGTGAAACCCTCTTAGATGATGAAATGGGTTTATGGTGAGTAGTTATTCTTGTCACTTGGCGGGTTTTGGGTCGGTTGATGATTTGGCCTTGATTAGGCTTTAATCTTGAGTTTAATCACTAGGTTTAGTGATTATGGAAGTGTTGGAACCACTTTAGGTGAATTTGGGTTGACTAATTTTGACTAGAGTCAAAATTAGGGTTTGTTGATGATTATGACCCAATTGTCGATTCAATAAGGTTTATAAACTTAAAATAGATTAAGTTGAAGTGTAAAACCGAGTTAAATATGTTTTGGTGTCAAAACTTGCTAATGGCGCGATGTTGACTCCTTTTGGGTCAAAATTAGGGTTTAAGTGTCATTTTGGGCAAGATAGGTGTTTAACACCTATGATTGGGTTTAATTGGCGTATTAGGACCATTCTCACTTGTGTTAGTGATTATTGGTTAATTTTGGGCGCGGTTTGTACTTGGAAGTGCATTTGGGTCGAAATTGCACTAGGTGTCAATTGGGTTGGTTTGTAAGTCAACCTTAATTGTGTTACTTGTTATGTGATAAATGGAATAGGTACATTCCATCGGCGATTGCGGATTTTGGTTTGGCATTCATCAAGACTTCAAGGTGAGTGATAATATATTTCCGCGTAATCGTTTGTATATCGGGTTGGGTTGTTACAAGTGGTATCAGAGCATGGTCTAAGGGATTTAGGTGACTTAAGATAGGTGCCTAGACTTAGACTTTTGTCTGTGCTTAATTTTGTGCGGGTCTTGCAGGATTACGGGTCGGAATGGGTTTTAGTTAGTGCCTTGTTGTAGGTGGACTAACGTTTATATTAGCAATACGAATATTATTAATATATTATTTGTAATGTGATAATAATTCTCGCGTGTGTTCATATCGCGTAGAATTTTGTTTGTGTTTATTTATATCATCGAGCAAGGCGGTCGTTGTACTAACGAGTTGATACGGTGTGTGTGCGTAATAAGGACTTGCAAACCTTATTACGGGTGCAAATCGTGTCTAACAAGTGATGTACGATGAATGTTTAGCAAGATGGGGCGGTGTTGTGCATGTGATTTTATACGTTCGTGATCTAATCGCTTTGCATTCCTTAGAATGGCGATGGGAAATGGGATCGAGACGAACGACGCTGAGTTTAACGCTAGAGTTGCGTGCGTTTCGAGAAGAAATGGATAGGAAGTATTCCGAATCCCAGAGTAGTGGTGATATGGAGCGTTGTCTTAAAAGCTTCATGAGGACTAAACCTCCGATGTATGATGGAAAACCGGATCCTTTGGTAAGCACCACATGGATCTCGGATGTCGAAGGGTGTTTTCGCACTATTGAATGCCCTCCCGAGAAAAAGACGAGACTCGCTACTAGTTTGTTGCGGGGTAGGGCGAGGGATTGGTTGGATGGTAAGATTGATCTTATCGGTGGCGAAACGTTTATGGCTTTATCGTGGGATGAATTTAAGGAGGAATTCTTCAGCCGATTTGTGGGAATTGTGTAATGAGTTGCGAAATTTGCGACAAGGATCTATGGATTTGAATACTCTCAAGACGACCTTTATGGCGAAGGCTCGTTTTTGTCCGGAGTATTTGGGAAATATTTCTACCAAGCCATGGAAATGGGTTTTGGTGTTCGGTTGTTAAGCGCATGTTCGCTTTTGTGTTGAAGTTGATGAACCATGAGGTTCGACGGGTGGGATGAAACTCGAGAAATCAAGTGTTGATCTCGATGTATGTTAGTAAAGGAGTCTACGTGACGCGACATTAGGTGCCTCTTTTATACCTACTAGCGTGGTGATTCGACTCCGAGTGTGTTATGGTTACATTGTACTTAGGGTACCGGAGTGAAACTCTTAGGTACATGAGTGACTAGGTGGAAGTTGACAAACTATAGCAATTGGATGATTGCGAGAGTATAGTTTGTGTAATTTGTGGTACACTTTTCGTTGAAAGTGTTTAAGGATTGATTGAAATCCTTCGTGTGCTCAAGGTTGGAGCAAGATGTGGTGATGGGTCGTGTGAACCTAATTGTTGGTAAAGTCTACCTCTGGTAGCATTGTACAGTTGTACGAGATGCGGTTATGGAATGTAGTTCCAAGTGGGGTAGTTGCACTCCCGCACGAGGAAGTTTTAGTGTAAGGTTTCGGATGATGCTTTTGGTAGATCCGGAATTTGCGTCGGGACCTAGTTCTGGTCAATTTGTGGTAGAGTACAATTTCGGTTAAATTGTACTTATGGATTTGGATGTAAATTATCACCGAGGTGATAATGTAGTAATCTCATTGAGAGATAATGGACGTGTTCGACGAGCAAGGTGAAATCCCTCGGTTAAGGGATGTGCGTGGTGGATTCTCTTATAGAGAATTATTGTTTTGTGCCTATGTTCGATATAGGTGGTTCTTGCTCGATTGTGTGGATGGTTAGTGGTATCCGTTAGGGTTCACTATAGTGTAGCAGAGCGCGATGTTGCACTAGTCGTTGTTTGAGGCCAAAAGTGCGTATGTGATTGATGAAGCATGACCTTCGGGGTCCGCTGACTTCATCACGGTAGTGTATTATTGGTGAAGCATGTCCTTTAGGGTCCGCTGACTTCATCATGAGATCGTTGATTGGTGAAGCATGACTTTCGGGGTCCGCTGACTTCATCATGAGGTCGTTGGTTGGTGAAGCATGACTTTCGGGGTCCGCTGACTTCATCATGAGATCGTTGATTGGTGAAGCATGACTTTCGGGGTCCGCTGACTTCATCATGAGATCGTTGATTGGTGAAGCATGACATTCGGGGTCCGCTGACTTCATCATGAGATCGTTGATTAGTGAAGCATGTCTTTCGGGGTCCGATGACTTCATCATGGGATTGTTGATTGGTGAAGCATGACCTTCGGGGTCTGCTAACTTCATCATGAGATCGTTGATTGGTGAAGTATGACCTTTGGGGTCTGTTGACTTCATCATGGGAGTAGTGATATATCGGTGAAGCATGACCGTTGACGGGTGATGTGCTACTTACGATATGGTCGAAACGGACGATTTTATTCGTTCTGTGTCGTTAGGCCGCAGGATGTCTGATTCGGTTGATCAAGGTAGCACACAGTCATTTCGTTATTTATATTTTGCGGGGCCTAAATTTACTTTACTTTCTAAGGTGTAGAAGTGTAAGTTAACCTAGTTTCGAATTTTTATGCTGATTAACGAATTGAAGATCAAGTGGATAATTGTCTTTTAGTTAAATTACCTGGATAAAAGATAGTAGTTGATTTTAGCTAAAGGTCCTAAATGCAGAAAGGTAAATAAAGTGGGAGGATATCCGGAATATGCAGATCAGGGAAATGTTCACCAAGATATCAGTATTGGGTTAGGTAGAGGTAATTATGCATATATTAAGACTATTCTTAGATTGATGTTGATCTGGTTGGATGAGCCAATTACACAGACCTACTTATCTCTGAACTCTCGGAGTTCTCTTTGAGCAGTAAGAAGTATGTCACTTGGTTGTATAACTGAAGTGTAACAATACCTCTGAGGTTATCCTCAGTAGAGTACTAGGTTAGTTAGTGGGTTGAGCTCTAATCTTAACCCTCGTTATCAGTTTAGATAACTGAATAACAACGTGCCGTGTTGATTGAACACTGATCACAAACGGAAGGAGTCCGTCGATTTAAGTTGGCAAAACCTTGATTGAAAACTAACTACCATTTCATCATACTAGTGAGATCACAACAAATCAAACATTATACAGCATTAAAGTTAACATACTGATAGTAAAGCAGATAGAAACCTAATGAGTACCTAAACAGTTGATATGACTAAGACCTAAGGCAACAATCAGACAAGAACATGCAATAGGCTTGGGTCATATAGTAAAGGCACTAACTAGATCTTAACAGCTCCTAAGAGGTCTCTTTAGAACAGTCAATAGGCATACTAGGTCATTCATGTCTCAATTCCTAGGTTTCGTGTCCTAAAAGTGCATTAGATGCCTCTCGGGAACTCCGGCCATACCGAGTTCATAGAATCTTCAGATACAGTATAACCAGGGGTCTTAATCCTATGAAGTAGCTAATTTCATATAGGTGGACAAGTCCTGATCACAACCTAAGTTGGTCAATCCTTAAGATGCTAGCATACAAATCTATCAGACTTCCTAGTTCAGTATTATAACAGTAATCGTACTAAATTAACATAATTACGCTAACCCAAACTTCTATCATGGCAACATACAGATAAATTAAGCTATCATGGCAATATAAGAACGCTTTATTAAACATAAAGAGTAAGAATACATGTTTAATACAAAAGATAAGCGTACCGGATAAAAGCCTGAAAAAGCCGAACTTATCTGCCCGGGATCAAGGGACTCGCCGGGATATCCTCCAGAAAATAAAAAAAGCTAACTAACTACTGCTAAAAACTACCTAAAATATTGAAAATATAAATTGAATTGCAAGTTGAGTGTGTGTTGGAATGAATGGAGGAGGCCCTTTAAATAGACTTGGAATTCTGCCAAATACGGCTGGCAGGCCGTTTGGCAGGCCATATTTGGCAGGCCGTTTGCTTGGCAAGCCGTTTGGCAGCTCGTGTGGTGGCATGTATCTGACAGGCCATTTCCATACTGGCAGGCCATTTGGCAGGCTGTATGGCAGGCCGTTTGCCATGCTGATCAGCCTGAATTCCCTGGATCGTAACTTGATTTCTTGTCTTTCACCGTATTCGCTCTAGAATCTTCGTTTTAGCTCCGTTTTACTTGATTCTTTTTGCATTGCCTTCGTAATTACTTAATCTACAAAATCAACCGAAAAAGTGATAATTTTGCCGACAAAGTTTTAATCTTTATTGTTTTAGGGCCTGATTTAGGGGGTAAAAATGTGACTTTTTGCCTGATATCAAATACCCCACACTTAGCTTTGCTTGTCCTCAAGCAAGAAAGAGGGAATATCGGGATCTTTCTAATGGATTCTTCTTTGCCCTACCCGTAGATCTTTTTATTATGCCTTCATCAAAAGTCGGTACATCTTTCGAAAGTATTAGAAAAAGTTTCGAACTTCGATGATTTGGTCGCTAGATTTCGATTTCGTCCATAGTGGAAAAGGCGTACTTTCCAACTCTCAGATGTGGAGTATACATGATCAGGCTCCTCACTGACGGATCACTCATATCACTCAAGTGTTTAGGGTGTCCTATTCTAATTATATTGTCGCTCAGAAGCCAGTCATGTAACAGTTCTCATCATAGGCTTGGTAAAGCATCGATATCTCCACCGGTTAAGTAAGGATGGCACTGATCTTCGTCCTACGCATTCTTTCAAGAGGAAGATAGGTTATAGGGTTTGGTTGGAATTTTATGAAGTTTTGGGTGAAAGGTATCCAGATCTTTCGATTTTGAGAGAATTGATAGACTTTGATTCTTCAGAGTATCCATTTTGGATAGATAATGGCTGAGAATTCCGTAAAGGTTGTCTTTTGAAGAGACGGATTTTGCTGAGGCTTTGTCTAGAATTTTCTTTTACTCTTCCATCATTCTTCTTCAGGGCATGTCCTTGGGTTTCTTTTTGCCTTATTTGAGACTTTGCTCTTAGAGACTTTGCTCTTTCATACAATCATTTTTTTTTGGTATACCCTTTCTTCATAACTTTTGTCTTTCGTTCCTGGTGCCCAGAGAGGAAGTGATAATCCACTGAAAATAGGTCTTTGACCTATCAAAAACAATCAGGGGTTCGGAATCTTTCGACTAGTGCTTTTGAAGCAAATTTGATCGATCTATCTCTTCATTGATCTCTGGATCTTTGGTGAAATGGAAAGGGGAATGAAATGTGAATGGTGAATTTTGGGAGTGAATTTGGGGTGAATATTTCTGATTCATCAACTCGCTATGTGAGTTGGTCGGGCTAAATTACGTGGAGTGGAAACGGAAACGGATGGCTTTTGTCTTCTCTATTCGGAATGATTTCGGAAGGAGTATCGCACCTGCACCACGTATGGCGCTCACTAACCATTGGCCTTGAAACGTATGTCTGAACCAAGTTCTAACTTGAACCGTACACCGGCACGCTCATCAATTGAAATAACAAAGTACTGTAGATTTGATGGGTCATACAGATACTTGGGTCCAATATTCCTCACTTTTTAGAGTAGGGGTCGTGCTTGATCATGCGTAGCCTTTAACATATTTTCTTAAAAGAAATCTTTTAACACAAAACATTGGTTGTAGCTTAATCGTTCCGTTCTAATAAATGTTCCGAAAACCGATTTCTAGCAATTTTATTAGATCTTTTGGGTAAAAACAAAGTAAGAATTTTTCAAAATTACCCAATATCCATTGCTTAATTACTTTTGGACAAAAGAATTTTTCAAAACTTGACGTTTTATGGTTACTTGACTAAAAATTTCGACCTTAAAACCTTACCCATTACCCCACACTTAGAAGAACAATGTCCCTAATGTTCTCTAGAAAGAATATTTTAATACTTTATAAATTAAGGACATGACTTCTAAAATTCTAAGATTGTTGCGGGGGTTACCCCACACTTAGAGATTTTAGTGTGTTTTAATTGAAATAGGTTTGAGGAATTGTTACATCCCTATGGTCGTGTTACTTTCCTAGTGCTGGGCCTTCCTATGGTCCATCTCCTACATACCAGTCTCTTTTAATAATAATATTTCTGCATGAAGAACAAAAAGAGAAAGGCAGCATTTCCAATATATATAATAATTTAGTATAATGCTTTAAAAGGATAAAAACTAAAACATAAAATAAAGATAAAGTAGTCTATAAGATACTATCATGGTCAATGTGTGGCAGCTCTGCAAGGTATCTGAGAACGTCATCCTCCAAGTTCGGCATGTGCTCGAAAGCTTGCCCTATATCCATCTCAGGGCCTAGCAAAGAGTCTAGACATAAGTCTGACGGTATCTCCAGGTGGGATAAGTCTGGGCAAAGCTCCTCGTCGGGTATGCTCCCAGTGATCTCAAATGCATGAGCCGTTGGCGGCTCCACTGAAATAGGAATAGTCACTAAATGACAACCCTCTGGCAACATATTAGCTGGAACTGGCTCTGTAACTGGGGCAGGCGGCACGATGGGAGTAGGAGAAGCATGTGTGGGCATAGCTACAGAGTGAACCGAAGCTGGTGTGGACTGCCCGGGCGTAGACTGTCGTGTCGACTGAACACGGGGTGCTAGCCTATATGAAGATGAGCCCAGGGTGCTACGCGGCATCCCCTCATGTCGGAGGTATGCTCTTAGAGCTTTGTAAAGGCTCTGCTGATCCCTGAGTAGTGCCCATGCAACATCTGGGTCACTCAGAGTAGCTCCGTAATGGATCAATATCGGTGGCTCATGTGTATCTGGCAACGGTGTATGCTCAGCCGATCTCCTGGCTAGACGTCTAGATCATCTGACGGGAGGAGATGGCGGTGTTGTGCTGTTATCTTCCACGATGCTCTCTAATATTAATCTCCTGGGGCCTAATTGCCCTGTTGACAGCCTGTTCTGATCGGTGCTGCTTCCTGATGAGTAGACGACATGAGTCCTCCTCCTGCGAACGGGAATGCAAGCTGATGCTCCTGAACTTGGCATAGCGCCTAAACACATTAAACAAACTTGTAAGCACTAAGCGCAAGTATGGCGCTTAGTTTGTTAGTACAGAAATAATATCTTAAGACTGAAAATAATGAAAATAATAAGAAATAATAAAAAGGATAAGCAAGGGGTGCCTCCCAAGAGCGCTTTGTTTATCAAGTCGTTACAGCTCGACTTTTCCTTGTCAGATCTTCAGAATGGATCAAAGGAGAAGAGGTGCTCCTCTTTATCGTGGTCTTCTAAATAGGCTTTCAACCGGTGGCCATTGTCTTTGAAATTACCAGTAGGTCCCTCCAACTCCACGGCTCCGTGTGGAAAAGCGTGTACAACTTTGTATGAGCCATTCCATCTTGATCTAAATTTTCCCGCGAACTTCTTGAACCGAGAATTGAAGAGAAGAACTTTATCTCCAGGGGCAAACTTTGTAAGGATTAATTTGGCATCATGCGTAAGTTTTGTTCATTCCTTGTAGATGTATGACGTTTCATATGCTTGGTCTCTCAATTCGGCGAGTTCGTTCATTTGCATTTTTCTATGTCTTCCAGTAACTGAGGGATCAAGGTTGTAGGTCTTCAGTGCCCAGAGAGCTTTATATTCGAGTTCTAACGGAAGGTGACAGGCTTTCCCAAAGATCATTCAGTAGGGTGTAGTTCCTAGAGGATTCTTGTAAGCAGTCCGGAATGCCCACAGAGCATCATCTAGCTTCTCAGCCCAATTATTTCCATGATAGCCGACAGTGCGTTCTAAGATTCTTTTGAGTGCTCTGTTCGCGACCTCTGTTTACCTGTTGTTCTGCGGATGATAGGCAGTGGACATCTTGTGGGTAACTCCGTATTGTTGCATCACCTTCATAAACTGAGTGTTACAGAAGTGTGTGCCTCTATCATTAATTATTGCACGGGGAGCTCCAAATCTGCAGAATAGCCTCTTCGGGAAATTTGTGACGACTTTGGCATCATTAGTCAGAAATGCTTGAGCTGCGACCCATCTGGAGACGTAATCTACTGCTACGAGGACGTATTCTTTCCTGTTAGACTTTGGGAATGGGCCCATGAAGTCTAATCCCCATATATCGAAGATCTCGCAAGCTTGGATATTAGTCCTAGGCATCTCGTTCTTCATAGAGATATTGCCTTGCCTTTGGCATTCATCGCAATGCTTTACAAGCTCTTGCGCATCTCGAAATATAGATGGCCAGTAGAATCCTGATTTGTAGACTTTCCTCGCGGTTAAGTTCGCTCCATGATGACCTCCAGTTGGTCCATGGTGACATTGGTGAAGAATCCCTGCTGCTTGTTTCTCATCTACGCACCTCCTGATTATCTGATCAGGGCAAATTCTAAACAGGTAAGGATCTTCCCAGTAGTAGTACATTGCATCCCTGAAGAACTTCCTTCTTCGGGAGGTACTCATCCTTTTTTGTACTACTCCGGCAACTAGGTAGTTGGCCATGTCAGCATACCAAGGAGTGTCAGTAAACTGTGATCCTATGTGAGTTTGTCCTAAACTCATAAGCTGTTCTTCCGAAAATTTATCTCTGATATCTTGTTCTGCAAGTTTTTCCATCATTGAGTTTTCTAAACGACTAAGATGATCTGCTGCGACGTTCTCTGCTCCTTTCTTGTCTTTAATCTCGATGTCAAATTCTTGAAGGAGTAAGATCCATCGTAGGAGTCTTGGCTTTGCGTCTTGCTTTGTGAATAGATATTTGAGGGCTGAATGATCTGTGTAGATCGTAGTCTTGGACAAGATAAGATAGGAACGATATTTGTCGAAGGCGAATACTACGGCTAGCAGCTCCTTCTCCATGGTAGTGTAATTCTCTTGAGCTCCGATTAAGGTTTTGCTTGCGTAATAGATTGGATGAAAGTGTTTATCTACCCGTTGTCCAAGCACAGATCCAACTGCGAAATCACTCGCATCACACATGATCTCAAAGGGTAGACTCAAGTCAGGAGCTATCATGATCGGTGCATGTGTTAGCTGCTCTTTCAGATAGTTGAATGCTTTTCGACATTCTTCATCGAAGACAAACGGGACTTACTTTCCTAGGAGATGAGTGAGAGGTCGAGTGACCTTCGAGAAATCCTTAATGAAGCGTCGGTAGAAACCGGCGTGTCCTAGGAAACTCCTTACCGCTCTTACTGTGGTAGGTTCTGGAAGTTTAGTGATGGTCTCAATCTTAGCCTTATCAACTTCTATTCCTGCTTTAGAGATCTTATGTCCTAAAACTATCCCTTCTTTTACCATGAAGTGACATTTTTCCCAATTAAGAACTAGATTTGACTCTTCACATCGGGTGAGCATCTTGTCAAGGTTTGAAAGGCAAGAATTAAAGGTACCACCAAAGACTGAGAAGTCGTCCATGAAAACTTCCATACAACGCTCAATCATGTCGTGGAATATTGCTACCACGCATCGCTGAAATGTAGCTGGTGCATTGCATAACCCAAAGGGCATACGTCGATAGGCAAATGTTCCATAAGGACAGGTAAAGGTTGTTTTCTTTTGGTCCTTTAGATCGAGGGGAATTTGAAAGTAGCTGGAAAAACCGTGTAGGAAACAGTAGTACTCATTCCCTGATAGACGTTCCAACATTTGATCAATGAAAGGTAATGGAAAATGATCCTTCCGAGTTGCATCGTTTAGTTTACGATAATCTATGCAAACCCTCCAACCGGTAACTTCCTGAGTTGGAATAAGTTCATTATTCTCATTTTGAATTATGGTCGTCCCTCCCTTTTTGAGTACCACTTGAACAGGACTGACCCATGGTGAATCAGAGATTGGATAGATCAGATCGGCATCCAGAAGTTTGATTACTTCTTTCTTGATGACTTCTTGAATCATAGGGTTGACCCTTCTTTGCCTCTGAACTGATGGCTTGAAATCATCTTCCATGAAGATCTTGTGGGTGCAATAGTTGGGGCTGATCCCTTTGATGTCGGAGATCTTCCATGAAATTGCCTTCTTATGTGATTTCAGCACTTGAATCAATTTCACCTTCTCTTGTGGCGCAAGGTCTTTCGATATTATCACAGGGAGTTGCGATTCTCCTTCTAAGAATGCATACTCCAGATTGTCGGGTAACTTCTTCAATTCCAATTCCGGAGGCTCCTCGATAGACGGCTTCATTCTAGCTATCTCCTTACGGTCTAACGAGTCGTACTTCTCCTGGAATTCTGATTCTTCAGTAATGGTCACTGATGCTAACTGTTCTTCATTTCTGGAAATTGTCCTTCTTAATGCTTCCTCTTCAGAAACTTCTTCTTTAGTTTCGAAGGTAGGTTCGGGAAACTCCTCACAGTCTTCCCTTGAATGGGGTTCCTGAGATACCGGAATAAAATCTGTTTCTTCATTCGGTCTTCTCCTTAGTAGAGGTAAAGGAATGCCTTGTCCTAGCGGTGCTATTTGAATAGTGTTGCCAAGAAAGTTACTTCTAGAGAGGGGAGATATGTGTTGACTAAGGTCTATGGCGGAATGGTTATCAAGATTTTCTTTAGGAGGTGTAAAAAACAGATCCTTAGAAATTTGATCTTGACTGCATATGGCCATAGTCTCTTCCAGGTATTCGTTGACGAGTTCTTGAAAAGAATCAGAGAGATTCACATCCTCTTCCTTAGGATGGTTCATGAGGCGATCGACATTGAATGTGATTTCTTCTCCTCCAAAGTTCATCAGGTTTGGAATCAGATTTCTCTATTTTTATGCCCTTCCCCTTATTGTTCTCTTTTGCCTTATTAAATTGTGTTGGGGTAATTTCTATAACATCATCGGAATCCTCGTCGGGATCCGATTCATCAGAGAATTGGTAATCCTCCCAATACTTTGATTCCTTGGCGGAAACACCATTGACCAATATTAACTTTGGTCCGCTGGTTGAGGAGTTTCTTTTATTTACCTGTTTCATTATTTCCCCCACCGGTTCTACTTCTTCTTCCGGTTCCTATTCCTCGGGTTCCTCCTCTTCCGGTTCCGATTCTTCTTCCGGTTCCGACTCTTCTTTCGGTTCCTCTTCGGGAACTTGTGAATCAGTTCACGAATCATTCCAAATTACATTTGACTCTTCATTATTATTAGGTGAGTTAATGGGACTTGCATTAGAAGTAGACATCTATCACATAATATCAAACACGTTAAGAGATTAATATAACACATAATATTCACATGTTGAAAATATATAGTTTCCAACAAAATTTGTTAAGTAATCATTTTTCAAGTAAACACGGTCGAAGTCCAGACTCACTAATGCATCCTAACAAACTTGGTTAGAAACACACTAATGCAAATTTTTGGTTCTCTAAGACCAACGCTCTGATACCAACTGAAATGTCCCGTTCTTATTGATTAAAAATGTTCCATATTAATTGATTTCGTTACGAGGTTTTGACCTCTATATGAGACGTTTTTCAAAGACTGCATTCATTTTTAAAACAAACCATAACCTTTATTTAATAAATAAAGGTTTAAAAGCTTTACGTAGATTATCAAATAATGATAATCTAAAATATCCTGTTTACAGACGACCATTACATAATGGTTTACAATACAAATATGTTACAACGAAATAAGTTTCTTAAATGCAGTTTTTACACAATATCATACAAGCATGGACTCCAAATCTTGTCCTTATTTAAGTATGCGACAGCGGAAGCTCTTAATAATCAACTGAGAATAAACATGCTTTAAACGTCAACAAAAATGTTGATGAGTTATAGGTTTAATTTCTACATTTATCAAATCATAATAATAATAATAATAATAGACCACAAGAATTCATTTTTCATAACAACTATCTCAAAGCAGGCATTCGCAAACTGCAGAGATAAAAATCATTCATATGTCGAACACCTGGTAACCGACATTAACTAGATGCATATAAGAATATCCCCATCATTCCGGAACTCTCATCGGAATGATAAATAGAAGTACTAAAGCACCCCGTATCGAGTGAGGCTCGTTGGGCCAAATAGATCTATCTTTAAGATTCGCGTCAATTGGTGTCAGAACACCAATTCATAGGTTACCAAGCTAAAAAGGGGACTATTCGGTTCGATAAATTCAACATAGAATGTAGTTTCGATTACTTGTGTCTATTTCGAAAAGCATTTATAAAACTGCATGTATTCTCATCCCAAAATATTAGATTTTTAAAAGTGGGACTATAACTCACTTTCACCGATTATCAATTCGTCGGGAATAGACTTGGCCACGGGTTGATTCACGAACCTATAACAATATATACATATATCAAAATATGATCGAAATATATTCACAATATTTTCTTTATTACGTGTTGATGATTTTTAGTTGTCCAGTTAGCGGTCCGATGTTAGAAGTCCACAATTGATCGTACATGAATAATTTAATATATATCTTGAATCAATTCACGACCCAGTGTATACATATCTCAGTATTGATCATAACTCAAACTATATATATTTTGGAATCAACCTCAACCCTGTATAGCTAACTCCAACATTCATATATAGAGTGTCTATGGTTGTTCCGAAATATATATAGATGTGTCGACATTGAAATGTCCCGTTCTTATTGATTAAAAACGTTCCATATTAATTGATTTCGTTGCGAGGTTTTGACCTCTATATGAGACGTTTTTCAAAGACTGCATTCATTTTTAAAACAAACCATAACCTTTATTTCATAGATAAAGGTTTTAAAAAGCTTTACGTAGATTATCAAATAATGATAATCTAAAATATCATGTTTACACACGACCATTACATAATGGTTTACAATACAAATATGTTACAACAAAATAAGTTTCTTGAATGCAGTTTTTACACAATATCATACAAGCATGGACTCCAAATCTCATCCTTATTTAAGTATGCGACAGCGGAAGCTCTTAATAATCACCTGAGAATAAACATGCTTAAAACGTCAACAAAAATATTGGTGAGTTATAGGTTTAACCTATATATATCAAGTCATAATAATAGACCACAAGATTTCATATTTCAATACACATCCCATACATAGAGATAAAAATCATTCATATGGTGAACACCTGGTAACCGACATTAACAAGATGCATATATAAGAATATCCCCATCATTCCGGGACACCCTTCGGATATGATATAAATTTCAAAGTACTAAAGCATCCGGTACTTTGGATGGGGTTTGTTAGGCCCAATAGATCTATCTTTAGGATTCGCGTCAATTAGGGTGTCTGTTCCCTAATTCTTAGATTACCAGACTTAATAAAAACGGGCATATTCTATTTCGATAAATCAACCATAGAATGTAGTTTCACGTACTTGTGTCTATTTTGTAAATCATTTATAAAACCTGCATGTATTCTCATCCCAAAAATATTAGATTTTAAAAGTGGGACTATAACTCACTTTCACATATTTTTACTTCGTCGGAAAGTAAGACTTGGCCACTGGTTGATTCACGAACCTATAACAATATATACATATATATCAAAGTATGTTCAAAATATATTTACAACACTTTTAATATATTTTGATGTTTTTAGTTTATTAAGTCAGCTGTCCTCGTTAGTAACCTACAACTAGTTGTCCACAGTTAGATGTACAGAAATAAATCGATAAATATTATCTTGAATCAATCCACGACCCAGTGTATACGTATCTCAGTATTGATCACAACTCAAACTATATATATTTTGGAATCAACCTCAACCCTGTATAGCTAACTCCAACATTCACATATAGAGTGTCTATGGTTGTTCCGAAATATATATAGATGTGTCGACATGATAGGTCGAAACATTGTATACGTGTCTATGGTATCTCAAGATTACATAATATACAATACAAGTTGATTAAGTTATGGTTGGAATAGATTTGTTACCAATTTTCACGTAGCTAAAATGAGAAAAATTATCCAATCTTGTTTTACCCATAACTTCTTCATTTTAAATCCGTTTTGAGTAAATCAAATTGCTATGGTTTCATATTGAACTATATTTTATGAATCTAAACAGAAAAAGTATAGGTTTATAGTCGGAAAAATAAGTTACAAGTCATTTTTGTAAAGGTAGTCATTTCAGTCGAAAGAACGACGTCTAGATGACCATTTTAGAAAACATACTTCCACTTTGAGTTTAACCATAATTTTTGGATATAGTTTCATGTTCATAATAAAAATCATTTTCTCAGAATAACAACTTTTAAATCAAAGTTTATCATAGTTTTTAATTAACTAACCCAAAACAGCCCGCGGTGTTACTAAGACGGCGTAAATCCGGTTTTACGGTGTTTTTCGTGTCTCCAGGTTTTAAATCATTAAGTTAGCATATCATATAGATATAGAACATGTGTTTAGTTGATTTTAAAAGTCAAGTTAGAAGAATTAACTTTTGTTTGCGAACAAGTTTAGAATTAACTAAACTATGTTCTAGTGATTACAAGTTTATACCTTCGAATAAGATAGCTTTATATGTATGAATCGAATGATGTTATGAACATCATTACTACCTTAAGTTCCTTGGATAAACCTACTGGAAAAGAGAAAAATGGATCTAGCTTCAACGGATCCTTGGATGGCTCGAAGTTCTTGAAGCAGAATCATGACACGAAAACAAGTTCAAGTAAGATCATCACTTGAAATAAGATTGTTATAATTATAGAAATTGAACCAAAGTTTGAATATGATTATTACCTTGTATTAGAATGATAACCTACTGTAAGAAACAAAGATTTCTTGAAGTTGGATGATCACCTTACAAGATTGGAAGTGAGCTAGCAAACTTGAAAGTATTCTTGATTTTATGTAACTAGAACTTGTAGAATATATGAAGAACACTTAGAACTTGAAGATAGAACTTGAGAGAGATCAATTAGATGAAGAAAATTGAAGAATGAAAGTGTTTGTAGGTGTTTTTGGTCGTTGGTGTATGGATTAGATATAAAGGATATGTAATTTTGTTTTCATGTAAATAAGTCATGAATGATTACTCATATTTTTGTAATTTTATGAGATATTTCATGCTAGTTGCCAAATGATGGTTCCCACATGTGTTATGTGACTCACATGGGCTGCTAAGAGCTGATCATTGGAGTGTATATACCAATAGTACATACATCTAAAACCTGTGTATTGTACGAGTACGAATACGGGTGCATACGAGTAGAATTGTTGATGAAACTGAACGAGGATGTAATTGTAAGCATTTTTGTTAAGTAGAAGTATTTTGATAAGTGTATTGAAGTCTTTCAAAAGTGTATAAATACATATTAAAACACTACATGTATATACATTTTAACTGAGTCGTTAAGTCATCGTTAGTCGTTACATGTAAGTGTTGTTTTGAAACCTTTAGGTTAACGATCTTGTTAAATGTTGTTAACCCAATGTTTTTAATATCAAATGAGATTTTAAATTATTATATTATCATGATATTATCATGTATGAATATCTCTTAATATGATATAAATACATTAAATGTCTTTACAACGATAATCGTTACATATATTCCTCGTTTAAAAATCATTAAGTTAGTAGTCTTGTTTTTACATATGTAGTTCATTGTTAATATACTTAACGATATGTTTACTTATCATAGTATCATGTTAACTATATATATATCCATATATATATCATCATATAGTTTTTACAAGTTTTAACGTTCGTGAATCACCGGTCAACTTGGGTGGTCAATTGTCTATATGAAACATATTTCAATTAATCAAGTCTTAACAAGTTTGATTGCTTAACATATTGGAAACATTTAATCATGTAAATATCAATCTCAATTAATATATATAAACATGGAAAAGTTCGGGTCACTACAGTACCTACCCGTTAAATAAATTTCGTCCCGAAATTTTAAGGTGTTGAAGGTGTTGACGAATCTTCTGGAAATAGATGCGGGTATTTCTTCTTCATCTGATCTTCACGCTCCCAGGTGAACTCGGGTCCTCTACGAGCATTCCATCGAACCTTAACAATTGGTATCTTGTTTTTCTTAAGTCTTTTAACCTCACGATCCATTATTTCGATGGGTTCTTCGATGAATTGAAGTTTTTCGTTGATTTGGATTTCATCTAACGGAATAGTGAGATCTTCTTTAGCAAAACATTTCTTCAAATTCGAGACGTGGAAAGTGTTATATACAGCCGCGAGTTGTTGAGGTAACTCAAGTCGGTAAGCTACTGGTCCGACACGATCAATAATCTTGAATGGTCCAATATACCTTGGATTTAATTTCCCTCATTTACCAAATCGAACAACACCTTTCCAAGGTGCAACTTTAAGCATGACCATCTCTCCAATTTCAAATTCTATATCTTTTCTTTTAATGTCAGCGTAGCTCTTTTGTCGACTTTGGGCGGTTTTCAACCGTTGTTGAATTTGGATGATCTTCTCGGTAGTTTCTTGTATAATCTCCGGACCCGTAATCTGTCTATCCCCCACTTCACTCCAACAAATCGGAGACCTGCACTTTCTACCATAAAGTGCTTCAAACGGCGCCATCTCAATACTTGAATGGTAGCTGTTGTTGTAGAAAAATTCTGCTAATGGTAGATGTCGATCCCAACTGTTTCTGAAATCAATAACACATGCTCGTAGCATGTCTTCAAGCGTTTGTATCGTCCTTTCGCTCTGCCCATCAGTTTGTGGATGATAGGCAGTACTCATGTCTAGACGAGTTCCTAATGCTTGCTGTAATGTCTGCCAGAATCTTGAAATAAATCTGCCATCCCTATCAGAGATAATAGAGATTGGTATTCCATGTCTGGAGACGACTTCCTTCAAATACAGTCGTGCTAACTTTTCCATCTTGTCATCTTCTCTTATTGGCAGGAAGTTTGCTGATTTGGTGAGATGATCAACTATTACCCAAATAGTATCAAAACCACTTGCAGTCCTTGGCAATTTAGTGATGAAATCCATGGTAATGTTTTCCCATTTCCATTCCGGGATTTCGGGTTGTTGAAGTAGACCTGATGGTTTTTGATGCTCAGCTTTGACCTTAGAACACGTCAAACATTCTCCTACGTATTTAGCAACATCGGCTTTCATACCCGGCCACCAAAAATATTTCCTGAGATCCTTGTACATCTTCCCCGTTCCAGGATGTATTGAGTATCTAGTTTTATGAGCTTCTCTAAGTACCATTTCTCTCATATCTCCAAATTTTGGTACCCAAATCCTTTCAGCCCTATACCGGGTTCCGTCTTCCCGAATATTAAGATGCTTCTCCGATCCTTTGGGTATTTCATCCTTTAAATTTCCCTCTTTTAAAACTCCTTGTTGCGCCTCCTTTATTTGAGTAGTAAGGTTATTATGAATCATTATATTCATAGATTTTACTCGAATGGGTTCTCTGTCCTTCCTGCTCAAGGCATCAGCTACCACATTTACCTTCCCCGGGTGGTAACGAATCTCAAAGTCGTAATCATTCAATAATTCAATCCACCTACGCTGCCTCATATTCAGTTGTTTCTGATTCAATATGTGTTGAAGACTTTTGTGGTCAGTATATATAATACTTTTGACCCCATATAAGTAGTGCCTCCAAGTCTTTAATGCAAAAACAACCGCGCCTAATTCCAAATCATGCGTCGTATAATTTTGTTCGTGAATCTTCAATTGTCTAGACGCATAAGCAATCACCTTCATTCGTTGCATTAATACACAACCGAAACCTTGCTTTGATGCGTCACAATAAATCACAAAATCATCATTCCCTTCAGGCAATGACAATATAGGTGCCGTAGTTAGCTTTTTCTTCAATAACTGAAACGCTTTCTCTTGTTCATCATTCCATTCAAATTTCTTCCCTTTATGCGTTAATGCAGTCAAGGGTTTTGCTATTCTGGAAAAGTCTTGGATGAACCTTCGGTAGTAACCAGCTAGTCCTAAAAACTGACGTAAGTGTTTCGGAGTTTTCGGGGTTTCCCACTTTTCAACAGTTTCTATCTTTGCCGGATCCACCTTAATACCTTCTTTGTTCACTATGTGACCGAGGAATTGAACTTCTTCCAACCAAAATGCACACTTTGAAAACTTAGCGTACAATTCTTCCTTCCTCAATACTTCTAACACCTTTCTCAAATGTTCACCGTGTTCTTGGTCATTCTTTGAGTAAATAAGTATGTCATCAATGAAAACAATGACAAACTTATCAAGGTATGGTCCACACACTCGGTTCATAAGGTCCATGAACACAACTGGTGCATTAGTTAAACCAAACGGCATGACCATAAACTCGTAATGACCGTAACGTGTTCTGAAAGCAGTCTTTGGAATATCATCTTCTTTCACCCGCATTTGATGATACCCGGAACGTAAGTCAATCTTTGAATAAACAGACGAGCTTTGTAGTTGATCAAATAAGTCGTCGATTCTCGGTAGTGGGTAGCGGTTCTTGATGGTAAGTTTGTTCAACTCTCGGTAGTCGATACACAACCTGAATGTACCATCTTTCTTCTTGACAAACAAAACAGGAGCTCCCCACGGTGATGTGCTTGGTCGAATGAAACCACTCTCTAAAAGTTCTTGTAATTGGCTTTGCCGTTCTTTCATCTCGCTGGGTGCGAGTCTGTAAGGAGCACGAGCTATTGGTGCAGCTCCTGGTACAAGATCTATTTGAAATTTAACGGATCGATGTGGGGGTAATCCCGGTAATTCTTTCGGAAATACATCGGGAAATTCTTTTGCAATGGGAACATCATTGATGCTCTTTTCTTCAGTTTGTACTTTCTCAACGTGTGCTAGAACAGCATAGCAACCTTTTCTTATTAGTTTTTGTGCCTTCAAATTACTAATAAGATGTAGCTTCGTGTTGCCCTTTTCTCCGTACACCATTAAGGGTTTTCCTTTTTCTCGTATAATGCGAATTGCATTTTTGTAACAAACAATCTCTGCTTTCACTTCTTTCAACCAGTCCATACCGATTATCACATCAAAACTCCCTAACTCTACTGGTATCAAATCAATCTTAAATGTTTCGCTAACCAGTTTAATTTCTCGATTCTGACATATATTATCTGCTGAAATTAATTTACCATTTGCTAATTCGAGTAAAAATTTACTATCCAAAGGCGTCAATGGACAACTTAATTTAGCACAAAAATCTCTACTCATATAGCTTCTATCCGCACCCGAATCAAATAAAATGTAAGCAGATTTATTGTCAATAAGAAACGTACCCGTAACAAGCTCCGGGTCTTCCTGTGCCTCTGCCGCATTAATATTGAAAACTCTTCCGCGGCCTTGTCCATTCGTGTTCTCCTGGTTCGGGCAATTTCTAATAATGTGGCCCGGTTTTCCACATTTATAACAAACTACATTGGCATAACTTGCTCCGACACTACTTGCTCCGTCATTACTCGTTCCAACACCATTTGTTCCTTTCGTTCTGTTAACCCCTGGTCCGTAGACCTCACACTTCGCCGCGCTATGACCATTTTTTTTACACTTATTGCAAAATTTGGTGCAGAACCCCGAGTGATACTTTTCACACCTTTGGCATAGCTGCTTCTGATTGTTGTTGTTGTTGTTGTTGTTGTTGCGATTGTTATTGTTGTTGGGACGATTGTTGTAGTTGCTGTTGTTGTTGTTGTTGTTGTTGTTGTTGTTGTTGTTGTTGTTGGGCCGTTTGTTGTAGTTGCGATTGATGTTGCGATTGTTGGGATAATTGTTGCGATTATTGTTGTAATTGCTGTTGTGTTGTATTGGTGATTCTTATCACCGTTTTCCTCCCACTTTCTTTTAACTTGCTTCACATTGGCCTCTTCAGCAGTCTGTTCTTTAATTCTTTCTTCAATCTGGTTCACTTGTTTGTGAGCCATTCTACATGCCTGTTGTATGGAGGCGGGCTCGTGTGAACTTATATCTTCTTGGATTCTTTCCGGTAATCCTTTCACAAACGCGTCGATCTTCTCTTCCTCATCTTCGAATGCTCCCGGACACAATAGGCACAATTCTGTGAATCGTCTTTCGTACGTGGTAATATCAAATCCTTGGGTTCGTAAACCTCTAAGTTCTGTCTTGAGCTTATTGACCTCGGTTCTGGGACGGTACTTCTCGTTCATCAAGTGCTTGAATGCTGACCACGGTAGTGCGTACGCATCGTCTTGTCCCACTTGCTCTAGATAGGTATTCCACCATGTTAACGCAGAACCTGTGAAGGTATGCGTAGCGTACTTCACTTTGTCCTCTTCAGTACACTTACTTATGGAAAACACCGATTCGACCTTCTCGGTCCACCGTTTCAATCCGATCGGTCCTTCGGTTCCATCAAATTCCAAAGGTTTGCAGGCAGTGAATTCTTTGTAGGTGCATCCTACACGATTTCCTGTACTGCTAGATCCAAGGTTATTGTTGGTATGTAGCGCAGCCTGTACTGCAGCTATGTTTGAAGCTAGAAAAGTACGGAATTCCTCTTCATTCATATTCACGGTGTGTCGAGTAGTCGGTGCCATTTCCTTCAAAATAATCAAATGGAACAAGTTAATCATACAGAATATTAAGAGTAGTTAATAGTATTTCGTAGCATAATATGAACTCATTTATAAAAGCTTTTTCTTCATATTAGCGTTTTATAAGTTTAAATTCGGGTAGTACCTACCCGTTAAGTTCATACTTAGTAGCTAATATACAATTCAACTACTACAATTCTATATGAAAAACTGATTATAATAATATTTCGCGTTCAAACTTTTACACAATATTTTACAAACTTACAATACCGCTTATTTTACATATAACATGAAATATAGCACACAATAAATTTGATACAAGATGGTTGTGAAAATAATTCTAGCTAGTACACAAGTCGTTCAGCAAAGGTAATAAAGACACGTAATTCATACGTCCAGAAACAAGTCATGCATTCTGGTTTTACTAGGATTACTTCCCATCCTTGGTCTTGTGGAACATAACCGTTATGGCCGTTGATAAGACAGCGTGTTGTAACGTCGTCAAAGGGACGAGGGTTACGTAATGTCCAACAGTCCCGTAACAATCTAAAAACCTCATTTCTTACCCCAATTACCGACTCCGTCACTTGTGGGAACGTTTTGTTTAATAGTTGTAGCCCGATGTTCTTGTTCTCACTTTGGTGAGAAGCGAACATTACTAACCCGTAAGCATAACATGCTTCTTTATGTTGCATGTTAGCCGCTTTTTCTAAATCACGAAGTCCTATATTCGGATATACTGAGTCAAAATAATTTCTTAACCCGTTGCGTAAAATAGCATTTGGGTTCCCCGCAATATATGCGTCAAAGTAAACACATCGTAACTTATGGGTTTCCCAATGTGATATCCCCCATCTTTCAAATGAAAGTCTCTTATAAACCAAGACATTCTTGGAACGTTCTTCGAATGTCTTACAAACTGATCTCGCCTTAAATAGTTGTGCCAAAGAATTCTGACCGACTCTAGACAAGATTTCATCAATCATGTCTCCGGGTATGTCTCTTAAAATATTGGGTTGTCTATCCATTTTGTGTTTTTATACTGTAAAATAGACAAGAGTTAGATTCATAAAAAAAATACTTATTAATACAAGCAATTTTTACATATATCATAAAGCATAAGCACACTATATTACATATATTACACCACAAGAATACAACTATCTTATTCCGACTCGCTCGTTTATTCTTGTTTGGTTTTGGTTCGTTTTGCCAAGTTTCTAGGGATATATGATGTTCCCCTAATACGAGCCGTCGTTGTCCACATTGGTTTAGAAAAACCTGGTGGTTTAGAGGTTCCCGGGTCATTGTTACAACTTAAGGACTTCGGGGGTTGACGATACATATAAAGTTCATCGGGGTTGGAATTCGATTTCTCTATTTTTATGCCCTTTCCCTTATTATTTTCTTTTGCCTTTTTAAATTCAGTTGGGGTAATTTCTATAACATCATCGGAATTCTCGTCTGAATCCGATTCATCGGAGAATTGGTAATCCTCCCAATATTTTGCTTCCTTGGCGAAAACACTATTGACCATAATTAACCTTGGTCGGTTGGTTGAGGATTCTCTTTTACTTAACCGTTTTATTATTTCCCCCACCGGTTCTATTTCTTCTTCCGGTTCCGATTCTTCTTTCAGTTCCGATTCTTCTTCCGGTTCCGACTCTTCTTCCGGTTCCTCTTTGGGAACTTATGAATCAGTCCACGAATCATTCCAATTTACATTTGACTCTTCATTATTATTAGGTGAGTCAATGGGACTTGTTCTAGAGGTAGACATGTATCACATAATATCAAACACATTAAGAGATTAATATATCACATAATATTCATATGTTAAAAATATATAGTTTCCAACAAAAATGTTAAGCAATCATTTTTAAAGAAAACATGGTCGAAGTCCAGACTCACTAATGCATCCTAACAAACTCGATAAGACACACTAATGCAAATTTTCTGGTTCTCTAAGACCAACGCTCGGATACCAACTGAAATGTCCCGTTCTTATTGATTAAAAACGTTCCATATTAATTGATTTCGTTGCGAGGTTTTGACCTCTATATGAGATGTTTTTCAAAGACTGCATTCATTTTTAAAACAAACCATAACCTTTATTTCATAGATAAAGGTTTTAAAAAGCTTTACGTAGATTATCAAATAATGATAATCTAAAATATCCTGTTTACACACGACCATTACATAATGGTTTACAATACAAATATGTTACAACAAAATAAGTTTCTTGAATGCAGTTTTTACACAATATCATACAAGCATGGACTCCAAATCTCGTCCTTATTTAAGTATGCGACAGCGGAAGCTCTTAATAATCACCTGAGAATAAACATGCTTAAAACGTCAACAAAAATGTTGGTGAGTTATAGGTTTAACCTATATATATCAAATCATAATAATAGACCACAAGATTTCATATTTCAATACACATCCCATACATAGAGATAAAAATCATTCATATGGTGAACACCTGGTAACCGACATTAACAAGATGCATATATAAGAATATCCCCATCATTCCGGGACACCCTTCGGATATGATATAAATTTCGAAGTACTAAAGCATCCGGTACTTTGGATGGGGTTTGTTAGGCCCAATAGATCTATCTTTAGGATTCGCGTCAATTAGGGTGTCTGTTCCCTAATTCTTAGATTACCAGACTTAATAAAAAGGGGCATATTCGATTTCGATAAATCAACCATAGAATGTAGTTTCACGTACTTGTGTCTATTTTGTAAATCATTTATAAAACCTGCATGTATTCTCATCCCAAAAATATTAGATTTTAAAAGTGGGACTATAACTCACTTTCACAGATTTTTACTTCGTCGGGAAGTAAGACTTGGCCACTGGTTGATTCACGAACCTATAACAATATATACATATATATCAAAGTATGTTCAAAATATATTTACAACACTTTTAATATATTTTGATGTTTTAAGTTTATTAAGTCAGCTGTCCTCGATAGTAACCTACAACTAGTTGTCCACAGTTAGATGTACAGAAATAAATCGATAAATATTATCTTGAATCAATCCACGACCCAGTGTATACGTATCTCAGTATTGATCACAACTCAAACTATATATATTTTAGAATCAACCTCAACCCTGTATAGCTAACTCCAACATTCACATATAGAGTGTCTATGGTTGTTCCGAAATATATATAGATGTGTCGACATGATAGGTCGAAACATTGTATACGTGTCTATGGTATCTCAAGATTACATAATATACAATACAAGTTGATTAAGTTATGGTTGGAATAGATTTGTTACCAATTTTCACGTAGCTAAAATGAGAAAAATTATCCAATCTTGTTTTACCCATAACTTCTTCATTATAAATCCGTTTTGAGTGAATCAAATTGCTATGGTTTCATATTGAACTCTATTTTATGAATCTAAACAGAAAAATTATAGGTTTATAGGCGGAAAAATAAGTTACAAGTCATTTTTGTAAAGGTAGTCATTTCAGTCGAAAGAACGACGTCTAGATGACCATTTTAGAAAACATACTTCCACTTTGAGTTTAACCATAATTTTTGGATATAGTTTCATGTTCATAATAAAAATCATTTTCTCAAAATAACAACTTTTAAATCAAAGTTTATCATAGTTTTTAATTAACTAAGCCAAAACAGCCCGCGGTGTTACTAAGACGGCGTAAATCCGGTTTTACGGTGTTTTTCGTGTCTCCAGGTTTTAAATCATTAAGTTAGCATATCATATAGATATAGAACATGTGTTTAGTTGATTTTAAAAGTCAAGTTAGAAGGATTAACTTTTGTTTGCGAACAAGTTTAGAATTAACTAAACTATGTTCTAGTGATTACAAGTTTATACCTTCGAATAAGATAGCTTTATATGTATGAATCGAATGATGTTATGAACATCATTACTACCTTAAGTTCCTTGGATAAACCTACTGAAAAAGAGAAAAATGGATCTAGCTTCAACGGATCCTTGGATGGCTCGAAGTTCTTGAAGCAGAATCATGACACGAAAACAAGTTCAAGTAAGATCATCACTTGAAATAAGATTGTTATAGTTATAGAAATTGAACCAAAGTTTGAATATGATTATTACCTTGTATTAGAATGATAACCTACTGTAAGAAACAAATATTTCTTGAGGTTGGATGATCACCTTACAAGATTGGAAGTGAGCTAGCAAACTTGAAAGTATTCTTGATTTTATGTAACTAGAACTTGTAGAATATATGAAGAACACTTAGAACTTGAAGATAGAACTTGAGAGAGATCAATTAGATGAAGAAAATTGAAGAATGAAAGTGTTTGTAGGTGTTTTTGGTCGTTGGTGTATGGATTAGATATAAAGGATATGTAATTTTGTTTTCATGTAAATAAGTCATGAATGATTACTCATATTTTTGTAATTTTATGAGATATTTCATGCTAGTTGCCAAATGATGGTTCTCACATGTGTTACGTGACTCACATGGGCTGCTAAGAGCTGATCATTGGAGTGTATATACCAATAGTACATACATCTAAAAGCTGTGTATTGTACGAGTACGAATACGGGTGCATACGAGTAGAATTGTTGATGAAACTGAACGAGGATGTAATTGTAAGCATTTTTGTTAAGTAGAAGTATTTTGATAAGTGTATTGAAGTCTTTCAAAAGTGTATAAATACATATTAAAACACTACATGTATATACATTTTAACTGAGTCGTTAAGTCATCGTTAGTCGTTACATGTAAGTGTTGTTTTGAAACCTTTAGGTTAACGATCTTGTTAAATGTTGTTAACCCAATGTTTTTAATATCAAATGAGATTTTAAATTATTATATTATCATGATATTATCATGTATGAATATCTCTTAATATGATATATATACATTAAATGTCTTTACAACGATATGTTTAAAAATCATTAAGTTAGTAGTCTTGTTTTTACATATGTAGTTCATTGTTAATATACTTAACGATATGTTTACTTATCATAGTATCATGTTAACTATATATATATCCATATATATGTCATCATATAGTTTTTACAAGTTTTAACGTTCGTGAATCACCGGTCAACTTGGGTGGTCAATTGTCTATATGAAACATATTTCAATTAATCAAGTCTTAACAAGTTTGATTGCTTAAAATGTTGGAAACATTTAATCATATAAATATCAATCTCAATTAATATATATAAACATGGAAAAGTTTGGATCACTACAGACATGATAAGTCGAAACATTGTATACGTGTCTATGGTATCTCAAGATTACTTAATATACAATATAAGTTGATTAAGTTATGGTTGGAAGAAATTTGTTACCAATTTTCACGTAGCTAAAATGAGTAGTTTTTACCAATTTTGTTTTACACGCCATTTCTTCGTTTCTAATCCGTTTTGAGTGATTTAAGCGGCCACGATTTCGTATTGAACTTGAATTTATGAAACTAAACAGAAAAGGCATAGGTTTATAGTCAGAAATACAAGTTACAAGTCGTTTTTGAAAGAGGTAGTCATTTCCGTCGAAAGAACGACATCTTGATGATTGTTTTGAAAAACATACTTTCACTTTGAGTTTAACCATGATTTTTGGATATGGTTTCATGTTCATAAGAAAAATCATTTTCCTAGAAGTATAGCTTTTAAATCAAACTTTTTCATAGTTTTTAATTATCCAAACCAAAACAGCCCCCGGTTGTAACTACGACGGCGTATATCCGGTTTTATGGTGTTTATCATGTTTTCAAGTTTCAAATCATTAAGTTAGTATATCATATAGATATAGAACATGTTTTTAGTTGATTTTAAAAGTGTATTTAGAAGGAGTAACTTTATTTGCGAACCAGTTTAGAATTAACTAAACTATGTTCTAGTGATTACAAGTTTACCACTTCGAATATGATAGCTTTTTATGTATGAATTGAATGATGTTATGAACATCATTACTACCTTAAGTTCCTTGGATAAACCTACTGGAAAAGAGAAAAATGGATCTAGCTTCAGCGGATCCTTGGATGGCTCGAAGTTCTTGAAGCAGAATCATGACACGAAAACAAGTTCAAGTAAGATCATCACTTGAAATAAAATTGTTATAGTCATAGAAATTGAACCAAAGTTTGAATATGATTATTAACTTGAATTAGAATAATAACCTACTGTAAGAAACAAAGATTTCTTGAGGTTGGATGATCACCTTACAAGATTGGAAGTGAGCTAGCAAACTTGAAAGTGTTGTTGGTGTGTTCTTGAGTTGTTGTTTTGTATGTTGATCTAGTTTAGGGTTTATGAGCTAGATTGAGCTAGATTATGAAGAAAAAGATGAAGAACACTTAGAACAAATGAAGAACACTTGAGAGAGAGTAATTTGATTCATAAAAATTGCAAAGTGAATGTGTTTGTGTTAGGTGTAAAAAAATGTGGCTATGCATGAATCATATAGGCTCCATTAGTTTGATTTTTAGTGTAATAATTCTAGCTAGTTGCCAAATGATGGTTCCCACAAGGTTAGGTAGCTCACATGGGCTTCTAAGAGCAGATTTTTATGTGTATATACCAATAGTAAATATATCTAGAAGCTACGTATTCTACGAGTACATGTACGGGTACATACGTGTAGAATTGTTGATGAAAATGAACGAGAATGTAATTGTAAGTATTTTTGTTAACTGGAAGTACTTTGATATGTGTCTTGAAGTCTTTCAAAATTGATCAAATACATTTAAATACCTTACATGTATATACATTTTAATTAATTCGTTTAGCCATCGATAGTCGTTACCTGTAAGTGTTGTTTTGAAACCTTTAAGTTAACAATCTCATTTAATCTTGTTAATCCATTGTTTCTTATATCAAATGAGATATTAAATTATTATATTATCATGTTAACATGATATATGAATATATCTTATTAGGATATATATATACATTAAAACATCGTTACAACGATAATCATTACGTATATGTCTCGTTTCGAAATCCTTAAGTTAGTAGTCTTGTTTTTACTTATGTAGTTCATTGTTAATACACTTAATGATATATTTAATTATCATTTTATCATGTTAAATATAGTGTAACAATGTATTAATATAATTCATATATATTTAGTAAGACGTGGTTATAACGATAATCGTTATATATATCGTTTCAAGTTTCTTACGCTAATAGTCTCATTTTTATGTATATAACTCATTGTTACTATATTTAATGAGATACTTGATTATCATTATATCATGTTAAACATACATATATATATTTATCCATATATGTATCATCATGTCATATACAACTTATAGTGTTCGTGAATCATCGGTCAAACTAGGTGATCAAACGTTTACATAATTTCTGTTTCAATTAACCAAGTCTTAACAAGTTTGATTGCTTAACATGTTGGAAACATTTAATCATGCAAATATAGTTTTCATTTAAATATATATTCATAGAAAAGTTCGGGTCACTACAGTATGCGGGCGCGCGGAATGATTTCCGGGGCCTTAGGAGAGATAGGTTCCGGTGGATTGACGACTGGGTCAATTTGCACAGGTTCCTTATCGGAAAAATCTTGTAAGGGTATATTAATAGTTATTTCTTTTTATCCTCTAGTAATTACTAGAGCATCAAACTCACTACACTCTAGCTCAATTTTAGTGGTCAAACTTTTAAGCGTAAGCTGAAAATTAGTGATTAATTCTTCAAAAGTCTTTACAAAGTGTAGAACTTGTTCTGGCATTCTATGACTTGAAGGTTTATCATGTATTACTTTTTCATAAATTCAGCTAAAATTTCCTTAGAGTGGAGAGTAGGTTTGTGCAATGGAAAAATTATATTATGATCCGAGCTATTGTGCTGTTTATGCGCCCATCTAGGGTAAAGATACCTTAGATTGGTTCTGGTAGCATCGGAGTTCTTAGGAATTTGTAAACTTTGAAGAGTGAGGGTGAGATCTTGTAACCTGGTTTCCAGCATTTTTACCGTATGAGCAAAGACATCATCCTTCTCAGCAGCTTCATTGTTCCAGTCTTCCTGTTGTGCAGATATTGTGTCCAAGAGATCCCATGCTTCATCTGCTGTTCGAGACATGAAATTGCCTTGCGAGGCCATGTCTAGGAGTGACTTATCATCCTTGGTCAAACCATTGTAAAGCGTACAGACTATGTCTGCCCGACTTAACGAATGATCCGGACATCTTTTAAGCATCATTTTTACTCTATTCCATGCTAGACACAATGACTCATTCTCTTTTTGGGAAAAGTTAGTGATGTCATTCCTTAAACAGATTTGCAGGGCGGATGAATAGTATTTGTTTAAAATTTTAGTGGCTAAATCCTCTCAAGTATGGATTGAATTCGGGTTAAGTGCGTCAAACCATGCTGAAGCGTGTTTAGAAAGTGAATATTGAAAAAGAAGAAGTTTTAAAATATTTTTCTCTTTTGATTCCTTCTTAAAAGAATCAACTAGACTGATAAATTTGTTTATATGAAAGTTAGGATCGTCAGTCGGTAATCCTTGAAATTTACAGATCATACTGACCAGTTTAATCATGTGTGAACTGATTTCAGGAATTCCTTCAGTTCCTAAGGTGATTAGTCCTCCTCTTTCCTCTAAGTATGATTTATCCATAGAAGCAAGGGTGTCTTGTTGTTCCATTTTTTTAGATTTTCTAGATTTTATGATAATAAAAAGACTTAAAAGTAACTTTTAGAAAATATTAATTTACTAAAAGGATCGATAATTTAATAAAAACAATTATTCTTGAAATTCGGTCGCTAACCAGATCGGATATCTTAACTGATAGGACTTTTCACAGATTACTCGTATCGAGGTGGCAAGGCCGACTACGGAGTTGCAGGATCCTTTTGGTTCCAATATAATTGGAGACTGTTCGGAAAATCCAATAACCAAGTCCGTGTATAATTGTCTTTCTTAGACACCACCAAACAATACTTTGTCTGCTTAAAATCTTTCTCGATCAAAATATTCGATCCCCGGTAGCGGCGCCAGAAAACTTGATGTGCTACTTACGATATGGCCGAAACGGACGGTTTTATTCATGCGATATCGTTAGGCCGCAGGATGTCTGATTCGGTTGATCAAGGCAGCACACAGTCGTTTTGTTATTTATATTTTGCGGGGCCTAAATTTACTTTACTTTCTAAGGTGTAGACGTGTAAGTTAACCTAGTGTCGAATTTTTATGTTGATTAACGAATTGAAGATCAAGTGGATAATTTTCTTTTAGTTAAATTACCTGGATAAAAGATAGTAGTTGATTTTAGCTAAAGGTCCTAAATTCAGAAAGGTAAATAAAGTGGGAGGATATCCGGAGTATGCAGATCAGGGAAATGTTGACCAAGATATCAGTATTGGGTTAGGTAGAGGTAATTATGCATATATTAAGACTATGCTTAGATTGATGTTGATCTAGTTGGATGAGCCAATTACACAGACCTACTTATCTCTGAACTCTCAGAGTTCTCTTTGAGCAGTGAGAAGTATGTCACTTGGTCGTATAACTGAAGTGTAACAATACCTCGGAGGTTATCCTCAGTAGAGTACTAGGTTGGTTAGTGATTTGAGCTCTAATCTTAACCCTCGTTATCAGTTTAGATAACTGAATAACAACATGCCGTGTTGATTGGCAGGCCGTTTGGCAGGCCGTTTGCCATGCTGATCAGCCTGAATTCCCTGGATCGTAACTTGATTTCTTGTCTTTCACCGTTTTCGCTCTAGAATCTTCGTTTTAGCTCTGTTTTACTTGATTCTTTTTGCATTGCCTTCGTAATTACTTAATCTACAAAATCAACTGAAAAAGCGATAATTTTTCTGACAAAGTTTTAATCTTTATTGTTTTAGGGCCTGATTTAGGGGGTAAAAACGTGACTTTTTTCCCGATATCAACGGGGTCCGCTGACTTCATCCAGTGTTGAGTGATCTATCGGTTGTTTTATACACCGATGGTGGGGTCGTAAGGACCATGTGGTGTAATCTATCGGTTGTTTTATAGACCGATGGTGGGATCGTGAGGACCATGTTGTGCGAGTAGTGATGCGATAGCCTTGTTTCGCTCACATGTTGTTACGAGTGTGACAATAGTCGATTTTGTACACCTTAGGATTAGCGTTGCCATAGTCGTTTTGGGAGCTTTTGGTCTTAGCCGTTTCTTATGATGTTAGGATAGTGGCGTATTGGTTGTATTGCGCACTACAAAGGATGTTTAGTGGTAAGTGTAATCCGTAAGGATTCATGTGGTTCGATCTTCAACGTTCGGATTGTTGACTTTAGGTTGAGACTTGGTCTCTTTTAGCGTTGTCCTTGGTAAAGGTACGCTAAGGAATTGATATCTGTACGAGATTGGTTGAGTTTTTCCCGATATGGGGAATTGAGCAGGTTTTAGTGCTCGGATTGTGGTTTTGATAAATCGCGGGTGACGATTTTAGCTGTTAAAGGTTATTCATTGGGAAGAATTGTCTAGGAAAGTTCGGATTGGGACTTATGATTGATGACCATTGAGTGGGTCCAGATTGGTTAAGTGGAGAAGATCACGAGGACGTGATCGGGTTTAAGTGGGGAGAGTTGTAAGACCCAAATATTTATTGTACATAATGTATTTATGGTGTACGATGCGTGTATGAAGTGTACGAAGCATGTACGTGTTGCTTGCTCGAACGTCGACGGAAACTGGACGTTGTCTGAAGTGACAAGGTGTGTACGTATCTTTTGAACCCCAAATAAATTTGTGTTAATGTTTCAAAGCCTTACCATTGGAAAGGAAATCTTATTACGTTTCCAACGATATTTGATTCATCGAAAAAGGAGCTACGGTCAAAAAGTTATATCCAAAACAAGTTACTGAAAACTGACCTGAGGTTTGAAGCGGCGCTCCACCTTTTGGAGCGGCGCTCCGATTGCGTCTGATGCAATTTTCAGCATTTTTAAAGGTTTTAAATGAGGGGTACTTTGGTCTTTTCACTAGGGGTCGGTTTGGGGTCATCAAAACTGATCCATTGATCATTGTGGATCACATTTCACCCACATAAACACTCTCTTCAAACCCTAGTGAGAGAAACCCACTTTTAGTGAGAGAGAGAGAGAGAGCTTGATTTGGAGAAGAAGGAGTTGGATTCTCACCAAAGCTCGGGTTTTAAAGTTGTTCTACTCGTCAACGGCATCATTTTGGTGGTATTGGTAAGTTCAAACTCCGAATTACATTTGTTAGATTTGATATTCAAGTTAGGGTTTGAGTTTGATTTGTTGTGAAACCCTCTTAGATGATGTAATGGGTTTATAGTGACTAGTTATTCTTATCACTTGGCGGGTTTTGGGTTGATTGACGATTTGGCCTTGATTAGGCTTTAATCTTGAGTTTAATCACTAGGTTTAGTGATTATGAAAGTGTTGGAACCACTTTAGGTGAATTTGGGTTGACTAATTTTGACTAGAGTCAAAATTAGGGTTTGTTGATGATTATGACCCAATTGTTGATTCAATAAGGTTTATAAACTTAAAATAGATTAAGTTGAAGTATAAAACCGAGTTAAATATGTTTTGGTGTCAAAACTTGCTAATGGCGCGATGTTGACTCCTTTTGGGTCAAAATTAGGGTTTAAGTGTCATTTTGGGCAAGATAGGTGTTTAACACCTATGATTGGGTTTAATTGGCATATTAGGACCATTCTCACTTGTGTTAGTGATTATTGGTTAATTTTGGGCGCGGTTTGTACTTGAAAGTGCATTTAGGTCGAAATTGCACTAGGTGTCAATTGGGTTGGTTTGTAAGTCAACCCTAATTGTGTTACTTGTTATGTGATAAATGGAATAGGTACATTCCATCGGTGATTGCGGATTTTGGTTTGGCATCCATCAAGACTTCAAGGTGAGTGATAATATCCTATATGCATATGTATGTGTAGGATGGGTGCGGGTCGGGTGAAGTGGTTCTCGGTCATAGAGCTCACTTCACATATGGGTGGATTTTATGGACTTGTGTATATGTCCAATTGGCACGTTTGTGCATTTTGGTTGACCACCTTTGGCGAGGTGCACACTTTGTGCGTACATTGTCACATGGGCGTGTGATGTGGACTATATAACCCCAATGGCGAAGGGTTAATATTGTGATGTGGACTTATATGTCACGACCCGGAAAATTTTGACTAATTTAAAACCAAACTCTCGATACGATATTGTATTTTGACTCAATAAGCAAAGTCTGTTAGGTTGAGTCTCAAAAATTTTGAACTGTTTTATATATTCAATTGACCTTCGACTGTTCTCGACGATTCACGAACAACTATTTGTAAATAGATACATATATATGTGTGTATATACATGAATGTTAATTGTAAATATATTTATTTGAAAAAATATATATATATATATATATATTTAGTTATATAATAAAACCTGGTATTAAAATGTATTTATATATACATATGGTATATGGAAAATAAATGATTGCGAGCCTAATTAGTAAACGTCAGTGACACTCGGTTGACGTTTCGTTAGTTTTAATATAGATATAATACATGTTCGTGAATGCTTAAGATAAAAGTTGGACTGTAAATTGATTACGAAGATTGTAGATTTGTCAAAAATATTTTTATCTTTTTAAGTTTAAATATTAGTACTCCGTACATATAAATTTGATCAGAAAATAAATAATAATCGAACCTTTATGATCAGGTTTCCAACAGTTAATGAGTGAAATGATTAAATATAATTAATCTAAAAATTTAGGATTTTTAGAAACACTTTTATACATTAACTGTTTAGCAATAGACACGATATAACACTTCGTGGAAAAAGTGTCGGTAGGATAAGGCCAATATATGTGGCTGCTTTACTGTACTTGCTCGTTTCATTTCAATTTATCAAAACTTTAGGATTCTTATATTATTATATTATTTCATTTATTATTATTATTAATCACTATGTTTGTATATATATATATATATATATATATATATATATATATATATATATATATATATAGATATATATATATATAGAAGTTAGGCAGATTCATTCACCACGTTTTATTCTTATGAAATATTATAGTATTATATATTTTATTGTTCTAATCTAGTGTATTATATTATCCACTACATCTATATATATACATATGATTGATTATATGCATAATCCATCAATCTAGTTAATCACCCTTGTTATTTCCTGGAAACCCAGTCGCCAACCCTCCTTCATCGTATGATCACTCTACACACACATTTGATCACCAACCATAACCACCATGACGCTCTCTTATTTGAACAACCATAACTATCGAACCCAAAACCATTTCCTTAAAGCCGTCTCGGTTAAAACTTAATACGAACCCCATACCACTAAACCCATTTATGTTGTTGCTATTCGAATTTCTGTTTCGGTTAGAACCCTCATGAACCTCATAAACCCATCGACAACTCAACACCCGTCACCCTCTCAACCACCATCTATATCTATCCTCTCTCTAGTTTTAATCATAGTTCGATCAATCAAACCACCACCATCTCCACCACACACGTGATGTTGTTACTACTTCATATTCTTGTACTACCATCATCCTTACCATCTTCGTTTTACTATCACCACCTTTCTTTACATTTTTCTGTTTCACGACTAAAGATCACAAACCCATGATCAACACTTAAACACCACCTTCAATCTCTTTTACTTAACGTTTTCTAATCAACTGCTGCTATGGTTGTTTCCTTCTGTCTTTCTATCCTTAACGACACCCTACCACCACCTTTATTTTATATTTTTTTATGCAACACCCATTTTGCGGTTCTCTCCACTGTACAACACTACCAACATCACGAACAGTCCTATAGTTTTTATGCTTTTCGCCACTACTACTATTCGATTAATACTGCAGCTGGTCCGATCGTTTTCTATAAACTACCATGATTGCTGTTTGATACTGTTGCGGTACATGTTGATTCCTGTTAAAATGGAACACATTATGTTCATACCTAATGAATTATTTATTCACACAAAGTAATATTACTTGATTACTAGTGAGCTGTCTTTTATGGTTATGTTAATGGAAGGTGATGTAATGATGAGTACATGATGATGAATAACCGAAAATAATTAGTGACTTGCTATCGAAGTTCTTTTTCTTTCCTTCCTGTTTTCGTTTCTAATTTGGGTTAGGACACACAAAAATCTATCTTGGGCGTCTAGATAGTTATGTTGGGCCATTAAATATTGATTAGGCTAGTATACATGTGGGTTTATTAAATCATGATGGGCCGAGTACAAGTTTTAATGTTGGGCCGAGATCAATCTTTTAATACAGTTGAGCCGAAATCTAGATTAAGGCTGCTGTTGGGCCGTAAAATGTGGATATATGATTTTATTTCGGGATTAAAACATAAAGACATAAGCAGAGTAAATGGTTTGGGATGTGTATAAGAGAACGGGTGGTCATGGTTCGAGCCTTGGTTGTGGCATTTTTTTTAGAAGGTGGAAACAGATAGATATATTAGATATATATGAAATGTCCCGTTCTTATTGATTAAAAACGTTCCATATTAATTGATTTCGTTGCGAGATTTTGACCTCTATATGAGACATTTTTCAAAGACTGTATTCATTTTTAAAACAAACCATAACCTTTATTTCATAAATAAAGGTTTAAAAAGCTTGTAGATTATCAAATAATGATAATCTAAAATATCCCGTTTACACACGACCATTACATAATAGTTTACAATAAAAATATGTTACATCGAAATCAGTTTCTTGAATGCAGTTTTTACACAATATCATAGTATTATATATTGAAGTTAGGCAGATTCATTCACCACGTTTTATTCTTATGAAATATTATAGTATTATATATTTTATTGTTCTAATCTAGTGTATTATATTATCCACTACATCTATATATATATACATATGATTGATTATATGCATAATCCATCAATCTAGTTAATCACCCTTGTTATTTCCTGGAAACCCAGTCGCCAACCCTCCTTCATCGTATGATCACTCTACACACACATTTGATCACCAACCATAACCACCATGACGCTCTCTTATTTGAACAACCATAACTATCGAACCCAAAACCATTTCCTTAAAGCCGTCTCGGTTAAAACTTAATACGAACCCCACACCACTAAACCCATTTATGTTGTTGCTATTCGAATTTTTGTTTCGGTTAGAACCCTCATGAACCTCATAAACCCATCGACAACTCAACACCCGTCACCCTCTCAACCACCATCTATATATATCCTCTCTCTAGTTTTAATCATAGTTCGATCAATCAAACCACCACCATCTCCACCACACACGTGATGTTGTTACTGCTTCATATTCTTGTACTACCATCATCCTTACCATCTTCGTTTTACTATCACCACCTTTCTTTACATTTTTCTGTTTCACGACTAAAAATCACAAACCCATGATCGACACTTAAACACCACCTTCAATCTCTTTTACTTAACGTTTTCTGATCAACTGCTGCTATGGTTGTTTCCTTCTGTCTTTCTATCCTTAACGACACCCTACCACCACCTTTATTTTATATTTTTTTATGCAACACCCATTTTGCGGTTCTCTCCACTTTACAACACTACCAACATCACGAACAGTCCTATAGTTTTTCTGCTTTTCGCCACTACTACTATTCGATTAATACTGCAGCTGATCCGATCGTTTTCTATAAACTACCATGATTGCTGTTTGATACTGTTGCGGTACATGTTGATTCCTGTTAAAATGGAACACGTTATGTTCATACCTAATGAATTATTTATTCACACAAAGTAATATTACTTGATTACTAGTGAGCTGTCTTTTATGGTTATGTTAATGGAAGGTGATGTAATGATGAGTACATGATGATGAATAACCGAAAATAATTAGTGACTTGCTATCGAAGTTCTTTTTCTTTCCTTCCTGTTTTCGTTTCTAATTTGGGTTAGGACACACAAAAATCTATCTTGGGCGTCTAGATAGTTATGTTGGGCCATTAAATATTGATTAGGCTAGTATACATGTGGGTTTATTAAATCATGATGGGCCGAGTACAAGTTTTAATGTTGGGCCGAGATCAATCTTTTAATACAGTTGAGCCGAAATCTAGATTAAGGCTGCTGTTGGGCCGTAAAAGTGTGGATATATGATTTTATTTCGGGATTAAAACAGAAAGACATAAGCAGAGTAAATGGTTTGGGATGTGTATAGGAGAACGGGTGGTCATGGTTCGAGCCTTGGTTGTGGCATTTTTTTTTAGAAGGTGGAAACAGATAGATATATTAGATATATATGAAATGTCCCGTTCTTATTGATTAAAAACGTTCCATATTAATTGATTTCGTTGCGAGATTTTGACCTCTATATGAGACATTTTTCAAAGACTGTATTCATTTTTAAAACAAACCATAACCTTTATTTCATAAATAAAGGTTTAAAAAGCTTGTAGATTATCAAATAATGATAATCTAAAATATCCCGTTTACACACGACCATTACATAATAGTTTACAATAAAAATATGTTACATCGAAATCAGTTTCTTGAATGCAGTTTTTACACAATATCATAGTATTATATATTGAAGTTAGGCAGATTCATTCACCACGTTTTATTCTTATGAAATATTATAGTATTATATATTTTATTGTTCTAATCTAGTGTATTATATTATCCACTACATCTATATATATATACATATGATTGATTATATGCATAATCCATCAATCTAGTTAATCACCCTTGTTATTTCCTGGAAACCCAGTCGCCAACCCTCCTTCATCGTATGATCACTCTACACACACATTTGATCACCAACCATAACCACCATGACGCTCTCTTATTTGAACAACCATAACTATCGAACCCAAAACCATTTCCTTAAAGCCGTCTCGGTTAAAACTTAATACGAACCCCACACCACTAAACCCATTTATGTTGTTGCTATTCGAATTTCTGTTTCGGTTAGAACCCTCATGAACCTCATAAACCCATCGACAACTCAACACCCGTCACCCTCTCAACCACCATCTATATATATCCTCTCTCTAGTTTTAATCATAGTTCGATCAATCAAACCACCACCATCTCCACCACACACGTGATGTTGTTACTGCTTCATATTCTTGTACTACCATCATCCTTACCATCTTCGTTTTACTATCACCACCTTTCTTTACATTTTTCTGTTTCACGACTAAAGATCACAAACCCATGATCGACACTTAAACACCACCTTCAATCTCTTTTACTTAACGTTTTCTGATCAACTGCTGCTATGGTTGTTTCCTTCTGTCTTTCTATCCTTAACGACACCCTACCACCACCTTTATTTTATATTTTTTTATGCAACACCCATTTTGCAGTTCTCTCCACTGTACAACACTACCAACATCACGAACAGTCCTATAGTTTTTCTGCTTTTCGCCACTACTACTATTCGATTAATACTGCAGCTGATCCGACCGTTTTCTATAAACTACCATGATTGCTGTTTGATACTGCTGCGGTACATGTTGATTCCTGTTAAAATGGAACACGTTATGTTCATACCTAATGAATTATTTATTCACACAAAGTAATATTACTTGATTACTAGTGAGCTGTCTTTTATGGTTATGTTAATGGAAGGTGATATAATGATGAGTACATGATGATGAATAACCGAAAATAATTAGTGACCTGCTATCGAAGTTCTTTTTCTTTCCTTCCTGTTTTCGTTTCTAATTTGGGTTAGGACACACAAAAATCTATCTTGGGCATCTAGATAGTTATGTTGGGCCATTAAATATTGATTAGGCTAGTATACATGTGGGTTTATTAAATCATGATGGGCCGAGTACAAGTTTTAATGTTGGGCCGAGATCAATCTTTTAATACAGTTGAGCCGAAATCTAGATTAAGGCTGCTGTTGGGCCGTAAAAGTGTGGATATATGATTTTATTTCGGGATTAAAACAGAAAGACATAAGCAGAGTAAATGGTTTGGGATGTGTATAGGAGAACGGGTGGTCATGGTTCGAGCCTTGGTTGTGGCATTTTTTTTTAGAAGGTGGAAACAGATAGATATATTAGATATATATGAAATGTCCCGTTCTTATTGATTGAAAACGTTCCATATTAATTGATTTCGTTGCGAGATTTTGACCTCTATATGAGACATTTTTCAAAGACTGCATTCATTTTTAAAACAAACCATAACCTTTATTTCATAAATAAAGGTTTAAAAAGCTTGTAGATTATCAAATAATGATAATCTAAAATATCCCGTTTACACACGACCATTACATAATAGTTTAAAATAAAAATATGTTACATCGAAATCAGTTTCTTGAATGCAGTTTTTACACAATATCATAGTATTATATATTGAAGTTAGGCAGATTCATTCACCACGTTTTATTCTTATGAAATATTATAGTATTATATATTTTATTGTTCTAATCTAGTGTATTATATTATCCACTACATCTATATATATACATATGATTGATTATATGCATAATCCATCAATCTAGTTAATCACCCTTGTTATTTCCTGGAAACCCAGTCGCCAACCCTCCTTCATCGTATGATCACTCTACACACACATTTGATCACCAACCATAACCACCATGACGCTCTCTTATTTGAACAACCATAACTATCGAACCCAAAACCATTTCCTTAAAGCCGTCTCGGTTAAAACTTAATACGAACCCCACACAACTAAACCCATTTATGTTGTTGCTATTCGAATTTCTGTTTCGGTTAGAACCCTCATGAACCTCATAAACCCATCGACAACTCAACACCCGTCACCCTCTCAACCACCATCTATATCTATCCTCTCTCTAGTTTTAATCATAGTTCGATCAATCAAACCACCACCATCTCCACCACACACGTGATGTTGTTACTGCTTCATATTCTTGTACTACCATCATCCTTACCATCTTCGTTTTACTATCACCACCTTTCTTTACATTTTTCTGTTTCACGACTAAAGATCACAAACCCATGATCGACACTTAAACACCACCTTCAATCTCTTTTACTTAACGTTTTCTGATCAACTGCTGCTATGGTTGTTTCCTTCTGTCTTTCTATCCTTAACGACACCCTACCACCACCTTTATTTTATATTTTTTTATGCAACACCCATTTTGCGTTTCTCTCCACTGTACAACACTACCAACATCACGAACAGTCCAATAGTTTTTCTGCTTTTCGCCACTACTACTATTCGATTAATACTGCAGCTGATCCGACCGTTTTCTATAAACTACCATGATTGCTGTTTGATACTGCTGCGGTACATGTTGATTCCTGTTAAAATGGAACACGTTATGTTCATACCTAATGAATTATTTATTCACACAAAGTAATATTACTTGATTACTAGTGAGCTGTCTTTTATGGTTATGTTAATGGAAGGTGATGTAATGATGAGTACATGATGATGAATAACCGAAAATAATTAGTGACCTGCTATCGAAGTTCTTTTTCTTTCCTTCCTGTTTTCGTTTCTAATTTGGGTTAGGACACACAAAAATCTATCTTGGGCATCTAGATAGTTATGTTGGGCCATTAAATATTGATTAGGCTAGTATACATGTGGGTTTATTAAATCATGATGGGCCGAGTACAAGTTTTAATGTTGGGCCGAGATCAATCTTTTAATACAGTTGAGCCGAAATCTAGATTAAGGCTGCTGTTGGGCCGTAAAAGTGTGGATATATGATTTTATTTCGGGATTAAAACAGAAAGACATAAGCAGAGTAAATGGTTTGGGATGTGTATAGGAGAACGGGTGGTCATGGTTCGAGCCTTGGTTGTGGCATTTTTTTTTGAAGGTGGAAACAGATAGATATATTAGATATATATGAAATGTCCCGTTCTTATTGATTAAAAACGTTCCATATTAATTGATTTCGTTGCGAGATTTTGACCTCTATATGAGACATTTTTCAAAGACTGCATTCATTTTTAAAACAAACCATAACCTTTATTTCATAAATAAAGGTTTAAAAAGCTTGTAGATTATCAAATAATGATAATCTAAAATATCCCGTTTACACACGACCATTACATAATAGTTTACAATACAAATATGTTACATCGAAATCAGTTTCTTGAATGCAGTTTTTACACAATATCATAGTATTATATATTGAAGTTAGGCAGATTCATTCACCACGTTTTATTCTTATGAAATATTATAGTATTATATATTTTATTGTTCTAATCTAGTGTATTATATTATCCACTACATCTATATATATACATATGATTGATTATATGCATAATCCATCAATCTAGTTAATCACCCTTGTTATTTCCTGGAAACCCAGTCGCCAACCCTCCTTCATCGTATGATCACTCTACACACACATTTGATCACCAACCATAACCACCATGACGCTCTCTTATTTGAACAACCATAACTATCGAACCCAAAACCATTTCCTTAAAGCCGTCTCGGTTAAAACTTAATACGAACCCCACACCACTAAACCCATTTATGTTGTTGCTATTCGAATTTCTGTTTCGGTTAGAACCCTCATGAACCTCATAAACCCATCGACAACTCAACACCCGTCACCCTCTCAACCACCATCTATATCTATCCTCTCTCTAGTTTTAATCATAGTTCGATCAATCAAACCACCACCATCTCCACCACACACGTGATGTTGTTACTGCTTCATATTCTTGTACTACCATCATCCTTACCATCTTCGTTTTACTATCACCACCTTTCTTTACATTTTTCTGTTTCACGACTAAAGATCACAAACCCATGATCGACACTTAAACACCACCTTCAATCTCTTTTACTTAACGTTTTCTGATCAATTGCTGCTATGGTTGTTTCCTTCTGTCTTTCTATCCTTAACGACACCCTACCACCACCTTTATTTTATATTTTTTTATGCAACACCCATTTTGCGGTTCTCTCCACTTTACATATAGAGTGTCTATAGTTGTTCCGAAATATATATAGATGTGTCGACATGATAGGTCGAAACATTGTATACGTGTCTATGGTATCTCAAGATTACATAATATACAATACAAGTTGATTAAGTTATGGTTGGAATAGATTTGTTAACAATTTTCACGTAGCTAAAATGAGAAAAATTATCCAATCTTGTTTTACCCATAACTTCTTCATTTTAAATCCGTTTTGAGTGAATCAAATTGCTATGGTTTCATATTGAACTCTATTTTATGAATCTAAACATAAAAAGTATAGGTTTATAGTCGGAAAAATAAGTTACAAGTCATTTTTGTAAAGGTAGTCATTTCAGTCGAAAGAACGACGTCTAGATGACCATTTTAGAAAACATACTTCCACTTTGAGTTTAACCATAATTTTTGGATATAGTTTCATGTTCATAATAAAAATCATTTTTCCAGAATAACAACTTTTAAATCAAAGTTTATCATAGTTTTTAATTAACTAACCCAAAACAGCCCGCGGTGTTACTACGACGGCGTAAATCCGGTTTTACAGTGTTTTTCGTGTTTCCAGGTTTTAAATCATTAAGTTAGCATATCATATAGATATAGAACATGTGTTTAGTTGATTTTAAAAGTCAAGTTAGAAGGATTAAATTTTATTTGCGAACAAGTTTAGAATTAACTAAACTATGTTCTAGTGATTACAAGTTTAAACCTTCGAATAAGATAGATTTATATGTATGAATCGAATGATGTTATGAACATCATTACTACCTCAAGTTCCTTGGATAAACCTACTGGAAATGAGAAAAATAGATCTAGCTTCAAAGAATCCTTGGATGGCTTGAAAGTTCTTGAAGCAGAATCATGACACGAAAACAATTTCAAGTAAGATTTCCACTCGAAATAAGATTGTTATAGTTATAGAAATTGAATTAAAGTTTGAATATGATTATTACCTTGTATTAGAAGTATAAACTACTGTAAGTAACAAAGGTTTCTTGATCTTGGATGATTACTTGGAATGGATTTAGAAAACTTGGAAGTAAACTTGCAATCTTAGAAGTATTCTTGATTTTATGAAACTAGAACTTTTGGAATTTATGAAGAACACTTAGAACTTGAAGATAGAACTTGAGAGAGATCAATTAGATGAAGAAAATTGAAGAATGAAAGTGTTTGTAGGTGTTTTTGGTCGTTGGTGTATGAATTAGATATAAAGGATATGTAATTTTGTTTTCATGTAAATAAGTCATGAATGATTACTCATATTTTTGTACTTTTATGAGATATTTCATGCTAGTTGCCAAATGATGGTTCCCACATGTGTTAGGTGACTCACATGGGCTGCTAAGAGCTGATAATTGGAGTGTATATACCAATAGTACATACATCTAAAAGCTGTGTATTGTACGAGTACGAGTACTGGTGCATACGAGTAGAATTGTTGATGAAACTGAACGAGGATGTAATTGTAAGCATTTTTGTTAAGTAGAAGTATTTTTATAAGTGTCTTGAAGTCTTTCAAAAGTGTATGAATACATATTAAAACACTACATGTATATACATTTTAACTGAGTCGTTAAGTCATCGTTAGTCGTTACATGTAAATGTTGTTTTGAAACCTTTAGGTTAACGATCTTGTTAAATGTTGTTAACCCATTATTTATTATAACAAATGAGATGTTAAATTGTTATATTATCATGATATTATGATATATAATATATCTTAGTATGATATATATACAGTTAAATGTCGTTACAACGATAATCGTTACATATATGTCTCGTTTCGAAATCATTAAGTTAGTAGTCTTATTTTTACATATGTATTTCATTGTTAATACACTTAATAATATATTTACTTATTATTTAACATAATTAACCAAGTGTATCAATATCTTAATATGATTCATATGTACCTAGTAAGACGTTGTTATAACGATAATCGTTATATATATCGTTTTCGAGTTTCTTAAATTAATAGTCTCATTTTTACGTATATAACTCATTGTTAAAATACCTAATGAGATATATACTTATAATAAAATCATGTTAACTATATATATAACCATATATATGTCATCGTATAGTTTTTACAAGTTTTAACGTTCGTGAATCACCGGTCAACTTGGGTAGTCAATTGTCTATATGAAACCTATTTCAATTAATCAAGTCTTAACAAGTTTGATTGCTTAACATGTTGAAAACACTTAATCATGTAAATAACAATTTCATTTAATATATATATAAACATGGAAAAGTTCGGGTCACTACAGTACCTACCCGTTAAATAAATTTCGTCCCGTAATTTTAAGCATTTGGAGGTGTTGACGTATCTTCTGGAAATAAATGCGGGTATTTCTTCTTCATCTGATCTTCACACTCCCAGGTGAACTCGGGTCCTCTACGAGCATTCCATCGAACCTTAACAATCGGTATCTTGTTTTGTTTAAGTCTCTTAACCTCACGATCTATTATTTCGACGGGTTCTTCAATGAATTGAAGTTTTTCATTGAATTGGATTTCGTCCAACGGAATATTGAGATCTTCTTTAGCAAAACATTTCTTCAAATTTGAGACGTGAAAAGTGTTATGTACAGCCGCGAGTTGTTGAGGTAGCTCCAGTTGGTAAGCTACTGGTCCGACACGATCTATAATCTTGAATGGTCCAATGTACCTTGGATTTAGTTTCCCCCGTTTACCAAATCGAACAACGTCTTTCCAAGGTGAAACCTTAAGCATGACCATTTCTCCAATTTCAAACTCTATATCTTTTCTTTTACTGTCCGTGTAGCTCTTTTGTCGACTCTGGGCGGTTTTCAATCTTTGTTGAATTTGGATGATTTTCTCGGTAGTTTCATGTATTATCTCCGGACCCGTAATCTGTCTATCCCCCACTTCACTCCAACAAATTGGAGACCTGTACTTTCTACCATAAAGTGCTTCAAACGGCGCCATCTCAATGCTTGAATGGTAGCTGTTGTTGTAGGAAAATTCTGCTAACGGTATATGTCGATCCCAACTATTTTCGAAATCAATAACACAAGCTCGTAGCATGTCTTCAAGCATTTGTATCGTCCTTTCGCTCTGCCCATCAGTTTGTGGATGATAGGCAGTACTCATGTCTAGACGAGTTCCCAATGCTTGCTGTAATGTCTGCCAGAATCTTGAAATAAATCTGTCATCCCTATCAGAGATAATAGAGATTGGTATTCCATGTCTGGAGACGACTTCCTTCAAATACAATCGTGCTAACTTCTCCATCTTGTCATCTTCTCTTATTGGCAGGAAGTGTGCTGACTTGGTGAGACGATCAACTATTACCCAAATAGTATCATAACCACTTGCAGTCCTTGGTAATTTAGTAATAAAATCCATGGTAATGTTTTCCCATTTCCATTCCGGGATTTCAGGTTGTTGTAGTAGACCTGATGGTTTCTGATATTCAGCTTTGACCTTAGAACACGTCAAACATTCTCCTACATATTTAGCAATATCGGCTTTCATACCTGGCCACCAAAAATGTTTCTTAAGATCCTTGTACATCTTCCCCGTTCCAGGATGTATTGAGTATCTGGTTTTATGAGCTTCTCTAAGTACCATTTCTCTCATATCTCCAAATTTTGGTACCCAAATTCTTTCAGCCCTATACCGGGTTCCGTCTTCCCGAATATTAAGATGCTTCTCCGATCCTTTGGGTATTTCATCCTTTAAATTTCCCTCTTTTAAAACTCCTTGTTGCGCCTCCTTTATTTGAGTAGTAAGGTTAGTGTGAATCATTATATTCATAGATTTTACTCGAATGGGTTCTCTGTCCTTTCTGCTCAAGGCGTCGGCTACCATATTTGCCTTCCCCAGGTGGTAACGAATCTCAAAGTCGTAATCATTCAACAATTCAATCCACCTACGCTGTCTCATATTCAGTTGTTTCTGATTAAATATGTGTTGAAGACTTTTGTGGTCGGTATATATAATACTTTTGACCCCATATAAGTAGTTCCTCCAAGTCTTTAATGCAAAAACAACCGTGCCTAATTCCAAATCATGCGTCGTATAATTTTGCTCGTGAATCTTCAATTGTCTAGACGCATAAGCAATCACCTTCGTCCGTTGCATTAATACACAACCGAGACCTTGCTTTGATGCGTCACAATAAATCACAAAATCATCATTCCCTTCAGGCAATGACAATATAGGTGCCGTAGTTAGCTTTTTCTTCAATAATTGAAACGCCTTCTCTTGTTCATCCTTCCATTCAAATTTCTTCCCTTTATGCGTTAATGCAGTCAAGGGTTTTGCTATTTTGGAGAAATCTTGGATGAATCTTCTGTAGTAACCAGCCAATCCTAAAAATTAACGTATATGCTTCAGAGTTTTTGGGGTTTCCCACTTTTCAACGGTTTCGATCTTTGATGGGTCCACCTGGATACCTTCTTTGTTCACTATGTGACCGAGGAATTGAACTTCTTCCAACCAAAATGCACACTTTGAAAACTTAGCGTACAGTTTTTCTTTCCTCAATACTTTTAGCACTTTTCTCAAATGTTCTTCGTGCTCTTGATCATTCTTTGAGTAAATAAGTATGTCATCGATGAAAACAATGACAAACTTGTCAAGATATGGCCCACACACTCGGTTCATAAGGTCCATGAACACAGCTGGTGCGTTAGTCAATCCAAACGGCATAATCATAAACTCGTAATGACCATAACGCGTCCTAAAAGCAGTTTTTGGAATATCATCCTCCTTTACTCGCATTTGATGATATCCAGAACGTAAATCGATCTTCGAATAAACCGACGAGCCTTGTAGTTGATCAAATAAGTCGTCAATTCTTGGCAGTGGATAACGGTTTTTGATGGTAAGTTTGTTCAACTCTCTGTAGTCAATACACAACCTAAATGTACCATCCTTCTTCTTGACAAACAAAACAGGAGCTCCCTATGGTCATGTGCTTGGTCGAATGAAACCACGTTCTAATAGTTCTTGCAGTTGGCTTTGCAGTTCTTTCATCTCGCTGGGTGCGAGTCTATAAGGAGCACGAGCTATTGGTGCAGCTCCTGGTACAAGATCTATTTGAAATTCAACAGATCGATGTGGAGGTAGTCCCGGTAATTCTTTCGGAAATACATCGGGAAATTCTTTTGAGACGGGAACATCATTGATGCTCTTTTCTTCAGTTTGTACTTTCTCGACGTGTGCTAGAACAGCATAGCAACCTTTTCTTATTAGTTTTTGTGCCTTCAAATTACTAATAAGATGTAGCTTCATGTTGCCCTTTTCTCCGTACACCATTAAGGGTTCTCCTTCTTCTCGTACAATGCGAATTGCATTTTTATAACATACGATCTCTGCTTTCACCTTCTTCAGCCAGTCCATGCCAACTATTACATCAAAACTCCCTAACTCTACTGGTATCAAATCAATCTTAAATATTTCGCTACCCAGTTTAATTTCTCGATTCTGGCATATATTATCTGCTGAAATTAATTTACCATTTGCTAATTCGAGTAAAAATTTACTATCCAACGGCGTCAATGGACAACTTAATTTAGTACAAAAGTCTCTACTCATATAGATTCTTTCCGCACCCAAATCAAACAAAACGTAAGCAGATTTATTGTCAATAAGAAACGTACCCGTAACAAGCTCCGGGTCTTCCTGTGCCTCTGCCGCATTAATATTGAAAACTCTTCCGTGGCCTTGTCCATTCGTGTTTTCCTGGTTCGGGCAATTTCTAATAATGTGGCCCGGTTTTCCACATTTATAACAAACTACATTGGCATAACTTGCTCCGACACTACTTGCTCCGCCATTACTCGTTCCGACACCATTTGTTCCTTTCGTTCTGTTAACCCCTGGTCCGTAGACCTCACACTTCGCCGCGTTATGACCATTTCTTTTACACTTATTGCAAAATTTGGTGCAGAACCCCGAGTGATACTTTTCACACCTTTGGCATAGCTGCTTCTGATTGTTGTTGTTGTTGCGGTTGTTATTGTTGTTGGGATGATTGTTGTAGTTGTTGTTGTTGTTGTTGTTGTTGTTGTTGTTGTTGTTGTTGTTGTTGTTGTTGGGCCGTTTGTTGTAGTTGCGATTGATGTTGCGATTGTTGGGATAATTGTTGCGATTATTATTGTAATTGCTGTTGTTGTTGTATTGGTGATTCTTATCACCATTTTCCTCCCACTTTCTTTTGACTTGCTTCACATTGGCCTCTTCAGCCGTCTGTTCTTTAATTCTTTCCTCAAGCTGGTTCACTAGTTTGTGAGCCTGATAATGCTAAAAACGAACATATATTTCATAGCATTATTCCTCAAGAAAGACAAGCTTTTAGTTGCAATTGTTCTATTTACAAGTGATATTCGTTTAAATAATAAAAGGTGAAGACAAAAGACAGATTCGACGAATTGAAGACGCAAACGATCAAAAAGCTCAAAAGAACAAAAGACAATCAAAAAGGTTCCAATTATTGATAAGAAACGTCTCGAAATTACAAAAGTACAAGATTCAAAACGCAAAGTACAAGATATTAAATTGTACGCGAGGACGTTCGAAAATCCGGAACCGGGACCAGAGTCAACTCTTAACGCTCGACGCAACCGACTAAAAATTACAAGTTAACTATGTATATAAATATAATATAATATATAATTAATTATATTAATTATATATATATTATATATATATTATTAAAACCGTCGGCAGCAAGAAACTCCAAGGGTGTGAGCTGTAAATACATCCTCCGCGACTCGCGGAGTTTGAAGGGGTTTTTGCCGCGAGTCGCGGAGCCCCAATTTTCAACTCTGGCTATAAAGCCAACCGAATTCTGATCAAATTTCATCATCTTTTTTCTTCCTCTTCATACGTAAAACTTATATATATATATATAATTTATATTTTAATTTTAATTTTAATTCTAATAATAAGGGTATGTTAGCGAATGTTGTAAGGGTGTAAGTCGAAATTCTGTCCGTGTAACGCTACGCTATTTTTAATCATTGTAAGTTATGTTCAACCTTTTTATATTAATGTCTCGTAGCTAAGTTATTATTATGCTTATTTAAAACGAAGTAATCATGATGTTGGGCTAATTACTAAAATTGGGTAATTGGGCTTTGTACCATAATTGGGGTTTGGACAAAAGAACGACACTTGTGGAAACTAGACTATGGGCTATTAATGGGCTTTATATTTGTTTAACTAAATGAAAGTTTGTTAATGTTAATATAAAGATTTACAATTGGGCGTCCCTATAAATTACCATATACACTCGATCGGACACGATGGGCGGGGTATTTATATGTACGAATAATCGTTCATTTAACCGGACACGGGAATGGATTAATAGCCACTAGAATAATTAAAACAGGGGTGAAATTACATTCAAGGGTAATTGGTGTAATTGTTAACAAAGTAGTAAAACCTTGGTTTACACGCAGTCGATAACCTGGTGTATTCATTAAACAAAGTATTAAAACCTTGTTACAATTCGAATCCCCAATTAGTTGGAATATTTAACTTCGGGTATAATAATAATTTGACGAGGACACTTGCAATTTATATTTATGACTGATGGACTGTTATGGACAAAAACCAGACGGACATATTAAATAATCCAGGACAAAGGACAATTAACCCATGGGCATAAAACTAAATTCAACACGTCAAACATCATGATTACGGAAGTTTAAATAAGCATAATTCTTTTATTTCATATTTAATTTCCTTTATTTTATATTTAATTGCACTTCTAATTATCGCACTTTTATTTATTTTATTTTATCGCACTTTTAATTATCGTACTTTTTAATTATCGCAATTTTATCGCATTTTTATTATTCGCAATTTCATTATCGTTATTTACTTTACACTTTAATTTAAGTCTTGTATTTATTTTATATTTTACATTAGATTTTAACTGCGACTAAAATCTTAAAATCGACAAACCGGTCATTAAACGGTAAAAACCCCCTTTTATAATAATAATATTACCTATATATATATATTTGTATTTTTATAAAAGTAAACTAATATAGCGTTGAGCTTTGTTTAAAGATTTCCCTGTGGAACGAACCGGACTTACTAAAAACTACACTACTGTACGATTAGGTACACTGCCTATAAGTGTTGTAGCAAGGTTTAAGTATATCCATTCTATAAATAAATAAATATCTTGTGTAAAATTGTATCGTATTTAATAGTATTTCCTGCTAAAATTTAATAGTATTTTATACCCCTTAGCTTTGACATCAAGTATTTTTGGCGCCGCTGCCGGGGAACTATCTTAAAAGCCGGAAGCGCAACGCTAATATATAAAAAAAAAAAAAAAAAAAAAAAAGATTTTTAGTTACTTTTATTAAAAGTCGTTTTTGTAAAAATACGTTTTAAATATTCGAAAATATAAAAAGAAAAACAAAAATATTAATATTTTTAAGATTTTGTTAAATATTTAAGTTTTATAAGTTTCTTTATTTCTATTTTAGTTTATAAAAATATAAGTTTTATTTTAAAATCTTTTATTTATTTAAGAAAACAGAAAACATAAAATAAAAAAAAAATAAAGAAAACGCGTAAAAATTTCAAACCTGTCAACAGAATTTCTGAACCCCGCGACTCGCGGAGTTTTCTTCAATAATTGTCGCGACTCGCGGAGACCTTCTGACAGGCGACAGGAAGCCCTAAACCTGCATTAATTACGGTTATTATTAATTAATTATTATTAAAACCTAATTATTATTATTATTATTATTATTAGTTTTAGTTTTATTTTTACTTTTTATTTAATTTGTTGTATTTAGTTTTAATTAGTTTAATTAATTTGTAAAATTAGTAGTTTTATTGAATAAATAATATAAAAATAATATTTTTATAAAAATTATACTTTTTACAACTTTTTGTATATTTTTATATTTTGTACCTTTTTAATCGTTGTAGCGTAATATTTGTATTTTTTTTTTTTTTTTAGCTCATAATTAATTTTAAACTTAGTTTTTGCTATAGTTATTTTTACTCCTAGATTTTTAGGCTTTGCCATATAATTCCTTAAGTGCTTTTTCTTTAGACTAAGATTTAGGTGCTTTAGAATTTTGCGACGCCTTTTTAAGTTTTAGTTTCTTTTTAAGTTATTTCCATTTGGGATTTAGTTTTTCCTGTAAGCTTTAATATTTTTAGACACCTTTTACTATGTACCAATTATCATTCCAATTAGTAATTTCAATTTGCGATTATAATTTTAAGTTAGTTGTAGTAATAAGGTTAGGTTAGTTAAGTATTTTTAAGTTTTTATAAGTTTCTTTTATTTTTTTCGTCACCTTTTATTTTTCAACCATTTTTTCTTTTTCAACCTTTTTCGACGAACTCTTTTTCTCTCTTATTTCTCGCCATTCTAGTTTTTAGGACATAGATTTTTATTCTACTTCTTATCTAAATTTCTTAAAATTACGAAAATTTATTTTAAGTAGTTAAATTGATAGACATCAAAATTTTATGGTTCGTAGTAATAGTTGGATTTGTACGTGGACCGGGTTATTGGAGCCAAACAGTCCTCAATTATATTGAGACCAAACGAATCCTGCCCCTCTGCTGCATCTTTTGGCTATTCGAAACGTGGGCAAAATCAGAAAAGTCTATTGATTGGATAACTTATTATAATTTTTCTTTCCTTTTAAAAACTAATAGGATATTCAGTGAATGCACCGAGCAAGACGTTCATCACCTTTTGTACGTTCACCACCTGTAACTCGATCAAGACATCGTTTAACAAATATAACCGCCGTTGATTTTTCTTTAGAATCGTCATCCAGTCGACCAAGTACTTCAGTTCAAATTACCGATAATCCATTTTTTAAACCCGACCTCACAATTGAGAATCCAGAGAATATTCAGGAACGGTTCATAGATCCTGAACCATTAAACTTTCCTCCGGAACCACCAATCATTCAAACAGAGATTGTTGAGGAACGAACTATTAAATCAGAACCATCTAGTGATACCGATTCAACAAATTCAATTATGGAGAATCTGGAACCTTTAAGTATGGAAGACCGAATGAGAGCTAAACGCACTGGCCAAGGTCACGCAATTACTCATCCAGACATTAATGCGCCAGATTATGAAATCAAAGGACAAATTTTACACATGGTGACTAATCAATGCCAATTTAGTGGTGCGCCGAAGGAAGATCCAAATGAACATCTACGTACCTTTAATAGGATCTGCACACTATTTAAAATCCGAGAAGTGGAGGATGAACAGATATATCTCATGTTATTTCCCTGGACTTTAAAGGGAGAAGCCAAAGATTGGTTGGAATCGTTACCTGAAGGGGCGATCGATACATGGGACGTTTTAATTGACAAATTTCTTAAACAATTTTTTCCTGCATCTAAAGCCGTAAGACTTCAAGCAGAAATTGTTACGTTCACACAAAAGCCAAATGAAACTCTATATGAGGCGTGGACAAGATATGGAAAGTTATTAAGAGGATGTCCGCAACATGGTTTAGACACCTGTCAAATAGTACAAATATTCTACCGAGGATGCGACATCACTACAAGAAAAGACATAGATATAGCAGCTGGTGGTTCTATTATGAAGAAAACCAAAACTGATGCTTACAAAATTATTGATAACACTGCTTCCCACTCACATGAGTGGCACCAAGAAAAAGACATCATTAGATCATCTAAAGCAGCTAGAGCCGATTCTAGCCATGACTTAGATTCCATTTCCGCAAAGATAGATGCTTTCGAGAGACGAATGGAAAAGATGACTAAGGATATTCATTCAATACGAATTAGTTGTGAGCAGTGTGGAGGACCACATTTGACAAAAGATTGTCTCAGTATTGAATTAACAATGGAACAAAGAGAGAATATTTCATACATAAACCAAAGGCCTGGAAATAATTATCAGAATAATTATCAACCGCCAAGACCGATTTACAATCAAAACCAGAATTATAACCGAAATATTCCATACAATAACCAACAAGGTCCTAGCAATCAACAAGTATCCAATAATACTTATAATCAGCAAAGACCGAATTTTCAAAACAAACCACCACAACAAACCGATGATAAAAAGCCGAATTTAGAAGATATGATGACGAAGCTAGTTGAAACTCAAACGCAATTTTTCACATCTCAAAAACAAACAAATGAACAAAATGCTCAAGCATTTAGAAATCAACAAGCTTCTATTCAAAATCTGGAACAAGAAGTAAGTAACCTAGCAAGGTTAATAGGTGAAAGAAAACCGGGAAGTCTACCTAGTGATACAAACGCTAACCCCCGGAATGAAACAGCTAAAGTTATTACCACAAGAAGTGGTACAACACTTAAACCACCTGAAATACCTGTAACTTCTGATGAAACTATTCCTACTCCACAAGAACCACAACCTGATCAAGATAAGGAAAAAGAACCGGTAGTTGAAAAGGTTAATGAAAATAACACAGTTAAGGATAAACCTTATGTTAAACCATACCAACCACCACTTCCTTACCCGAGTAAAATGAAAAAAAGAAAAACTTGAAGCCGAGCAATCTAAATTCTTGGATATGTTTAAACAGATAAATGTAAATCTTCCTTTCATTGATGTGATTTCAGGAATGCCAAGGTATGCTAAATTCTTGAAAGATCTAATCACGAATAGAAAGAAAATGGAAGAACTCTCGGCTGTTACTATGAATGCTAATTGTTCAGCAGTGCTGTTGAATAAGATACCAGAAAAACTATCTGATCCAGGAAGTTTCACAATTCCATGTTTTCTGGGTAGTCTTAGTTCAATAGAAGCATTGGCAGACTTAGGTGCTAGTATAAATCTAATGCCGTATTCACTATACGCTAAACTAGACCTTGGAGAATTGAAACCAACCAGAATAAGCATACAACTAGCCGATAGATCAATAAAATATCCTAGAGGGATAATGGAGAACATGCTAGTTAAAGTTGGTACTTTAGTATTTCCAGTAGATTTTGTTGTTTTGGACATGGAAGAAGATTCTCAAGTTCCTCTCATATTAGGAAGACCATTCTTAAACACGGCTAAAGCAATGATAGACGTGTTCGGTAAGAAACTGACCCTAAGTATAGAGGATGAGAGTGTTACCTTTTCAGTTGATAGAGCAATGCAACAACCACAATCTGCAGATGATACATGTTATTATATTCAAACTATAGATGCACATGCGGAATTATTAGAAGAATTTCCAGAATTACAAGGAACAGGAGAATGTTCTTTAGGAGAAGGTAATGAACCAATTGATGAAGCTGAAATATTAGCTACACTTATAGCTAATGGATATGAACCAACAACAGAAGAAATTCAAATGCTAAAAGAAGAAGACAGATATCGATATAAATCATCGATAGAAGAACCTCCGAAATTAGAGTTAAAGCCACTTCCAAACCATTTGGAATATGCTTATTTACATGGTGAATCTGAATTACCTGTAATAATATCATCTTCTCTTACTGAAAATGAGAAATCACAGCTCATTTCTGTGTTGAAAGCTCATAAACCAGCCATTGCATGGAAAATTCATGATATTAAAGGAATAAGTCCTTCGTATTGCACACATAAAATCCTTATGGAAGAAGGTCATAAAACGTATGTGCAACGCCAACGAAGATTAAATCCTAATATGCAAGATGTAGTTAAGAAAGAGATTATTAAACTGCTAGATGCAGGTTTGATATATCCAATCTCTGATAGTCCATGGGTAAGCCCAGTTCAATGCGTACCTAAGAAGGGTGGCATGACTGTCATTACAAATGAGAAAAATGAGCTTATTCCTACTAGGACTGTAACAGGATGGCGTGTATGTATTGATTATAGAAAATTAAATGACGCCACCAGAAAAGATCACTTTCCCTTACCTTTCATAGATCAAATGTTGGAAAGATTAGCCGGAAATAGTTACTATTGTTTTCTAGATGGATTTTCCGGATATTTTCAAATTCCAATAGCACCCGAAGATCAAGAGAAAACCACATTCACGTGCCCTTATGGTACTTTTGCTTACAAACGCATGCCATTTGGACTTTGTAACGCCCCTGCAACCTTTCAAAGGTGTATGATGGCGATTTTTCACGACATGATAGAAGAATGCATGGAAGTATTCATGGATGACTTTTCAGTCTTCGGTGATACATTTAAATCATGTCTAGTTAATCTGGAACGAATGCTAATTAGATGCGAAAAATCAAATCTAGTACTTAATTGGGAGAAATGCCATTTCATGGTTAAAGAAGGCATCGTTCTTGGACATAAAATTTCAAAAGAAGGAATTGAAGTGGATAGAGCTAAAGTAGATGTAATTGCTAAACTTCCACATCCCACCAATGTTAGAGGAGTTAGGAGTTTTCTAGGGCATGCCGGTTTTTACCGACGTTTTATAAAAGATTTTTCTAAAATTGCCACTCCTATGAATAAACTCCTAGAAAAGGATGCGCCATTTATCTTTTCAGATGAATGTATCAAATCTTTTAATATTCTTAAAGAAAAACTCACTAATGCACCGATCATGATAACACCAAATTGGAATCTACCATTTGAACTAATGTGCGATGCAAGTGATTTTGCAATGGGAGCCGTTTTAGGACAAAGGATTGAAAAACGATTTCAACCTATATATTATGCTAGTAAGACATTACAAGGAGCACAAACGAACTATACAACTACTGAAAAAGAACTCCTTGCTATTGTCTTTGCTTTTGACAAATTTCGATCATATCTCGTTCTAGCAAAAACGGTGGTCTATACCGACCATTCTGCTCTTAGATACCTATTTTCAAAACAAGATGCTAAACCAAGATTAATCCGTTGGATCTTACTCTTACAAGAGTTTGATATTGAAATCCGAGATAAAAGAGGAGCAGAAAATCTCGCCGCTGATCATCTTTCTCGTCTTGAAAATCCCGAATTAGAAGTTCTGAATGAATCGGCCATACAAGACAACTTTCCTGATGAATATCTATTGAAGATAGATTATAAAGAAATCCCATGGTTTGCAGACTATGCAAACTACTTAGTTTGTGGATTCCTTGAAAAAGGATTATCGTACCAAAGACGAAAGAAATTCTTCAGTGATATAAAACACTATTTCTGGGAAGATCCACATCTGTTTAAAAGTTGTCCCGATGGAATAATACGCCGATGTGTATTTGGAGATGAAGCTAGTAAAATTTTAAACCATTGTCACACAGGACCAACAGGAGGGCATTATGGGCCTCAACTAACAGCAAGAAAAGTTTATGAAGCTGGATTCTATTGGCCTACAATTTACAAAGACGCACACCTTCTTTGCAAATCCTGTGATGCATGTCAAAGGGCCGGAAAAATAAGTCAACGTGATGAAATGCCACAAAATGTCATCCAAGTATGTGAAGTATTTGACATTTGGGGTATTGACTTTATGGGTCCATTTCCAAAATCTCATAATAATCTATATATACTCGTAGCTATTGATTATGTATCTAAATGGGCGGAAGCACAAGCTCTCCCAACTAACGATGCACGAGTTGTAGTCAACTTTTTAAAACGTCTTTTTGCAAGGTTTGGAACACCGAAAGCTTTAATAAGTGATCGGGGTACTCATTTCTGTAATAACCAACTTGAGAAAGTTCTTAAAAGATATGGAGTAACTCATAAAATCTCCACCGCATATCATCCACAAACAAGTGGACAAGTTGAAAATACCAACCGAGCTTTAAAACGTATTCTAGAGAAAACCGTAGGATCAAATTCAAAGGAATGGTCCATTAAATTGGAGGATGCACTCTGGGCTTTTAGAACAGCCTACAAAACTCCAATTGGAACCACACCTTTTAGACTTGTTTATGGAAAAGCATGTCATCTTCCAGTAGAAATTGAACACAAAGCATTTTGGGCTTTGAAGACATGTAATCTTGATTTACATGAAGCCGGACGTCTACGATTAAGTCAACTAAACGAATTAGAAGAATTAAGACATGAAGCATACGAAAATTCGTTAATCTATAAAGAAAGAACGAAGAAATGGCATGATAAAAGAATCAGAAGTTCAAAAGAATTTAAAGAAGGAGACAGAGTTCTTCTTTTCAATTCACGATTCAAGCTATTTCCTGGAAAATTGAAATCAAGATGGTCTGGACCATTCATAGTCAAAAGAGTTTTCCCATACGGAACGATAGAATTAATAAATTCAAATGGGATTGAATTTAAAGTTAATGGTCACAGAGTTAAACATTACATACATGGTCCGATGGAAGTCGACAACGAAGTTAATCACAATTTCGACACCACAGCTAACTAAGTGTGGGGAGAATCAAGTCTTTAAAGGATAATATGTATTTCTGTTAGAGTTAGATTGTCTGTTTTCGTGTAGTTCTCGAAAATGGAACACGTATGGTCTTTCCCTAGCAGACCCTAAAGAACTAGTCTTCTCCCCCCATTCTGAATTTTTATTTTTTTTAGGTTTTTATGAAATGAAGACTGCCTGTGAACTAAACCATGGTCTAATGCTACATGCTTTGATCACTAAACGTAATAATGACATACTACCGAGTGAATTAGTATCAGTAATCAGAGAAAGAATGGACGGAGTTAGAAAAGGATCCAGATGCGAAGATAATAAGTTACAATTTGGTAAAGGAAAATCAAAATCCGCAGCGAAAAGAAGAGCACGACACCTAGAAAGATGTCACAAATGCGGAAAATGGTCACATGGAGGTAAATGTTCAAATAATCAAACCTATTCAAATACCGAATTTGTTACTTTATGCAGAGACGGACCGTTCATATGTTTAGAAGAAAAGACAATGAATGCTCGAGGTTACGCCTATGCAGCCATGGAAAACCAATTAAACCGACTATCTTATGAATATAATAGATCATATAACTAAGAAATCTATTTCACAGGTATGTCTGTACAGTTTTTATTTTTATTTTTATTTTTTTTAACCTTTTGATAATAAACGCTAATTTGTTCGCTAAAAAGTATTAAATTGGTACTAAATAAAATTAGGTTTGGCGACCGAAATTATTGATATCATTCAAAAATTTATTACATCACTGTGAAATTTAACGTTTATTCTTAAGGTATAAATATCTTTAATCAATCAACCCAAAATATTTCAAAAATTCGTCATGAGTTAAATTAGGTCTTGGAACCGAAATTACTTTACCGAAAAGAGGGGCGCATATTTTTGATAATATTTGATTAATTAAAGTGGGATAAAAAGACAAAAAGATTTTTAATTTTATTTTTACCATGTTTTTAAAATTAATATTTAAATCTTAAATTAATATTGTAAACTTTGTAAAAACAATATATTTAAAATTGTAAATATTTGAAAAATTAATATAAGTTTGGTATGAATTTATGAATTTTTAAATTAAGTTTGGTGTGAATTTTTAATTTTTAAAATATGAAATTTTAATTTTATGCATTTCAAATTTTAAGTTTGGTGTGAATTTTTAATTTTTAATTTTTAATTTTGAATTTTATATTTAAGTTGTGTGAATTTAAAAACAAAAATTTACTTTATCTCATTAAGTTAAGAATATGATTTTTAAAATTCGTCGTAAGTTGAAGACTAGGTCTTTGAACCGAAATTGCTTTACCCGAGGGAGGGACGAGAACTTTTATTATCATTATTTTTAATCTTATTGATTTAAAGTATGCCAAAAACATTGAAAAAACCCAAAAATCTTAGCTTTTAAAACAATCGCTACAAAAAGACAAATTTTAAAATTTTGTCGAAGGACGGACTAGGACATCGATCCGAAACGACCTCGTCCTAAATAACAAGGGAAACAAAATTTTAAAATTAAATACTTAATTGATTTATAAGTTAAAGATTATAATAAAAAAAAAAAAAAAAATACCAAACTCCGCGACTCGCGGAGTTTGCAGTGCAAAACCTCCGCGACTCGCGGAGGGACCAAAACTCAGAAAAAAAATAAAACGCAAAAACTGATCAGTTTCATTCCCCCACACACAAACACACTGCATAAACACTCGAAACTGCACCCGAAAACCACCGAAAATCACCCCCAAAAATCTCAATTTTTAACCGTTAATCACCAAATTTTTTGCTAAAATCATGTTGAGAAGGATGATATCTAAGAATTACTCAAGAAAAACGGTAAATTTCTACACCTAAACACCATTAATTCGAAATTAGGTGTTCTTGAGCTATTTTTTCCCAATTTGATTTTGATGCTTTTTAGTGTAATTAGACTTAAATTGTTTATGTATTATGCTTGTATAACCTAGATTGATGCTGTTTAACATGATTAGAAGCCTTAAACTTCAAATTTTGAATAATCTAGGGTTTGTGTTCTTGAGCAATTTGGGGCTTTTTGATATAAACAGGTTATGGCCGATTTTTGTCATGAATTGTTGCTAAATTGAATAGTGTAACATGTCTAGGTAGTTAAATGATCCAAACTTTGAGCCTAAACATGATTTTGAAAATTAAAGTGGACTTTTTCAAGTCCAAAATTCATGAACTTGATTTTTGAAAGATAATGCCATTTGAGACTTGTTTATTTGCTAGTAATGATTATTTTGACATGTTATTTGAGTTGAATGCTTATGAACTTGGCGAAAATTTTCGTATATGCTTATTTGAAAAAGTATAGATTTGATAAAAATGTGAAAATGAGCTTAAGTTTGATATAAATTGATAATGTCATTGTAATTATTTTGATTGATGATTTTGCTGACACTAATGCATATTTGGATGCACAAAATTTGTGTTTGATGTGTTTTGCAGAATGAAAGGGGTGAATCTTCATCCCAAGCCCGCCATGCTCCTGCTGAGAATTTGGAACAACAGGAGGTAGATAACTACTACAAGCAGGATGTACCTCATCCAGTCATGACCTTTTCCGATATGCATTTGGAAGAGTTGCACCCGAACCTGAGATTTGACAGACTTTGGATAGATTATCCAAAATATCAACGGGGTTTGCATACTCTTCATTCCAAGGTTGTTGAGGTACCGAGGGTCATAGAATGGGGACCCTTGGAAGCTGTAGAATTGGCCGGGCCAATTAGGGAATTACTTGTACAGAGGTATGGTAATTCTTCTTTTAATGACTGGATATGTTTATTCACCATACGCAGACCTGTATATAAAGTATGGTGTGAAGAGTTGTTATGTAGTATAGAGTTGAATGATCGGGTAGCTAGTTTAACCGATCGTTCTTTTATTAGATTTTTGTTAGGCGGTTCGATGCGCCACATGTCTTTACTGGACATGGCTCAGGCTTTACGTATATATACGCCTGAGGAATTAGCGTCTGCCGATTGTAGAGGATTGATACTAAACGGTAGAAAGATAGATGAGAATTTTGATACACACGGTGTGTGGAGTCAAATGACAAGCCATCACCGTTTCAAAGGGGGAAACTACTCTTATTTGGATATAGATAGAGCCGAATTAAGAGTAATACATAGGTTTTTAGCTAATTCGATTACACAAAGGGGTAAAAACAAAGAAAAGGTAAATGAACAAGATTTGTTTTACCATATGTGTATTCGAGACCCACAGAGCGCTGTAAGTATACCATATTGTGTGGGTTATTATTTATCAGCTATGGTTCGGGGGATGCGACCACATAGCATAATAGGAGGTGGTATTTTTATTACTTTGATTGGTGAATATCTCGGTGTGGATATAAGTCGGGGGGGATTATTACTAGAAGAGCCGGAACCCCGCGACACTATAGGTTTAAATGTATACCATGGTGCGAAAGTTTTGAAGCGGCGGAATAACGCCGCAGTACGATACCATGGTAGACATCCACAGGTGGAGAGAAACCAGGAACAAGGTAATGTAGGAGGGGGGAATGAGATGCAAGAAATGCATAGGTTTATAGCTTCTCAGGAATACGAAAATGCTAGACAGAGAGCATTTGAAGATTGGCAAGTTCATCAGAACCAGATCATAGCGCATTGCCAACATATAGGTAGAAACTATATTCCTACACCGAAACCCGTCTTCCCTCCTTGGTCGATAGAGATGCAGCCACCATATCCTACGTATGACCCTGCCGAAGCATTCTATAGCACTTATGGTTATGCCTGGAACCCCTATTGGTACCAATATCATCCTTAGTATACTTACTTTTTCTTTTTTTCATTTTGTAATTTGTAATTATTGATGCATTTAATATTTTTGTTAATATTGTAATCATTTTTATAATTATCTAACTTTTATTCTTAGATTTTAATAATTTTTGAATGTGGGGTAATATACCAAACTTCAAAAATATGTATATATGTTTGCAGTTTATCTTATGTACACAACAGGGTAAAACAACGCATTTTCAAAGACTGGCATTAAGTTCAGCAAAAGCAACTAATTTTGACGACAAGATGCAAAATATATGTGAAATAACAACAAGACGGAATGAACAAATGATGTGCACCATTTATCATTCAGCAAACAAACGACAATATATTTGGAAACTTTGGTAAAAATTTAATCATTTTCACACAAATCACCCTCAATAATTTAAATTGTTACTGATTTCTTGCAAATGAGGGCATTGCAAGATCTTAAGTGTGGGAAGGGGTTAAATTCTTTCGGATTTTAAAATTTTTTACTTTATACACTTGGTTACCATTAAAAATACTAGTAAAGCAGTAGTTGTATTAGAATCTAGTGCTCTCTGATAAAAAAGAACAGCCCTAGTCTTATATACTGACTACCCAATTCTAGTAAAATTTTTCAAAATTTTCAATTAAATGAATTCAAAATCATGTTTATACATATTTATGAAAGATAAAACTAGGTTTTAACACCGAAATTATTGTTACCTCGGAAAGGACATAAATTGAGAAACAAACTAAAATGTTAAAATTCATTTAAAATGGAATAGAGAACGATAAAAAGGAAAATAAAAGCCAAGTGTGGGAAAATTTACCAAGTTATTTTAAACATATGTCACATATATCTGTAACAAATAACTGAAAATACTTTTGCTTTGGACTAAACTAAACTGTTTTACCCAATGAAAGAAAAGAAGAGATGGATCTACACGATGAATCAATTCCATCATTAAAAGGAAGTAAAGTCTTCCGAAAAAGAAACGCGCTTCTTGATTTAGGTCATGAAGTTGTCGTTCAGACCAGCTGTAGGTTGACGAAAAATCTAGAAAAGTCATCACTAAAATCAGCAGGAAATCCACGGACCTCAGCATTAAACAGGGTCGCCAAGTGGTCAGATTTATCCTAACCATGAGAAGGATTTATCTCGTACAATGGGGAGGCACCGTGCAAATTAGCTTGATAAGACTAATGAATCAGATCCCCAGAAAAGGATAATCTCCTTAAAGATTAAAAATCAGCTTTTAAGACTGATATTACTCAATCCTAGAGATTGACCTTAAAGATTGAGAATTCAAACTCATGGAATTCAATGATATCTAAACTCGAGCTTAAACGAGAAAATATTTTGATCAAAATTACAAACCGATTTGTTTTCTGAAAACCCTATTTTCAATGCGTTCATTACCATTGAACGTAAAATCCTAGGAATTCACCTGGAATTCATTAGGTCACCTGAACTAAATCGGGTGTCAACCGTAAGAACGGTGGTTGCATAGCATGGTCAAAGACAGGACCTTGTGCCAGACCGAAAAATTATAAGGGTGAGCTTTACTATTGCTCCTACCAAGGATAGTAATTGCGTCTGACACGTTATAGACCATAATCAAAAGCATGTCACGGGACATTGCCTTAACAGTTGCCTGTTCAACGCTTTCCTTTACAACCGGACGGTAGTTTGCCGAAAGGTAATATACGGGACAAGTAAACTGGACGTGTTGCTTTCCAAATACAAGGTTAGCAAGTGGGTGACACAAAACCGCAAGTTTTGAGCTAAAATTTTCAAATCTGAAACCCACCAAACCCACAAAAATATTTTGCAAACACCGGTAAAGGGTTATCCCGGAAAACTTATCTAGGGTAAAAACTAGATTTTCAAAAGATCAAATGTTTTCATAAAGATCCAATTTCCTCAATGGATCTAAATTTTTATAGTCATGTGGGACTGTAAACCATATCGTTACTACCATTGTTTATACCGCCGTATAGAAATCACTGATGTACAAAGTGTGAAGAATAAAGAAGTGATTCTAGTATTCCAAGACAATATTGCTTGAGGACAAGCAACGCTCAAGTGTGGGAATATTTGATAATGCTAAAAACGAACATATATTTCATAGCATTATTCCTCAAGAAAGACAAGCTTTTAGTTGCAATTGTTCTATTTACAAGTGATATTCGTTTAAATAATAAAAGGTGAAGACAAAAGACAGATTCGACGAATTGAAGACGCAAACGACCAAAAAGCTCAAAAGAACAAAAGACAATCAAAAAGGTTCCAATTATTGATAAGAAACGTCTCGAAATTACAAAAGTACAAGATTCAAAACGCAAAGTACAAGATATTAAATTGTACGCGAGGACGTTCGAAAATCCGGAACCGGGACCAGAGTCAACTCTTAACGCTCGACGCAACCGACTAAAAATTACAAGTTAACTATGTATATAAATATAATATAATATATAATTAATTATATTAATTATATATATATTATATATATATTATTAAAACCGTCGGCAGCAAGAAACTCCAAGGGTGTGAGCTGTAAATACATCCTCCGCGACTCGCGGAGTTTGAAGGGGTTTTTGCCACGAGTCGCGGAGCCCCAATTTTCAACTCTGGCTATAAAGCCAACCGAATTCTGATCAAATTTCATCATCTTTTTTCTTCCTCTTCATACGTAAAACTTATATATATATATATAATTTATATTTTAATTTTAATTTTAATTCTAATAATAAGGGTATGTTAGCGAATGTTGTAAGGGTGTAAGTCGAAATTCTGTCCGTGTAACGCTACGCTATTTTTAATCATTGTAAGTTATGTTCAACCTTTTTATATTAATGTCTCGTAGCTAAGTTATTATTATGCTTATTTAAAACGAAGTAATCATGATGTTGGGCTAATTACTAAAATTGGGTAATTGGGCTTTGTACCATAATTGGGGTTTGGACAAAAGAACGACACTTGTGGAAACTAGACTATGGGCTATTAATGGGCTTTATATTTGTTTAACTAAATGAAAGTTTGTTAATGTTAATATAAAGATTTACAATTGGGCGTCCCTATAAATTACCATATACACTCGATCGGACACGATGGGCGGGGTATTTATATGTACGAATAATCGTTCATTTAACCGGACACGGGAATGGATTAATAGCCACTAGAATAATTAAAACAGGGGTGAAATTACATTCAAGGGTAATTGGTGTAATTGTTAACAAAGTAGTAAAACCTTGGTTTACACGCAGTCGATAACCTGGTGTATTCATTAAACAAAGTATTAAAACCTTGTTACAATTCGAATCCCCAATTAGTTGGAATATTTAACTTCGGGTATAATAATAATTTGACGAGGACACTTGCAATTTATATTTATGACTGATGGACTGTTATGGACAAAAACCAGACGGACATATTAAATAATCCAGGACAAAGGACAATTAACTCATGGGCATAAAACTAAAATCAACACGTCAAACATCATGATTACGGAAGTTTAAATAAGCATAATTCTTTTATTTCATATTTAATTTCCTTTATTTTATATTTAATTGCACTTCTAATTATCGCACTTTTATTTATTTTATTTTATCGCACTTTTAATTATCGTACTTTTTAATTATCGCAATTTTATCGCATTTTTATTATTCGCAATTTCATTATCGTTATTTACTTTACACTTTAATTTAAGTCTTGTATTTATTTTATATTTTACATTAGATTTTAACTGCGACTAAAATCTTAAAATCGACAAACCGGTCATTAAACGGTAAAAACCCCCTTTTATAATAATAATATTACCTATATATATATATTTGTATTTTTATAAAAGTAAACTAATATAGCGTTGAGCTTTGTTTAAAGATTTCCCTGTGGAACGAACCGGACTTACTAAAAACTACACTACTGTACGATTAGGTACACTGCCTATAAGTGTTGTAGCAAGGTTTAAGTATATCCATTCTATAAATAAATAAATATCTTGTGTAAAATTGTATCGTATTTAATAGTATTTCCTGCTAAAATTTAATAGTATTTTATACCCCTTAGCTTTGACATCAGAGCCATTCTACATGCCTGTTCTATGGAGGCGGGCTCATGTGAACTTATATCTTCTTGGATTCTTTCCGGTAATCCTTTCACAAACGCGTCGATCTTCTCTTCCTCATCTTCGAACGCTCCCGGACACAATAGGCACAATTCTGTGAATTGTCTTTCGTACGTGGTAATATCAAATCCTTGGGTTCGTAACCCTCTAAGTTCTGTCTTGAGCTTATTGACCTCGGTTCTGGGACGGTACTTCTCGTTCATCAAGTGCTTGAATGCTGACCACGGTAGTGCGTACGCATCATCTTGTCCCACTTGCTCTAGATAGGTATTCCACCATGTTAACGCAGAACCTGTGAAGGTATGCGTAGCGTACTTCACTTTGTCCTCTTCAGTACACTTACTTATGGCAAACACCGATTCGACCTTCTCGGTCCACCGTTTCAATCCGATCGGTCCTTCGGTTCCATCAAATTCCAAAGGTTTGCAGGCAGTGAATTCTTTGTAGGTGCATCCTACACGATTTCCTGTACTGCTAGATCCAAGGTTATTGTTGGTATGTAGTGCAGCCTGTACTGCAGCTATGTTTGAAGCTAGAAAAGTACGGAATTCCTCTTCATTCATATTCACGGTGTGTCGAGTAGTCGGTGCCATTTCCTTCAAAATAGTCAAATGGAACAAGTTAATCATACAGAATATTAAGAGTAGTTAATAGTATTTCGTAGCATAATATGAACTCATTTATAAAAGCCTTTTCTTCATATTAGCGTTTTATAAGTTTAAATTCGGGTAGTACCTACACGTTAAGTTCATACTTAGTAGCTAATATACAATTCAACTACTACAATTCTATATGAAAAACTGATTATAATAATATTTCGCGTTCAAACTTTTATACAATATTTTACAAACTTACAATACTGCTTATTTTACATAAAGCATGAAATATAGCACACAATAACTGTGATACAAGATAGTTGTGAAGATAATTCTAGCTAGTACACAAGTCGTTCAGCAAAGGCAATAAAGACACGTAATTCATTCGTCTAGAAACAAGTCATGCAATCTGGTTTTACTAGGACTACTTCCCATCCTTGGTCTTGTGGAACATAACTGTTATGGCCGTTGATAAGACAACGTGTTGTAACGTCGTCAAAGGGACGAGGGTTACGTAATGACCAACAGTCTCGTAATAACCTAAAAACCTCATTTCTTACCCCAATTACCGACTCCATCACTTGTGGATACGTTTTGTTTAATAGTTGTAGCCCGATGTTCTTTTTCTCACTTTGGTGAGAAGCGAACATTACTAACCCATAAGCATAGCATGATTCTTTATGTTGCATGTTAGCCGCTTTTTCTAAATCATGAAGTCCTATATTCGGATACATTGAGTCAAAATAATTTCTTAACCCCTTGCGTAAAATAGCATTTGGGTTCCCCGCAATATATGCGTCAAAGTAAACACATCGTAACTTATGGGTTTCCCAATGTGATATCTCCCATCTTTCAAACGAAAGTCTCTTATAAACCAAGACATTCTTGGAACGTTCTTCGAATGTCTTACAAACTGATTTCGCCGTAAATAGTTATGCCGAAGAATTCTGACCGACTCTAGACAAGATTTCATCAATCAAGTCTCCGGGTAGGTCTCTTAAAATATTGGGTTGTCTATCCATTTTGTGTTTTTATACTGTAAAATAGACAAGAGTTAGATTCATAAAAAAAATACTTATTAATACAAGCAATTTTTACATATATCATAAAGCATAAGCACACTATATTACATATATTACACCACACGAATACAACTATCTTATTCCGACTCGCTCGTTTCTTCTTCTTCGTTTTTGGTTCATTTTTCCAAGTTTCTAGGGATATATGATGTTCCCCTAATACGAGCTGTCATTTTCCACAACGGTTTAGAAAAACCTGGTGGTTTAGAGGTTCCCGGGTCATTGTTACAACTTAAGGGCTTCGGGGGTTGACGATACATATAAAGTTCATCGGGGTTGGAATTAGATTTCTCTATTTTTATGCCCTTTCCCTTATTATTTTCTTTTGCCTTTTTAAATTCAGTTGGGGTAATTTCTATAACATCATCGGAATTCTCGTCGGAATCCGATTCATCGGAGAATTGGTAATCCTCCCAATATTTTGCTTCCTTGGCGGAAACACCATTCACCATAATTAACCTTGGTCGGTTGGTTGAGGATTTTCTTTTACTTAACCATTTTATTATTTCCCCCACCGGTTCTATTTCCTCCTCCGGTTCCTCCTCTTCCGGTTCTGATTCTTCTTCCGGTTCTGATTCTTCTTCCGGTTCTTCTTCGAGAACTTGTGAATCAGTCCAATATATATTCGACTCTTCGTTATTATTAGGTGAGTCAATGGGATTTGTGCTAGAGGTAGACATCTATCACACAATTTCAAACATGTTAAGAGATTAATATATCACATAATATATACATGTTAATAATATATAGTTTCCAACAAAAATGTTAAGCAATCATTTTTAAAGAAAACACGATCGAAGTCCAGACTCACTAATACATCCTAACAAACTCGATAAGACACACTAATGCAAATTTTCTGGTTCTCTAAGACCAATGCTCTGATACCAACTGAAATGTCCCGTTCTTATTGATTAAAAACGTTCCATATTAATTGATTTCGTTGCGAGGTTTTGACCTCTATATGAGACATTTTTCAAAGACTGCATTCATTTTTAAAACAAACCATAACCTTTTTTTCATAAATAAAGGTTTAAAAAGCTTTACGTAGATTATCAAATAATGATAATCTAAAATATCCTGTTTACACACGACCATTACATAATAGTTTACAATACAAATATGTTACATCGAAATCAGTTTCTTGAATGCAGTTTTTACACAATATCATACAAACATGGACTCCAAATCTTGTCCTTATTTTAGTATGCAACAGCGGAAGCTCTTAGTATTCACCTGAGAATAAACATGCTTTATACGTCAACAAAAATGTTGGTAAGTTATAGGTTTAACCTATATATATCAAATCGTAACAATAGACCACAAGATTTCATATTTCAATACACATCCCATACATAGAGATAAAAATCATTCATATGGTGAACACCTGGTAACCGACATTAACAAGATGCATATATAAGAATATCCCCATCAATCCGAGACACCCTTCGGATATGATATAAATTTCGAAGTACTAAAGCATCTGGTACTTTGGATGGGGTTTGTTAGGCCCAATAGATCTATCTTTAGGATTCACGTCAATTAGGGTGTCTGTTCCCTAATTCTTAGATTACCAGACTTAATAAAAAGGGGCATATTCGATTTCGATAATTCAACCATAGAATGTAGTTTCATGTACTTGTGTCTATTTTGTAAATCATTTATAAAACCTGCATGTATTCTCATCCCAAAAATATTAGATTTTAAAAGTGGGACTATAACTCACTTTCACAGATTTTTACTTCGTCGGGAAGTAAGACTTGGCCACTGATTGATTCACGAACCTATAAAAATATATACATATATATCAAAGTATGTTCAAAATATATTTACAACACTTTTAATATATTTTGATGTTTTAAGTTTATTAAGTCAGCTGTCCTCGTTAGTAACCTACAACTAGTTGTCCACAGTTAGATGTACAGAAATAAATCGATAAATATTATCTTGAATCAATCCACGACCCAGTGTATACGTATCTCAGTATTGATCACAACTCAAACTATATATATTTTGAAATCAACCTCAACCCTGTATAGCTAACTCCAACATTCACATATAGAGTGTCTATGGTTATTCCGAAATATATATAGATGTGTCGACATGATAGGTCGAAACATTGTATACGTGTATATGGTATCTCAAGATTACATAATATACAATACAAGTTGATTAAGTTATGGTTGGAATAGATTTGTTACCAATTTTCACGTAGCTAAAATGAGAAAAATTATCCAATCTTGTTTTACCCATAACTTCTTCATTTTAAATCCGTTTTGAGTGAATCAAATTGCTATGGTTTCATATTGAACTCTATTTTATGAATATAAACAGAAAAAGTATAGGTTTATAGTCGTAAAAATAAGTTACAAGTCATTTTTGTAAAGGTAGTCATTTCAGTCGAAAGAACGACGTCTAGATGACCATTTTAGAAAACATACTTCCACTTTGAGTGTAACCATAATTTTCGGATATAGTTACATGTTCATAATAAAAATCATTTTCACAGAATAACAACTTTTAAATCAAAGTTTATCATAGTTTTTAATTAACTAACCCAAAACAGCCCGTGGTGTTACTACGACGGCGTAAATCCGGTTTTACGGTGTTTTTCGTGTTTTCGGGTTTTAAATCATTAAGTTAGCATATCATATAGATATAGAACATGTGTTTAGTTGATTTTAAAAGTCAAGTTAGAAGGATTAACTTTTATTTGCGAACAAGTTTAGAATTAACTAAACTATGTTCTAGTGATTACAAGTTTAAACATTCAAATAAGATAGCTTTATATGTATGAATTGAATGATGTTATGAACATCATTACTACCTCAAGTTCCTTGGATAAACCTACTGGAAATGAGAAAAATAGATCTAGCTTCAAAAGATCCTTGGATGGCTTGAAAGTTCTTGAAGCAGAATCATGACACGAAAACAATTTCAAGTAAGATTTCCACTCGAAATAAGATTGTTATAGTTATAGAAATTGAATTAAAGTTTGAATATGATTATTACCTTGTATTAGAAATATAACCTACTGTAAGCAACAAAGGTTTATAGATCTTGGATGATTACTTGGAATGGATTTAGAAAACTTGGAAGTAAACTTGCAATCTTGGAAGTATTCTTGATTTTATGAAACTAGAACTTTTGGAATTTATGAAGAACACTTAGAACTTGAAGATAGAACTTGAGAGAGATCAATTAGATGAAGAAAATTGAAGAATGAAAGTGTTTGTAGGTGTTTTTGGTCGTTGGTGTATGGATTAGATATAAAGGATATGTAATTTTGTTTTCATGTAAATAAGTCATGAATGATTACTCATATTTTTGTAATTTTATGAGATATTTCATGCTATTTGCCAAATGATGGTTCCCGCATGTGTTAGGTGACTCACATGGGCTGCTAAGAGCTGATCATTGGAGTGTATATACCAATAGTACATACATCTAAAAGCTGTGTATTGTACGAGTACGAGTACTGGTGCATACGAGTAGAATTGTTGATGAAACTGAACGAGGATGTAATTGTAAGAATTTTTGTTAAGTAGAAGTATTTTGATAAGTGTCTTAAAGTCTTTCAAAATTGTATGAATACATATTAAAACACTACATGTATATACATTTTAACTGAGTCGTTAAGTCATCGTTAGTCGTTACATGTAAATGTTGTTTTGAAACCTTTAGGTTAACGATCTTGTTGAATGTTGTTAACCCATTGTTTATTATAACAAATGAGATGTTAAATTGTTATATTATCATGATATTATGATATATAATATATTTTAGTATGATATATATACAGTTAAATGTCGTTACAACGATAATCGTTACATATATGTCTCGTTTCGAAATCATTAAGTTAGTAGTCTTATTTTTACATATGTATTTCATTGTTAATACACTTAATAATATATTTACTTATCATTTAACATAATTAACCAAGTGTATCAATATCTTAATATGATTCATATGTACCTAGTAAGACGTTGTTATAACGATAATCGTTATATATATATCGTTTTCGAGTTTCTTAAATTAATAGTCTCATTTTTATGTATATAACTCATTGTTAAAATACCTAATTAGATACATACTTATAATAAAATCATGTTAACTATATATATAACCATATATATGTCATCGTATAGTTTTTACAAGTTTTAATGTTCGTGAATCACCGGTCAACTTAGGTGGTCAATTGTCTATATGAAACCTATTTCAATTAATCAAGTCTTAACAAGTTTGATTGCTTAACATGTTGAAAACACTTAATCATGTAAACAACAATTTTATTTAATATATATATAAACATGGAAAAGTTCGGGTCACTACAATATAGATATAGATTGGGTATTAGTTTAGAAAAACAGCAGATGGTTCAATGGTTAAGTATATTATCGGGTTAGCGGGACGTCGCGGGTTCAAATCCGGACTTGGGCATTTTTTTTTAAGAACTACTCCTTTGAGGTAGTTTACTTATTTCTCATTTATTTTATTATTATTATTATTATTATTATTATTATTATTATTATTATTATTATTATTATTATTATTATTATTATTATTATCATTTTTAATGTAACTAGTATTATTATTGAAACTAATTTTTTTTTATATAAATTATCAACTTTATTATTAGAACTATCATTATTATTATTATTATTATTAGAATTATCATTATTATTTTCATTATCATTTTTATTATTATTTCTAACACTAATATTATTATTTTTATCATTATTATTATTAGTATTATTAATATATCAAATAAATATTTTCTATATAAAAATATATTATTTACATAAAATATAACTATATTAATATGTTTGTAATAAATATTAATTACCTATTTAATGTATACAAAAATAAATATAGTTAATTTAGTTATTAATGAAACGTACAAGTTACTGAAAAATTTAGTTATTAATGAAACGTACAAGTTACTGAAATAACAATTAATAATAATACCTAAATTTGTCCGATTACCATTATATGTGTTAATATACATATAAATAATATAGGTTCGTGAATCCAAGGCCAATCTTGCACATGTTCAATGATGTTATATGTATTTTTACTACAAAATACAGTATGGTGAGTATATAGTCCCACTTTTAAACTCTAAATATTTCGGGATGAAAATACATGCATTTTATGATTTACGTTATGGACACAAGTGATTAAAAATATATTCTACATTGAGTTGTACCACTGGCATATTTCCCTGTAGCTTGGTAACTAATATTTACATGGGTATTGTAAATGCGAATTCTGTTGATAGATCTATCGGGCTTGACAACCCCAACCGGGCTGGACGACCAGTATTCAACGGTTGCACAGTACTTCGTTTCGGTGACTACACTTGGTACAGTGTAGTGAGATTTCATAATAAAGGGAATATGTAACGTTGATTATTGTTAAGTATGGTTACCAAGTGCTCAACCACTTAGAATATTTTTATATACACTTGCGAGTGTACGGATATTTATGGAAACTGAAATCTTGTGGTCTATATTTACAACGCTGCTAGCAATTAAACCTATATCTCACCAACCTTTTGGTTGACATTTTAAAGCATGTTTATTCTCAAGTTTGAAAGAAATCATTCGCTGTGCATTAGCTCATTTTAAGGATATTACTTGAAGCCATTCATGACATACTTCAAAAGACGTTGCATTCGAGTCATTGAGGTTCATTAGAGATTATTATTAAGTAAATGATAGATTAGGTCATTCATAGTTTGGATATTATGAAAGGGTATGCATACATGTTAACTTTTGATGTAATGAAAGGTTGTCTTTTAGAAATGAATGCAATGTTTGTAAAATGTATCATATAGAGGTCAAGTACCTCGCGATGTAATCATATGTTATTGTATTCGTCCCTATGGATTGGGTCGGGTTGTCTCATGTGGTATCAGAGCGTTGGTCTTAGCGAACCAGGTCTTGTATTAGTGTGTCTAACCCATAGTTGTTAGGATGCATTAGTGGATCTGGACTTCGACCTTAGCTGCATATTATAAGTTTTGTTTATCATTCATAGTGTAAAATTTCCTTCTTAGCATTCCTAAGTCTAGACACGTCTTACTGCCTTTATTGCATAGATACTGTATAGACAGATTCATATCTTAGCATATCTGTTACTATAACCTTTGCCTGACAGCTTCCGAAGATTCCTCCGTGACTTATGGGATTCTGGTATTGTATATACATATGCAAGTTATGTATTTAAGCATACCAAACTAAATCCTATAATCTATTTCCTATCAAAAATACTTTATCTGATCGTGCAAGATGAAACTCGCAACTAGTTCAAATTTCTCGAATTCCGATAGCTATTTCGACATGGATATTCACCTGAGCTTCGAAAGCAGTGTAACCGGAATGGATCAACCAGCTTGTCATCTTCAATTCTGGATAAATTAGGATGTATAGGTAGCCGACTTAATCAATGGAGACACGAAGAAGGCGATCCTTTCCATCAACCGAATTCACCCCTTGACAAAGAACCTGAAACACTTACCGACAAACCTATCCGAAACACCATTTTTAGCCTCATCTCCAGGGTAGCTCGTCATGATTATCTTCTATCTAAAATTCTAAACCTTATTCATTCACTCGTTCTAACCGACAATCATCCCGGAGTAATAGAAGTAGTCAACGAGCTTCGCGCTCGAGTAGTGGCTTTAGAGAATATGGTACAAAACTTAACAGCTCCAGCAACATCACCGGCACCAACAGTACCACCAACATCAACACCAGTACCACCAAAAACCCAAGTTTCAACATCACATGCCTCAATATCTCATTCTATACCTCGAGCATAATCATCGTTCTACGTATCGTTCTATCTTCTTTATCTTCGTTCTACATACCGTTCTACATCGATTATCTTCGCTCGACATGGCGATTATGTAATTTCTAAAGTTTTAGAGATTATGTAATCTAGTACTAACGCTAAATCAAATGAGTTTAATATCTTATTGACTCATTAAATCCATGATTACATCTGAAGAAAATATATATGTATGTATATTTTCATAAAGATTGTAATTGAAAATTCTTTTGTACAAACTGTTAATGATGAGAATATTTTAACGTGTAGGTAATACCCGAGGAATATTTGGGTTTCACATTAATAAGTTACACTGTACATTCTTCAAATCTGATTCAACAGTCATTTACTATCCTACTTATATCCACAGAGATACGAATCCGTTCACCGCAGAATAACCATTTTCATTCAATTTCATATTTGGATTTTGACCTATCAGAATCCAACAAGTGGCATAATGAAGAAAATATTTGACAAAATAAAATTTGTTAGAAACAAACAAATTAATTATAAAGAATTTTGTTAAGAATCCACGCTAACTGTTCCTAGCTAACTGGTTACATTTTATTTATCGCAATTTAATTATCGCAATTTATATTCTCGCAATTTAATTTATCGTCTTCTATTATTTATTTTACACACTTTAAATATCGGGACACGTATACAAAGTGTATATATGTATAATAATATTCTTGGTACGTCCTAGCACAATAATTATACAATACGTTTTGATAAATCCTAAGACAATACGTACACAATACGTCTTAGTTAATTCTAAGACAATACGTATACAATACGTCTCTGGGTTGATGCAAAGACAATACGTATACCATACGTCGTGGGGTAATTCTAAGATCATGTATATATAAACTGATTATTGGACTATCAACTAAGGACTGCCATTATTGGACAATTAAAATGAATTAAAACAATGATTATAACATATGAAACTTAACAATTCTTCAAGTTTGCCACTTGATTTCATCTTAAACCTCATATGTATCTTGACAAATACAATCTACGCTCAAATCTTTCATGATTCTTGAAAACACCTCAATCGAGAGAATGAACCAACCGCACTTCATCTACGGAAGGAAAGATTTATGCATATAGTTATACACCTGAAAAACTCTCGGAAACTGAGTAAACGTTTAACAAGTAGCTGTGCTAATTCCTTTAGCGTTATTATTACCGAAAATAACTTTGCAACTCCTGTTCGAGATAGTCAATTTTGTCACAGCTCCAACAAGTCAACTTCAATTTTTCATTCGAATAAACCTTATTATAAAGATTACCCCTTCATCATCGTTACCGGAGAACCTTTTATATTCTACAATATTACCAACAGACGTACCAGCTACCTTGTTGCTCCTTGGCTTAAATATCTCTGAAAAATTGCTATATTTATTTATTGAAACCCTATCATGTACTCATCGACATCTTGTAGCGATAATTGCCATACCAAATACCGGGAAGCATTAATCATTAATTCTCGAATTTCGCAGCGTTTCTACGTCAACAGTTATATATCTATATATAACGTATACCTTCTGGACCGATGAACTTCAATTTGGAATCTCTGAATTCCTGAAAAGCACTCTAGCTTACGAATCAGATCTCTGAGTTCTGAAAATGCTGATGAAGCAGCAAAAGTTGTAAATGGTCTTAATGGCCAAAAGTTTGAAGATAAAGAATGGAGTGTTGGAAACACTCAAATAGAAAATTAGTACTGAAAAACGGATTGAGCATACTATGAAAGAGTCTATGGATAAATCACAAAACCTGTACTTATAGAATCCATATGATTGAAATCTTTAGTGAATATTTTGCGACTCCTTACTCTAAATCCTTGCGGACGAATTTCTTCATCATCTTCTGATCTTAAATATTTTAAATTCTAAGATATCATCGTATCTTTCGTTATAAATATCTTAGATATTTCTGAAGATACCTTCATAAATATCTTTATTCGAAACTATCTATCTCTTCATGCTATCTGTGTTAGGTCATAAAGGAAACTATTTTAGTTTCTAAATTTCTTTAAAATTCGAGTTTAAATTATGAATGTATTCTGGAGAAGTGTTGGGAATTGAATCATGAGTTAGTATAATATAATGATGCCCGACCAACGTAATTATATTACAGTAAGTCATGCTGAGTTTCTAATGGAACGTGATAAAGGTTCACAGATCACACCCTCATCATGAACCATGTTACATGACTCTTTCATTCTACTTAAGCTCTAAGCATATCACGGAAATATTTCCTTTGATATTTAGGTTCTTCCATAATTCCAACAGTCGCTAATAAATCGTGTTATTACATTTTTTTCTGATAAGAAGATTTTCTTAAATCCCTTGAATTCCGGAAATCCACCATGACTACGTCAAAAGTTAAGACGAAACTTTTCACTCTCTTGTGATAGCTTCACTCGTACACTTCCCATGATCGAATCGTTTTATCTATATTAATCAATAATGATAAAACTCTAATTATCAACTCATATGCGTCATGAAAACATCCTTATTGTCAGCCATGACCATCCCAATCAAATTTTGGGGACGAAATTTCTTTAACGGGTAGGTACTGTCACGACCCGGAAAATTTCGACTAATTTTAAACCAAACTCTCGATACGATATTGTATTTTGACTCAATAAGCAAAGTCTGTTAGGTTGAGTCTCAAAAATTTTAAACTGTTTCATATATTCAATTGACCTTCGACTGTTCTCGACGATTCACGAACAACTATTTGTAAATAGATACATATATATATGTGTATATACATGAATGTTAATTGTAAATATATTTATTTGAAAATATATATATATATATATATATATATATATATATATATATATATATATATATATATATATATATATATATATATATATATATTTAGTTATATAATAGAACCTGGTATTAAAATGTATTTATATATACATATGGTATATGGAAAATAAATGATTGCGAGCCTAATTAGTAAACGTCAGTGACACTCGGTTGACGTTTCGTTAGTTTTAATATAGATATAATACATGTTCGTGAATGATTAAGATAAAAGTTGGACTGTAAATTGATTACGAAGATTGTAGATTTGTCAAAAATATTTTTATCTTTTTAAGTTTAAATATTAGTACTCCGTACATATAAATTGGAACAGAAAATAAATAATAATCGAACCTTTATGATCAGGTTTCCAACAGTTAATGAGTGAAATGATTAAATATAATTAATCTAAAAATTTGGGATTTTTAGGAACACTTTTATACATTAACTGTTTAGCAATAGACAGTGGGGAAAGTGTTGGTAGGATAAGGCCAATATATGTGGCTACTTTACTGTACTTCCTCGTTTCATTTCAATTTATCAAAACTTTAGGATTCTTATATTATTATATTATTTCATTTATTATTATTATTAATCACTGTGTTTGTATATATATATAGAAGTTAGGCAGATTCATTCACCACATTTTATTCTTATGAAATATTATAGTATTATATATTTTATTGTTCTAATCTAGTGTATTATATTATCCACTACATCTATATATATACATATGATTGATTATATGCATAATCCATCAATCTAGTTAATCACCCTTGTTATTTCCTGGAAACCCAGTCGCCAACCCTCCTTCATCGTATGATCACTCTACACTCACATTTGATCACCAACCATAACCACCATGATGCTCTCTTGTTTGAACAACCATAACTATCAAACCCAATACCATTTCCTTAAAACCGTCTCGGTTAAAACTTAATACGAACCCCAGACCACTAAACCCATTTATGTTGTTGCTATTCGAATTTCTGTTTCGGTTAGAACCCTCATGAACCTCATAAACCCATCGACAACTCAACACCCATCACCCTCTCAACCACCATCTATATCTATCCTCTCTCTAGTTTTAATCATAGTTCGATCAATCAAACCACCACCATCTCCACCACACATGTGATGTTGTTACTGCTTCATATTCGTGTACTACCATCATCCTCACCATCTTCGTTTTACTATCACCACCTTTCTTTACATTTTTTTGTTTCATGACTAAAGATCACAAACCCATGATCGACACTTAAACGCCACCTTCAATCTCTTTTACTTAACATTTTCTGATCAATTGCTGCTATGGTTGTTTCCTTCTGTCTTTCTATCCTTAACGACACCCTACCACCACCTTTACTTTATATTTTTTTTTATGCAACACCCATTTTGCTGTTCTCTCCACTATACAACACTACCAACATCACGAATAGTCCTATAGTTTTTCTGCTTTTCGCCACTGCTACTATTCGATTAATACTGTAGCTGATCCGATCGTTTTCTATAAACTACCATGATTGTTGTTTGATACTGCTGCGGTACATGTTGATTCCTGTTAAAATGGAACACGTTATGTTCATACCTAATGAATTATTTATTCACACAAAGTAATATTACTTGATTACTAGTGAGCTGTCTTTTATGGTTATGTTAATGGAAGGTGATGTAATGATGAGTACATGATGATGAATAACCGGAAATAATTAGTGACCTGCTATCGAAGTTCTTTTTCTTTCCTTCCTGTTTCTGTTTCTAATTTGGGTTAGGACACACACAAATCTATCTTGGGCATCTAGATAGTTATGTTGGGCCATTAAATATTGATTAGGCTAGTATACATGTGGGTTTATTAAATCATGATGGGCCGAGTACAAGTTTTAATGTTGGGCCGAGATCAATCTTTTAATACAGTTGGACCGAAAGCTAGATTAAGGCTGCTGTTGGGCCGTAAAAGGGTGGATATATGATTTTATTTCGGGATTAAAACAGAAAGACATAAGCAGAGTAAATGGTTTGGAATGTGTATAGGAGAACGAGTGGTCATGGGTTCGAGCCTTGGTTGTGGCATTTTTTTTAGAAGGTGGAAACCTATAGATATATTAGATATATAGATATAGATTGGGTATTAGTTTAGAAAAACAGCAGATGGTTCAATGGTTAAGTATATTATCGGGTTAGCGGGACGTCGCGGGTTCAAATCCGGACTTGGGCATTTTTTTTAAGAACTACTCCTTTGAGGTAGTTTACTTATTTCTCATTTATTTTATTATTATTATTATTATTATTATTATTATTATTATTATTATTATTATTATTATTATTATTATCATTTTTAATGTAACTGGTATTATTATTGAAACTAATATTTTTTTTATATAAATTATCAACTTTATTATTATTATTATTATTATTATTATTATTATTATTATTATTATTATTATTATTATTATTATTATTATTATTATTAGAATTATCATTATTTTTATCATTGTTATTTTCATTATCATTTTTATTATTATTTCTAGCACTAATATTATTATTTTTATCATTATTATTATTAGTATTATTAAATAATTAATATATCAAATAAAGATTTTCTATATAAAAATATATTATTTACATAAAATATAACTATATTAATATGTTTGTAATAAATATTAATTACCTATTTAATGTATACAAAAATAATTATAGTTAATTTAGTTATTAATGAAACGTACAAGTTACTGAAATAACAATTAATAATAATACCTAAATTTGTTCGATTACCATTATATGTGTTAATATACATATAAATAATATAGGTTCGTGAATCCAAGGCCAATCTTGCACATGTTCAATGATGTTATATGTATTTTTACTACAAAATACAGTATGGTGAGTATATAGTCCCACTTTTAAACTCAAGATATTTTGGGATGGGAATACATGCATTTTATGATTTACGTTATGGACACAACAGATTAAAAATATATTCTACGTTGAGTTGTACCACTGGCATATTTCCCTGTAGCTTGGTAACTAATATTTACATGGGTATTGTAAACGCGAATCCTGTTGATAGATCTATAAGGCTTGACAACCCCAACCGGGTTGGACAACCAGTATTCAACAGTTGCACAGTACTTCATTTCGGTGACTACACTTGGTACAGTGTAGTGAGATTTCATAATAAAGGGAATATGTAACGTTGATTATTGTTAAGTATGGTTACCAAGTGCTCAACCACTTAGAATATTTTTATATACACTTACGAGTGTACGGATATTTATGGAAACTAAAATCTTGTGGTCTATATTTACAACGCTGCTAGCAATTAAACCTATATTTCACCAACCTTTTGGTTGACATTTTAAAGCATGTTTATTCTCAGGTTTGAAAGAAATCTTCCGCTGTGCATTAGCTCATTTTAAGGATATTACTTGAAGCCATTCATGACATATTTCAAAAGACGTTGTATTCGAGTCATTGAGGTTCATTAGAGATTATTATTAAGTAAATGATAGATTAGGTCATTTATAGTTTGGATATTATGAAAGGGTATGCATACATGTTAACTTTTGATGTAATAAAAGGTTGTCTTTTAGAAATGAATGCAATGTTTGTAAAATGTATCATATAAAAGTCAAGTACCTCGCGATGTAATCATATTTTATTGTATTCGTCCCTATGGATTGGGTCGGGTCGTCTCATTATATAACCCCAATGGCGAAGGGTTAATCTTGTGAGTGGAATAATTATGCGTGTGCGTATATAATGTATTTATTTGTGTGGTATGAATGTGGCATTGTCGCGTTGTTCAAGTCACCACGTTCTAAGTAACGAGTAGTATTGTCGCATTGTTCAAGACACTACTCATTGTTTAATCGCCATGTGGTATTGTCGCGTTGTCTAACACACCACATTGTCATGGGAGTGGATGTCGCGTTGTTCAAGCACCACTCATTGTTTTGATTGGCATGTGGATTCGTCGCGTTGTTCAAGATGCCACATTGTCATGGGGGTGAGTGAGTCTCGTTGTTCAAGACATCACCCGGGGGATTAGTGATTATGCGGTGTTTAAGTAACACTAACTAATGTTATGAACTCCAACGGTCTTTTAAGTACCGTTCCCTTGTTCGATTGGTTAACCATGGTTATTGTGTTGTAAGCGTAAGAAAATTATGTTATTCGATATATATATATATATATATATATATATATATATATATATATATATATATATATATATATATATATATATATATATATATATATATATATATATATATATATTATATACGTATAATGTTGTATTGTCGTGATGTAGCTAACCCTCCGGGTGTAGCTTATTGGCATTGTTCACATCGTTGTTGGTGAACTATTATTTTGTTGATGTATCTTTAGCTCGTTGCTTAGTGATCTTACGGTATGCTTAGACTAGCTTGCCTTTATGCTTGGATGCTCCGGTATGCGGTATTTGGTTATTTGTGTGGCGTGTCCATTTTATGCATATATATATGTATGTAGTATATTCTCATTCACTAAGCGTTAGCATACCCTCTCGTTGTTTACATTTTTATAGATTTGCTTGGATACGGTGGCTCGGGTAAGCGTGGGAACCAGTGGCTCGCGTAGCTGCTTTAGAAGGCTTGCTTTTGGATTAATTAGGATTGGGTAGCGTATCCCAATCGCCATGCTCGGCTTTTATTTTGTGTTTAAAATTGTGGGGTCGAAACTTATATTTTGTACTTAAAGGGTAATTTGGGTCGATGTGGGCCCCGCCTCGTAAAACTTATTTTATGAATGGAACGTGTTAGTTTTTCATATATGAATATGTTGTGAAAAGCATTTTCTCTAAATACGTCGGGAAGTGGTCAAATATTTTCGCATTTGGGACTTTTTGGACAGCGGGCTGCCAGGCCCCTTTTGCGCGCCGCGCAAGGGGATGGCGCGCCGCGCCATTTACTGCACAAAGAAATTTTTTTTTTAATTGATATATCCGCGTGATCGTTTGTATATCGGGTTGGGTTGTTACAGTTCCCGAAATACCTAAATACACCTCTTTTAGTCTTTGAACGCATTTTAAATCAACATTTACACAAAAACCCATTTTGACCTAAAAACTAGTCAAAACACCAAATTTGTGAACTTACACTTCAAATCACATTCAACACAAGTTAAATGGTGTTTTAGACTCCTAAACATGATTATGAACTCACTAATTTCATCATCCAACCCTAAACCCACCAAAATGGTCTTCCACACCATTTACTAGTTCAAACCTTCAATTCAACAACTAGTGGGGTTTTGTTCAAGAACATACAATCAAAAGCCCTAAAATATAAACATGAACACAAAAATGAGATTCGGAGTTTGGGCTTACCACTAGTATCAACTTGTAGCTAAGAACGAGGAGATCAACTTTTCTTCAAGCACCAAGAATCGAATCACAAATCTTCACCTTCAAATCTCCCTTTGAATCTAAGAGGGTTTTATGTTTTGGGAGAGAAAAATAGGAAGAAAATGAAAAAGAAAATGAAAGGAGAGGATAAGGTTTGGGGTATAAAAGCTGGCCACACGCGAAATTACCAAACTACTCCTAAAACTCATTAAAATAAGCTGGAAATCAGATCAGGCCCGCAGGCAGGTCGCGGCGCGGTGTTTGAAGCAATTTCGAACAAGTTTTTGATGTTTCCTGATCTTGATTCGTGTATATCCCCGCAGCGCGACCCCACGGGTCCACGGCGCGACTAACAAGGCGTTTTGTCCAATTTTCGATTAACTAAGTCCAAGACTCGTAGCATGACTCGTACCCTTCATACTCGCTTCGTATATACACTTAAACATAACTACAATAACATGTTCGGTCCTATATCTTACATACACTACGCATGCCTTCATACCATGCACATGCATATATATACGTATATATATATATATATATATATATATATATATATATATATATATATATATATATATATATATATATATATATATATATATATATATATATAAATTTATACATATACATATATATATATATATATATATATATATATATATATACGAACACGCTACATTTTTATATCACAAACGTCGTACCAATCTTCTATCTACACACACACACACACACACACACACACACACACATATATATATATATATATATATACCTCTATTATCTTCGTGTACATATTTACATATATAAATATACTCGCTACGTGCACTTTACGCCCGAGATAACTATTCGAAATATCCGGGTCTTACAACTCTCCCCCACTTAAACTCGATCACGTCCTCGTGATCTTTTGTCACTTACCCAACCGGACCCACACTCCACAGTCTTTCAACACTACAAATCCGAGCGTTACGCCTCGCATCTTACCTTCCAACTCATGAAAGTTCGATTAAATCTCACACATAGCGACTCTTAACTAATTCTTACCACGTCGCTACCACTAGTAGCAATTTAAATTCCCATAATCATGAATTTTAGTCCGAAACGGACTCTACATCAACCGATCAAATCTAGATCTCGACACAAATTTCTGAATCTATTACGAGCATTAACCAAAATCTTCATACGTACACACTTCTGTACGGGAGGGTAACTCCCCCACTTGGAACTTCGTTCCATAAATTCACCACCAAGATATCACCATCTTGCAAAAATCACGTCATTTAACGCTACCGACCAATCTCTCCATCGGTCCTAATCTCCAATTTTCACAAACTCGCTTCATTTCATGAAGCCGACACTCTCCGCCATTCGTTGGCGTCATCAATGCAATGACCTAAAGCCAACTCAACTCGTACCATGTATATCAAATACCGCTACCCGCAAGGTAGACCTTTCCGAAACATTGGGTTCACCCGACCCATCACAACTAAAATCATCCGAATAATTTATGATCGTCCTTCATCGCATCACACGAAGGAATTTTCTACTTAGCATACAAGCTTCACTCTTCCAATCATCACGTTGCCATCGCTTGTCTGCTCACTTGGTCACTCATGCACTTAAAGGTTTCTTACCGGCACCCTGAGTACAACGTAACCTCACTATCATTGAAGTTAAATGTTACGTCCGCAGGTATGAGAAGGCACCTGACGACGCGTCATGTAGACTCCACAACCAACTTCCATCGGGATCTAAGACTCGATCCACAAGGCTCCATTCGTTCGATGTCACCCATTCCACAATATACTAACATGTGCCATCATCTATAGGTTTCACTCCCATGAACATCCTGACTTACGCATCTTCTTGCACGTCAACTCCCTTGGTCAACCCGACATAGCCAACCCTTAACATCTAATGACTAACCCGACTTGGTTAAGTCAAACACATTTGGTTAACCCAACATAGGGAACCCTCGACATCTAATGACTAACCCGACTTAGTCAAACCTCTAACACTTGTTGATTAACTCGACTCGGTTAAGTCAACTCACTTGGTCAACCCGACTTGGTCAACACCTAACAACAATTGATTAACCCGACTCGATTAAGTCAAACTCACACGGTCAACCCGCCTCAGTCAACACCTAACATCTAATGACTAACCTGACTCGGTTAAGTCAACACACACGGTCAACCCGACTTGGTCAAACCCTAACAATTGATTAACCCGACTTGGCTAATCTAACCTCAATGAGCTAACTCCACCTAGCTAGTCATTACATCACATGGTAAACCCACTTATTACCCAACATCACACATATAACAAAATAAAATAGGTACCGAATCGAATAGTACCTTAATCCCACGTCGTGAGGATCTCGCGCCTCGTCATCAACTCAACTCGGGTGATGTCGAACGAGGTGTATATAAAATAGCTTATATTTTACGCAGGAAATACTATTAAATACGATACAATTTTACACAAGATATTTATTTATTTATAGAATGGATATACTTAAACCTTGCTACAACACTTATAGGCAGTGTACCTAATCGTACAGTAGTGTAGTTTTTAGTAAGTCCGGTTCGTTCCACAGGGAAATCTTTAAACAAAGCTCAACGCTATATTAGTTAACTTTTATAAAAATACAAATATATATATAGGTAATATTATTATTATAAAGGGGGGTTTTTACCGTTTAATGACCGGTTTGTCGATTTTAAAACTTTAGTCGCAGTTAAAACCTAATGTAAAATATAAAATAAATACAAGACTTTAAATTAAAGCGTAAAGTAAATAACGATAATGAAATTGCGAATAATAAAAATGCGATAAAATTAAATTGCGATAATTAAAAGTACGATAATTAAAAGTGCGATTAAATAAAATAACAATAAATAAAAGTGCGATAATTAGAAGTGCAATTAAATATAAAATAAAGGAAATAAAATATGATATAAAAGAATTATGCTTATTTAAACTTCCGTAATCATGATGTTTGACGTGTTGATTTTAGTTTTATGCCCATGGGTTAATTGTCCTTTGTCCTGGATTATTTAATATGTCCGTCTGGTTTTTGTCCATAACAGTCCATCAGTCATAAATATAAATTGCAAGTGTCCTTGTCAAATTATTATTATACCCGAAGATAAATATTCCAACTAATTGGGGATTCGAATTGTAACAAGGTTTTAATACTTTGTTTAATGAATACACCAGGTTATCGACTGCGTGTAAACCAAGGTTTTACTACTTTGTTAACAATTACACCAATTACCCTTGAATGTAATTTCACCCCTGTTTTAATTATTCTAGTGGCTATTAATCCATTCCCGTGTCCGGTTAAATGAACGATTATTCGTACATATAAATACCCCGCCCATCGTGTCCGATCGAGTGTATATGGTAATTTATAGGGACGCCCAATTGTAAATCTTTATATTAACATTAACAAACTTTCATTTAGTTAAACAAATATAAAGCCCATTAATAGCCCATAGTCTAGTTTCCACAAGTGTCGTTCTTTTGTCCAAACCCCAATTATGGTACAAAGCCCAATTACCCAATTTTAATAATTAGCCCAACATCATGATTACTTCGTTTTAAATAAGCATAATAATAACTTAGCTACGAGACATTAATGTAAAAAGGTTGAACATAACTTACAATGATTAAAAATAGCGTAGCGTTACACGGACAGAATTTCGACTTACACCCTTACAACATTCGCTAACATACCCTTATTATTAGAATTTATAATTAAAATTAAAATTAAAATATAAATATATATATATTACGTATATATTGAGAGAGAGATTGAAAAAATATTGTGTAAAATTCGATCAGAATTCGGTTGGCTTTATAGCCAGAAGTGAAATTTGGGGCTCCGCGACTCGCGGCAAAAAGCCCTTCAAACTCCGCGAGTCGCGGAGAGGTATTTTCAATTTACTCCCTTGGAGTTTCTGGATGCCGACGGTTTTAAATATATATATATAATATATATATAATTAATATAATTAATTATATATTATATTATATTTATATACATAGTTAACTTGTAATTTTTAGTCCGTTGCGTCGAGCGTTAAGAGTTGACTCTGGTCCCGGTTCCGGATTTTCGAACGTCCTTGCGTACAATTTAATATCTTGTACTTTGCGTTTTGAATCTTGTACTCTTGTGATTTCGAGACGTTTCTTATCAATAATTGGAACCTTTTTGATTGTCTTTTGTTCTTTTGAGCTTTTTGGTCGTTTGCGTCTTCAAATCGTCGAATCTGTCTTTTGTCTTCACCTTTTATTATTTAAACGAATATCACTTGTAAATAGAACAATTGCAACTAAAAGCTTGTCTTTCTTGAGGAATAATGCTATGAAATATATGTTCGTTTTTAGCATTATCATCGGGACACTCCTGTGACGCCCCGTACTAAATCAACTTGTACGGACCATTAACAAAAGGATCATTACAAGGTCAAACACTATATGCATTTTCAAAACAAGTTTTTATTCATGTTAAAAGGTGACGTCATAACCAACGTAAAAAGTTTTACATCAAAAGTATGCTTCTATGAATAGAAGCAAGGATAATAGTATGTGACCCTTAAGTCGTTACAAATCATATGTGTTAATATACATATAAATAATATAGGTTCGTGAATCCAAGGCCAATCTTGCACATGTTCAATGATGTTATATGTATTTTTACTACAAAATACAGTATGGTGAGTATATAGTCCCACTTTTAAACTCTAGATATTTCGGGATGAGAATACATGCATTTTATGATTTACGTTATGGACAAAAGTGATTAAAAATATATTCTACGTTGAGTTGTACCACTGGCATATTTCCCTGTAGCTTGGTAACTAATATTTACATGGGTATTGTAAACGCAAATCCTGTTGATAGATCTATAGGGCTTGAAAACCCCAACCGGACTAGACGACCAGTATTCAACTGTTGAACAGTACTTCGTTTTGGTGACTACACTTGGTACAGTGTAGTGAGATTTCATAATAAAGGGAATATGTAACGTTGATTATTGTTAAGTATGGTTACCAAGTGCTCAACCACTAAGAATATTTTTATATACACTTACGAGTGTACGGATATTTATGGAAACTGAAATCTTGTGGTCTATATTTACAACGCTGCTAGCAATTAAACCTATATTTCACCAACCTTTTGGTTGACATTTTAAAGCATGTTTATTCTCAGGTTTGAAAGAAATATTCCGCTGTGCATTAGCTCATTTTAAGGATATTACTTGAAGCCATTCATGACATATTTCAAAAGACGTTGCATTCGAGTCATTGAGGTTCATTAGAGATTTTTATTAAGTAAATGATAGATTAGGTCATTTATAGTTTGGATATTATGAAAGGGTATGCATACATGTTAACTTTTGATGTAATGAAAGGTTGTCTTTTAGAAATGAATGCAATGTTTGTAAAATGTATCATATAGAGGTCAAGTACCTCGCGATGTAATCATATGTTATTGTATTCGTCCCTATGGATTGGGTCGGGTCATCTCATTATATAACCCCAATGGTGAAAGGTTAATCTTGTGAGTGAAATAATTATGCGTGTGCGTATATAATGTATTTATTTGTATGGTATGAATGTTGCATTATCGCGTTGTTCAAGACACCACGTTCTAAATAACGAGTAGTATTGTCGCGTTGTTCAAGACACTACTCATTCTTTAATCGCCATGTGGTATTGTCGCGTTGTCTAAGACACCACATTGTCATGGGAGTGGATGTCGCGTTGTTCAAGCACCACTCATTGTTTTGATTGGCATGTGGATTTGTCACGTTGTTCAAGACGCCACATTGTCATGTGGGTGAGTGAGTCGCGTTGTTCAAGACATCACCCAGGGGATTAGTGATTATGCGGTGTTTAAGTAACACTAACTAATGTTATGAACTCCAACGGTCTTTTAAGTACTGTTCCCTTGTTCGATTGGTTAACCATGGTTATTGTGTTGTAAGCGTAAGCAAATTATGTTATTCGAGATATATATATATATATATATATATATATATATATATATATATATATATATATATATATATATATATATATTGTATACGTATAATGTTGTATTGTCGTGATGTAGCTAACCCTCCGGGTGTAGCTTATTGGCATTGTTCACATCATTGTTGGTGAACTATTATTTTGTTGATGTATCTTTAGCTCGTTGCTTAGTGATCTTACGGTATGCTTAGACTAGCTTGCCTTTATGCTTGGATGCTCCGGTATGCGGTATTTAGTTATTTGTGTGGCGTGTCCATTTTATGCATATATATATATATGTATGTAGTATATTCTCATTCACTAAGCGTTAGCATACCCTCTCGTTGTTTACATTTTTATAGATTTGCTTGGATGCGGTGGCTCGGGTAAGCGTAGGAACCAGTGGCTCGCGTAGTTGCTTTAGAAGGCTTGCTTTTGGATTAATTAGGATTGGGTAGCGTATCCCGATCGCCATGCTCGGCTTTTATTTTGTGTTTAAAATTGTGGGGTCGAAACTTTATATATATATATATATATATATATATATATATATATATATATATATATATATATATATATATATATATATATATATATATATATATATAGTATTTTGTACTTAAAGGGTAATTTGGGTCGATGTGGGCCCCGCCTCGTAAAACTTATTTTATGAATGGAACGTGTTAGTTTTTCATATATGAATATGTTGTGAAAAGCGTTTTGTCTAAATACGTCGGGAAGTGGTCAAACATTTTCTCATTTGGGACTTTTTGGACAGCGGGCTGCCAGGCCCCTTTTGCGCGCCGCGCCATTTACTGCACAAAGAAATTTCTTTTTTAATTGATATTTCCGCGTGATTGTTTGTATATCGGGTTGGGTTGTTACAGTTCCCGAAATACCTAAATACACCTCTTTTAGTCTTTGAACGCATTTTAAATCAACATTTACACAAAAACTCATTTTGACCTAAAAACTAGTCAAAACACCAAATTTGTGAACTTACACTTCAAATCACATTCAACACAAGTTAAATGGTGTTTTAGACTCCTAAACATGATTATGAACTCACTAATTTCATCATCCAACCCTAAACCCACCAAAATGGTCTTCCTCACCATTTACTAGTTCAAACCTTCAATTCAACAACTAGTGGGGTTTTGTTCAAGAACATACAATCAAAAGCCCTAAAATATAAACATGAACACAAAAATGAGATTCGGAGTTTGGGCTTACCACTAGTATCAACTTGTAGCAAAGAACGAGGAGATCAACTTTTCTTCAAGCACCAAGAATCGAATCACAAATCTTCACCTTCAAATCTCCCTTTGAATCTAAGAGGGTTTTATGTTTTGGGAGAGAAAAATAGGAAGAAAATGAAAAAGAAAATGAAAGGAGAGGATAAGGTTTGGGGTATAAAAGCTGGCCACACTCGAAATTACCAAACTACTCCTAAAACTCATTAAAATAAGCTGGAAATCGGATCAGGCCCGCAGGCAGGTCTCGGCGCGGTGTTTGAAGCAATTTCGAACTAGTTTTTGATGTTTCCTGATCTTGATTCGTGTATATCCCCGCAGCGTGACCCCACAGGTCCACGGCGCGACTAACAAGGCGTTTTGTCCAATTTTCGATTAACTAAGTCCAAGACTCGTAGCATGACTCGTACCCTTCATACTCGCTTCGTATATACACTTAAACACAACTACAATAACACGTTCGGTCCTATATCTTACATACACTACGCATGCCTTCATACTATGCACATGCATATATATATATATATATATATATATATATATATATATATATATATATATATATATATACATATATTATATATATATATACATATACATATATGTATATATATATATACATATACATATATGTATATATATATATATATACATATATATATATATATATATATATATATATATATATATATATATATATATATATATATATATACGAACACGCTACATTTTTTTTATCACACACGTCGTACCAATCTTCTATCTACACACACACACACACACACACACACACACACACATATATATATATATATATATATATATATATATATATATATATATATATATATATATATATATATATATATATATATATATATATATATATATATACCTCTATTATCTTCGTGTACATATTTACATATATATATATACTCGCTACTTGCACTTTACGCCCAAGATAACTATTCAAAATATTCGGGTCTTACAACTCTCCCCCACTTAAACTCGATCACGTCCTCGTGATCTTCGTCACTTACCCAACTGGACCCACACTCCACAGTCCTTCAACACTACAAATCCGAGCGTTACGCCTCACATCTTACCTTCCAACTCGTGAAAGTTCGATTAAATCTCACACATAGCGACTCTTAAAGAATTCTTACCACATCGCTACCACTAGTAGCAATTTAAATTCCCATAATCATGAATTTTAGTCCGAAACGGACTCTACATCAATCGATCAAATCTAGATCTCGACACAAATTTCTGAATCTATTACGAGCATCAACCAAAATCTTCATACGTACACACTTTCGTACGGGAGGGTAACTCCCCCACTTGGAACTTCGTTCCATAAATTCACCGCCAAGATATCACCATCTTGCAAAAATCACGTCATTTAACGCTACCGACCAATCTCTCCATCGGTCATAATCTCCAATTTTCACAAACTCGCTTCACTTCATGAAGCCGACACTCACCGCCATTCGTTGGCGTCATCAAAGCAATGACCTAAAGCCAACTCAACTCGTACCATGTATATCAAATACCGCTACCCGCAAGGTAGACCTTTCCGAGACATTGGGTTCACCCGACCCATCACAACTAAAATCATCCGAATAATTTATGATCGTCCTTCATCGCATCACACGAAGGAATTTTCTACTTAGCATACAAGCTTAACTCTCGCAATCATCACGTTGCCATCGCTTGTCTGCTCACTTGGTCACTCATGCACTTAAAGGTTTCTTACCGGCACCCTGAGTACAACGTAACTTCACTATCATTGAAGTTAAATGTTACGTCCGCAGGTATGAGAAGGCACCTGACGACGCGTCATGTAGACTCCACAACCAACTTCCATCGGGATCTAAGACTCGATCCACAAGGCACCATTCGTTCGATGTCACCCATTCCACAATATACTAACATATGCCATCATCTACGGGTTTCACTCCCATGAACATCCCGACTTACGCATCTTCTTGCACGTCAACTCCCTTGGTCAACCCGACATAGCCAACCCTTAACATCTAATGACTAACCCGACTTGGTTAAGTCAAACACATTTGGTCAACCCAACATAGTCAACCCTCGACATCTAATGACTAACCCGACTTAGTCAAACCTCTAACACTTGTTGATTAACCCGACTCGGTTAAGTCAACTCACTTGGTCAACCCGAATTGGTCAACACCTAACAACAATTGATTAACCCGACTCGATTAAGTCAAACTCACACGGTCAACCTACCTCGGTCAACACCTAACATCTAATGACTAACCCGACTCGGTTAAGTCAACACACACGGTCAACCCGACTTGGTCAAACCCTAACAATTGATTAACCCGACTTGGCTAATCTAACCTCAATGAGCTAACTCGACCTAGCTAGTCATTACATCACATGGTAAACCCACTTATTACCCAACATCACACATATAACAAAATAAAATAGGTACCGAATCGAATAGTACCTTAATCCCACGACGTGAGGATCTCGCGCCTCGTCATCAACTTAACTCGGGACACTCCTGTGACGCCCCGTACTAAATCAACATGTATGGACCATCAACAATAGGATCATTACAAGGTCAAACACTATATGCGTTTTCAAAACAAGTTTGCATTCATGTTAAAAGGTGACGTCATAACCAACGTTAAAAGTTTTACATCAAAAGTATGCTTCTATGAATAGAAGCAAGGATAATAGTATGTGACCCTTAGGTCGTTACAAATCATAGTTCCAAAAGTATCTAAGTTTGAATGCAAGATAAAGTATTTCATGCAGTGACATCTCTAGTAAAGCATAGCGGAGGTCTACGAGGCATGACTAGTACACAGCGGAAGCAACCTTAAGCACCTGAGAAAAACATGCTTAAAAACATCAACACAAAGGTTGGTGAGCTATAGTTTAAGTATAATAGTAATGTAAGGTAGGCCACGAGATTTCAATTCTACAAAGAGCGTTTCAAAACAGTATGTAAAGTATATTGTTAACCGTGGGCACTTGGTAACTAACTTAACGTTTATAACCCCCTGAACGTACACTTGTCGAGTGCGTATGTTTACGAAGTATTAAACACTCGTTAAATGCTAGCGCGACTAGCCCAAGTGGGGATGTCAAACCCTATGGATCCATATCTAAGATTCGGGTCACCGGTTCAAAAACCAATGACTAAACGTTACCGAGCTAAAGGAAAAGTTTCTGCCGTTGTATAACCCACACATATATAAAGTTTAAGTACTCGTGCCTAGTATGTAAAATGTAAAATGCGCATGTATTCGCAGTTCCCAAAATAAGTTAAAGTAAAAAGGGAATGCTATAACTCACAGTGATAAAGTAGTGGTAAAGTATGAGTCGGGAAAAGTAAGCAAGTATGTAGGTCCAGAAAGTCCTCAACCTAAGTCAAATATTACTAAGTCAGTAAATTGTCTCAATAGGTTTAAATGTATATAAATTAGGTCTTAAAGGTCATCATCATTCATCATCAAACAAAAGGTGTAAAGTAAGTTTCGTTCAATAAAAGAGTTTAAAACAATGGCTGACTTGGATCAGTCACCACGGCCTCAATACCTACTGAAATGAGGTGAGACCAGTGGCCATGGCTCCGTATATGAGTCCTTTAGTTGTGGTAAAATTTACAGAAGCAAACTCATCTTCGTTTGACCGTGGCGACGGCCTAAGTGCGAGTAGGTCGGAATTTTCAGCACAACGTTAAAGGACATAGTGACATTCGGAAGGCCATAGATCCTAAACCGTAACTCGGATTAAGACGAGTCTTAAATGAAAAGTTATCTACTAGAACAGACCTAACTGAATATAAACATTATAGTAGCCCAGTAAGTCTGATCAGTTACAGAAAACAGAAGATAGAGTGCTCCAGTGGGTTCTTGGTGCTTGATGTTCATCACGGTTCTCATCCTTGATGCTTGTAGCTTCAAGTGTACAACTTGTTGATGGGTTTACATCATCTTTACCAAGTTTTGACCATAATAACACTAGTTCAAGTCTAAGATATGTAGCACAACTCAATTAAGTGTTGCAAGTAGTTTGATGAACCAAAGTTACATCAAAGTCTTAGATTTAACACATACATGAAATATAAAAGTAATATTGAACTACAAACTTGAAAGTAAGTAACTAACTAAACAAGATCTTAAGTTGTAGAACATAGTTCTTAGTTTGATCTTGAAGATCCAAGACCCAAAAGTCTAGATCTAAAGTTATTAAGTTAAATCCTAAGCAATAACACTTGAATCTTTACTTTAATGAAACCATAAGCTACAAAACTTAGATTTTCATCTTGCAAAGTGTATGTAAGCTTACAAGTTTTTGATTATGACAAAATTAGAAGACCATAAGCTATAGAACTTAGATCCTTCATAATTATATGAAGTTATAACTAGAAAGTTATACTTCCATGTTCTTGAAATCATAAAGTTAACTAGTAACACTTGACCATTTTAACAACAAATCACGAATTCAACAAGTGCAAGAATTGAAGATATAAACTAAATAAACAAGTAACAAGTCATGGTTGTTCATACTTTAAAGATTCAAGTCAAAGTCTTGAACTTTAAGGAAGTAAACTTTTAAGTTTACAACATGAACTTCAAGTAATGATTTACAACTCATGAACTTACAATCTTTAAAACATTAAGTGTAGAACATAAACTAGAAAGCTTATGTTCTTGTATGTCTTGTAAGAACAAGATGATATGAAGAATCAAACTAACAAGTTTGATTCTCAATAATTAGTAAGTAAACAACAAACAACTACAAGTAATTAAGTAACAAACATGAACAAGTATTAACAAGCAATTGATGAAGATATGAGAGTGTTTGGTTTCGGTTTTTGGAGAGAAAAAGAAAGGAAAAGTGAAGCTTGTAACTTACAAAGTTTAGAGAGAAAAAAGAGAAAAGTGAAGTTGCAAGTAAGAGTGTGTGTGTGAGGAAATGAAGAACAAATGAATAAGTAATCAAAAAAACTGTTGAACTCTCCCTAAAAGGGCCTCTTGGCCGACGGTTTCATCAAGGGGAGGAGGAAGAAAATTGTCCACAAGTCTCTTGCATGCAATTAGCTTAAAAGTTGGTTATTAGGGGTATTTGCATGGGAAAGATGTGTAACCATACTAGTAACTAGATTCCATAAGTATTAATCAACTAGTTAAGTCTTAATGTGATACTTACATGAAAGTAATGGGCTAATTAATCCATTAAGTGTGTAGGGTGGGCTCTTAAGTCCATTAATCATGAGTCCATGTCCAATTAAGTAATAATCCAAATAAAAGTCCAAGTAATTAACTAGTAACCATAGTTAATTAAAAATGATTAATAAAAATTAATCATGAATGTAAATATTATCTTAAAATATTATTCGTGTAATGTACGTGTGTCACAAAGACGTTTCGGGGCATTTAAAAGTCATTCATGGTACAAGTAAATGTATAACAATACATTCATTTAATCACAAGTATTAATAATAACCATTATTAAATAAAGATGGAAAAACCAGGGTCGTTACAACTCCGACCTTCGGTGTCCATCCTTCCGGCACTCAAAACACGTGACTTTACCCGACGAACAATCACGAGACGTATGTCCTATTTGCCGACAATTATAACACGCAATTTTAGAACCACACGTGCCGCTCATCTTCACGCTCCCGTCACCTTCGGTAGCACACTTACTTTTCTTGTTTGAAAACACCGTCGCTTCGAACTTCCGCTTACTAACATCGGAACCGCTTGCCTTTGAGACAAGCGTCTCAAAACCCTTCGCAACATTAAACAACTCATTAAAGGATTTCACCGAACCCCTACTAATCTTCTCCTGATAGTTGTCATTTAAAGTTCGATAGAAATCTTCCATTAACATATGATCATTCCCGACATACTCCGATTAAAATTGGGTTTTCGATAAGAAAGTGGACTTGAGAGTATTCAAATCCATTGACCCTTGCTTCAACACACGCAACTCATCTTTGAGCCTCGAAAGATCGGCCGAAGTTCGGTACTCCTCAAAAAATTCCACCTTGAATTCATCCCACGTGAATTCCATACATTGCTCCTCACCATAAAGCTGAATCTTTTCGTCCCACCACATCTTGGCATCACCCCTTAACATATTACTACCATACCTCATTTTCTTATCGAGAGGGCATTCACAAGTACGAAAATCCCCCTCCATATCGGAGATCCAATGATTGCTCTTTAGTAGATCCCGTTCGCCCTCAAAGGTGGGAGGTTGAACATCCTTGAAATTTTTGTAGTAAAAGTCTCGCCTTCCCACATTGTCTTCGTGAAGAACAATCTTCACTTGTTCCTTGACTAGATTGACTACTTGCTCGTCAATCGAATCTAGGAACATCATCCTAACGTCCTCTAGAAAGGCCGCATGATGCCTCTTCATAATGGCCTCAACCTTGGCCGTGAACTCGGAGTCTTCGGCTTGATCATCATTATCATGTCCGTTTCTCGTCTTCATTCTAAGAAATGAACTCGGTTAGGAACGCAACACGAATAATTACAAACATTGCCAAGATCTATATTCACAATCATATAAATATATCACCGTTCGTATGCCCCATCTAGTTCAATACTTGTTGTACATTACTCACTTGACTTGGCTTGCAACCGTAATAATGGTCACGAAGCATTATTACGCTCACATGCCATGCCGAGCTCATAAATACAACAACTATCTCGCTAGATGTTCAACACAAAACAACATGATTAGTAACAACATAATCAACACATAGCTACTTCACCTATTCTCTAAGGAACTAGCTAAGTCTAGGCATAATAGCACACACAAAAAGTCTAAGTCTAGGCGCCTATCTCAAGTCACCTAAATCTTTTAGACCATGCTCTGATACCACTTGTAACAACCCAACCCGTCGTATTTTCGGCCCATAAAATTTATTTCATAATAATATATGCAACAATAGTCCATTTACGTTTCCGAAAACATCATCATTACAATGTTAAGTTTAAACATCTTTAAAACATACAATATATAAATTAAGTTTACAAAACGGGAATACAACCCGGAACCCATTTGACGTATCCGAAATATAGTTCATGACCCGACTAGTTCACTTTACAACCAAAACCGAGCATGGTGATTGGGAACGCTACCCAATCCTAATCAAAAGTATAAAGCAATCCGTAAAGCACTAGTCCCCAAGTAAACCCAAGCCGCCACTTGCAACCTATAAAAATATAAACAACGAGAGGGTAAGCTAATTGCTTAGTGAGTACAATACTTATACATATACATATATAATTTACCTACACGCATCCACTTACAATTACCATGCAAACAACGCATAAACGAGCTAGCATCACCAAACATACAACTAGCAACAACATTAGTATATAAACCGCCACAATAATATACTAAATCATAACAATGCATAAACATACCAAACCATTCCCTGTTATGGCACTATCGACTTGTAGATGACCAATAAAGTCGAGTGTCACTCATATGATGTCACCGACTTGTGAATCATCATAAGGTGTCACCGACTTATGAATCACCAAAGGGTGTCACTAACTTGTGAATCTCCCACCAATACATATGGGTCACCGACTTGTGAATGCCATGTGGTGTCACCGACTTGTGAAGCACCACTAAGTGTCACCGACTTGTGAAACACTATGAAGTATCACCAACTTGCGAACCACTTCCCGACATATGGTGTCACCGCCTTGTGAATCACCATTAGGTGTCACCGACCTGTGAATCACCATAGGGTGTCACCGACTTGTGAATCCCCCACCAATATATATGGGTCACCGACTTGTGAACGCCATATGGTGTCACTGACTTGTGAAGCACCACTAAGTGTCAACAATTTGTGAAACACTATGAAGTGTCACCGACTTGTGAACCACTTCTCGGCATATGGTGTCACCGACTTGTGAAACACCATTAGGTGTCATCGATTTGTGAATCACCATAGAGTGTCACCGACTTGTGAGTCACCCGCCAACGCGTACGAGGTCACCGATTTGTGAACCACCATGAGGTGTTACCGACTTGTGAGTCACCTATTCCAACATAAGGGGTCACCGACTTGTGAGCCATGATATCGGGCAAAAAGTCACGTTTTTACCCCCTAAATCAGGCCCTAAAACAATAAAGGTTAAAACTTTGTCGGCAAAATTATCATTTTTTTTGGTTGATTTTGTAGATTAAGCAATTACAAAGGCGATGCAAAAAGAATCAAGTAAAACGGAGCTAAAACAAAGATTCTAGAGCGAAAACAGTGAAAGACAAGAAATCAAGTTACGATCCAGGGAATTCAGGCTGATCAGCATGGCAAACGGCCTGCCATACGGCCTGCCATACGGCCTGCCAGTATGGAAACGGCCTGCCAGATACGTGCCACCACACGAGATGCCAAACGGCTTGCCAAGCAAACGGGCTGCCAAATACGGCCTGCCAAACGGCCTGCCAGCCGTATTTGGCAGATTTCCAAGTCTATTTAAAGGGCCTTTCTCCATTCATTCCAAGACACACTCAACTTGCAATTCAATTTATATTTTCAATATTTTAGGTAGTTTTTAGCAGTTGTTAGTCAGCTTTTTATTTTCCGGAGGATATTCCGGCGAGTCCCTCTGATCCCGGGCAGATTAGTTCGGCTTTTTCAGGCTTTTATCCGGTACGCCTATCTTTTGTATTAAACATGTATTCTTACTCTTTATGTTTAATAAAGCGTTCTGATATTGCCATGATAGCTTAATTTATATGTATGTTGCCATGATAGAAGTTTGGGTTAGCGTAATTATGTTAATTTAGTACGGTTACTGTTATAATACAGAACTAGGAAGTCTGATAGATTTGTATGCTAGCATCTTAAGGATTGGCCAACTTAGGTTGTGATCAGGACTTGTCCACCTATATGAAATTAGCTACTTCATAGGATTAAGACCCCTGGTTATACTGTATCTGAAGATTCTATGAACTCGGTATGGTCGGAGTTCCCGAGAGGCATCTAATGCACTTTTAGGACACGGAACCTAGGAATTGAGACATGAATGACCTAGTATGCCTATTGACTGTTCAGAAGAGACTTCTTAGGAGCTGTTAAGATCTAGTTAGTGCCTTTACTGTATGACCCAAGCCTATTGCATGTTCTTGTCTAATTGTTGCCCTAGGTCTTAGTCTTATCAACTGTTTAGGTACTCATTACGTTTCTATCTGCTTTACTATCAGTATCTTAACTGTAATGCTGTATAATGTTTGATTTGTTGTGATCTCACTAGTATGATGAAATGGTAGTTAGTTTTCAATCAACGTTTTGCCAACTTAAACCGACGGACTCCTTCCGTTTGTGATCAGTGTTCAATCAACACGGCACGTTGTTATTCAGTTATCTAAACTGATAACGAGGGTTAGGATTAGAGCTCAACCCACTAACCAACCTAGTACTCTACTGAGGATAACCTCCGAGGTATTGTTACACTTCAGTTATACGACCAAGTGACATACTTCTCACTACTCAAAAAGAGAACTCCGAGAGTTCAGAGATAAGTAGGTCTGTGTAATTGGCTCATCCAACCAGATCAACATCAATCCAAGCATAGTCTTAACATAAGCATAATTACCTCTACCTAACCCAATACTGATATCTTGGTCAACATTTCCCTCATCTGCATACTCCGGATATCCTCCCACTTTATTTACTTTTCTGCATTTAGGACCTTTAGCTAAAACCAACTACTATCTTTTATCCAGGTAATTTAACTAAAAGACAATTATTCACTTGATCTTCAATTCGTTAATCAGCATAAAAATTCGACACTAGGTTAACTTACACTTCTACACCTTAGAAAGTAAAGTAAATTTAGGCCCCGCAAAATATAAATATACGAACACGCTGTGTGCCGCCGAATCGGACATCCTGCGACCTAACGACACCGCAGAAATAAAACCGTCCGTTAGTGGCATATCAGTAGCTCTCTCTTCTTGGCGCCGCTGCCGGGGATCGAATATTTTGATCGAGAAAGATTTTAAGCAGACAAAGTATTGTTTGGTGGTGTCTAAGAAAGACAATTATACACGGACTTGGTTATTGGATTTTCCGAACAGTCTCCAATTATATTGGAAACAAAAGGATCCTGCCCCTCCGTAGTCGGCCTGGCCACCTTGATACGAGTAATCTGTGAGAAATCCTATCAGTTAAGATATCCGATCTGGTTAGCAACCGAATTTCAAGAATAATTGTTTTTATTAAATTATCGATCCTTTTAGTAATATTTTCTAAAAGTTACTTTTAAGCCTTTTTATTATCAGAAAATCTAGAAAATCTAAAAAATGGAACAACAAGACACCCTTGCTTCTATGCATAAGTCATGCTTAGAGGAAAGAGGAGGACCAATCACCTTAGGAATCGAAGGAATTCCTGAAATCAGTTCACACATGATTAAACTAGTCAGTATGATCTGTAAATTTCAAGGATTACCGACTGACGATCCTAACTTTCATATAAACAAATTTATCAGTCTGGTTGACTCTTTTAAGAAGGAATCAAAAGAGAAAAACATTTTAAAACTTCATCTTTTTCAATATTCGCTTTCTAAACACGCTTCAGCATGGTTTGATGCACTTAACCCGAATTCAATCCATACTTGTGAGTCACCCGCCAACGCGTACGAGGTCACCGATTTGTGAACCACCATGAGGTGTTACCGACTTGTGAGTCACCTATTCCAACATAAGGGGTCACCGACTTGTGAGCCATGATATCGGGCAAAAAGTCACGTTTTTACCCCCTAAATCAGGCCCTAAAACAATAAAGGTTAAAACTTTGTCGGCAAAATTATCATTTTTTGGTTGATTTTGTAGATTAAGCAATTACAAAGGCGATGCAAAAAGAATCAAGTAAAACGGAGCTAAAACAAAGATTCTAGAGCGAAAACAGTGAAAGACAAGAAATCAAGTTACGATCCAGGGAATTCAGGCTGATCAGCATGGCAAACGGCCTGCCATACGGCCTGCCATACGGCCTGCCAGTATGGAAACGGCCTGCCAGATACGTGCCACCACACGAGATGCCAAACGGCTTGCCAAGCAAACGGGCTGCCAAATACGGCCTGCCAAACGGCCTGCCAGCCGTATTTGGCAGATTTCCAAGTCTATTTAAAGGGCCTTTCTCCATTCATTCCAAGACACACTCAACTTGCAATTCAATTTATATTTTCTATATTTTAGGTAGTTTTTAGCAGTTGTTAGTCAGCTTTTTATTTTCCGGAGGATATTCCGGCGAGTCCCTCTGATCCCGGGCAGATTAGTTCGGCTTTTTCAGGCTTTTATCCGGTACGCCTATCTTTTGTATTAAACATGTATTCTTACTCTTTATGTTTAATAAAGCGTTCTGATATTGCCATGATAGCTTAATTTATATGTATGTTGCCATGATAGAAGTTTGGGTTAGCGTAATTATGTTAATTTAGTACGGTTACTGTTATAATACAGAACTAGGAAGTCTGATAGATTTGTATGCTAGCATCTTAAGGATTGGCCAACTTAGGTTGTGATCAGGACTTGTCCACCTATATGAAATTAGCTACTTCATAGGATTAAGACCCCTGGTTATACTATATCTGAAGATTCTATGAACTCGGTATGGCCGGAGTTCCATAGAGGCATCTAATGCACTTTTAGGACACGGAACCTAGGAATTGAGACATGAATGACCTAGTATGCCTATTGACTGTTCCGAAGAGACTTCTTAGGAGCTGTTAAGATCTATTTAGTGCCTTTACTGTATGACCTAAGCCTATTGCATGTTCTTGTCTAATTGTTGCCCTAGGTCTTAGTCTTATCAACTGTTTAGGTACTCATTAGGTTTCTATCTGCTTTACTATCAGTATCTTAACTGTAATGCTGTATAATGTTTGATTTGTTGTGATCTCACTAGTATGATGAAATGGTAGTTAGTTTTCAATCAACGTTTTGCCAACTTAAACCGACGGACTCCTTCCGTTTGTGATCAGTGTTCAATCAACACGGTACGTTGTTATTCAGTTATCTAAACTGATAACGAGGGTTAGGATTAGAGCTCAACCCACTAACCAACCTAGTACTCTACTGAGGATAACCTTCGAGGTATTGTTACACTTCAGTTATACGACCAAGTGACATACTTCTCACTGCTCAAAGAGAACTCCGAGAGTTCAGAGATAAGTAGGTCTGTGTAATTGGCTCATCCAACCAGATCAACATCAATCCAAACATAGTCTTAACATAAGCATAATTACCTCTACCTAACCCAATACTGATATCTTGGTCAACATTTCCCTCATCTGCATACTCCGGATATCCTCCCACTTTATTTACTTTTCTGCATTTAGGACCTTTAGCTAAAACCAACTACTATCTTTTATCCAGGTAATTTAACTAAATGACAATTATTCACTTGATCTTCAATTCGTTAATCAGCATAAAAATTCGACACTAGGTTAACTTACACTTCTACACCTTAGAAAGTAAAGTAAATTTAGGCCTCGCAAAATATAAATATACGAACACGCTGTGTGCCGCCGAATCGGACATCCTGCGACCTAACGACACCGCAGAAATAAAACCGTCCGTTAGTGGCATATCAGTAGCTCTCTCTTCTTGGCGCCGCTGCCGGGGATCGAATATTTTGACCGAGAAAGATTTTAAGCAGACAAAGTATTGTTTGGTGGTGTCTAAGAAAGACAATTATACACGGACTTGGTTATTGGATTTTCCGAACAGTCTCCAATTATATTGGAAACAAAAGGATCCTGCCCCTCCGTAGTCGGCCTGGCCACCTTGATACGAGTAATCTGTGAGAAATCCTATCAGTTAAGATATCCGATCTGGTTAGCAACCGAATTTCAAGAATAATTGTTTTTATTAAATTATCGATCCTTTTAGTAATATTTTCTAAAAGTTACTTTTAAGCCTTTTTATTATCAGAAAATCTAGAAAATCTAAAAAATGGAACAACAAGACACCCTTGCTTCTATGCATAAGTCATGCTTAGAGGAAAGAGGAGGACCAATCACCTTAGGAATCGAAGGAATTCCTGAAATCAGTTCACACATGATTAAACTAGTCAGTATGATCTATAAATTTCAAGGATTACCGACTGACGATCCTAACTTTCATATAAACAAATTTATCAGTCTGGTTGACTCTTTTAAGAAGGAATCAAAAGAGAAAAACATTTTAAAACTTCATCTTTTTCAATATTCGCTTTCTAAACACGCTTCAGCATGGTTTGATGCACTTAACCCGAATTCAATCCATACGTGGGAGGATTTAGCCACTAAATTTCTTAACAAATACTATCCACCCTCCCTGCAAACCTATTAAAGGAATGACATCACTAACTTTTCCCAAAAAGAGAATGAGTCATTGTGTCTAGCATGGAATAGAGTAAAGATGATGCTTAAAAGATGTCCGGATCATTCGTTAAGTCGGGCAGACATAGTCTGTACTCTTTACAATGGTTTGACCAAGGATGATAAGTCTCTCCTAGACATGGCCTCGCAAGGCAATTTCATGTCTCGAACAGCAGATGAAGCATGGGATCTCTTGGACACAATAGCCGCACAACAGGAAAACTGGAACAATGAAGCTGCTGAGAAGGATGATGTCTTCGCTCATACGGTAAAAATGCTGGAAACCAGGTTACAAGATCTCACCCTCACTCTTCAAAGTTTACAAATTCCTAAGAACTCCGATGCTACTAGAACCAATCTAAGGTATCCTTACCCTAGATGGGCACATAAACAGCACAATAGCTAATTCATAATATAATTTTTCCATTGCACAAACCTACTCTCCACTCTAAGGAAATTTTAGCTGAATTTATGAAAAAGCAATATATGATAAACCTTCAAGTCATAGAATGCCAGAACAAGTTCGACACTTTAATAAAGAATTTTGAAGAATTAATCAAGAATTTTCAGCTTACGCTTAAACATTTAACCACTAAAATTGATATAGAGTGTAGTGAGTTTGATGCCCTAGTAGTTACTAGAGGAGGAAAAGAAACAACTGTTAATATACCCATACAAGATTTTTCTGATAAGGAACCTGTGCCAATTGACCCAGTCGTCAATCCACCGGAACCTATCTCTCCTAAGGCCCCGGAAATCATTCTGCGCGCCTGCATACCTTTCCCAGGTAGGCTCAGGAAGGAAAAACAAGAAGCACAATTTGCTAAGTATTGGGATATTATCAAGAATTTGCATTTGAATGTACGTCTAGTAGATGCTTTAGTAGAAATGCCAAACTGCTCTAAATTTTTCAAAAAACTGCTTTCAAACAAAGAGCGATTAAGAGAGATAGTTAGTTTGCCCTTAAGTGAAGAATGCTCGTTAGTGTTACAGCATAGAATTCCCCCTAAGTTAGGAGATACAGGAAGATTTACGGTACCTTGCTACCTGCAAGATGTCCAAATTAGCAATGCGTTAGCAGACTTAGGAGCCAGTGTAAACCTAATGCCCTATTCATTATTCAAGAAGCTAGGATTAAACGACTTAAGGCCAACCAGAATGACTATCCAACTCGCTGACAGATCAGTTAAAATCCCTAGGGGAATAGCTGAAGATGTCCTAGTTAGAGTGGATAAGTTCGCATTCCCCGTTGATTTCGTTATTATGGATATTGAGGAAGACACGAAGGTCCCAATCATTCTTGGTAGACCATTCCTAAATACTGCCAAGGCCATAATTGACGTTCACGAGAAATCATTAAAGTTAAGGGTTGGAGGAGAAGAAATCACATTCAATGTCGATCGCCTCATGAACCATCCTAAGGAAGAGGATGTGAATCTCTCTGATTCTTTTCAAGAACTCGTCAACGAATATCTGGAAGAGACTATGGCCATATGCAGTCAGGATCAAATTTCTAAGGATCTGTTCTTTACACCTCCTAAAGAAAATCTTGATAGCCATTCCGCCATAGACCTTAGTCAACACATATCTCCCCTCTCTGGAAGCAACTTTATTGGCAACACTATTCAAATAGCACCGCTAGGACAAGGCATTCCTTTACCTCTATTAAGGAGAAGACCGAATGAAGAAACAGATTTCATTCCGGTATATCAGGAACCCCAGTCAAGGGAAGACTGTGGGGAGTTTCCCGAACCTACCTTTGAAACTAAAGAAGAAGTTTCTGAAGAGGAAGCATTGAGAAGGACAATTTCCAGAAATGAAGAACAGATAGCATCAGTGACCGCTACTGAAGAATCGGAATTCCAGGAGAAGTACGACTCGTTAGACCGTAAGGAGATAGCTAGAATGAAGCCATCTATCGAGGAGCCTTCGGAATTGGAATTGAAGAAGTTACCCGACAATCTGGATTATGCATTCTTAGAAGGAGAATCGCAACTCCCTGTGATCATATCGAAGGACCTCACGCCGTAAGAGAAGGCAAAATTGATTCAAGTGCTGAAATCACATAAGAAGGCGATTGCTTGGAAGATCTCTGACATCAAAGGGATCAACCCCAACTATTGCACCCATAAGATCTTCATGGAAGACGATTTTAAGCCATCAGTTCAGAGGCAAAGAAGGGTCAACCCTATGATTCAAGAAGTCGTCAAGAAAGAAGTAATCAAACTTCTAGACGCCGGTCTGATCTATCCAATCTCTGACTCACCATGGGTCAGTCCTGTTCAAGTGGTACCCAAAAAGGGGGGACGACCGTAATTCAAAATGAGAATAATGAACTTATTCCAACTAGGGAAGTTACCGGTTGGAGGGTTTGCATAGACTATCATAAACTTAACGATGCAACCCGGAAGGATCATTTTCCATTACCTTTCATTGATCAAATGTTGGAACGTCTATCAGGAAATGAATACTATTGTTTCCTAGACGGTTTTTCCAGCTACTTTCAAATTCCCCTCGATCCAAAGGACCAAGAGAAAACAACCTTTACCTGTCCTTATGGAACATTTGCCTATCGACGTATGCCCTTTGGGTTATGCAATGCACCCGCTACATTTCAGCGATGCATGGTAGCAATATTTCATGACATGATTGAGCGTTGTATGGAAGTCTTCATGGACGACTTCTCAGTCTTTGGTAGTACCTTTGATTCGTTCCTTTCAAACCTTGACAAGATGCTCACCCGGTGTGAAGAGTCAAATCTAGTTCTTAATTGGGAAAAATGTCACTTCATGGTAAAAGAAGGGATAGTTTTAGGACATAAGATCTCTAAAGCAGGAATAGAAGTTGATAAGGCTAATATTAAGACCATCACTAAACTTCCAGAACCTACCACAGTAAGAGCGGTAAGGAGTTTCCTAGAACACGCTGGTTTCTACCGACGCTTCATTAAGGATTTTTCGAAGGTCACACGACCTCTCACTCATCTCCTAGGGAAGGAAGTACCGTTTTTCTTCGATGAAGAATGTCGAAAAGCGTTCAACTATTTGAAAGAGCAGCTAACACATGCACCGATCATGATAGCTCCTGACTGGAGTCTACCCTTTGAGATCAGGTGTGATGCGAGCGATTTTGCAGTTGGATCAGTGCTTGGACAACGGGTAGATAAACACTTTCATCCAATCTATTACGCAAGCAAAACCTTAACCGGAGCTCAAGATAATTACACTACCATGGAGAAGGAGCTGCTAGCCGTAGTATTCGCCTTCGACAAATTTCGTTCCTATCTTATCTTGTCCAAGACTACGGTCTATACATATCATTCAGCCCTCAAATATCTATTCACAAAGCAAGATGCAAAACCAAGACTCCTACGACGGATCTTACTCATTCAAGAATTCGACATCTAGATTAAAGACAAGAAAGGAGCAGAGAACGTCGCAGCAGATCATCTTAGTCATTTGGAGAACCCAACGATGGAAAAACTTGCAGAACAAGATATCAGAGATAAATTTCTGAAAGAACAGCTTATGAGCTTAGGACAAACTCACATAGGATCACAGTTTACTGAAACTCCTTGGTATGCTGACATGGCCAACTACCTAGTTGTCGGAGTAGTACAAAAAGGGATGAGTACCTCCCGAAGAAGGAAGTTCTTCAGGGATGCCAAGTACTACTACTGGGAAGATCCTTACTTGTTTAGAATTTGCCATGATCAGATAATCAGGAGGTGCATAGATGAGAAACAAGCAGCAGGGATTCTTCACCAATGTCACCATGGACCAACTGGAGGTCATCATGGAGAAAACTTAACCGCGAGAAAAGTCTACGAATCAGGATTCTACTGGCTATCTATATTTTGAGATGCGCAAGAGCTTGTAAAGAGTTGCGACGCATGCCAAAGGCGAGGCAATATCTCTATGAAGAACGAGATGCCTAGGACTAATATCCAAGCTTGCGAGATCTTCGATATATGGGGATTAGACTTCATGGGCCCATTCCCAAAGTCTAATGGGAAAGAATACATCCTTGTAGCAGTAGATTACGTCTCCAGATGGGTCGAAGCTCAAGCATTTCCGACTAATGATGCCAAAGTCGTCACAAATTTCCTAAAAAGACTATTCTGTAGATTTGGAGCTCCCCGTGTGATCATTAGTGATAGAGGCACACACTTCTATAACACTCAGTTTATGAAGGTGATGCAACAATACGGAGTTACCCACAAGATGTCCACTGCCTATCATCCGCAGACCAACGGACAAGCAGAGGTCACGAACAGAGCACTTAAAAGAATCTTAGAACGCACTGTCGGCCATCATGGAAATAAATGGGCCGAGAAGCTAGATGATGCTCTGTGGGCATTCCGGACTACTTACAAGAATCCTCTAGGAACTACACCCTACCGAATGATCTGTGGAAAAGCTTGTCACCTTCTGTTAGAACTCGAATATAATGCTCTCTGGGCTCTGAAGACCTACAACCTCGATCCCTCAGTTACTGAAAGACATAGAAGAATGCAAATGAAAGAACTCTCCGAATTGAGAGACCAAGAATATGAAACGTCATACATCTACAAGGAACGAACAAAACTTACGCATGATGCCAAATTAATCCCTACAAAGTTCGCCCCTGGAGATAAAGTTCTTCTCTTCAATTCTTAGTTCAAGAAGTTCGCGGGAAAATTTAGATCAAGATGGAGTGGCCCATACAAAGTTGTACACGCTTTTCCACACGGAGCCGTAGAGTTGGAGGGACCTACTGGTAATTTCAAATTCAATGGCCACCGGTTGAAAGCCTATTTAGAAGACCACAATAAGGAGGAGCACCTCTTTTCCTTTGATCCATTCTGACGATCTGACAATGAAAAGTCGAGCTGTAACGACTTGATAAACAAAGCGCTCTTGGGAAGCACCCCTTGCTTATCCTTTTTATTATTTATTATTATTTTCTTTTAAATTATTTTCAGTCTTAAGATATTATTTTTGTACTAACAAACTAAGCGCCATACTTGCGCTTTGTGCTTACAAGTTTGTTTAATGTGTTTAGGCTCTATGCCAAGTTCAGGAGCATCAGCTTGCATTCCCGTTCGCAGGAGGAGGACTCCTGTCGTCTACTCATCAGGAAGCAGTGCTGATCAGAACAGGCCGTCAACATGGCAACTAGGCCCTAGGAGATTAGTATTACAGAGCATTGAGGAAGACATCGGTACAGCATCGCCATCTCCTCCCATCAGACGATCTAGACGTCTAGCCAGGAGACCGGTCAAGCATACACAGTTGCCAGATACGCATGAGCCTCAGATGATGATCCATTACGGAGCTACTTTGAGTGACCCAGATGTTGCATGGGCGCTACTCAGGGATCAGCAGAGCCTTTACAAAGCTCTGAGAGCATACCTCCGTCGTGAGGGGATGCCGCGTAGCACCCTGGGCCCATCTTCATATAGGCTAGCACCCCGTGTTCAGTCAACACGACGGTCTACGCTCGGGCAGTCTACACCAGCTTTGGTTCACTCTGTTTCTATGCCCGCACATGCTTCTCCCACTCCCATCGTGCCGCCTGCCCCAGTTACAGAGCCAGTTCCAGCTACTGTATTGCCAGAGGGTTGTCATTTAGTGACTATTCCTATTTCCGTGGAGCCACCAATGGCCTAGGTGTTTGAGATCACTGGGAGCATACCCGATGAGGAGCTTTTCCCAGACTTATCTCACCTGGAGATACCGTCAGACTTATGTCTAGACTCTTTGTTAGGCCCTGAGATGGATATAGGGCAGCCTTTCGAGCACATGCTGAACTTGGAGGATGACGTTCTCAGATACTTTGCAGAGCCGCCACACATTGACCAGGATAGTATCTTATAGACTACTTTATCTTTATTTTATGTTTCAGTTTTTATGTTTTAAAGCATTGTACTAAAAGTTATTATTATATAGTGGAAATGCTACCTTTCTCTTTTTGTTCTTCATGCAGAAATATTATTATAAAAGAGACTGGTATGTAGGAAATGGACCGTAGGAAGGCCCAGCACTAGGAAAGTAACACGACCATAGGAAAGTAACCATTCCTCAAACCTATTTCAATTATAACGCACTAAAATCTCTAAGTGTGGGGTAACCCCCGCAACCAACTTAGAATTTTAGAAGTCATGTCCTTAATTTATAAAGTAATAAAATATTCTTTCCAGAGAACATTAGGGACAATTTTCTTCTAAGTGTGGGGTATTGGGTAAGGTTTTTTTTTTTTAAGGTCGAAATTTTAAGTCAAGTAACCATAAAACGCCAGGTTTTGAAAAATTCTTTTGTCCAAAAGTAATTAAGCAATGAATATTGGATAATTTTGAAAAATTCTTACTTTGTGTTTACCCAAAAGATCTAATAAATTGCTAGAAATTGGTTTTCGGAACATTTATTAGAACGAAACGATTAAGCTAAAACTAATGTTTTGTGTCAAAAGATTTCTTTTAAGAAAATATGTTAAAGGCTACGCATGATCAAGCATGACCCCTAATCTAAAAAGTGATGAATCTTGGACCCAAAGTACCTGTATGACCCACCAAATCTACAGTACTTTGTTATTTCAATTGATGAGCGTGCCGGTGTACGGTTCAAGTTAGAACTTGGTTCAGACATACGTTTCAAGGCCAATGGTTAGTGAGCGCCATACGTGGTGCAGGTGCGATACTCCTTCCGAAATCATTCCGAATAGAGAAGACAAAAAGCCATCCGTTTCCGTTTCCACTCCACATATTTTAACCCGACCAACTCATATAAAGAGTTTATGAATTAGAAATATTCACCCCAAATTCACTCCCAAAATACACCATTTCATTTCACCAACGATCCAGAGATCAATGAAGAGATAGATCGATCAAATTCGCTTCAAAAGCACTAGTCGAAAGATTCCGAACCCCCGATTGTTTTTGATAGGTCAAAGACCTATTTTCAGTGGATTATCACTTCCTCTCTGGGCACCAGGAACGAAAGACAAAAGTTATGAAGAAAGGGTATGCCATGAAAAAAAAATGATTGTATGAAAGAGCAAAGTCTCTAAGAGCAAAGTCTCTAATAAGGCAAAAAGAAACCCAAGGAGATGCCCTGAAGAAGAATGATGGAAGAGCAAAAGAAAAATTCTAGACAAAGTCTTAGCAAAATCCGCCTCTTCCGAAGAAAACCTTTACGGAATTCTCAGCCATTATCTATCCAAAATGGATACTCTGAAGAATCAAAGTCTATCAATTCTCTCGATATCAAAAGATCTGGATACCTTTCACCGAAACTCATAAAATTCCAACCAAACCATATAACCCGTCTTCCTCTTGAAAGAATGCTTAGGAAGAAGATCAGTGTCGTCCTTACTTAACCGGTGGAGATATCGATGCTTTACCAAGCCTATGATGAGAACTGTTACACGACTGGCTTCTGAGCGACAATACAAGTAGAATAGGACACCCTAAACACTTGAGTGATATGAGTGATCCGTCAGTGAGGAGCCTGATCATGTATACTCTACATCTGAGAGTTGGAAAGTACGCCTTTTCCACTATGAATGAAATCGAAATCTAGCAACCAAATCATCGAAGTTCGAAACTTTTTCTAATACTTTCGAAAGATGAACCGACTTCTGATGAAGGCATAATAAAAAGATCTTCAGGTGGGGCAAGGAAGAATCTATTAGAAAGATCCCGATATTCTCGCTTTCTTGCTTGAGGACAAGCAAAGCTAAGTGTCGGGTATTTGATATCGGGCAAAAAGTCACGTTTTTACCCCCTAAATCAGGCCCTAAAACAATAAAGGTTAAAACTTTGTCAGCAAAATTATCGTTTTTTCAGTTGATTTTGTAGATTAAGTAATTACAAAGGTGATGCAAAAAGAATCAAGTAAAACGGAGCTAAAACGAAGATTCTAGAGCGAAAACGGTGAAAGACAAGAAATCAAGTTACGATCCAGGGAATTTAGGTTGATCAGCATGGCAAACGGCCTGCCATACGGCCTGCCAGTATGGAAACGGCCTGCCAGATACGTACCACCACACGAGATGCCAAACAGCTTGCCAACCAAACGGGCTGCCAAATACGGCCTGCCAAACGGCCTGCCAGCCGTATTTGACAGATTTCCAAGTCTATTTAAAGGGCCTTTCTCCATTCATTCCAAGACACACTCAACTTGCAATTCAATTTATATTTTCAATATTTTAGGTAGTTTTTAGCAGTAGTTAGTTAGCTTTTTATTTTCCGGAGGATATTCCGGCGAGTCCCTCTGATCCCGGGCAGATTAGTTCGGCTTTTTCAGGCTTTTATCCGGTACGCCTATCTTTTGTATTAAACATGTATTCTTACTCTTTATGTTTAATAAAGCATTCTGATATTGCCGTGATAGCTTAATTTATCTGTATGTTGCCATGATAGAAGTCTGGGTTAGCGTAATTATGTTAATTTAGTACGGTTACTGTTATAATACTGAACTATGAAGTCTGATAGATTTGTATGCTAGCATCTTAAGGATTGACCAACTTAGGTTGTGATCAAGACTTGTCCACCTATATGAAATTAGCTACTTCATAGGATTAAGACCCCTGGTTATACTGTATCTGAAGATTCTATGAACTCGGTATGGTCGGAGTTCCCGAGAGGCATCTAATGCACTTTTAGGACACGGAACCTAGGAATTGAGACATGAATGACCTAGTATGCCTATTGACTGTTCAGAAGAGACTTCTTAGGAGCTGTTAAGATCTAGTTAGTGCCTTTACTGTATGACCCAAGCCTATTGCATGTTCTTGTCTGATTGTTGCCCTAGGTCTTAGTCTTATCAACTGTTTAGGTACTCATTAGATTTCTATCTGCTTTACTATTAGTATCTTAACTGTAATGCTGTATAATGTTTGATTTGTTGTGATCTCACTAGTATGATGAAATGGTAGTTAGTTTTCAATCAAGGTTTTGCGAACTTAAACCGACGAACTCCTTCCGTTTGTGATCAGTGTTCAATCAACACGGCACGTTGTTATTCAGTTATCTAAACTGATAACGAGGGTTAGGATTAGAGCTCAACCCACTAACCAACCAAGTACTCTACTGAGGATAACCTCCGAGGTATTGTTACACTTCAGTTATACGACCAAGTGACATACTTCTCACTGCTCAAAGAGAACTCCGAGAGTTCAGAGATAAGTAGGTCTGTGTAATTGGCTCATCCAACCAGATCAACATCAATCCAAGCATAGTCTTAACATAAGCATAATTACCTCTACCTAACCCAAGACTAATATCTTGGTCAACATTTCCCTGATCTGCATACTCCGGATATCCTCCTACTTTATTTACTTTTCTGCATTTAGGACCTTTAGCTAAAACCAACTACTATCTTTTATCCAGGTAATTTAACTAAAAGACAATTATCCACTTGATCTTCAATTCGTTAATCAGCATAAAAATTCGACACTAGGTTAACTTACACTTCTACACCTTAGAAAGTAAAGTAAATTTAGGCCCCGCAAAATATAAATAAACGAAGACGTTGTGTGCCGCCGAATTGGACATCCTGCGACCTAACGACACCGCAGAAATAAAACCGTCCATTAGTGGCATATTGTAACGACCCAGATTTTTCCGATCGTTTTATACTTATGAGATTAATATTTACATAATTTAAACCTTACCAACATGATAAGCAATCCAAATTGTTGAGACTTATGTTTTTGAAAAGAGTTTTACACAACGTTTGACCGTCCAATTTGACCGATGATATCACGAACTATATAACACACGATAATTATACGATTATGTATATATACATATCTATACATATATAACATGATTTAAGGATGGTATAACGTCTCATTGTGTACTAACAACAATGAGTTATAGGTATATTTTGAGATCACTAACTTAAGTTTTCAAAACGATAACTATATGTAACATTCTTTGACATATATACTTATAATCTATATTTTGGGCTAGCATTGCTTTATTAAAAATGTCTTAAAATTTTATTTTGGCCCGGTTTGACCCAAAATAAAAGCCCGATTTTGAGCCTCTTTTACAGTTATAAACCCGTCCATATTTGAATTCTCGTTCCGTTTCCTCAAAATTTCTACAAGTATATCTAGGGTATATGTAACCGTATCATACCCAGCTTCTATACGTATTTACTATTAGTATATATCAACAATAAACTCTAATGATCAGCCACTAGACATGATGTTACATGTGGGAACCAACCATTTAACCTCATGTATGACTTATATGCAAGAAAACAAACTAAATCTCCTATATATCCATCCCATAATCACATCATTTTGCACACACACACACATACAATTTCATTTCCAATTTTCTTTCAAGTTAATTCACTCCCTAATCTCTCTTCATGTACCTACTCAAGAACGTATCAATATAGTCATCTGATTTCAAGGAGATTACTTCCAATCTTTCAATCCCACATGTGACGATCGCTCCAAATTCATATGGACGAACACGTCATTCATCGATTTCATTGCGAGGTATTTGACCTCTATATGATACGTTTTGTAAACATTGCATTCTTTTGAAAAGGCACACCATAAATGAATATTTAAATCAAAGATTTTCGACATCTGATGATTTCTACATATAGACAATCACCGTAAATAATAGTTTACAATAGTACTTCCGTTGACAATGCAGTCAAAATAAGATACATGGTGATGATTTGGTGAATGCAACGTTTCCTTGAAAAATATGCCATGTAAGACTCCATGCACATAGCTTGTCTAACATATAAGCAAACATCGGAAGACTTCTAGGGAACCTGAGAATAAACATGCTAACAAGTGTCAACACAAAGGTTGGTGAGTTCATAGTTTTAATGTTTTGCTTAATCTGTACATAAAGGTGGATCACAAGATTTCAGTTATTTCATCCAGAAACGTTTATCAAAATATTCTACGAAATTGAGCACCCTGGTAACTAAACTTAACATATATATAATTTGTACCCTTTGTATAATCATCTTAATAATACACGCAAACCAACGTGTACGCTTCTCAAATAGCATACATCCGTTAAAAGGCTAGTGCTCTAGCTCGGACGGGGATATCAAGCCCTATGGATCCATATACTACTACTCGCGCCCACCAGTTCTTATAACCGGCAGTTACTAGTTACCAAAGCTAAGGGATTTTTGGTTCAAACTCGGTGTAGAATTTAGTATGTACTTGTGTCCATTGTTTAAAATAAAGTGCGTGTATTCTCAGCCCAAAAATATATATTGCAAAAGCATTTAAAAAGGGAGCAAATGAAACTCACCTTAGCAGCATATAAAGTCATTCACCAAAATGTGACTGAAACTCGGATTACCAAATAACCGTATATCTCAACCTAGAGAACATATGTTGGTCAATAAATGTCTATCAAGCTAGGTCAGGTCATAGTGTATCACAATCCTAATGCTCGAGATCGACATACAAAAGTTTATCAAAAGTCATTTCAAAAAGTCAGTCTGACTTAATACTATAGTTGAATGATCATGGCAATCGAAACATTTTAACATTTCACATAGTTTCCCAATTCTTGTAAAATTAGTCTATAGTTTTTATAAGGCTTTAAAACATGATAAAACAGTCAATTTTGATAATTGTTCAACAAAACGAGACGTGCCTTAAATAAAGATTCATTTACTCGGCTGGTAATATTTAAAAATCTATTTTATCAATCTCGTAAATAAGTTGTTTAAATCTTAATTGCAGATTCAAAAGCAATTTCAATTAACGTTGATCATAATTCTGTTGCTCATATCTTTTAATTCGTTCATCGAAATTTCGCGATTTCTAAATGAAAAGTTATTGAATTTTCGCCAGCTTTCCAAAAACATGCATATCATATACCTTTTATCAGTAATATATATATTAAATTTGTGATTCATCATAAACTGTTTAACGACAAAATTTAGCATACAAGCATGCATAAACATATATACTCGAGCACTAGACATGGATACACAATTAATGTATAAAAGATAAAATATGAGTGCTTACGTATCAATATTGAGATTCAATATTATAGGAAAGTACGTAGACGCAACAGAGATGATAAACACTAGATTTGATTCACAAATATACCCTCGAACATTACCCATAACCTCCTTGGCAATAACCCATAATTTCCTTAGCTATATCCCGCTCAAAAACCCATTTTGAAGGTGACACGCTCATAACCTCGTCGTAGTATTTTAGGTATATATACTACTAATAATAATATTATAATAAGATTAATAATAATAATATTAATCTTAATAATAATAATAATAATAATAATAATAATACGGAGGAATGAATCGAGCTTTTATAGTATATGGCCTGCTACAGTACCTCATGCGATTGCATGAGTTTTCAGTGTTTTTGCCATGCGATCGCATGGCCGCCTTATCCGTTTTTGTTTGCTAGTTCGTCGACATCAAATAGTGTTTACTGTAGCAAATAGGGTTTCACTGTAGCAAATAGTGTTTTACTGTAGGGAAGTCGTTTTTACTTGTACATATATATATATATATATATATATATATATATATATATATATATATATATATACATACATACATACATACATACATACATACATACATACATACATACATATAATTGTTCATGAATCGTCGAGAGCAGTCAAATGTAATGAAACAGTTCTAAAATTTTGAGATTCAACTTCATAGACTTTGCTTATCTTGTTGGAAACGTTAAATCATTTAAAGATAAAGTTTAAATTTGGTCAAAAAATTTCGGGTTGTCACAGTACCTACCCGTTAAAGAAATTTCGTCCCAAAATTTGAGTGAGGTCGTCATGGCTGACAATAAAAATGTTTTCATGACGAATATGAGTTGGTAAATAGAATTTTATCACCATTGAATAATACGGATAAAACAATCCGATTACTCGAAGCGTATGTGAGAAGTTATCGTAATAGAGTGAAATGGAGAATAGAGATTCGTCTTATCTCTTGATGTAGTAACGATTGATTTTCGGAATTTAAGGAATAGAAAATCTTCATAATTTAAATAAGATTTGATTCTTCGGAATTTAAGGAAATTAGGATTTCCTTTGATTAAATGTGTAATCTGCCTCGATTGCTATGTCTGATATTTTGCTATAAATTAACCTCTTCCGTTTCATTTATTCTCACCACTCCTATAATCTTCTTTCTTATTTCATACTTACAAAAGATTTGTGAAAATGCTTCATCCAGTTCGGATTCTTGATATTTTCTTGGCTATCATATCATTCATTCTTCTTTTTCATCTACCACCAGAGGAAGTTATTTTCTTCTACCATTACCTTAGGGTTATAGTGTTTTTCATTCTCCCGTGTCTTTATATTGCTATACGCATTGATATACACGGTTTGTAAATTTCGGGGTTGTTATCGGGCTTATATTCTCCTTTATATTTCGGAGCTTCATGCTTTCGTTTTCTCTTCCCGACTTTAAGTCAAGCGAATAATGGTTCAGAATTCGTAGGTATGAAATTTTGGATAAACAATACTAACGTTCTAAGAAAGAAATTTTAATGGCACGATCTTGATTTGTCAAATTACCAGAATATCTGGAAAAGACCGAATCATCAAGAAAAATATTTTCTTGATATGTTTAGAGATTAGAATGTAAGAGTCGTGTAACATGGCACATGATGAGGGTGGAATCTGTGAACCCTTATCACGTTCCATTAGAAACTCAGCATGACTTACTGTAATATAATCACGTTGATCAAGCGTCATTATATTATACTAATTCATGCTTCAGTTCCCAACACTACTTCAAAACATTAAATTTTTTTCGAATTTTTCAGATGTTAGAAACTAAAATAGTTTCTTTTATGTTATAACACAAATAGCGTGAAGAGATGAATGATTTCAAATAAGAATGGTTATGAAAATATCTTCAGAAATATCGAGGATATTTATAATGAAAGATATAATGATATCTTAGAATATTTAAGATAATGATGATGAAGAAGTATATTGTCCGCAAAGGTTTTAGAGTAAAGAGCAAGGTATTTACTAAGGATTTCAGCAGACACTGAATCATTTGGATTCTTTGAAGGCAGGTTCAGTCTTTGTGATTTATCCACAGCCTCCTTCATACTTTGCTCAATCCGTTTTCCAGTTCCAAACCTTCTCTTTTTCTCAGCTTTACCACCATACTATTCTTTATCATTAAACTTTTGACTGTTAAGGTCGTTTACAGTTTTTGCTGCTTCATCAGCATTGTTCCAATTTCAGAGAACTAGTTCATAGTTTGGGATGTTTTTCAGAAACTTCACATTCGAAGTATGTAAGTCTAGAAGATAGACATTATATGTATATATAACTGTTGACGTAGAATTGCTGCGATATTCGAAATACTGATTGCTAATTCCCGGTAGTTGATATGGCAATTATTGTTACAAGATGTGGATGAGTACATGATACAGTTTCAATGAGTATAAGGATTTTTTGGAAGGTCAAAGATCAATGAAGTTGTTGGTAAATTTACTGCTAATGTGGTGGAACATGAAAGGTTCCCCAGTAACGAAAACGTATATGCCAAAATTACAAGTCTGAAAGGTCGTCGTTGACTGGTTGAATGGTTGATAATACTGGATACTTTGAAAAGGAATTGCAAGGTTATTTTTGGTAAAAACAATGCTAAAGGATCTTGCATAGTTTTGAAGTCAAAGTATAGCTTTGAAAGATGTAGATATCTAAGAATGATGTCACCGGTTCAGAGTTATGGCTTGGATTCTGATCCGTCGATATCAGAATATGTGATTGAATTTGTATGAAATGATTATGTATCATTGTGAAGATAGTGAGTATAGTTAATGATTTTTGAATCAAAATTGAAGAATGTACAGTGTAACATATTAATTGTGAACTTAAATATTTCTCGAATAGTACCTACCCGTTAAAGATTTCACAATTAATACTTCGTACAAAAGAATTTTTATTACCGTCTTTATGAAAATATATGTATGTATATTTTTTTTTCAAATCTAATATAGATTTAATGAGTTAATATCATATTAAGCTCATTTGATTTTCGACATGACTTAGAAATGATTAATCTCTAAAACATTAAAGATTACATAATCTTTGCGGAGTATTTCGCTAATGTAATCGATACTTCATTATTTATTCTTATTTCCCGGTGAAGGATGTTGATGCTTGTGGAATCTTTGTGAATCTTACAAGGCACATATGATGTTTTCTGGAAAGTTTTGAGTACATCGAAAATGAAAATGTAAAATCAATTATGTAATTGAATAATACACTTGGTTTATTATGAAATGGAATTCATTAAGTTGAAAAAGAGATTGTAGTTAACAATGGTTAAGTTGTTAAGAAAGGATGTACATCATTGCATATTAGTAATATGAACTAACCGAGTAGTACCTACCAGTTAAGATTCACACGTAATAGCTTAGTACGAAAAGATTTATTTTGATTTCAAAATTCATGTATATTAAATATACATAAAATTTCTTCAGGGGAAATAAGTTAATACTTCATCGGTTATTGTTGCTGGTATTTCTTGGTAACTACGATGCGTATGACGTTGATGTTCAAGGTACATATTGTGATGTTGAGGCTTTCGGTGCGGATGTTGTTGGTGGTGGTAATGGTACTGTTGGTGTTGTTATCGGTGGTACTGTTGATGCCGGAGATTCTGCTGGTGCTTGTAACCTTTGCACCATATTCTCCTAATCCACTACCCGAGTGCGAAGCTCGTTGACTTCTTCTACTACACCGGGATGATTGGCGGTTTGGACGAGCGGATGAATAAGATCCAGAATTTGAGAGAGTATATGATCATGACGAGATATTCTGGAGATGAGAGAGAAAATGGTATTACGAACAGGTTCGCCGGTAAGTGCTTCAGGTTCTTCGCCAAGAGGGCAATGTGGTGGATGGAAGGGATCGCCTTCTTCTTGTCTCCAATAATTAAGTAGGCTACGAACCCATCCCCAATTCATCCAGAATAGATGATGGCTAATTGGTTGATCCATTCTGGTTACACTGTCTTCGGAATTCAGGTGAATATCCATATCGGAATAGTTGTCGGAGTTTAAGGAATTTGAACTAGATACGGGATCCATCTTGTATAATTAGAGATATGATTTTTGATATGAAATAAATTATAGAATTTAGATTGGTACTCTTCAATACATAATTTACATATGTATATATAATACCAAAATTCCATAAATCACGGAGGAATTTTCGGAAGATGTCAGAAAAAGTTTACAGTAATAGATACGCTAAGATATGAATTTTGTCTATACACTATCTATGCAATCATTGCAATATTATACGCGTTTAGACTTAAGATGATAAACATGTAATTTCCGACAAGAAATGATAAGCAAAACTTTTAACATGCAGACACGGTCGAAGTCCAGACTTACTAATGCATCCTAATCACTATCAGTTAAACACACTCATGCAAGACCTGGTTCGCTAGGACCAACGCTCTGATACCAACTGTGACGATCGCTCCAAATTCATATGGACGAACACGTCATTCATCGATTTCATTGCGAGGTATTTGACCTCTATATGATACGTTTTGTAAACATTGCATTCTTTTGAAAATGCACACCATAAATGAATATTTAAATCAAATATTTTCGACATCTGATGATTTCTACATATAGACAATCACTGTAAATAATAATTTACAATAGTACTTCCGTTGACAATGCAGTCAAAATAAGATACATGGTGATGATTTGGTGAATGCAACGTTTCCTTGAAAAATATGCCATGTAAGACTCCATGCACATAGATTGTCTAACATATAAGCAAACAGCGGAAGACTTCTAGGGAACCTGAGAATAAACATGCTAACAAGTGTCAACACAAAGGTTGGTGAGTTCATAGTTTTAATGTTTTGCATAATCTGTACATAAAGGTGGATCACAAGATTTCAGTTGTTTCATCCAGAAACATTTATCAAAATATTCTACGAAATTGAGCACCCTGGTAACTAAACTTAACATATATATAATTTGTACCCTTTGTATAATCATCTTAATAATACACGCAAACCAACGTGTACGCTTCTCAAATAGCATACGTCCGTTAAAAGGCTAGTGCTCTAGCTCGGACGGGGATATCAAGCCCTATGGATCCATATACTACTACTCGCGCCCACCAGTTCTTATAACCGGCAGTTACTAGTTACTAAAGCTAAGGGATTTTCGGTTCAAACTCGGTGTAGAATTTAGTATGTACTTGTGTACATTGTTTAAAATAAAGTGCGTGTATTCTCAGCCCAAAAATATATATTGCAAAAGCATTTAAAAAGGGAGCAAATGAAACTCACCTTAGCAGCATATAAAGTCGTTCACCAAAATGTGACTGAAACTCGGATTACCAAATAACCGTATATCTCAACCTAGAGAACATATGTTGGTCAATAAATGTCTATCAAGCTAGGTCAGGTCATAGTGTATCACAATCCTAATGCTCGAGATCGACATACAAAAGTTTATCAAAAGTCATTTCAAAAAGTCATTCTGACTTAATACTATAGTTGAATGATCATGGCAATCGAAACATTTTAACATTTCACATAGTTTCCCAATTCTTGTAAAATTAGTCTATAGTTTTTATAAGGCTTTAAAACATGATAAAACAGTCAATTTTGACAATTGTTCAACAAAACGAGACATGCCTTAAATAAGGATTTATTTACTCGGCTGGTAATATTTAAAAATCTATTTTATCAATCTAGTAAACAAGTTGTTTAAATCTTAATTGCAGATTCAAAAGCAATTTCAATTAACGTTGATCATAATTCAGTTGCTCATATCTTTTAATTCGTTCATCGAAATTTCGCGATTTCTAAATGAAAAGTTATTGATTTTTCGCCAGCTTTCCAAAAACATGCATATCATATACCTTTTATCAGTAATATATATATTAAATTTGTGATTCATCATAAACTGTTTAACGGCAAAATTTAGCATACAAGCATGCATAAACATATATACTCGAGCACTAAACATGGATACACAATTAATGTATAAAAGATAAAATATGAGTGCTTACGTATCAATATTGAGATTCAATATTGTAGGAAAGTACGTAGACGCAACAGAGATGATAAACACTAGATTTGATTCACAAATATACCCTCGAACATTACCCATAACCTCCTTGGCAATAACCCATAATTTCCTTAGCTCTATCCCGCTCAAAAACCCATTTTGAAGGTGACACGCTCATAACCTCGTCGTAGTATTTTAGGTATATATACTACTAATAATAATATTATAATAAGATTAATAATAATAATATTAATCTTAATAATAATAATAATAATAATAATAATAATAATAATAATAATAATAATAATAATAATAATAATAATAATAATAATAATAATAATAATAATAATAATAATAATAATAATAATAATAATACGGAGGAATGAATCGAGCTTTTATAGTATGTGGCCTGCTACAGTACCTCATGCGATCGCATGAGTTTTCAGTGTTTTTTCCATGCGATCGCATGGCCGCCTTATCCGTTTTTGTTTGCTAGTTCGTCGATATCAAATAGTGTTTACTGTAGCAAATAGGGTTTCACTGTAGCAAATAGTGTTTTACTGTAGGAAAGTCGTTTTTACTTGTACATATATATATATACATACATATAATTGTTCATGAATCGTCGAGAGCAGTCAAATGTGATGAAACAGTTCTAAAATTTTGAGATTCAACTTCATAGACTTTGCTTATCGTGTCGGAAACGTTAAATCATTTAAAGATAAAGTTTAAATTTGGTCAAAAATTTCCGGGTTGTCACACCACTCCACCACTCTTTTGATTCCAAGATTTTTCTTATCTTTTCCAGTAGCTTTATCTAAGTAACCTGAGATAGTAACCTTATTCATAATCTTATTCGATTCATATTTATATAGCTATCTTATTTTGAGTTATAAATTATAACAACAAGAACATAGTTTGAATGATTTCAAACTTATTCGCAAACTAAATAGATCCTTCTAACTTGACTTTTAAAATACTTCAAGACCTGTAATATATCATAATGATATGCTAACTTAACTAGATACAACTTGATTTTACAAAGGACACCTTAAAACAAAATCGGGTATCCGACGCTAGTTTAGCTACGAAATTAATTGGAGTAAAACTAAACTAATCATATTTTTGCTAATTAATAGGATATTTTATATATATTTACTTATGATTTGATTTTATATATTTCAGGACCACCCGTAAACAACACGAGAAGATTAATCATAAGACCTCATGATTGTACGCAACACGTCATTTGACAACACGGTACTTTATGTACGCAACACATCATTTGACAACATGGTACCATGGGTCGAGATTAATTCTGATCAATACGAATACGATGGGGTCTTTATTTATTTTATTGAGCAACTAATTGTGGACCATTAACAACAGACTGCTAACTACGGACTAAGAAAATATTAAAAGTATTATAAGTATATATATATATATATATATATATATGTAACGATTACTTGAAAAGAAAATATGTTGATATATTATATATATGGTTAGGTTCGTGATATCTATCGGAGACCAAGTCGTGTTAAATACCTTCAAGGCAAAAGTGAGTATATAGTCCCACTTTTAAACTCTAAATATTTCGGGATGAGAATACATGCATTTTATGATTTACGTTATGGACACAAGTGATTAAAAATATATATTCTACGTTGAGTTGTACCACTGGCATACTTCCCTGTAACTTGGTAACTACTATTTGCATGAGGTATTGTAAACGTGAATCCTGTTGATAGATCTATCGGGCCTGACAACCCCAACCGGACTGGACGACCAGTATTCAACGGTTGCACAGTACTTCGTTTCGGTGACTACACTTGGTACGGTGTAGTAAGATTTCATAACAAAGGGAATATGCGACGTTGATTAAATGTTAAGTATGGTTATCAAGTGCTCAACAACTTAGAATATTTTTATTAAAACGTTTATATATGAAATCTTGTGGTCTATATTTATAACGTTGTCGGCATTAAACCTATATCTCACCAACTTTATGTTGATGTTTTAAGCATGTTTATTTTCAAGTGATAACTAAAAGCTTCCGCTACAACATGTTGAATTTAAGCAAGATCTTGAGTATGCATATTTGTGTCAAAAATAAAACTGCATATCGGAGAAGTTGTAATGTAAAATACGTTGGAAATCGTGTTGTTATCATCACATGTAAAGTTTGTAAGGCTAAAATTATCGCTAAACGATAATCATTATTATGTTGTTTAAACTTTGTATTTTTTATAAAAGTTATGGTTTGTATTGTAAAAACGAATGCAGTTTTCTTTGGAAAATGTCGCATATAGAGGTCAATACCTCGCGATGAAATCATATGTTATTATATTTGTCCTTATGGTTTAGGACGGGTTATGACACATATCAAGCCACCTATCAAGACACTACCGACCCGTAGTTCTCATCACCCATAACATCAATAAGTCACTGTCTTGTGACATAACGCCAATACCCACGATGTGGCACCGAAGACCCACATCGCTTACGAGTAAATAAACTACATACATACATGTATAAATATTTTACTCACCTCGATTACTTGAAGAAGCGTAACTCGCAAACTTGAACTTCTTCCACCGACTTCACGTATATCACCTACGCAAATTATACATGCAAATAAGCTACAACTTAAGCTTATTGGACTTAAAACATCACAAGTGTAATTTCGACTATTACACTTGACCAACTTTGACTAAGTCAAATCTCGCCCGTACCACTCATAATCACAATCGAATAGTGATTATGTTCCGCTAATACATTTCACACAAGGTTTGATCAACCGATCCCCCATTTGGACTCACGACCCGCCCAAATTGACATAAAGTGCAATCTATGCCTTTTTGTACTTTTAACGATACTTGAAAGTCCAAAACTAACGAGACCACTTCCCGCGTTCCCGAAATACCTAAATACACCTCTTTTAGTCTTTGAACGCATTTTAAATCAACATTTACACAAAAACCCATTTTGACCTAAAAACTAGTCAAAACACCAAATTTGTGAACTTACACTTCAAATCACATTCAACACAAGTTAAATGGTGTTTTAGACTCCTAAACATGATTATGAACTCACTAATTTCATCATCCAACCCTAAACCCACCAAAATGGTCTTCCTCACCATTTACTAGTTCAAACCTTCAATTCAACAACTAGTGGGGTTTTGTTCAAGAACATACAATCAAAAGCCCTAAAATATAAACATGAACACAAAAATGAGATTTGGAGTTTGGGCTTACCACTAGTATCAACTTGTAGCTAAGAACGAGGAGATCAACTTTTCTTCATGCACCAAGAATCGAATCACAAATCTTCACCTTCAAATCTCCCTTTGAATATAAGAATGTTTTATGTTTTGGGAGAGAAAAATAGGAAGAAAATGAAAAAGAAAATGAAAGGAGAGGATAAGGTTTGGGGTATAAAAGCTGGCCACACGCGAAATTACCAAACAACCCCTAAAACTCATTAAAATAAACTGGAAATCGGATCAGGCCCGCGGGCAGGTCACGGCGCGACCACAGAACCGCGACGCGGTGTTTGAAGCAATTTTGAACCAGTTTTTGATGTTTCCTGATCTTGATTCGTGTATATCCCCGCGGCGCGACCCCACAGGTCCACAGCGCGACTAACAAGACGTTTTGTCGAATTTTCAGTTAACTAAGTCCAAGACTCGTAGCATTACTCGTACCCTTCATACTCGCTTAGTATATACACTTAAACACAACTACAATAACATGTTCGGCCCTATATCTTACATACACTACGCACGCCTTCATACCATGCACATGCATATATATATATATATATATATATATATATATATATATATATATATATATATATATATATATATATATATATATATATATATATATATACATATACATATATATATATACGAACACGCTACATTCTTTTTATCACACACGTCGTACCAATCCTCTATATATATATATATATATATATATATATATATATATATATATATATATATATATATATATATATATCAATATATCAATATATATACCTCTATTATATATATATATATATATATATATATATATATATATATATATATATATATATATATATATATATATATATCAATATATATACCTCTATTATCTTTGTGTACATATTTACATATATAAATATACTCGCTACGTGCACTTTACGCCCGAGATAATTATTCAAAATATCTGGGTCTTACATTCCAATATGTTAATGTGTTGATGAATTATAAAAGTAGTTACCAAGTGTAATTTATCAAGGTTGGTATAAGACGTAACATTAGGATTGAAGAAAGAAAATATATTTTAATCACCTTACCTAAATAGTTTTGCATAGTATATAACTTGCCAATCTTCTCAAACATGTCATTTTTATAATTCGACATAGTACCATTGTTGCCTTTATTAACAAACGACTTTCCAACAAATTTGCCTGAAAGACCTTTTTCAAGCTTTCCACTTTATTTGTAATGTTGTCTTCCTTTTAGATAGTTGCTTCTTAAGGATTTCAATTCGTTCGGCTTGATCTTGTGACAATTCGACGTGGTTCAAGAGGAGCTGCAAAGCGCGAATCATACAAAAGTACTAAGTAGTCCTACTTGTTTATTATTTAATGTCAATAAAACTAAATATAAATTGAAATTTGATAAAATATTATACATTAAAATACTAAATATCATTATTTAGTCGTACCGTAAGAACAACTGTTCTATCCGACTTACTTTTCTTCCTCCTCCTTTCACTTTTCTTTTGGAACAAATGTAATATCTGCACTTGCAATTCAATCTGACTTGCATTTAGCATAATGTATATGCTACATTTAAAATAAACAAATGTGGATATGTGCTCATTCAAAATATAAGTAGACTAACTGTGATTTAGACAGAAACAATAAGATATAAATTTAGAGAATGATATGCGGAGCTTAATGAGATATTGCCAGAAAATGTAAAATTCTGAGAAAAATTCAAAATACCATTATAAATTGACAACCTTTATTAAGAGTAAACTTAAATTAACAGGTGTATCAAACAAACATATAATGAATCATATAGAACAACATAGAAAAAAAATGGTAAGTGAAAGTATTTACAAGATTATATGTATAAAAGCCAAAAGATTTATAAGAGTACGTACATAGAGACTTCTCCTGAGGAATGCCAAGCCAAAAGAATAGTTTTCCTTCGTAACAACCGAACCCCTGGGAAATGAGCACCATTAAATCATGAACTATTCCATCGCAGAACTTATAATATTCAATGAATTGTTAAATGAGATTTAGTTTTGTGTGACATACCTTGGAGGGTATTAGACTTAAATGCCTTATCAAAAGAATCTAATATCTCGAATCATAAATTCTCATTCCTACGACATCTTCCCATATCAAACACAAATGATCAGATAGTCTCAGAACACATTAGATAAATATTTCACTTGATTTTCAGTCCGTTTGATTTTGACCCGTTCCCTTTTTAGGCAATTGTTTTAAAAAACCCAAATTGACCCGTTTGTTGACCCGTTTCTTTCTAATCTATTGATTTTACGAAACATAATTTGACCCATTCACTTCTATTCTTAAGATGCTCCCATTATTTTTTAATACTTTTAAACCAGTTTTAGTAACTTCCTTAAAAAAAAATTCTCAAAGATTTCATTTTTTAACCACGACACTTAGCTATACCTTTACCTCTGTTTTGCCAAATCACCACAAGTCATTGATTTTTAAGTGTTCTTTTTGATTTCAACTTCGTATAGGAATTAACTTAAGTGATAGAAGGATAAAGGCTCATGGGTACCAACCGACACTGTATAGCTCAGTGTAGTGACTGAATCACAAGTGAGTTTCAAATCTTACTCATTCCAATTTGTTGCACCTTATGTTTGGGTTAAAATCAATGTGTCTCTGTAAAGTTTGCCAAAGAATACATATATGGCTTTATCTAGCATATAACAACCCATATGATAAGTTCTACATGGACTTAAGAAAATGAATATATGATATGATTACTAAATTAAAAGAGAAAAATTTGTAAGACATGAGTTAGAGACTAAAAAAGTAACTAAAGAGCTCACTGACTGTGGTGCATAGACAAAGCTTAAGTAAATTCTTTGTCACAAGGCCCAAAGCTTTTTCCTTCCGAATTTATGTGCAATCCCAAATTTATAAGGAACTAAAGGTCAATAACAACTCATTTATCACAAAATACAGCTTTTACGTTTGCTAACTAACTAATCATGGTATGATTCTAGAAAAGGGAAGGTGTTCCTAAGACCCCACACATAGATAAATTTAGCAGTATGCAACAATAGACCCCACCGGTTTAACCTATTACGAAACCCGTCAAACTGCCCATTTTGCCACTTTTAATCGTTCGATTTGACCTATTACGATATCACTAACAATTTAACAACATCATACATACATGATGCTTCCAAAGTCTGCTTATGAGTTAAAAATAAAGCTCTTTGGTCTTATTCACTAAAAAAATCATAAGGAAGAGAGTGACTCAAAAACTGCAAAAACAAAAACAGTTTAAAAGATAGCTAAATACTTCGGTATGATTTACTAACCATTATGAGTAACCTCAAATGCCACCAATAATAGCTGAAAAGGTTTAGACTTTTTTAATCCTTTGCCAGATTTCCTAATCCAAAAGCAAAATTCGCTATAGCTCGATTACTATCATCACCTTAACAGTGTATTACAACCGAACCATATTATATAACCTGTAATAGAATGTGATTTCCCGAGGTTGGAAAGTTTAGTTTGAATTTTAAAACGATTTCATTCATGTAATACCCTTGATTGTAGGGGATTGATTAGAGAACATATCTCCATCCAAGCCCTAATCTTGTTACCCTACAATGAATTTCAAATCATTACAAACAAAATTATTAAGTAATAGAGATGTTATTTATACATACAAATACAAACCAACAAACCTCTTTTTCGATCAAAACTGTTTCAAGTGAAGATGGAACAGATGGATTGGAAAAAAAGAACTTTCACACAATTTGTACCTTCACTTTAATCATGAAGTCATCTTTTTCTTTGGTCACTTTTCGAGGGATGTGGAAAAGACATCAACAAAAATTGTAGAATTAGGGATGGTGGTTCGACTGGATGAAAATTGAGGTTTATTGTTTGAAGATCCTCTTGCAGTGGTCGTGTTTTGATATGGATACAATCGAATTTTTCAAGTCGTGGTTCGACTGTACCCTCTCGATTTTCATGTTAGTCGTGTTTTTTAAGAGGAAATTAGGGTTTTCTTTACGTTGTGAATGAGTTGTATTTTGAAGAACCCTTAATTTTTGAGTTTTCTTCCGCCCAAATGTAAATTAGAAGGGTAATTTAGTCATCAAACAACTAATCAAGGTGATTATGAGGTCATAATGTTGATTAGAAAATTTGAATGGTCTAGATTATGGTTGTTAATGACAATGGAAGGCTAGGATTAGTGGTTTGAATTTTAAATGATCTATTTTTAGTTTTGTTATTATAATATAAAGAGATATTATATTATATTATATTATATCATATTATAGCTACACAGATCAAGGAGGCGGTTGATGACCTGAAGTTCCGCAAACATAAGAGTCTTATTATTAAGGCGGATTTTCAAAAGGCTATCGATGAAAGGACCGCTCCTAATCCATCCGGACGAAGTCCATTTCGATTATAAACGATTCACAATAGTTGATTACATCGCGAGGTACTTGACCTCTAAATGATACATTTTACAAACATTGCATTCGTTTTTAAAAGACAAACTTTCATTTCATCGAAAGTTGACAGGTATGCATACCATTTCATAATATCACAACTATAATTGATCTAATCTGTCATTTACTTAATAATAATCTCTATTGAACTTCAACGACTCGAATGCAACGTCTTTTGAAATATGTCATGAATGACTTCAAGTAATATCCTTAAAATGAACTAATGTACAGCGGAAGATTTCTTTCAAACCTGAGAATAAACATGCTTTCAAGTGTCAACCAAAAGGTTGGTGAGTTCATTAGTTTATAGTAATCATTTCATTTTCATCATTTTAATAGACCACAAGATTTTCATTTTTCATAATAACTATCTTTGCAGAGATAAAGTTACTATCTCAAATCAGGTATTTCGCCATCTGCAGATATAAACTATCTCAAATCAGGTATTTCGCCATCTGCAGAGATAAAGTTACTATCTCAAATCAGGTATTTCGCCATCTTCTCATAGCAGGCATTTCGCATCTTACTAGAGATAAAAATCATTCATATCAACCAACCATCTCATAGCAGGCATTTCGCATCTTACTAGAGATAAAAATCATTCATATCAACCAACCATCTCATAGCAGGCATTTCGCATCTTACTAGAGATAAAAATCATTTAACCATAGAACGTAGTTTTGATTACTTGTGTCTATTTCGTAAAACATTTATAAAAGTTGCGCATGTTTTCTCAGCCCAAAAATATGTAAAGGATAAAAAGGCAAATGAAACTCACGCATATAATTATTGTAAAACAGTTAATAAAACATTTGCATGTATTCTCAGCCCCAAAAATGTAAAGAGTGAAAGGGGAGCAAATGAAACTCACGCATATAATTATTGTAAAACAGTTAATAAAACATTTGCATGTATTCTCAGCCCCAAAAATGTAAAGAGTGAAAGGGGAGTAAATGAAACTCACGCATATAATTATTGTAAAACAGTTAATAAAACATTTGCATGTATTCTCAGCCCCAAAAATGTAAAGAGTGAAAGGGGAGCAAATGAAACTCACCATACTGTATTTCGTAGTAAAAATACATATAACATCATTTAACAAGTGTAAGGTTGGCCTCGGATTCGCGAACCTATATTAATTATATATATTTATATGTTGGTCAATATTTGTCTAACAATTTAAGTCAAGTCATAGTGTACCACAATCCTAATGCTCGAGTCTAATATGCAGAAGTCAACAAAAGTCAATTTAACTTAGAATGATTTCTAAAATTTATACATGATTATTATATAGTTTAAATATCGTCGCTTTATATTTTAAATATTTTTAAAAGATTTAATAGAGTAAATAATATAATTCATTTATTAATAAATAAAACTTTATATAAAAATATACTTTTATATCTCTTAGATAATGAAATTTATAAAGTTCATTAAATATCATAAAATGTTATGATAGATTTTAGTAAGGTAATTATATTATTTGTATTACATTTTTATTTGATAAAATAACATTGATAATAATAATAAGTAAAGGTTATATTATTTTGTATTAATAATTATTATTATTCTATTAATAATAATAACAATATTTATATTTACAAAAATGGTTTTATAAAAATATGATAATTCTTATTAATAATGAAATTTTATATTAACAATGATATTCCTATTAAAATTAATACTTTTTGTAAAGATGATATTTTTTTAATATTAATAATAATACCTTTAATAATAATAATAATGATAAAAATAATGAAAAATGATAATTTTATCTAAATCAATATCTTTAAATTTCATCATGATACTCATACTCATTATTTTCTACTCAATTTGTTAATAGTTTTTAAATCATCTTTTATATCACGTTCATTTTAATGATAATAATAGTAATCATAATAATTAAGTGTTACTAATATTAGTCTTAATTATAATAATACTAATAATAATAAGTATTATGATAATGATAATACTAATAACTATTTTAATGATAACAATAATAATAATACTAATTATAACTTTAACGATAGTAATAATAATAAAAATAATAATTTTTAATGATAATACTTTTTATTGATAATGATAATAATAATAATAATAATAATAATAATAATAATAATAATAATAATAATAATAATAATAATAATAATTGGATAAAATTTAGAACGACAATAATAATAATCATTTTTACAAAACTTCAATTGACTATAACTTCTAATCCGTTCATCGACACCATTCGATATCTAAAGGAAAAGTTCTTAATTTTTCGCTAGCTTTCCAAGGACATGCATATCTTATATCTTATCTCAACCGCAGGTGTAACTAATTCAAGATTCAACATAACCTATCTAAGGGCAATATCAAAAGCACAAGCATGCATAATCCTATTTTCTCGAGCACTAGTCAGGGATACACTATTAATATGTAAAGATTAATTTACGAGTACTCACATATCAATATTGAGGTTCAATATTGTAGGAAAGGTACGTAAATGCAACGGAGATGATAAACACTAGATTGACCTCACGAGCATACACATGAACCATACCCATAACCTCCATAGCTATAACCCATAATTTCCTTAGCTCTATCCCACTCATAAAACCCATTTTGAAATAGCTCGCTCATGACCTCGTCGTAATATTTTATGTGTATTAATACTAATACATCTAATAATAATATTAGGATTAATAATAATGATAATAATAATAATATTAATTATAATAATAATAATAATAATAATAATAATAATAATAATAATAATAATAATAATAATATATATAATACATTTACGGAGTAATATGTTTGGTGAAAGAATCGCAGAAGAGCTCGAGTTTTATAGCCCCTAAGCTGGACCAGACCACTCCGCGATCGCGGAGGGTTTAGGGGTATTTTGTCCGCGATCGCGGCCTCTCCAGAAACAGTTCACACTTGATTAACGTTTTCCTACCGACGGTTTTTAATATATATATATAATTATATATTTAATTTATATAATTAATTAAATATTATATTATATTTACGTTCATGGTAAAAATATAATTTTTACTCAAATAACACGGACGTTGTCACTCGACTCATGTACCACTTTCGGTTTCTCGAACAACCTTTCATACGTTTAGGAAACTAACAATTTTCGTTACGCGACATGTACCTTTTATAAAAATTAGACTTTAATGTCGATGAATCATATTATAGTAAATGTAACTTATATATTTGAGCATTGTGGTCATTTACTTCTATACATCAGGGGCTCGCTGTTTATCAAAATATATCATTTTAACTTAAGATATTTCATGACCAAGTTAATATATATATATATATATATATATATATATATATATATATATATATATATATATATATATATATATATATATATATATATATATATATATATATATATATATATATATATTTAGTTAAAATTGTATATTCATACATAATATATATGTTTGAAACATTTATCGAATTTAGTTTCTCAAACTATTTATATTTCAAAATTCGTTTTAAATTTCGTTTAGAAAATATTATAATACTTATCGTATATACTTTATAACTTAATTTTTATATACTTCATTTATGCGCCATTATTATTTTACCTGCTAAAACGTTCTAAATAATATGACTAAGCATCCATCGAAAACAATAACCAATTGTTACAATCGTTCATTTAATTAATTTGAAAACATATATATACGATTTGCGAGTTTTAACAACTAATTTCCTAGTTCATGTTATTTAAACATGGACGTTTAAATTATCAAGTTCCATTATATCATAAAGCATTTTCGCACGTTTAGAAATAGATCAATCAAGTAGTATGAAATTCAATTCTCCACTAACATTTGTCTGACACTAGATAAGTGATACTTTGTTTTCATTTGAAAAATCACATTATCTTTTATTCCGAATACCGTTAAAAGAAATAATTTCTCAAATCAACGTGGACCTCATAATAGAGACTCGTAATCATAATTCAATGCATCTGATAATTCAATCATTTGATATTATCTTTTAATTTCGTCAATAATTATATTGAACAAATATCGAAACAAACTAGTTTATGTAAAGTATTATATTTCTAATATTTTGTTAACGTTCTCAAGCCATATAATAGACTTCGTAACTTATTCTCATATTAATCAAACGTTTAATGTTTCATTAATATTTCTTAATGTAATAATCACACATATGTACATATTCATACATATCCATTTACACATAATTGTTCGTGAATCGTCAGGCATAGTCAAAGGGTAATTGATTATATGAATATAGATTTCAAAACTTTCGAGACTCAACATTACAGATTTTTCTTATCGTGTCCGAAACATATAAAGATTAAAGTTTAAATTTGATCGGAAATTCCCGGGTCATCACAGTACCTACCCGTAAAAGAAATTTCGTCCCGAAATTTGATCGAGGTCGTCATGGCTAACTATAAAAATGTTTTCATGACGAATATGAGTTGATAATAGGGTTTTATCATCATTGTGTAATATAGATAAAACAATTTGATTACGCGAAGAGTATAAGTGAAGCAATCGCAAAAGAATAAAATGAGTAAATATAGATTCATTTTAACCGATGATGTAGTTATGATTGGTCTCCGTAATTCAAGGGATATAAAGAAAATCTTCGTAATAAGATTTGGAGTTTCGGTGATTTAAGGAAATCAGGATCTCCTTTAATTAAATGCAATAATCTGTTTCGATTTCTCTGTCGGACTTCTCACTATAAATCCACCCCCTTCTTTTCCTTATCTTCTATGTCTCACATCTTCTATTCTTTCTCCTCAATTCATACTTTAAAACATTTGTCAATATGCTCCATCCCATTCTGATCCTTGATATACTCTTAACTTTCATATCTGTCATTCTTCCCTTTCATCTACCGCCAGAAGAATCTATTTACTTCTATTATACTCTTGGGTTTATAGTGTTTCTAGTCCTCCCGTGTCTTTATATTGCTATATGCATCGACATATACGGTTTATAATTTCTGGGTGGTTGTTGGGTTTTATATCTTCCCTTATACTTCGATGTCCCTGCTTCTGTCTTCTATAATTATTGTCATCTACGGTTAATGCTCTCTCCTATTTGCTGCGATTTATACCCAGAGTTTTGTCCTTTCGTTTCTTCTTCTTGTGATTAAGCACTGCTTGTAATGGTCCAGAATTTGTAGATATGAATTTCGGAATGAACATTGTTAATGTTCTAAGAAAGAAATCGTAATGACACGATTTTGATTTGTTAAATTACCAGAATACCCTGAAAAATAGAGCTATCAAGAAGATATGTTCTTAATATGTTTGGAGATTGGGTAGAATGTAAGAGTCGTGTGAATGGCACATGATGACGGTATGTTCTTTGAATCATCACGTTCCATTAGAAACTCAGCATGAATTACTGCAATATAATCACATTGATCAAGTGTCATTATATTATACTAACTCATGCTTCAGTTTCCAACACTACTTCAAAAATATTCATATTTAAATTTTTTAGAATTTAGAAGCTAACACAGTTTCTTTTATGTTGCAGATATTACAGAGAGATAAATGATTTCAGATAAGAATGCTTATGAAAATATCTTCAGAAATATCGAGGATATTTATAATGAAAGATGCCATGATATCTTAGAATGTTTAAGATATGATGATGATGAAGAATATTGTTCGCAAAGGTTTAGAGTCAGGAGCAATGTATTCCTTAATGACTTCGTCAGAAACAGAATCATCAAGATTCTTTAAATACAGACTTTGGTCCTTGTATTTGTCCTTGGTCTCCTTCACGGTTTGCTCAATCCATTGTTCAGTACCAACTCTTCTCTTTTTCTGGGCTTTACCAACACGTTATTCTTTATCATCAAACTTTTGACTGTTAAAGTCGTTTACAGTTTTTGCTGCTTCATTAGCATTTAGAGAACTAATTCATAGTTGAGATGTTTTTCAGAAACTTCACATTCGAAGTGTGTAAGTTTAGGAGATAGACGTTATATGTATATATAACTATTGAAGTAGAAACGCTGCAAGATTTCAAAATACTGATTGCTGATTTTTAGTAATTGATATGGCAATTCTTGTTGCAAGATGTGGATGAGTAAAAGATGGGGTTTTAATGAATAAGTATAGTCACTTTTCGGAGAGGCTTAAGTCGAAGGTTCATGAAGTTGTTGCTAAGTTTACTGCTAATGTGGCGAGATTAAAAAAGGTTCCCTAGTAACAATGATGAAAGGGCAACGTATCTATCAAGGTTATAATAAAATTAGTTTACTGAAAAGTCGAAGTAGACTTTATGGAGCTGTGACAAAATTAGCTACTTCGAAAAGGAATCGTAAGGTTGTTTTTCCTAATAATTTCCAAAGGATCTAACGCGGGTGCGTGTTAAACTATGACTTTGGTTTCGAGAGTTTTTCAGGTACAAGACTTAGGGTAATATGTGGTTGGATCATCATCTCTATTGTTCATTATTTGAAGTGTCTTCAGGAATTTCGAAGGGTTTGAACACAAATTGTAATCGTTAATATTCTTATAATGTTTTAGCACAGTTTTGAACTCAAAGTACAGTTTTGAAAGATGCAGGAATCTAAGAGTGATGATTTCGTTTATATCTCGAATGGAATTTCTGAGATTTAAAAATCAGAATGTGTAATTAGATTCGAATGAGTATGGTTGTTTTGATTTCTATAGATGAATGTATAGTTGATGATTGTTGAATCATCATCGAAGAATGTAACATATTAATTGTGAATTTAAGTATCTCTCGGGTATTACCTACCCGTTAAAAAAAAATTCACAAATAATATTTTGAACAAGAATTTTTTTTTTTTCATTGCAGTCTTTATGAAAATATATGTATGTATATTTTCTTCAGATGTAATACAGATTTAATGAGTTAATATCATATTGAGCTCATTTGATTTTCGGCTTGAATTAGTAAAGAATAATCTCTAAAATATTAGAGATTACATAATCTTCGCGGAGTATTTCGCTAATGAAATAAATACTTCAATATTTATTCTTATAGATATTTCCTTAATGAATCATGTTGATGCTCATAGAACTCTTGCTAACTTCGCAAGATACAATGTTGTTTTCCAGCAAATTTCGAGTTCATCGAAGATGAAAGTGTAAAATCAAACATGTTATTGAATGATACACTTGGTTTATTATGAAACCGAATTCCTTTAATTGAAGCAGAGATTGTAGTCAACGATGGTTAGGTTGTTAACGAAGGATGTACATCATAGTATATTAGTAATATGAATTTAACCGAGTAGTATCTACCCTTTTTCAATTCATACTTTAATAGCTTAGTACGAAAGGATTCATTATAGTTTCAGAATTCATATGTATAAAATATATATATAAATTCTTCTGAAAGAATGAGTTATTTACTTCATAACTCGTTAATACAATATACTTGTTGTTGATCAGTGATGATGTCCACGGCGATTCTTGAACTGACGGAGCTCATGATGTTATAGGTGCTGCTAGTGCTGATGATGCTGACAACACTGACGGTGCTGGTGATGCTGATGATATTGTTGGCGCCGGTGATACTGCTGGTGATGCTTGTATAACAAGTCTAGCTTATAAATCACGCACCATTTTTGTCAGGGTTTCGATTCTTCTCTCTATCATCTATGTCTACTTATCTGATTTATGGTTAAGGCAGAAATAGATAATCTCTGAGACTTTAATGATTACATAATCACTGCAGAATGTTTTTCCGATGAAGTTATGAATCAATACTTCATCGTTTGTTGTTGTTGGTACTCCTTGGTATTTATGGTGCATGTGATGTTGATATCCGAGGTGCAGATTGTGATGTTGAGGCGTGTAATGCGGATGGGATTGTTGGTGGTGGTAATGATACTGTTGGTGTTGATGATGGTGGTACCGTTGATGCTGGTGATGCTGCAGGTGTTTAGTATATTGAGGTTTGTGATGTTGATGTTACTGGCGGTACTGATTATGCTGCTGGTGCTGCTGATGGTGTTTGTAATCCTTGCACTATGTGTTCCAAAGCTACTACTCGAGCGCGAAGTTCGTTAACTTCTGCTAGTACTCTGGGATGATTGCCGGTTGGAGCGAGCGGATGAATAAGATTCATAATATGGGATAGTATATAATCGTGAAGAGATACTCTGGAAATGAGAGAAAAAATGGTGTTTCGAACAGGTTCGCCGGTAAGTGCTTCAGGTTCTTTGCCAAGAGGTGATTGTGGTGGGTGGAAGGGATCACCTTCTTCTTGTCTCCAATGATTTAGTATGTTACGAACCCATCCCCAATTCATTCAGAATAGATGATGGGAAATTGGTTGATCCATTCCAGTCACGCTGCTTTCGGAGCTCGTGTGGAAGTCCATATCAGCATAGCTGTCGGAATCTGAGGAGTTCGAACTGGTTGAGGGATCCATCCCGTATGATCAGGGAAAGAATTTTTGGTATGAAATAGATTGTAGAATTTAGATTTGGTATTCTTTAATTACATAATTTGCATATGTATATATAATACCAAAATCCCATAAATTATGGAGATTCTTTGAAAGATGTTAGTCAAAGTTCACAGTAACTGATACGCTAAGATATTAATTCGTCCATACACTATTATGCAATAAATGCAGGATAACGAGTCTAGACTTAAGATCGATGAGCAGGTAATTTCCTAAGGATGATAAGTAGATGATTTCCGACTAGAAATGATAAACAAAACTTTTGACATGCAGACACGGTAGAAGTCCAGACTCACTAATGCATCTTAACGACTATATGTTAGACACACTAATGCACGACCTGGTTCGTTAAGACCACCTCTCTGATACCAACTGAAAGGACCTCTCCTAATTCATCCGAACGAAGTCCATTTCGATTATAAACGATTCACAATAGTTGATTACATCGCGAGGTACTTGACCTCTAAATGATACATTTTACAAACATTGCATTCGTTTTTAAAAGACAAACTTTTATTTCATCGAAAGTTGACAGGTATGCATACCATTTCATAATATCACAATTATAATTGATCTAATCTGTCATTTACTTAATAATAATCTCTATTGAACTTCAACGACTCGAATGCAACGTCTTTTGAAATATGTCATGAATGACTCCAAGTAATATCCTTAAAATGAGCTAATGCACAGCAGAAGATTTCTTTCAAACCTGAGAATAAACATGCTTTCAAGTGTCAACCAAAAGGTTAGTGAGTTCATTAGTTTATAGTAATCATTTTATTTTCATCATTTTAATAGACCACAAGATTTTCATTTTTCATAATAACTATCTTTACAAAGATAAAGTTACTATCTCAAATCAGGTATTTCGCCATCTGCAGAGATAAAGTTACTATCTCAAATCAGGTATTTCGCCATCTTCTCATAGCAGGCATTTCGCATCTTACTAGAGATAAAAATCATTCATATCAACCAACCATCTCATAGCAGGCATTTCGCATCTTACTAGAGATAAAAATCATTCATATCAACCAACCATCTCATAGCAGGCATTTCGCATCTTACTAGAGATAAAAATCATTCATATCAACCAACCATCTCATAGTAGGCATTTCGCATCTTACTAGAGATAAAAATCATTTAACCATAGAACGTAGTTTCGATTACTTGTGTCTATTTCGTAAAATATTTATAAAAGTTGCGCATGTTTTCTCAGCCCAAAAATATGTAAAAGGTAAAAAGTCAAATGAAACTCACGCATATAATTATTGTAAAACAGTTAATAAAACATTTGCATGTATTCTCAGCCCTAAAAATGTAAAGAGTGAAAGGGGAGCAAATGAAACTCACACATATAATTATTGTAAAACAGTTAATAAAACATTTGCATGTATTCTCAGCCCCAAAAATGTAAAGAGTGAAAGGGGAGCAAATGAAACTCACGCATATAATTATTGTAAAACAGTTAATAAAACATTTGCATGTATTCTCAGCCCCAAAAATGTAAAGAGTGAAAGGGGAGCAAATGAAACTCACCATGAAATGACCCGTCCTAATCCATCCGGACGAAGTCCATATCGATTATAAACGATTCACAACAGTTGATTACATCGCGAGGTACTTGACCTCTATATGATACATTTTACAAACATTGCATTCGTTTTTGAAAAGACAATCTTTCATTACATCGAAAGTTGACGGCATGCATACCATTTCATAATATATCTAACTACAATTGACTTAATAATAATCTTGATGAACTCAACGACTCGAATGCAACGTCTTTTGAAATATGCCATGAATGACTCCAAGTAATATTTCTAAAATGAGCAAATGTGCAGCGGAAGATTTCTTTCGTACCTGAGAATAAACATGCTTTAAAGTGTCAACTAAAAGGTTGGTGAGTTCATTAGTTTAACATAAATAATCATTTCCATCATTTTAATAGGCCACAAGATTTTCATTTCTCATAAATATACGTCCCATGCATAGAGACAAAAATAATCATTCATATGGATTAAACACCTGGTAACCGACATTAACAAGATGCATATAAGAATATCCCCTATCATTCCGGGAAATCCTTCGGACATGATAAAAACGAATTCGAAGTACTAAAGCATCCGGTACTTTGGATGGGGTTCGTTAGGCCCAATAGATCTATCTTTAGGATTCGCGTCAATTAGTAGATAGGTTTACTAATTCTTAGGTTACCAAGCAAAAGGGGCATATTTAGCTTCGATCATTCACCCATATAATGTAGTTTCAATTACTTGTGTCTATTTCGTAAAACATTTATAAAAATTTCACATGTATTCTCAGCCCAAAAATATAAAGGGTAAAAAGGCAAATGAAACTCACCATTATGTATTTTGTAGTAAAAATACATATGACGTCATTTAACAAGAGTAGGGTTGACCTCAAATTCACGAACGTATCAATATTGAGATTCAATATTGCAGGAAAGTACGTAGGCGCAACGGAGATGGTACGCACTAGTTTGACTCACGAGCAACACCCATGAACCACGCTCATAACCATGGCACTACTAACTGCTTTTCTTATCATTTCATAACTCAATTTATGTAACCTATAATTTCGTTTTCTATATCCATCTTCTTCATTCTATAATTTAATCGATCAGGTAATCACCATTATTATTCTTATCATTTTCGAAATCTTTATTGTATAACATCATGATTCTAACATCATCAAATCATAATCTATATCGCTAAACTTCATCATCAAAACCGTATTCCTTCATCATCACTCGTCATCATCTTTAATTGTCTTCATCATCAATAACATCAACTTTTAACATTAAAGGACACAGAAATAAATGATACACGAGTATGGGTCTGCTCGAAGTAGGAATTAGAAGAAACAAGCATGGTGTTCGAATCAGTAGCTAGCAACAACAAAAATAACGACTATTGGGTCTATGATGGCCCAACAGAAAAACGTATGAGTGGCCCAACAAACTAGGAATTATCGGCCCACTAGATAACATCCCCTCGACCCAATTTTGATATTTAACTAAGTCCATGTTGTTTTAGATTTAATATGCTTTGTGAAATAAAAAAAAATCCCTGGATATCATATGTTTTTGTGGGGTTCGGCTTCCACCAGGAACATAAATAAATCATAGGATCCCAAATCATTCATAATCACCATCTTTCCTTTTCTTTTTTTTCTTTTTTTTTCGAACAACATCCTTCAATCATTTTATCTTCACAGCTCAATAGAAGTACTAGTAGCTGTTGTATCAACGAAAAAGACAGGAAAATAATAGCAATAGCAGCTGATTTGCACGGGCACAAAAATAGAAAGAAAATGATGGCAAGTTTGAAGGGTGGTTTTGATGGTGATTATTGGTTGATCAAACAGAAACGCATGTAGCAGCAGTAGCTGAAAACAAATAGCATAAAACAAGAATGAAGTGGTGGTTGTTTGGTGGTCATAGTGGTTCAAGGTGGTGGTGACTCGAAGGTTTGTAGATAGTTGGTGTGTGGTCACGACATAATCAGAAACAACTTCGCAGTAGTATAAAGTGGCAACAAAAGGTGATATTTGTCAAGCAATGGAAAGAGAATGGTGGCATGTTGTAGTGATGGAGAAGAAGGAGACAAGGTGGTTTGTGGTGTTCAATAGTGATGGTCGTGGGTTCTAACCGAAAGCAAACCCACACTAGTACACGAGTAGTAGGAGATAGATAGTTTGTGGGTTGAGTTTGATGGTTGTCTTGAAGCATTCGAAAAATACAGAAAACATAGGTGTTTCTTGGTGGTTGAAGAACTAGATATTAAATGGCTTATATATGGCTAAAGTGGGTGTTCTTATGATCAAAACAGAAAACGATTTAAGAGGTAGGGAGATGAGGGTGTCGGTTTAGTTTTGTTATTGAAACATGATTTCCATAGTAGCAGTAGGAGTATAAACGCGAGTTGTAGTTGTTTAAAGGTGTCTATAAAAATACACGAAGGGTGGTTAAATGGTGATCGAAGTTGTGGTTGAAGTGGTGGTACTCCGGTGAAGGTGAAGTGGTAGAGTGGTTCTCGGTTACAGTTGGAAATGAAACCAAAAACATGAACGTTTGGGCAGGAAATTAATCGAAGTTAGTGAGTGGTGTAGGTCTTCGATTATTGTAGCTTCCATGGTAATGGTGGATTGAGGTGGTGACATGGTGGTTGTCGACTGAAGAAGCAGAAGTAGAAGATGGAGAATACGGTGGTTTGGTTAGTGTGAAGTGGGTAGATCAAATATATGTATGTGCTTGCGTTTCTTTATGAATACGATTATGAGATATGACTAGTGGTATGAAAAGGAATATGAAAAGGAATATGAAAAGGAGCACAATAATTTATCATTCACTCATAACGCGGTAATCTCAATGATGAGTCAATTGTAAATTCAATTTTAAATCACGGATGTAATAGAATGAAAGCGATTGAAAACAGAAAATAGATATTCAATTGTATGCCTAGTGTAAAGAAAAATATCCAGTAGTCTATGATTTAGCAGTAGAAATCCATTCATTATAGTATACGCTATATGTATATATAAAAAGATATTTACAATGAATCTCAATCTCAATCTCTCAATTTCAATAGTAATAATAATATAATAATAATTATAATATGGTTTAAAATATAAACGTGTGATTAAGTTAGCCGTCGTCTTTCACGGACTGAATTTTGTACCCCGTTGTTAATTAGTGGCGGATAAAAGTCTTTGGAAAACTCCCAAATTTTTACAGTACTTATCTTTATTTAATTAAGTTATTATGGTATAATTAATTGTTTTGAAACTATTAAATAAAATTTAAATCACTCATATCATACAATATTTCAAATTATATTATTTTATCTATATATAAACATACTTAAATATATACACATCGATTTACAAGTAAAAAGTTCGTGAATCGTTAGGCATGGTCAAAGGGTACTTTAATATATAAAAGAGTTCAAAATTATGAGACTTTAACAATACAGACTTTGCTTATTGTGTCGGATTTATAATGAGATTAACTTTAAATTTGGTCAAAAATTTCCGAGTCGTCACAGTACCTACCCGTTAAAGAAATTTCGTCCCGAAATTTGAATGTGGTGGTCATGGCTAACAATAAAGTTGTTTTCATGACAAATATGAGTTGATAAATAGAGTTTCATCAACTTTTGAGTATTATAGATAAAACGATTTGATTATGTGAAGCGTATGAGTAAAGCTATCACAAAAGGCTGAAATGAGATATTAAAGATTTGTCTTGGCCTCTAACGTAGTCAAGGCTGATTTCCGGAATTCAAGGGATTTAAAGAAAATCTTCTAAATCTAAAAGATTTGATTCTTTGGCGAATAAGAAAATTAAGATTCTCTAATTAAATGCGGAGTCCTGCCTTGATTACTCTATCTGATATTTCCATTATAAATTAAACTCTTTCGTTCCATTATTCTCACCATTCCTATACTTTCCTTCTTGTTTCATACATCTAAAAGATTCTAAAAATGCTTAATCCAGTTCTGATCCTTGATATTTTTCTAATTATCATTTCTGTCATCCTTCTTTTCGATCTTCCATCAGAAGAATCTGTTTACTTCTACTATTACCTTAGAATGATACTATTCTTAATTATACTGTGCCTTTATATTGCTATTCGTATTAATATCCATGGTTTGTAATTTCTGCGTTGTTGTTGGATTTTATATCTTCCCTTATATTTCAATGTCCCTGCTTCTGTCTCCTATAATTATTGTCATCCACAGTTAATGCCCTCTCTTATTTGCTGCGATTTATACCCCAATTTCTATTTCGGAGCTTTGTCTCTTCGTTTTTTCTTCTAGCGATTAGGCATCTCTTGTAATGGTCCAGAATTCGTAGATATAAGTTTCAGAATGAACAATATTAATGTTCTAAGAAAGAAACAGTAATAGCACAATTTGACTTGTCAAATTACCAGAATTCAAGGATAGATAGAACTATCAAGAAAATATTTTCTTGATATGTTTATAGATTAGACAGAACGTAAGAGTCGTGTAACATGGCACATGATGACATTATGATCTGTGAATTATCACGTTCCATTTAGAAACTCAGCATGACTTAATGTAATATAATCACGTTGATCAAGTGTCATTATAATATACTAACTCATGCATCAGTTCCCAACATTACTTCAATAACATTTATATTTTTAAGCTCGAAAGTTTACAGTATATAGAAACTAACAGCTTCTATATGATGTAACGCTGATAGCACGAAGAGATTAATGATATTCAGATATGAACATTTATGAAAATATCTTTAGAAATATGGAGGATATTTATAAATGAAGATACGATGATATCTTGGAATTTCAAATATCGATGGATGATGAAGAAGATTTATCCGTAAGGGTTTAGATTCTAAAGCAAGGTATTCGCTAAAGATTTCATCAGAAACAGAATCATTTGGATTCTTTGAAGTCAAACTTATTCTTTGTGATTTGTCCACGGCTTCCTTCATAGTTTCGCATAATCCCCTTTTCGGTACTAAATTTTCTATTGAGTTTTTCCAATACTCCATTCTTTATCATCAAACTTTCGACAGTTAAGGTCGTGTACAGTTTGTGCTGCTGTATTCAGCTTTTTCAGAATTTGTGGTATTGATTTGTAGACTGGGTGTTTTTTTAGAAATGGAAGATCATAATTCTAAGAGATAAATGTTATATGTTTACATATAACTGTTGATATAGACATGCTACGAGATTTCAAAATAGTGATTGCTGATTCTCGATTTTTGGTACGGTAATTCTCGTTACAAGATGCGGATGAGTACATGATGAGACTTCAATAGATAAATATAGTGATTTGTCGGAGAGATTTAAGCCCAAAGGGCAACGAGGTTGTTGGTACGTCTGCTGGTAATAAGATGAAATATAAAAGGTTTTCCGGTAACAATAAAAAGAGCACGCATAAACATCAAGGTTATATTAAGGCTAGTCCGACTGAAAAGTCGAAGTTGACTTGATGGAGCTATGACAAATTTGGTTAATTTAAAAAGAGTTACAATGTTATTTTCGGTAATAACAATGCCAAAGGAGCTAGCACAGACACGTGTTAAACGTTTACTCAGGTTCCGAGTGTTTTCAGGTGCATAACTGTATGCATAAATCTTTCCTTCCGTAGATGAAGTGCGGTTGATTTATTCTCTCAATTGAGGTGTTTTCAAGAATCATGAAAGGTTTGAACGTAGATTGTAATCGTCAAGATACAAATGAGGTTTAAGATGAAATCAAGTGCCAAACTTGAAGAATTGTTTAGTTTCATATGTTATAATCAATATTTTAATTCATTTTAATTGTCCAATGTTGATAGTCCACAGTTAGCAGTGTACAAATAATAATTCATATATAGTTTACTTTATAATATTCGAATTAATTAATACGTATCATGACCCGTATACGTCTCAGACTTGATTACAACTCAAAGTATATATATTATTGTAGAATCTACCTCAACCCTGTATAGCTAACTCCCGCATTACTGCATATAGAGTGTCTATGGTTATTTCAAATAGTATATATATATATATATATATATATATATGCGTCGATATGATATGTCAAAACCTTGTATACGTGTCCCGATATTTAAAGTGCGTAAAATAAATAACAGAAATTAAATGACGATAAATAAAATTGCGAGAATGTAAATTGCGATAATTAAATTGCGATAAATAAAATGTAATCAGTTAGCTAGGAACAATTAGCTAGGAACAGTTAGCGTGGATTCTTAACAAAATTTCTCATAGTTAATTTGTTTGTTTCTATCAAATTTTAATTTCGTCAAATGTTTTCTTCATTATGCCACTTGTTGGATTCCGATAGGTCAAAATCCAAATATGAAATTGAATGAAAATGGTTATTCCGCGGTGAACGGATACGTATATCGGTGGTTGTAAATAGGATATTAAATGACCGTTGAATCGGATTCGAAGAGTGTACAGTGTAACTTATTAATGTGAAATCTAAATATTCCTCGGGTATTACCTACCCGTTAAAATATTTTCACCATTAACAGTTTGTACAAAAGAATTTTTTTAATTACAATCTTTATGAAAACATACTTAAATATATATTTTCTTCAGATGTAATTATAGATTTATTGAGTTAATATAGTATTAATCTCATTTGATTTACCGTTAGAACTAAAATACATAATCTATAAAACATTAGAGATTACATAATCGCCATGTCGAACGAAGATAAAATAGATAGAACGATACGTAGAACAATGATTATGCTCGTGGTACAGAATGTGATATTGAGGCAAGGATTGTTGATGATACAGGTGCTGTTACTGATGGTACTGTTGGTGTCGGTGATGTTGCTGAAGCTGGTAAGTTTTGCACCATGTTCTCCAAATTGATTACTCGAGCGCGAAGCTCGTTGACTTCTTCGATTACTCCGGGATGATTGTCGGTCAGAACGAGCGGATGAATAAGGTTTAGAATCTGAGTTATGATATAGTCGTGGTGAGATATACGGGAAATGAGGGTGAATGGTGTTACGAACAGGTTCGCCGGTAAGTGCTTCAGGTTCTTCGCCAAAAGGTGAATTCGGTTAGTGGAAGGGATCGCCTTCTGCGCGTCTCCATTGATTAAGTCGACTACGAATTCATCAGATGAATTGGGGATGAATGATTAGTTGATTCATTCTGGTGACGTTGATTCCGGAGCTTAGATGACTATCCATTCGGAATAACTGTCGGGATAACTATCGGAATAGCTGTCGAAATCTGAGGGACTCGAACTAGTTAAGGGATTCATCTCGTACGATCCAATGAAGTATTTTTGATAAGAAATAGATTATAGGATGTAGATTAGTATCCTGCAATACATAATTTACATATGCATATATAATACTAAAATCTCATAATTTACGGAGGAATCTACGGAAGCTATCAGGCAAAGATAACAATAACAGATACGCTAAGATATGAATTAGCAGATACGCTAGGATATGAATTTTGTCTATACACTATTCATGCAATCAATGCAGCAAGACGTGTCTAGACTAAGAATGATAAGCAGATAATTTTCGACACCAAATGATAAGCAAAACTTTTTGACATGCAGACCAGGTTCAAGTTCAGACCTAATAATATAACCTAACAACTACTAAGTTGAAGTCCAGACTCACTAATGCATCCTAACAACTCCTAGTTAGACACACTAATGTAAGACCTGGTTCGCTACGACCACCGCTCTGATACCAACTGAATCGACCCATCCTAATCCATCCGGACGAAGTCCATACCGATTATAAACGATTCACAACAGTTGATTACATCGCGAGGTACTTGACCTCTATATGATACATTTTACAAACATTGCATTCGTTTTTGAAAAGACAATCTTTCATTACATCGAAAGTTGACGGCATGCATACCATTTCATAATATATCTAACTACAATTGACTTAATAATAATCTTGATGAACTCAACGACTCGAATGCAACGTCTTTTGAAATATGCCATGAATGACTCCAAGTAATATTTCTAAAATGAGCAAATGTGTAGCGGAAGATTTCTTTCGTACCTGAGAATAAACATGCTTTAAAGTGTCAACCAAAAGGTTGGTGAGTTCATTAGTTTAACATAAATAATCATTTCCATCATTTTAATAGACCACAAGATTTTCATTTCTCATAAATATACGTCCCATGCATAGAGACAAAAATAATCATTCATATGGATTGAACCCCTGGTAACCGACATTAACAAGATGTATATAAGAATATCCCCTATCATTCTGGGAAATCCTTCGGACATGATAAAAACGAATTCGAAGTACTAAAGCATTCGGTACTTTGAATGGGGTTCGTTAGGCCTAATAGATCTATCTTTAGGATTCGCGTCAATTAGTAGATCGGTTTACTAATTCTTAGGTTACCAAGCAAAAGGGGCATATTCGGCTTCGATCATTCACCCATATAATGTAGTTTCAATTACTTGTGTCTATTTCATAAAACATTTATAAAAATTTCGCATGTATTCTCAGCCCAAAAATATAAAGGGTAAAAAGGCAAATGAAACTCACCATTATGTATTTTGTAGTAAAAATACATATGACGTCATTTAACAAGAGTAGGGTTGACCTCAGATTCTTGAACGTATCAATATTGAGATTCAATATTGCAGGAAAGTACGTAGACGCAACGGAGATGGTACACACTAGTTTGACTCACGAGCAACACCCATGAACCACACTCATAACCATGGCACTACTAACTGCTTTTCTTATCATTTCATAACTCAATTTATGTAACCTATAATTTCGTTTTCTATATCCATCTTCTTCATTCTATAATTTAATCGATCAGGTAATCACAATTATTATTCTTATCATTTTCGAAATCTTTATTGTATAACATCATGATTCTAACATCATCAAATCATAATCTATATCGCTAAACTTCATCATCAAAACCGTATACCTTCATCATCACTCGTCATCATCTTTAATTGTCTTCATCATCAATAACATTAACTTTTAACATTAAAGGAGACAGAAATAAATGATACACGAGTATGGGTCTGCTCGAAGTAGGAATTAGAAGGAACAAGCATGGTGTTCGAATCAGTAGCTAGCAACAACAAAAATAATGACTATTGGGTCTCTGATGGCCCAACAGAAAAACGTATGAGTGGCCCAACAAACTAGGAATTATCGGCCCACTAGATAACATCCCCTCGACCCAATTTTGATAATTAACTAAGTCCATGTTGTTTTAGATTTAATATGCTTTGTGAAATAAAAAAAATCGCTGGATATCATATGTTTTTGTGGGGTTCGGCTTCCACCAGGAACATAAATAAATCATAGGATCCCAAATCATTCATAATCACCATTTTTTCTTTTCTTTTTTCTTTTTTTTTATCGAGCAACATCCTTCAATCATTGTATCTTCACAGCTCAATAGAAGTACTAGTAGCTGTTGTATCAACGAAAAAGACAGGAAAATAATAGCAATAGCAGCTGATTTGCACGGGCACAAAAAAAGAAAGAAAATGGTGGCGAGTTTGAAGGGTGGTTTTGATGGTGATTATTGGTTGATCAAACAGAAACGCATGTAGCAGCAGTAGCTGAAAACAAATAGCATAAAACAAGAATGAAGTGGTGGTTGTTTGGTGGTCGTAGTGGTTCAAGGTGGTGGTGACTCGAAGGTTTGTAGATAGTTGGTGTGTGGTCACGACATAATCAAAAACAACTTCGCAACAGTATAAAGTGGCAACAAAAGGTGATATTTGTCAAGCAATGGAAAGAGAATGGTGGCATGTTGTAGTGATGGAGAAGAAGGAGACAAGGTGGTTTGTGGTGTTCAATGGTGATGGTCGTGGGTTCTAACCGAAAGCAAACCCACACTAGTACACGAGTAGTAGGAGATAGATAGTTTGTGGGTTGAGTTTGATGGTTGTCTTGAAGCATTCGAAAAATACAGAAAACATGGGTGTTTCTTGGTGGTTAAAGAACTAGATATTAAATGGCTTATAGATGGCTAAAGTGGGTGTTCTTATGATCAAAACAGAAAACGATTTAAGAGGTAGGGAGATGAGGGTGTCGGTTTAGTTTTGTTATTGAAACATGATTTCCATAGTAGCAGTAGGAGTATAAACGCGAGTTGTAGTTGTTTAAAGGGGTCTATAAAAATACACGAAGGGTGGTTAAATGGTGATTGAAGTTGTGGTTGAAGTGGTGGTACTCCGGTGAAGGTGAAGTGGTAGAGTGGTTCTCGGTTACAGTTGGAAATGAAACCAAAAACATGAATGTTTGGGCAGGAGATTAATCGAAGTTAGTGAGTGGTGTAGGTCTTCGATTATTGCAGCTTCCATGGTAATGGTGGATTGAGGTGGTGACATGGTGGTTGTCGACTGAAGAAGCAGAAGTAGAAGATGGAGAATATGGTGGTTTGGTTGGTGTGAAGTGGGTAGATCAAATATATGTATGTGCTTGCGTTTCTATATGCATACGATTATGAGATATGAGTAGTTGTATGAAAAGGAATATGAAAAGGAGCACAATAATTTATCATTCACTCATAACACAGTAATCTCAATGATGAGTGAATTGTAAATTCAATTTTAAATCACGGATGTAATAGAATGAAAGCGATTGAAAACAGAAAATAGATATTCAATTGTATGCCTAGTGTAAAGCAAAATATCCAGTAGTCTATGATTTAGCAGTAGAAATCCATTCATTATAGTATACGCTATATGTATATATAAAAAGATATTTACAACGAATCTCAATCTCAATCTCTCAATTTCAATAGTAATAATAATATAATAATAATTATAATATGGTTTAAAATATAAATGTGTGATTAAGTTAGCCATCGTCTTTCACGGACTGAATTTCGTACCCTGTTGTTAATTAGTGGCGGATAAAAGTCTTTGGAAAACTCCCAAATTTTTACAGTACTTATCTTTATTTAATTAAGTTATTATGGTATAATTAATTGTTTTGAAACTATTAAATAAAATTTAAATCACTCATATCATACAATATTTAAAATTATATTATTTTATCTATATATAAACATACTTAAATATATACACATCGATTTACAAGTAAAAAGTTCGTGAATCGTTAGGCATGGTCAAAGGGTACTTTAATATATAAAAGAGTTCAAAATCATGAGACTTTAACAATACAGACTTTGCTTATTGTGTCGGATTTATAATGAGATTAAGTTTAAATTTGGTCGAAAATTTCCGGGTCGTCACACACCATACTGTATTTCGTAGTAAAAATACATATAACATCATTGAACAAGTGTAAGATTGGCCTCGGATTCACGAACCTATATTAATTATATATATTTATATGTTGGTCAATATTTGTCTTACAATTTAAGTCAAGTCATAGTGTACCACAATCCTAATGCTCGAGTCTAATATGCAGAAGTCAACAAAAGTCAATTTAACTCAGAATGATTTCCAAAATTTATACATGATTATTATATAGTTTAAATATCGTCATTTTATATTTTAAATATTTTTAAAAGATTTAATAGAGTAAATAATATAATTCATTTATTAATAAATAAAACTTTATATAAAAATATACTTTTATATCTCTTAGATAATGAAATTTATAAAGTTCATTAAATATCATAAAATGTTATGATAGATTTTAGTAAGATAATTATATTATTTGTATTACATTTTTATTTGATAAAATAACATTGATAATAATAATAAGTAAAGGTTGTATTATTTTGTATTAATAATAATTATTATTCTATTAATAATAATAACAATATTTATATTTACGAAAATGGTATTATAACAATATGATAATTCTTATTAATAATGAAATTTTATATTAACAATGATATTCCTATTAAAATTTATACTTTTTGTAAAGATGATATTTTTTTAATATTAATAATAATACCTTTAATAATAATAATGATAAAAATAATGAAAAATGATAATTTTATCTAAATCAATATCTTTAAATTTTATCATGATACTCATACTCATTATTTCCTACTCAATTTGTTAATGGTTTTTAAATCGTCTTTTATATCACGTTCATTTTAATGATAATAATAGTAATCATAATAATTAAGTGTCACTAATATTAGTCTTAATTATAATAATACTAATAATAATAAGTATTATGATAATGATAATACTAATAACTATTTTAATGATAACAATAATAATAATACTAATTATAACTTTAACGATAGTAATAATAATAAAATTAACAATTTTTAATGATAATACTTTTTATTGATAATGATAATAATAATAATAATAATAATAATAATAATAATAATAATAATAATAATAATAATAATAATAATAATAATAATAATAATAATAATAATAATAATAATAATAATAATAATAATTGGATAAAATTTAGAACGACGATAATAACGACGATAATAATAATCATTTTTACAAAACTTCAATTGACTATAACTTCTAATCCGTTCATCGACACCATTCGATATCTAAAGGAAAAGTTCTTAATTTTTCGCTAGCTTTCCAAGGACATGCATATCTTATATCTTATCTCAACCGCAGGTGTAACTAATTCAAGATTCAACATAACCTATCTAAGGTCAATATCAAAAGCACAAGCATGCATAATCCTATTTTCTCGAGCACTAGTAAGGGATACACTATTAATATGTAAAGATTAATTTACGAGTACTCACGTATCAATATTGAGGTTCAATATTGTAGGAAAGGTACGTAAACGCAACGGAGATGATAAACACTAGATTGACCTCATGAGAATACACATGAACCATACCCATAACCTCCATAGCTATAACCCATAATTTCCTTAGCTCTATCCCGCTCATAAAACCCGTTTTGAAATAGCTCGCTCATGACCTCGTCGTAATATTTTATGTGTATTAATACTAATACATCTAATAATAATATTAGGATTAATAATAATGATAATAATAATAATATTAATTATAATAATAATAATAATAATAATATATATATATATAATACATTTACGGAGTAATATGTTTGGTGAAAGAATCGCAGAAGAGCTCGAGTTTTATAGCCCCTAAGCTGGACCCGACCACTCCGTGATCGCGAAGGGTTTAGGGGTATTTGGTCCGCGATCGCGGCCTCTCCAGAAACAGCTCACACTTGATTAACTTTTTCCTGCCGAAGGTTTTTAATATATATATAATTATATATTTAATTTATATAATTAATTAAATATTATATTATATTTACGTTCATGGTAAAAATATAATTTTTACTCAAATAACACGGACGTTGTCACTCAACTCATGTACCACTTTCGGTTTCTCGAACAACCTTTCGTACGTTTAGGAAACTAACAATTTTCGTTACGCGACATGTACCTTTTATAAAAATTAGACTTTAATGTCGATGAATCATATTATAGTAAATGTGACTTATATATTTGAGCATTGTGGTCATTTACTTCTATACATCAGGGGCTCGCTGTTTATCAAAATATATCATTTTAACTTAAGATATTTCATGACCAAGTTAAAATACATATATATATATATATATATATATATATATATATATATATATATATATATATATATATATATATATATATATATATATATATATAGTTAAAATTGTATATTCATACATTATATATATGTTTGAAACATTTGTCGAATTTAGTTTCTCAAACTATTTATATTTCAAAATTCGTTTTAAATTTCGTTTAGAAAATATTATAATACTTATCGTATATACTTTATAACTTAATTTTGATATACTTCATTTATGCGCCATTATTATTTTACCTGCTAAAACGTTCTAAATAATATGACTAAGCATCCATCAAAAACAATAACAATATATATATATATATATATATATATATATATATATATATATATATATATATATATATATATATATATATATATATATATATATATATTTAGTTAAAATTGTATATTCATACATTATATATATGTTTGAAACATTTGTCGAATTTAGTTTCTCAAACTATTTATATTTCAAAATTCGTTTTAAATTTCGTTTAGAAAATATTATAATACTTATCGTATATACTTTATAACTTAATTTTGATATACTTCATTTATGCGCCATTATTATTTTACCTGCTAAAACGTTCTAAATAATATGACTAAGCATCCATCGAAAACAATAACCAATTGTTACAATCGTTCATTTAATTAATTTGAAAACATATATATACAATTTGCGAGTTTTAACAACTAATTTCCTAGTTCACGTTATTTAAACATGGACGTTTAAATTATCAAGTTCCATTATATCATAAAGCGCTTTCGCACGTTTAGAAATAGATCAATAAAGTAGTATGAAATTCAATTCTCCACTAACATTTGTCTGACACTAGATAAGTGATACTTTGTTTTCATTTGAAAAATCACATTATCTTTTATTCCGAATACCGTTAAAAGAAATAATTTCTCAAATCAACGTGGACCTCATAACAGAGACTCGTAATCATAATTCAATGTATCTGATAATTCAATCATTTGTTATTATCTTTTAATTTCGTCAATAATTATATTGAACAAATATCGAAACAAACTAGTTTATGTAAAGTATTATATATCTAATATTTTGTTAACGTTCTCAAGCCATATAATAGACTTCGTAACTTATTCTCATATTAATCAAACATTTAATGTTTCATTAATATTTCTTAATGTAATAATTACACATATATACATATTCATACATATCTATTTACACATAATTGTTCGTGAATCGTCAAGCATAGTCAAAGGGTAATTGATTATATGAATATAGATTTTAAAACTTTCGAGACTCAACATTACAGATTTTTCTTATCGTTTCCTAAACATATAAAGATTAAAGTTTAAATTTGATCGGAAATTCCCGGGTCATCACAATCGACAGTATCAAATGGCAATAATTGCTCTCGGTTTTGAAGTTAATGGTGTTTGCTCGAAAATGGAGGTTTTGGATGGAATCGTGTCTTAAGTCGGCTTCTATTTTGATCTTCGTTAACGGGTCACTAAAAAGGAGTTTATATTAAAAAGGGGTGTTCGACAAGGGGTTCCACCATCCCCTTTTCTATTCATTCTAGCCTCGGAGGGTCTAAGTCGACTTAAGAAAAATGCGTAGGAAAGAAATTTTTTCAAATGTGTTGAAATCGGGAGGGATAAGATAGTACTTTCTCATTTTCAATATGCGGACGAAACTACCATTTTCGGAGAATGGAGCAGAAGCAACGCTTTGAATCTTATGAAGATCCTTAAATGTTCTGAAAAGATCTCGGAGTTGAAGGTGAACTTTGCGAAAAGTTACCTTTATGGAGTAAGTATCTCCAATAACTCGATCTCTTATATGGCTTCTTTCCTTGGATGCAACAAAGGTGAATTTTCATTTACCTATCTTGGTCTATCTATCGGTCAAAGATGAATAAGTGTGCAGATTGGGATCGGTTATTGTTAAGTTTTTGGATCGTTTAGCGGATTAAAAAGCAAAACCATTGTCATTTGGTGGTCATTTACCCTTATTAAATTGGTGCTTAATAGCCTCCCATTGTATGATTTCTCCCTATTTTGTGCTCCATCGTGTCTCCTCAGCTCGCTCGAATGTATGAGACGTTAATTTTGGGGTGGGTCGGGGGATTTTGCACAAATGTCTTGGGTAAATTGTGAATCCATTTCGCTACCTTGTGATGAGGCGGGTGTGTTTACATAGGGTCCTTAAAGCTAAAAATATAGCCCTAATGGGAAAAAGGTGGTGGCGCATTCGATTGGAACATAATTCTTATTCTGGTCAATGTTATAGAAAGTATGTATGGGAGGGACGGGGTTTGGGTCAAGTCGATTCTAGCTATATAACGAGCAAGGTGTCGGTTTGGAAAACACTCAAAACATTGAAAAAGACTTCGACAAGTTGGGAATTAATCTCCATACTCCTTTGTGAAGATTGTGGAAAATGGGGATGATACTTTGTTTTGGAAAGATATTTAGCTTGATAATCAAATGTTGTGCGAGAAATTTAGGAGCCTTTTCAGTTTGGATATCAACAAGAATGTGCGGGTTTCGGATCAGATCATTCAGTCTGATATGTGATACAACTATCAAAAGGACTGGTTGAGACTCCCTAGCAGACGAACACACGTCAACTTCAACGCTCTTCTAAACATGTTGGCAAAATTTCGTTCTGCAGACAAAGAATAAGATGGTTGGTCATGTGTGTTTAATCCTAATGGAATCTTTACTTCACGTTCTCTTTTCGCGCTGTCCAACGATAAGGTACCGCCTTCGCCTCACCTTAATTTGGTCACTCTACGCCATTTACTTTTGTCGTCAACAGTCGAGCTTTTTAGTTGGCGGACAAGATTGGGAAGGCTTCTAGTGAAGGTGGAACTCGACAAACGAGGTATTAATTTAGACTAGGTACTTTGTCCGGATTGCAACAATGACATTGAGTCAATGTGCCACATGATTCTTTCTTGTCCAAAAGTGAAAGATGTATGGATTCTTGCAGGTGGAATACAAGCTTACCCATGTACATGAGTCGAGATAATCTTTTCTTGGGTAAAACCTCAGCATCGGACCCGATATCATACTCAAAAACTTGGAAAGTAATTGAATGTGTATATGATTATTTGATTTGGAGGAATCGCAACCTCATGATTTTCGAAAAGAAAGGTTGGAATGTTCCAATGAATTCAAATGAAATATAAGTCAAGAGCTTTCAATGAATCAATCATTCGAAGAAAATCTCGATGGATTGGAATACTTAAATGTCGAACCCAAGTACTTACGACGACCTTTGTTAAAGTTTTAGATCTTGAATTTCGTGTCTTTTAGGAGTCCAGTAGCTGCAGTTCAAATGTTCTTTTCAATTTTTTTTCCACAAGACCTGGACCAATTTTTACTTCTGTTCGAAATGTATTTGGCCTCATGCATATCTCAATGCATGTATGATGTATTTGTTGGGAAATTACGGCCTCACTAATTCCCAACACCCAGCCCAATGATAATAGTAAAGAAATAAGAATAATCCACAACATAAGAATTTAATGTGGAAACTCCAAAACAGGAGAAAAACCACGGGCCTCCAAAGAGAGAAATACACTATATCACAAATTGTTACAATGACATAGACAACTCTCTTAAGCCAACTACACTCTTCAAAGTATTTAACTAATACAACTCTCAAACAAGGGTAAGAAAGAAAGAAATAATCAAATACTTAAAGTGTATTGATTTGGTGCAAGTTGGAATGATGCCCATGACCTCCTTTTATAACCAAGTCATCCACCTCCAACTTCTTCCTCCCACCGATGTGGGATAACATCCTTCACAAAGTAACCATATCAATTTTTCTATTAAAAACAAAACCAACAAATCTCCACCTTTTTGATAGAAAAAGATAACCATACTTAAGGAAACCGACGCAGATGCTTCCTCGACGACAACTTCAAGATCCTCATCTTCATGCCGTTGACATTATCTCCCAGGAGACAAAACTTGCATCCTTATCGAACATTGTCTAAACCGACAATCATTGTCATAACAGACAATCATAACTCTAAACAGAATTATCATACTCCACCGTAAGAGTATAACCACTTAGAAGATCCCATTCTAAGAATTTCACCTCGGCACATGTTGAATAACCAGCTGAACATTTACGGTGCAACTTTCCCGTTTGGCTTTCCCTAAAGTTCCATCAGCTTCAACATCAATTTCCACCACACAACCTGCACCAATGTCAAACCAGTGCCCATGTGCAATTGTGGAACCGTAAACGAACATCCCTTTCCATGGTGGCGCGGACACACCATGAGGATGACGTGACTTCAGAGGAATTCGCCACTCTCCGTAACCACGGAGACATCATTAGCGCCTTTGGAGCCATTTGCCGAATTAGCTCCACCTGGAAAATTAACCCTTACATGCTCAGTTTTTCCGCACCTCCAGCATACCAGATTCTTTCCGTAGTTTCTTTTCCGCCTATCCGAACACAACAGTACTGTACTTTCTGATGACGAGACCCCGTTACCTTCCAGTCTTTTCTCCTCAGATGGGAGCTTGCTAGTAACGCCTTCAAACTTCAGAGTTTCTTTCCCATACATCAAAATAGGTTTCATGTGCTCATAGGATGATGACAAAGATAATATCAGCCTCAAAGCTTTATCTTCATCTTCCATTTTAACTCCAATAGCCTCCAATTCCGAAACAATACCATTAAGAATACTCAGATGATCTGAAATCTTTGAACCCCCATCCATACGCAAAGTATGAAACTGTTCCTTAAGATACAACCGATTTGAGATGCCCTTGCCCTGGTACAACTGCTCCAACTTATCCCAAAGTTCCTTAGCCGTTGATAACCCGTGCACATTTGCAAGCACGTTCTTTGCAAGACACAAACGAATCGCACTTGCTGCCCTCAAATCCATATCATCCCATTCTTCTTCATCGAACATCTTGCTAGAATCACTGCCGGGAACAAGGGTGGGTTTACCCTTCAAAGCTTTGTGTAAACCGGACTGAATCAACACATCCTTGACTTGAACCTGCCACAAGCCAAAATTGATCCTCCCATCAAATTTCTCTACATCAAACCTCATTGGACTGAACTTCGACATCGTATCCGTATCTATGAACAACACTTTCTCTGATTTTGCCCACGTTTCAACTGGCCGACAGATGTAGTGGAGTGGCGCACAGGATCCGTTAAATTGGAAAATCCAACACCCGGTCCACTACAAATTCTAGACACCACTTACTCCGAATCAGAAAAATATTGTCAAACCAGATACCCTATACGATCAATAGAACTCATTTCTGATGTGGACGATCCACTCCCGTGGCAACCACAGAGCATACTCCGACTCCTATAACCGAGACCCCCCGTCAAACCTGACACTTTGATACCAGTTGTTGGGAAATTACGGCCTCACTAATTCCCAACACCCAGCCCAATGATAACAGTAAAGAAATAAGAACAATCCACAACACAAGAATTTAATGTGGAAACTCCAAAACAGGAGAAAAACCACGGGCCTCCAAAGAGAGAAATACACTATATCACAAATTGTTACAATGACATAGACAACTCTCTTAAGCCAACTACACTCTCCAAAGTATTTAACTAATACAACTCTCAAACAAGGGTAAGAAAGAAAGAAATAATCAAATACTTAAAGTGTATTGATTTGGTGCAAGTTGGAATGATGCCCATGACCTCCTTTTATAACCAAGTCATCCACCTCCAACTTCTTCCTCCCACTGATGTGGGATAACATCCTTCACAAAGTAACCATATCAATTTTTCTATTAAAAATAAAACCAACAAATCTCCACCTTTTTGATAGAAAAAGATAACCATACTTAAGGATAACCGACGCAGATGCTTCCTCGATGACAACTTCAAGATCCTCATCTTCATGCCGTTGACATTATCTCCCAAGAGACAAAACTTGCATCCTTATTGAACATTGTCTAAACCGACAATCATTGTCATAACAGACAATCATAACTCTAAACAGAATTATCATACTCCACCGTAAGAGTATAACCACTTAGAAGATCCCATTTTAAGAATTTCACCTCGGCACATGTTGAATAACCAGCTGAACATTTACGGTGCAACTTCCCCGTTTGGCTTTCCCGGAAGTTCCATCAGCTTCAACATCAGTTTCCACCACACAACCTACACCAATGTCAAACCAGTACCCATGTGCAATTGTGGAACCGCAAACGAACATCCCTTTCCATGGAGGCGCGGACACACCATGAGGATGACGTGACTTCAGAGGAATTCGTCACTCTCCGTAACCACGGAGACATCATTAGCGCCTTTGGAGCCAATTGCCGAATTAGCTCCACCTGGACAATTAACCCTTACATGCCCAGTTTTCCCCACCTCCAGCATACCATATTCTTTCTGGAGTTTCTCTTCTGCCTATTCGAACACAACAGTACCGTACTTTCTGATGATGAGACCCCGTTACCTTCCAGTCTTTTCTCCTCAGATAGGAGCTTGCTAGTAACGTCTTCAAACTTCAGAGTTTCTTTCCCATACATCAAAATAGGTTTCATGTGCTCATAGGATGATGACAAAGATAATATCAGCCTCAAAGCTTTATCTTCATCTTCCATTTTAATAAAGTACCATTGATCATCGGTACACAGAAAACTTGCCCTACAATCCGCATCATAATCGTCTTTATAAAAGAACACAGACGTGAATTCACACGGAACTTTTTCCTTCAGAAAGGATAGCAAGTCTTGTAAACCAACATCACGAATGTCGATACCTTCAAACGAAATACTGTCGCCCCACTTATATTCCTTCATTTGATTACGGAAATCACCTCCGTAATGAACGTCGAATGAAACAATCATTGTAGGAAGTGTTAACATCTTGCAGTTTGGGAGTGTTTAATTTTGATTTTGAGAAAGGTGGAAATATAAAAGAAATATATGTTTGAGTGTATAAAATGAAGTATATGGTTGGTGTTTTTATAGTGTAAAAGTGACCGTTGGGATAGCCGTTGGAATTTTTTTTATTTTACTAACGGCTAAAAATTTGGGCAAGTTTCTGGGCGAAGATGGACGATGCCCGTTGGGGCCTCTCTCATGATATTTTCATTCGTGCTCTTCGAATAATCGAATTATTTTTTTTTTTCATATTACTCAATGATGATAAAACTCTATTTATCAACTCAATTTTCGTCATGAAAACATTTTTATTGTTAACCATGACGACCTCACTCAAATTTCGGGACGAAATTTCTTTAACGGGTAGGTACTGTGACGACCTGGAAATTTCCGACCAAATTTAAACTTAATCTGTATATATTTCTGACACGATAAGCAAAGTCTGTAATGTTGAAATCTCAAAAACTTTAAATTGTATTCCTGTATTCATTTACCCTTTGACTATTCCCGATGATTCACGAACAATTAATTGTAATTAGATTTGTGTGTATTTAAATATATATGTATATATAAATATAACAACTTAGAAATTAACTTTAAATTTAATATGAAATAAGAATGCTACTTAACTGCTAAAAATAAATATGTAAAATAAAATAATATAGGATGTAATGATAAATATTAGTACATATAAAGTATAGATATGAAATTTGACACATTCAATTTTTTTTATATTAATATCATTATTATTATTTATTTTGATAATCAATATTATTATTAATATTATTAGTATACCTAAACTTACTAAAATTCTTATAATTATTGTTATTGTTATAAAACAACTTATTACCACTATCCTTAATATTACTATTATTATTATTATTAATATCATTATTAATATTATTATTAATAAATATTATATTATTATACTTAATATTAAAATTGTTATTTCACAGATTTATAATTACTGATTATTAATAATAATTATAAATATAGATTAATAATGGAAATCAGTTACCCATCATATTCTACTTTTAAATTGTTGTATGATGGTATGATCGAATATCTTCCTGTCTATAAATCTTAACTACAAGACAACTGAAATTCACAAGACAAATCTAAGTCGACTTTTACATTCAATCATGGACCTGACTTGATATTTTTCTTCGTTTATCAATCTATCATATTTATTCTATCTTTCAACTTTCTCTATATTTTTTTTTATATACATACATAAGATGGCAGAGAGATAGAAAAGTATACAATAACCACCCTGAATATTCATGATTCAACTTCAATTCTCTTGAACAACCATTCTAACACCCGATAACCCTCCTCCAACGATTATCATCACCACTACCATGCTTGCTAGTCAGTTTTTGTTGGAAGCACAATCAAATCTTCACCTCCCTTCATTGTTTTCCTTTCCGTCTAATTTCCGTTTTGAAAACAAAAACAAACTACCATGATAATCACCTACATACTACTATATTAAAACCACAACACCACCTCTCTCTTTCTCTTAAAATGCATCGCGAAATTACCACTGTACCTATTATATTTTTTTTCTTTCTTTTTACGTGACCACACCAACACCCCATCTATGATCATCACCAAAACAACCATAAACCGTTTCCTTTACCACCTATATTGCTCAGGATTGCTATTACATTTTACTGCTGCAACCACGCTGCTACTGCAGCTACTTCACTTGTTTCTAACAGATTTAATTGTAGCTAACCACTGCTAGTACTGTTACGATTGTTACTACTTATGTTCCTGTCACAATCATGGTAATACCACCGGAACACCTTGTGCCTTCCTTCACTCGTTATCTAGGTTCTCTTTTACGTTTAATCAGACATATATACATGCTATTGCAAACCTTCTTCAATTAATATTCTATTATTGAATGAGTTGTGGATTGAATTATGAATTCATAGTGGATACTTTTTGTGTCTCCTTTTCCCTTGAATGGCCAACAACTTTAGAATAAGATAATCCCATTTTTTTTAACACACGATGGTTACAGCTGGATCTATGGACCACTATTTTTTTTTTTACCATGAGCTGGAAATTGTTTTTTTTTGCCGACACTTACCAATCAAGAGATACCCCACCTGCCAATTATTCTCGCTAGTGGGTTAAAAGAGAAAGTGTTAATATAATATTGGATCGTGCAGAGAACTAAAAACAAGAGTGATGTAATCGGACCCTTTAATTAAACACGACACATTATTTTATCATACGCTATAGTGATCTTTTGCTTGATAAATCACGGGGATGAGAGTAATGAGATATGTAAGGTTATAATGTGATGCCTGATATTGAACGATGAAGACGAGGCTACATCTGTCTTGTTTAATATTTAAACCGTTCCGTTCCTTCTGCTTTTCAGTTAAGATTCCGTTTAACACCAACAAGAAAACCCACGTAGAAAATTGCTTTTGTTCGGATGTTTTTAAAAGAAACATATATGCACGATGGGCTGTTGTTTCTGCTGTGTTCAAATCTCAGCCCATTTATCAAGTTTGGCCCAACTTACATAAGCTACTTATGATTATTGAGGGTGACAAGAATAATGAGTGATGATGTAAGGGAAAACGTTGATAATGATGAAAGTATTATGATTAAGATGGGATGATATAATGGGTATGATGATGATGATTAATTTATGCAGATGATGTATTAATATGATACATGAAATCATAAGTGAAGGTGATGTATATGATAATGATTATGATATATATCGTATATGATTTAGGATGGTTATTGATGTTAATGATAAAAATGAGTCTCGATGATATAAAGAAAATGATAATGATGATAACTGATGATGAGATTATGATGGTACGAGATGATGATGACGATGGTATATATGTTAAGAGAATGATGATGACGATATGCATACCATATGACGTATGATGATTTCGTGAAACATGAGGTTATGATTTATGTTGATGAACCAAGGACGTTTAGGTTATTACTGGGTTAGCGGGACATCGCGGGTTCAAACCCGGACTTGGGCATTTTTTTTTAAAGGGCTACTTCATTGAGGTAGTTTACTTATTACTCATTTTTATTATTATTATTATTATTATTATTATTGTTATTATTAGTTATTATTGATATTAGATTATTACTGATATGAAGAACATAATTATTAGTATTGTTAATACAATTAATATTATTATCATTATTGTTAGTATTAATAATATCACTATTATTATTATCAATTCTATTAAAATTATTATCATTAGTATTAAAATGATTAATAAAATTATTGTTATTATTATTACTAACATTGATAGTAGAATTAACATTATTATTATTATCACTTAGGTTATTATTATTAGTATCATTATTGAAATTATTATTAATACCATTTATATTAAAAATTGTCATTATCAAAAGTATCATTTTTATTTTCACTATTATTGTTATTATTACAAATGAATATTATTTTTCAAAAAAATTACATTACAAATATGTTAATATTATATATTACTAAATTTTTATGACATTAAGTAAGATATCTATAAAATATATTAATTAATATAAATATATATTCTTATCATATATAAACCTTGAAATAAATTTCTATTTGTAATATATAATGATAAATGATAAATATTATATTATTAAATTACTTTAATAAGTATTTACTATATTAATATTAATAAATGTAATGTAGAAATAAATATTAACTACCTAAAATACATAGGATAAATATAACTTAATTAGTAATATGATATGTAAATCATTAATATATCAACTTGTTAGTTGTTATTATATGTTTTAATATATATAGCTGATATAGGTTCGTGAATCCAAGGCCAACCCTATACTTGTTCATTGACGACATATGTATTTTTACTACAAAATACAGTATGGTGAGTTTTATTTACCTTTTTACCCTTTATATTTTTGGGCTGAGAATACATGCGCAACTTTTATAACTGTTTTACGAAATAGACACAAGTAATCGAAATTACGTTCTATGGTTGAATGATCGAAACTGAATATGCCCCTTTTTATTAAGTCTGGTAATCTAAGAATTAGGGAACAGACACCCTAATTGACGCGAACTCTAAAGATAGATCTATCGGGCCCAACAAGCCCATCCAAAGTACCGGATGCTTTAGTACTTCGAAATTTATATCATGTCCGAAGGAGGATCCCGGAATGATGGGGATATTCTTATATGTATATTGTGAATGTCGGTTACCAGGTGTTCAATCCATATGAATGATTTTTATCTCCATGTATGGGATGTGTATTGAAATATGAAATCTTGTGGTCTATTAAAATATTGAAATGATTGTTATGATAAACTAATGAACTCACCAACCTTTGGTTGACACTTTAAAGCATGTTTACTCTCAGGTACGAAAGAAATCTTCCGCTGTGTAATTGCTCATTTTAAAGATATTACTTGGAGTCATTCATGACATATTTCAAAAAACGTTGCATTCGAGTCGTTGAGATCATCAAGATTATTATTAAATCAGTTATAGTTAGATATATTATAAAATAGTATGCATGCCGTCAACTGACGTTGTAATGAAAGTTTGTCTTTTCAAAAACGAATGCAATGTTTGTAAAATGTATCATATAGAGGTCAAATACCTCGCGATGTAATCAACTGTTGTGAATCGTTTATAATCAATATGGACTTCGTTCGGATGGATTAGGATGGGTCTTCACAGTTGGTATCAGAGCGGTGGTCTTAGCGAACCAGGTCTGCATTAGTGTGTATAACTGATAAGACATTAGAATGCATTAGTGAGTCTGGACTTCGACCATGTCTGCATGTCAAAAGTTTTGCTTATCATTTCGTGTCAAAAATTTCCTGCTTATCATTCTTAGTCTAGACACATCTTACTGCAATGATTGCATGAATTGTGTATAGATAAATTCATATCTTAGCGTATCTGTTATTGTTACCTTTGTCTGACAGCTTCCGTAGATTCCTCCGTAACTTATGGAATTTTAGTATTATATATGCATATGTAAATTATGTATTGCAGGGTACTAATCTATATCCTATAATCTATTTCTTATCGAAAAGTCCTTCATCTGATCGTACGAGATGAATCCCTCAACCAGTTCGAATTCCTAGGATTCCGACAGCTATTCCGATATGGAATTTCACCTATCAGCGTCACCGGAATGACTCAACCAATCAATCATCCCCAATTCATCTGATGGGTTCGTAGTCGACTTAATCAATGGAGACGCGAAAAAGGCGATCCCTTCCATCAACCGAATTTACCTCTTGGCGATGAACCTGAAGCACTTATCAGCAAACCAGTCCGAAACACCATTTTCACCCTCAATTTCCGAGTATCTCGTCACAATTATATTCTATCCACAATTCTAAACCTTATTCATCCATTCTTCCGACCGACAATCATCCCGGAGGAATACAAGAAGTCAGCGAACTTCGTGCTCGAGTTGTAGCCTTGGAAAATATGGTGCAAAATTTACCAGCTTCAGCAAGATCATCGGCACCAACAGTACCATCAGTAACAGCACCAGTACCATCAACAATCCATGCCTCAACATCTCATTCTGTACCTCGAGTATAATCATCGTTCTACATGACGTTCTACATCATTTATCTTCGTTCGACATGGCGATTATGTATTCTCTAATGTTTTAGAGATTATATGTTCTTGTTCTAACGGTAAATCAAATGAGTCTATTATCATATTGACTCATTAAATCCATAATTACGTTTGAAGAAAATATATATGTATATATGTTTTCATAAAGATTGTAATTAAAATTTTTATTGTACAAACGGTTAATGATGAAAATATTTTAACGGGTAGGTAATACCCGAGGAATATTTAGATTTCGCATTAATAAGTTACACTGTACATTCTTCGAATCTGATTCAACAGTCATTTACTATCCTACTCACAACCACCGATATACGTATCCGTTTATCGCAGAATAACCATTTTCACTCAATTTCATATTTGGATTTTGACCTATCAGAATCCAACAAGTGGCATAATGAAGAAAACATTTGACGAAATAAAAATATGATAGAAACAAACAAATTAACTATGATAAATTTTGTTAAGAATCCACGCTAACAAAATTCTAGCTAACTGTTCCTAGCTAACTGTGGACTAATTAACTGAGGACTATCAACAGTGGACAATTAAAATGAATTAAAATATTGATTATAACATATGAAACTAAACAATACTTCAAATTTGCCACTTGATTTCACCTTAAACCCCAATTGTATCTTGACGATTACAATCTGCGTTCAAACCTTTCATGTTTCTTGAAAACACCTCAATCGATAGGATGAATCAACTGCACTTCATTTACGGAAGAAAAGATTTATGCATCTAGTTATGCACCTGAGGAACTCTCAGCAACTGAGTAAAAGTTTAACACGTAGCCGCGTCAGATCCTTTGGCATTTATTAGCAAAAATAACTTTGCGATCCCTTTTCAAAGTAGCAAATTTTGTCACAGCTCCAGCTAGTACATCGACCTTCCATTCGAATAAGTCTTATTATAACTTTGATATATAAGTTTACCTTTCATCATCGTTACTAGGGAACCGTTTATATTCCACCACATTATCAGTAAACTTACCAGCAACCTCATTGCTCCTTGGCTTAAACCTCTCCGATAAATCACTATATTTATCCATTGAAACCCTATCATATACTCATCCACATCTTGTAACGAGAACTGCCATAACAATTACCAGGAATCAGCAATCAGTACTTTGAAAACTCACAGCTTATCTACATCAACAGTTATATGTATGACATTTATCTCTTAGAATTATGATCTCTCGTTCTGAAATTCTGAAAAGCACTCAGTCACAAATCAATACTCTGAATGTAAAAAAAAATAAAAAAGAAAAAAAAAGAAAAAAAAAGCTGAATGAAGCAACAGAAATCATAGACAACCGTAAACGACCTTAATCATCGAAAGTTTGATGATAAAGAATAGTATGTTTGAAAAGCTCAGAAAAGTTGGAACTGGAAAACGGATTGAGCTAACCATGGAGGAAACCAAGGACAAATACAAGGACTAAACCCTATATTCAAAGGATTCAGGTAATTCTGGATCCGTTGAAATCTTTAGAGAATATATCTTGCTCCGAAGTCATGTTAAAATCTTGCGAAAAATCTTTCTCCATCAACCATCGAACTTAGAAATTCCAAAATATCATCACCAATATCTTCGATATTTCTGAGGATATTTTCCTAAATATTCACGTTCGAAATTATATACCTCCTCGTGCTTCCTGTGTATCATTATATTGGAAACATTCAATAGAAAATTTAGTACTGAAAAGCGGAGTATGCGAAACTATGAAAGAAGCTGTGGACAAATCACAAAGAATAAGTTTGACTTCAAAGAATCTAAATGATTCAATGTCTGCTTAAGTCTTTAGCGAATATTTTGCTCATTACTCTAAACCCTTACGGACAATAGTCTCCATCATCCTCTGATCTTAGATATTCAAAGATATTATCGTATCTTTCATTATAAATATCCTCAATATTTCTGAATATATTTTTATAACTAATACTATCTGAAATCATTTATCTCTTCGTGCCATCAGTGTTACATCATATAGAAACTGTTAGTTTCTATATTCTGTAAACTTTCGAGCTTAAAATATGAATGTTATTGAAGTAATGTTGGGAACTGATGCATGAGTTAGTATAATATAATGACACTTGATCAACGTGATTATATTATAGTAAGTCATGTTGAGTTCTAATGGGACATGATGGTTCACAGTGGATCATACCACCATCATGTATCATGTTACATAACTCTTTCATTCTAATTAACTTCGGAACATATCAAGAAAGTATATTCTTGATAGCTCTATTCTTAATGATTCTGGTAATTTGACGAATCAAATCGTGATATTACGTTCTTTCTTGATTATAACATTAAATTTATTCGAAACTCCATACTTACAAATTCTAGACCATTACTCGTTTTACTAGAGATCGAGAGGAGATTAAAAAGACGAAGAACTCCGAAACATAAAGGAAGATATAAAACTCGGCAAAAAACACTGAAATTACAATAATTAAAAATTAAAACATCACGACAATTAAAAATTAAAAGATTATAATCAAACTACTCACCGTCGTCAATTGTCATCTGCAAAGTAGCGTTCACCAGTCATTTCACCATCCGTGAGGTACTCTGGAGACATCGGTATTTCTCTTGATGCCTCAACTGCTGCTTCAACTGATTCATCGAAGTAACGATAACCCAACGTCTCTTCATCTTCAAGAACCGCATACAAAGAAATGCGTTTACCGCGATCTTCAATGGTATCTTTAATAAAGTACCATTGATCATCGGTACACAGAAAACTTGCCCTACAATCCGCATCATAATCGTCTTTATAAAAGAACACAGACGTGAATTCACACGGAACTTTTTCCTTCAGAAAGGATAGCAAGTCTTGTAAACCAACATCACGAATGTCGATACCTTCAAACGAAATACTGTCGCCCCACTTATATTCCTTCATTTGATTACGGAAATCACCTCCGTAATGAACGTCGAATGAAACAATCATTGTAGGAAGTGTTAACATCTTGCAGTTTGGGAGTGTTTAATTTTGATTTTGAGAAAGGTGGAAATATAAAAGAAATATATGTTTGAGTGTATAAAATGAAGTATATGGTTGGTGTTTTTATAGTGTAAAAGTGACCGTTGGGATAGCCGTTGAAATTTTTTTTATTTTACTAACGGCTAAAAATTTGGGCAAGTTTCTGGGCGAAGATGGACGATGCCCGTTGGGGCCTCTCTCATGATAGTTTCATTCATGCTCTTCGAATAATCGAATTATTATTTTTTTTTTCATATTACTCAATGATGATAAAACTCTATTTATCAACTCAATTTTCGTCATGAAAACATTTTTATTGTTAACCATGACGACCTCACTCAAATTTCGGGACGAAATTTCTTTAACGGGTAGGTACTGTGACGACCTGGAAATTTCTGACCAAATTTAAACTTAATCTGTATATATTTCTGACACGATAAGCAAAGTCTGTAATGTTGAAATCTCAAAAACTTTAAATTGTATTCCTGTATTCATTTACCCTTTGACTATTCCCGATGATTCACGAACAATTAATTGTAATTAGATTTGTGTGTATTTAAATATATATGTATATATAAATATAACAACTTAGAAATTAACTTTAAATTTAATATGAAATAAGAATGCTACTTAACTGCTAAAAATAAATATGTAAAATAAAATAATATAGGATGTAATGATAAATATTAGTACATATAAAGTATAGATATGAAATTTGACACATTCAATTTTTTTTATATTAATATCATTATTATTATTTATTTTGATAATCAATATTATTATTAATATTATTAGTATACCTAAACTTACTAAAATTCTTATAATTATTGTTATTGTTATAAAACAACTTATTACCACTATCCTTAATATTACTATTATTATTATTATTAATATCATTATTAATATTATTATTAATAAATATTATATTATTATACTTAATATTAAAATTGTTATTTCACAGATTTATAATTACTGATTATTAATAATAATTATAAATATAGATTAATAATGGAAATCAGTTACCCATCATATTCTACTTTTAAATTGTTGTATGATGGTATGATCGAATATCTTCCTGTCTACAAATCTTAACTACAAGACAACTGAAATTCACAAGACAAATCTAAGTCGACTTTTACATTCAATCATGGACCTGACTTGATATTTTTCTTCGTTTATCAATCTATCATATTTATTCTATCTTTCAACTTTCTCTATATTTTTTTTTATATACATACATAAGATGGCAGAGAGATAGAAAAGTATACAATAACCACCCTGAATATTCATAATTCAACTTCAATTCTCTTGAACAACCATTCTAACACCCGATAACCCTCCTCCAACGATTATCATCACCACTACCATGCTTGCTAGTCAGTTTCTGTTGGAAGCACAATCGAATCTTCACCTCCCTTCATTGTTTTCCTTTCCGTCTAATTTTCGTTTTGAAAACAAAAACAAACTACCATGATAATCACCTACATACTACTATATTAAAACCACAACACCACCTCTCTCTTTCTCTTAAAATGCATCGCGAAATTACCACTGTACCTATTATATTTTTTTTTCTTTCTTTTTACGTGACCACACCAACACCCCATCTATGATCATCACCAAAACAACCATAAACCGTTTCCTTTACCACCTATATTGCTCAGGATTGCTATTACATTTTACTGCTGCAACCACGCTGCTACAGCAGCTACTTCACTTGTTTCTAACAGATTTAATTGTAGCTAACCACTGCTAGTACTGTTACGATTGTTACTGCTTATGTTCCTGTCACAATCATGGTAATACCATCGGAACACCTTGTGCCTTCCTTCACTCGTTATCTAGGTTCTCTTTTACGTTTAATCAGACATATATACATGCTATTGCAAACCTTCTTCAATTAATATTCTATTATTGAATGAGTTGTGGATTGAATTATGAATTCATAGTGGATACTTTTTGTGTCTCCTTTTCCCTTGAATGGCCAACAACTTTAGAATAAGATAATCCCATTTTTTTTTAACACACGATGGTTACAGCTGGATCTATGGACCACTATTTTTTTTTTACCATGAGCTGGAAATTGTTTTTTTTGCCGACACTTACCAATCAAGAGATACCCCACCTGCCAATTATTCTCGCTAGTGGGTTACAAGAGAAAGTGTTAATATAATATTGGATCGTGCAGAGAACTAAAAACAAGAGTGATGTAATCGGACCCTTTAATTAAACACGACACATTATTTTATCATATGCTATAGTGATCTTTTGCTTGATAAATCACGGGGATGAGAGTAATGAGATATGTAAGGTTATAATGTGATGCCTGATATTGAACGATGAAGACGAGGCTACATCTGTCTTGTTTAATATTTAAACCGTTCCGTTCCTTCTGCTTTTCAGTTAAGATTCCGTTTAGCACCAACAAGAAAACCCACGTAGAAAATTGCTTTTGTTCGGATGTTTTTAAAAGAAACATATATGCACGATGGGCTGTTGTTTCTGCTGTGTTCAAATCTCAGCCCATTTATCAAGTTTGGCCCAACTTACATAAGCCACTTATGATTATTGAGGGTGACGAGAATAATGAGTGATGATGTAAGGGAAAACGTTGATAATGATGAAAGTATTATGATTAAGATGGGATGATATAATGGGTATGATGATGATGATGATTAATTTATGCAGATGATGTATTAATATGATACATGAAATCATAAGTGAAGGTGATGTATATGATAATGATTATGATATATATCGTATATGATTTAGGATGGTTATTGATGTTAATGATAAAAATGAGTCTCGATGATATAAAGAAAATGATAATGATGATAACTGATGATGAGATTATGATGGTACGAGATGATGATGACGATGGTATATATGTTAAGAGAATGATGATGACGATATGCATACCATATGACGTATGATGATTTCGTGAAATATGAGGTTATGATTTATGTTGATGAACCAAGGACGTTTAGGTTATTACTGGGTTAGCGGGACGTCGCGGGTTCAAACCCGGACTTGGGCATTTTTTTTTTAAAGGGCTACTTCATTGAGGTAGTTTACTTATTACTCATTTTTATTATTATTATTATTATTATTATTATTATTATTATTATTAGTTATTATTGATATTAGATTATTACTGATATGAAGAACATAATTATTAGTATTGTTAATACAATTAATATTATTATCATTATTGTTAGTATTAATAATATCACTATTATTATTATCAATTCTATTAAAATTATTATCATTAGTATTAAAATGATTAATAAAATTATTGTTATTATTATTACTAACATTGATAGTAGAATTAACATTATTGTTATTATCACTTAGGTTATTATTATTAGTATCATTATTGAAATTATTATTAATACCATTTATATTAAAAATTGTCATTATCAAAAGTATCATTTTTATTTTCACTATTATTGTTATTATTACAAATGAATATTATTTTTCAAAAAAAATACATTACAAATATGTTAATATTATATATTACTAAATTTTTATGACATTAAGTAAGATATCTATAAAATATATTAATTAATATAAATATATATTCTTATCATATATAAACCTTGAAATAAATTTCTATTTGTAATATATTATGATAAATGATAAATATTATATTATTAAATTACTTTAATAAGTATTTACTATATTAATATTAATAAATGTAATGTAGAAATAAATATTAACTACCTAAAATACATAGGATAAATATAACTTAATTAGTAATATGATATGTAAATCATTAATATATCAACTTGTTAGTTGTTATTATATGTTTTAATATATATAACTGATATAGGTTCGTGAATCCAAGGCCAACCCTATACTTGTTCATTGACGACATATGTATTTATACTACAAAATACAGTATGGTGAGTTTCATTTACCTTTTTACCCTTTATATTTTTGGGCTGAGAATACATGCGCAACTTTTATAACTGTTTTACGAAATAGACACAAGTAATCGAAATTACGTTCTATGGTTGAATGATCGAAACTGAATATGCCCCTTTTTATTAAGTCTGGTAATCTAAGAATTAGGGAACAGACACCCTAATTGACGCGAACTCTAAAGATAGATCTATCGGGCCCAACAAGCCCCATCCAAAGTACCGGATGCTTTAGTACTTCGAAATTTATATCATGTCCGAAGGAGGATCCCGGAATGATGGGGATATTCTTATATGTATATTGTGAATGTCGGTTACCAGGTGTTCAATCCATATGAATGATTTTTATCTCCATGTATGGGATGTGTATTGAAATATGAAATCTTGTGGTCTATTAAAATATTGAAATGATTGTTATGATAAACTAATGAACTCACCAACCTTTGGTTGACACTTTAAAGCATGTTTACTCTCAGGTACGAAAGAAATCTTCCGCTGTGTAATTGCTCATTTTAAAGATATTACTTGGAGTCATTCATGACATATTTCAAAAAACGTTGCATTCGAGTCGTTGAGATCATCAAGATTATTATTAAATCAGTTATAGTTAGATATATTATAAAATGGTATGCATGCCGTCAACTGACGTTGTAATGAAAGTTTGTCTTTTCAAAAACGAATGCAATGTTTGTAAAATGTATCATATAGAGGTCAAATACCTCGCGATGTAATCAATTGTTGTGAATCGTTTATAATCAATATGGACTTCGTCCGGATGGATTAGGACGGGTCTTCACACCCGTGGTAACCACAGAGCATACTCCGACTCTTATAACTGAGACCCCCCGTCAAACCTGACGCTCTGATACCAGTTGTTGGGAAATTACGGCCTCACTAATTCCTAACACCCAGCCCAATGATAACAGTAAAGAAATAAGAACAATCCACAACACAAGAATTTAACGTGGAAACTCCAAAACAGGAGAAAAACCACGGGCCTCCAAAGAGAGAAATACACTATATCACAAATTGTTACAATGACGTAGACAACTCTCTTAAGCCAACTACACTCTCCAAAGTATTTAACTAATACAACTCTCAAACAAGGGTAAGAAAGAAAGAAATAATCAAATACTTAAAGTGTATTGATTTGGTGCAAGTTGGAATGATGCTCATGACCTCCTATTATAATCAAGTCATCCACCTTCAACTTCTTCCTCCCACCGATATGGAATAACATCCTTCACAAAGTAATCATATCAATTTTTCTATTAAAAACAAAACCAACAGTATTATAGGCTTTTGTCTTGATCATAAAATAAGTCTTTTGCTTTTAAAGAAAAATGACACTTATATTATAACGAAATAATAACGCTCATATACAATACATAATTTTAATTTAAAAGCTATTTAAAAGAGAATGCATATATCATTTTTTTTTTCTTGGTAAAAATTTAATGGATGTGTGGGAACGTATTTATGAGTGGTGGGGTTTTGGCGGTGTCTCAAATTTCAGTATTGGAGATTCATTTCGAAGGAATGCCCCTCCGAGGCTATCAACTTCAGGAAGCCAATCATGGCAAGCAGTTGAATGGACGAGTACGTATTTTATTTGGCAAAATCGTAATCATAAGGTTTTTTCCAACAAATCGTGGAATGGGGGGAATGCTTTAATGGAAATTCAATTAAAGTATTTCGAGTGGATTTCGAAAAGCTACAAGAAAGGGAAGATTGATTGGCCCCAAAGGCTTTCGAATCCTACAAGCTGTCCAACAGAGTCTACTCCATAAGTGATCTGCGAGTTGCTTTGTCTGCAAGCTGCTTCAACTGGTTCTGCTACATAAGTGAGCTGCGAGTTGCTCTCTCTGCAACTGGAGTGTGACAAAATTCGAACTAAATGATCAGATGATGTAGTCATGTATTCATGGTGTTTTTGAGGTGGTTTCTCGTGTTTATGGTCAACATGTCGTACTCTAGAGTATTTCACGAACTCTCTCTGTATTGTTTCGAGTTTTAATGAAATGGCTTTTCGAGAAAAATAAATTTATCATATTTAACACACTTTAAAAGTTAGAATTAGATATTTTATAAAATAATACGAAGTAAACATAAACATATACACATAATTACGAACCGGTTTATAGATATAGAACATACTTACTTAAAATTACTATAAATTATATTCAAGATTTTTTAATAACAATCTTACACTCTAATAGTAACAACTAGTGTTCGAACCCTCGCATCGCGCCGGGGGTTCGATTTTCAATGTATTTTATTGCGTTTAGTTTGTAAAATTATTTTGTGGCTAACGATGATGTCGTTGAAGCGCAACTTGAGTCGAACTAAAAGGTATAATCCATGAAAGATTTAAATGTTATTTTAAATTAACAATATATGGGTATCTCCGCGTTTCGCTATGGAATTGTCGACTTTTAAAAATTTAACGCAAAATCAACGTGTATGAAAAGTACCTCAAGTATTTAGCGTTTTTTTAAAAATCGTCCGTTTTGTGTATAGTTAGTGATATTGTGTTCCTAAAATCATTTCGAGTTTAACAATGGTGTCGGAAAAATTTAACTTGTTGCGAGCAAGAAGATATGGCCCGTTTGAATATTTGGGTGGAGATTATTTAAGATTTTTTTTGAAAATGAGTATTTGACACTTTACCCCCCTGTTTGGGGGGTCGATTTTAATATTTGAACAAAGTATGGGGAATTTTTTTTGAAAAAAAAAAGTGAGAAAAAAAGTGAAAAAACGAAAACGCACCTAGTTACTATTCATCATTTTTGTCTATTACATAGTATATATAAATTTACTAATTTTTAATAACTACTTCATTTACTACCTTAATATATTACTCCGTAATTATTTTTATTTTAATTTTTAAAAGAAAAACCCTCATAAATATAATGTAACTAGTGGAAATGTTTCAATAGGAAATTCCCAAGAATCTAACCACTAAATCACTTATTGAGTTATTCTGAAATTATACATGCGCTATAATTTTGGTATTTGATACTTCGTATTATTTTGAGTAGGCTTAATTATCAAGGTTACCAGTTTAACATTTTTTAATTTCTTTTTTTATATAAAAATCAGATATTCCCTCCGTCCAATCTTAGGTGTTAACTGTTGATTTTTCAAAGTTTTTATTTGTCAAATTTGACTGTAAATATTTTTATTTGTGCTATATAATATTTGATGAAAATTATATGACTGAATTGAGTTTTAAATGTATTTTCATTCCATATAATTTTCATCATATATTATATAACATAGATAAAAAATATTAATGGTCAAACTTGAAAAAGAAAGACTCTGAAAAGTCAACAGTAGACACTTAAGATAAGACGGATGAAGTACTAAAATTAAAAGGGTGATGATTCGTACACCACCTATTTTTAGTCATACACCACCAAACATGTTTTACAGTGTTGTACTGTACAATTCTGTAAAGCACGTTAGGTGGTGCACGGTTAAAAAAGGTGGGGTACCAATCACTCCCCAAATTAAAATCGAACAAAAAGATCTAATTGTGTTAAACATGAATTACGTAATCGTACTCGTATTCACTACTCAACATTCATTATTTCATTCACTAATTTTGTCGTGACCAATAAAAAAGGATAAGGGAAAAAAAAACATGATCTCTTGCTTGAAACCTTGAAACACTGAAGCGAAACAGTTGAACTTTTGGCAACCAATCACAAAACATCAACGACCATTTCGTATCCCCTCAATTCCCTACCCTCTTCCTTTTTTTCCCAACAGATTATCTATAATCTATAATAAACATATAAAAGTTAACTCCTACATCCATTAATTACTCCTCCGTCCCTATATTATTGTCCACTATTTCATTTTGGGATGTCCCAAATTAATTGTCCACTTCCATAAATAGAAAGGAAAGAAGATATTTCATTGGTGGATCTGGAGAGAGAACATATTTCATTGGTGGAGAAATAAAGTTAGTGGGATTTCCTAAAACTGTGTGTTTTTTGTCTGGTGACAATAAATATGGGACGGAGGGAGTAGGTTATAACCAATGATCTTGACTAAGGTTAGTTTGTTAACCATCCATGAATAAACATGCTATTTATTGGTAAAGAAAAAAAAAACCCACACAAAGGCGCCTGTTAATTATAGTTCATTTTTTGCTATTTATTGGGAAAGGAAAAAAAAAAACCCACACAAAGGCACCTGGTGTTTAAGTTTGTCAAACATACGATATAATATCTGTAAACCTAAAAAACCACATCGGACCAAACAACCGGTGTCTTATTTCATCCGGCTCATCTCCACCGCTTCCTCACAACGTCGCACATGCAACATCCGGCATCCAACTGACGGTCGTTTAATCACACCTTCTGATCCTGCTGAGCATCAGATCTTTGATTCAACACCGTTGGTGTCGCACAAACTCCCATCGTTTGGAATTCATGGCCTTTCACATGCACATCCAAAACCAAACGGTTAGTTTCATCAATCTGAATTTTAAAACATTAAGTTCACCTGCAATCGAATTCAATTGAGACCCAAATTATGTCAACATTTATTAATTGTGTTTAATTGTGTTTAATTGGGTTAGTCGAATGAACTGAAGGAGTTTCACCAAATTCAACAACGATTCAGTTACAATTTAAATTCAATTACATTTAATCATGTTTGTAACTTCATGAATTAATTGAATTTACAGTGTTTTAGGCCCCTATATATTGTGGGTATATGGTTTATGGTTATGCATCACTCCCCAAAAAACAACAAGTATTACAATGGCCCAAAGTTCACAATCATCCAATGCAGCTGGAAACATGAGTTACGTGTACCTCAACCAACTTGAGGTTGGAAAGCAAGCTGTTGTCAAGGTAATGATATGCAGAATGTGGGATACCCACACACCATATGGGAAGTATTTAAGCTCAGATTTCATCGCATCTGATGAAAAGGTATACCATTATTGTTTAAAATTGATATTATTTTTCACACCTCATCATACACTTATGTGTTTTCAAGATTTTTTTGTGATATCATTCGTGTGTGATTAAAATAGTCAATGTTGTTGGTTGTGTAGATCGTTTGTCTTTTTATCTGCTCATGATGTATACTATTGTCTTTTTTGTTTGTAGATGGTTTTTAAATATTGTGCAACACACTTAGTACTGTGTCATTGTTAGGGTTTTTTCCTGTTTAATCCATTGCCATTTCATTCTTATACATTCACACTCTACTATGTATAAACACATATTTATCTATATGCATACATTATATATGATGGTTGTTTCTGGTTTTCCTTTAGAAGTAAATGTTTACGTATCTGAATATTAATAGTAGTCCCTCTGAATGTATGCTTTGCATAACAACGCATCAGTGACTTATGTGTTTTCAAGATTCTTTTGTCATATCATTCATGTGTCATTAAAATAGTCAATTTTGTTGTTTGTTTATATCTCTTGACTTCTTATGCGTAACAATGCCATGTCGAACATGTTATCTAATTTATTTAATCTATGTTGGAACTCCAGATTAGTTATATTATATTCTATCTCCTCATGATGTATACTATTGTGTTTTTTGTTTGTAGATGATTTTTGAAAATTGTAGCACCCACTTAATACTCTGTCATTGTTATTGGTTTTTCCTGTTTAATCCATTGCCATTGCATTCTTATACATTCACACTCTACTCTGTATAAACACATATTTATGTATATGCATCCATTATATATGATGGTTATATGTATGTGTGCTGCGCATAACAACGCCATGGTGAACCTGTTATTTAAAGTATTAAATTTAAATAGAAAGTATTGAATTCCTTTTGGAGTCATTTGTTAAGAATTCACACATACATGGAGTTTTCCTATTAGGCTGTTTACGTATTTGAATACTGATACTTTAGTCTACAAATGGATGTGTATGGAAGTTAGTTATTTAATTTTACAAACTTATAGACCTCCTTTTGCGGTCCTTTATTTCACACTTGCAGATAAGTACATGTATCGTATAACATTGTTTAAGCATCTGAATTGTAGTGTCTGACAATTTGTCATTTACCATGTACAACAGGGTAACGTGATACAACGAACCGCTAAGCATAACATCGCCCACCATTTCATCACCCGGCTGAAGGAAGGATCTGTGTACTTACTGAAGGACTTTGAAGTGGTGGCGAACCGAGACGAGTACCGTATCCTAAGGGCCAACAATGTCATCATCCAGTTGCAAGGTTCAACTTACTTTGACAGGCAAGCAATCGCTGCGACGGATGGTTATATCCGCCACCCGTTTGATTGCATAGAGATCGAAGACTTGGTCCCGACAGAGCGCAAATACTTAATCGGTATAATTTAAATTCTCCATATCCACCACTTAATCTCCGTAAACTTACTTTAGCCGACACACTAACTGGTAAACGTATAATGTAGATGTGGTCGGACGAGTTACGAACGTCGGCTCAGTCAAGCCACAGCGCAACGGTTTCTCAACAATGGAGTTTGAACTTGCGAACGAAAGGTTGATTCTACAATTAACCCCATTTCTGGAATGTTTTGACCCCGCGTTTGTATATTACTTACTAATTACAGCTGTAACCACGTTTCTTTTACAGGGGCCATAAGATCCCTATGACACTTTGGGGTGGTCTGGGTCAATCGTTGCTCAATAAGCTACCTGAATCACCTGCGTTGCGGTGCATCATTCTAACATCGGTGTCCGTCCGAAAAAACTACTTTGGTAAGACCCACGCTCTTTGGATACCTAGGTGTTTACGTTTGCACAACCACTAAACAACCTGTTTCCGCGTGCCTTTGCAGACGTTCTTGCAGTTTCAAGCTCCTCAGCAACCATGATCATTGATGACAGCACCATACCCACCATGCATGACTTTGTTGAGAAAATGAGGTACCGCACCCCCTAATATAATACAAACACCCTTACAACATATATATCAGTTTGCTAACAGCTTAAAAATGACATGAATTGTGCAGTACAATCGACCTTCCTGAAGATGGAGAACGTCGTTCCCCAGTACGCCATTTCCCCTTGCCAAAAGAAGGAACCCTGGCTGAGCTTCTGGATCTGGTTCGAAAAGGGAAACACAACATTGTAACGTCCGGTCCCTTTCTTCAATTATTTATATCACTCTGTATTATCAAGTAACCAACCCATCTAACCTATAACTACTCCCATTGACTCTAAAATTTGCAGCTTGATGTTTTCAAGCTTGAAGTAGAACTCGCCGGCATCCGGCTGTAAAATGGTTGGTACTACACCACGTGCAGCATTTGCAAGTCGAAAAAGGGAACGACGAGAAAGAATCGAGGTTTTTACTGCGAGTCTTGCAAAGATAACGTACCAGAACCCATTACTCGGTATTTACTATGAAAATACCTTATTAACAATGGTTTTCGAGCCCCGCTTTACCCACGTTTCACTACTTAACCACGGGCAGAATTGTATCTTACCCCTAAGATTATAACTTGACAGGTTCAGGATCGAATTTGATGTCAGGGACGCAACCGATGAGACTGTAGTGGTTGTATTTGACGAGTTGGGGGAGCAATTAACGAATACAACGGCACCAGCTCTTTTACTTGAGCTAGAAAAGGTTAGGGTATGCTTCTACATTGTGTCCACTTGCAAAGTAAAACTGCGTAACTCACCTCTTCATATATGTATATAGGCTACATGTAGAACTGTATTGCCCAATGCGCTGGCCAACCTCATTCACACCAAGCAAGTACTATTGTTGAAGGCACACTCATACTACCACCACGGTATATTTGAAAGCTTCAACTGCATAAAAGTCTACACAGACGTGGTCGTTCCCGAGACTCCACCAACCACACAGGCAGACCAACCCCCTGCACCAACAATCACTGCAAACCCCGACAAAGAAATCACCAAGTTAGGCTCCACAACAGCAGGGAAAAAGAGAAACATTGTTGTTCCAACTCCGAGCAAAGATTTAGAACGCACAAACCGGCGCAAGTAAGCTCTTAACTACTTTAACATAGTATGTAAATCCCTGGCCGTTCCCAACGTTACCCTACTTATTTCCTGCAAAATTTTCAAATATTATAGGTTTATTGTAACCAGTGACTCAGAAGAGGAAAGTGAAAAAGCAGGCGAAGATGAGAGCAATGGGGCAGAGGCATCTGATCCATAGGACGTTTTCTAGGCTTAAAGATAAATAACTCAAACTATTTAATTATAGTTATGCTTAGTTATATTTGTTGCCCAATATTAGGGCTTTTGTTTTTGAATATGCATTCCCGAACGATTTGAATTTTGGTTTTCAGTTTTGGTTTTCGAAACTATCTGCAATAATATAGCCCCTGGTTTTGGGCTTATGGCTACATTTTTGTTCCAGCACATCCACTTATGTTTGAAAAATGTTTAATATTTATTGTTTTACTCATGTTGGTAATTTAATATCCACTAAATCAGTTTCATTTTAGTACTTGGTTCTTTATGTTGAAACTATGGATTTGGTATACACCATGCATTGTTAGTCCGTTGAAAACAATTCCTGGCAGGTAACTACCACTTTCTCTCTTTGCTAGCAAACCATTTGGCTGTCATTTGTTATCTCTCCTGCTGCCGATGTATGAATGTCTACTAATTTTGTCGGTTCCTTTATATGCATTATTAGGTACCGTTACCAAGTGATTTCTGGGGCATTGTTGCTCCTGTGGGGAAGCTTGCGGGGTACATACGACTGCTAGCAGGGACGCAAATTATGTAGTCCGTGGAGAACATATATTATGTCATGAGATGGAAAGGGTAAAAAACAATGAATCATTGTTAGAGTTATCATGTATGTAGCCTGCTTTTTGCTCTATTTGTATAAGTTCCATTTCACGAGAATATAATATGTAGATGTAGATGCTGATGTCGGGCAGATTTTATTGACTGTTATTTTTTTAAAAAAAATTTAAATTTTGGAGATCTTTGAATTACATCACCTAGCATAACTATATTTGTTATTCGATTTACGTGTGTCACTATCATTTTATGATTGGTATCGAATGTTTTTATGTTTTATCCCAAGTGCTCATAACAAATTCAATTACTTTCTTCAGTAAAAAGATATGTTTACCCAGTTCTGTGAAATGTGATATTTCATATGTGTGTATCAGGTTCCAGAAATAAGAAGTAATAAAACAAAGGCGATAAGGAGCGAAACAGATTCATACGGTGAATTTCAGTCAGCCGAGTATATGTACATCACCCACATGGTAGTACTAAAAGTTACGCCTCCAGAATTCTCCATGATGTCCTGATTTGGTGAGCATATCGCTTTAAAACCTTTTAACGAGTTAAAATAAACTATGACCAACCTTTGACTATATTCCTTATCTAACAAAAACTTTACAATCATATTGTGTAACATACATAGGGCAATTTTAACCTACTAACCTATGTTTCAGTCAAGCTGGTCCACGTAACCCTAATTGCATATAAAGTAGAGACTAATAACACATATTTCATGGGCATTCAACGTAAAAGTTTTCCTGAACCTTCCTACCTATATGTGTAACTGTTTATGTATGTATGTATATATATATATATACATACATATGTATATGTATACATATATATATATATATATACATGTGTATGTATGCATATACACAGATATATGTATATGTGTGCATATATATGCGTATGTATGTATGCATTTATACAGTTATATGTATATATGTATATGTATATATATATATATATATATATATATATATATATATATATATATATGTATATGTATGTATATAAATCAATCTATGTTTGTATATATATATTAACTATCTATATTAATTATCCAGGCCTTTGAACTTCCACTTCTGGACCCTTTGCTCTACCACCCACACAAGTTATGTGCAACTATAAATGAAGTTCAGTCAAGTTGTATTTCCTCACCTTACAATGTCTACAACTGAAAAAGCCACCACTTCTACGAATATCTACCCAGGTATGACTGTCATTCTCAAGTGTTGAATATATTTACTAACATTCCACGAGTTTCACCTTGCTTTCTTTAAATTGCAAAAGGTCAAAGCAGCATACGCATGTCACAATTCCTAAATGGTCCTTTATCAATAAACTCATCAACGACACTCACGCGTTATGGGAAACGACAAACGTACCATGGGCTCATGATAAGTGACACGTGCACCGACAGCTCAGGTTCACCTATATTCCTACCAGCATATTATAATTGTAGATTTAACATGCCACAAATTTACTTTCGGAACGCACAATTGTGCAGGAACGGCTCTCAATACAGATATCCCCGGTTTCAGCAACATGCTAGGGCATTCAATCATGATACATTCTAGAAATTCAACAAGCAATAATGCCACACACCAGTTTATTAGCCTCAAACTCATTGGCCCAACTTCTCCAGTATCATTCGGTAAGTACATACTACCAAATCAGTGTCCTAACAAATTGATCAATAACGTACCTGTACACATATTTGGCATAACATTCGATTCAGCTAATCAACCAGACTTACAATGTATTTATCGCCACAGGTGAAACCCCTGCACATGTAAACTGTCGTCAGGCGACCGGCTCAAAAAGTAAGTAGATTATTAAATAATGTACCTTTCATGCAGACTGTGAAACTATTTTAGTAAACCATTTTAATATTGCAGACACCATACGGTCTCACTCAGATCGTACCAAAAATGCCATCCAAAGGCGTGCAGCCAACTCTTCAGTAACACCTTCCGACATCCACTATTAAATAACCGGTATTTATTTATGAATGGGATTGCAGAAGGGATTTTTCATTGACTTGTTGGCCAACATGTGAAAAAAATAACTTTTGCTCAGAAATTATTTATGTCATATTAACGCTTGAATGTTCCGACTTTGCCAGGTATCAACGTTGAATATGATAATCAAGGACCACCGGCATTCAAGTGTCCTACTTACAACGCAACTATGTGGTATGATGAAAGAAACAACAAACCAAAACATACCAAAAATCCAACATTCTCTATTTGCTGCCAAAATGGAAAAATACTCCTGCCAAAACTCAAACCCCCACCTCCACTCTTGAGGGCATTACTTGATTATACTGACACATCAACAGCAAGGTTTCGAGAGCAAATAAGGGTTTATAACAGCATGTTTTCATTCACATCTTTCGAAGCACGCATTGACCACAGTATCAACCGGGGCCGCGCTCCATACACATTTAGAATAAGTGGTCAAACATATCATAAGATTGGTTCACTCTTACCGGAGGATGGAGGATCACCGAGGTATGCGCAGCTCTACTTTTATGACACACAAAATGAGGCCGCAAACCGCATGTCGGCTTTTTTAGATAGTGATTCAAGAGAGACGGTAGACAAAACGTTAACTAACAAATTGATCGCAATGCTCGATCAATTTAGTGCAGTTGCACAGGCTTTTCGTATGGCACGAGATTGGGCCATTAACAATAGATCGGCCGACTGCGCACTTCGATTGATTGCAAAAATTTCAAACTCCCTCCAGTATAACGCACCAAACGTTGGTGAGGTGGCAACTCTTATCACTAGCGACTTTGGCCACTGTAATTCAACACGTGATATTATTGTACAACAACGTAACTGCGCACCCCAGAGAATCTCTGAGCTTCATCAATTATATATGGCGTTACAGTACCCACTACTTTTCCCATACGGTGAAACCGGGTATCATGAAAACATACCCTACCATTGTAACAGTGGAAGAAGGAAAACTTTGCTGGGTTACATCACCATGCGAGAATTTTACTGCTACAGAATTCAGCAACGGGAAAACGAAGGTACAACCCTCCCAAGGGGTGGAAGGTTATTCCAACAGTATTTGGTTGATGCTTATACAGCTGTCGAAGAACAACGTCTAAAGTATCTCAGAAATCACCAAAACGAACTGCGCACCGATCTATACAACAACGTATGTGATGCTGTAACAAGGGGCGACACCAAAGCCGCTTCAATTGGAAAATGAATAATTTTACCATCGTCTCATACAGGCAGTCCGCGCTACATGCTTCAAAATTACCAAGATGCTATGGCTTTGTGTCGCGAATTCAATAACCCAGACTTATTCATCACCTTCACTTCTAACCCAAAATGGCCTAAAATAGAAGGTATGTTATGCTTTATCGAGGGCCAACGAGCGCCCGACCGTCCAGAAATTGTAGCCAAAATCTTCAAGCAGAAGCTGGACAACCTCATGAACAATATAATGAAGGGCAACATCTTCGGGACATGCGAGGCAGGTATTATATACACATCATTCCCAAATTTTAGCATCAACATGTGCATAACTTATTTGCATGTTAGTGACACCCTCCAACTTCTTTACCTATTTATTACGGTACTGGAATAGTTAGCCGATTCTTTCTACCGTAGGTGTTACATGCTATAACTACAGATGTCTAAACTTCCTGCAACATGATCAAATTTATTTTATTGTATAATATAATTTTTCCTAACGTATATGCCATTAAAGGTATACATGTTTATACATGAATATAAATAAATTAGCTTATTAAAGAAGAGTACTTAATGAAGTAGCATTTAGGAAAAATCACCTTTAATTTTTCTGCAGTACGCCTTCAAGAAAATGCCCGTTGATTCATTAAATACGTGTTTTTATATAATCTATTTTCATGAATAATAGGAAACAGGAAATCATATGTTATTTACGTTAATCAACCTTGAATTGTATACTTGCAGGTCCATATATTTTGTATGTTTGTCAAAATGCCAGTTATTATATAATACTTGAATCATCCTCATTAGTTTAAAAATTATTTAAATACCTGCACATGTATAATGCTGACCAAAATTTCTAACAGTGCAGATAAATAATCCCTAACATTGTCTACCTTGCCTACAACATACTGGATTTAAATAATTATTTGTAAATTTGGAAAGTAATACCTATTGTAATATGATTGTCCCAACTTTGTAATAACACATTTGCTACTATAATGACCCGTGAATTGTCTCCTGTCAGGTATATGTAGTGACCCGAACTTTTCCATGTTTATATATATTAATTGAGATTGATTTTTACATGATTAAATGTTTCCAACATGTTAAGCAATCAAACTTGTTAAGACTTGATTAATTGAAATAGGTTTCATATAGACAATTGACCACCCAAGTTGACCGGTGATTCACGAACGTTAAAACTTGTAAAAAAAAACTATATGATGACATATATATGGTTATATATATAGTTAACATGATATTATGATAAGTAAACATATCATTAATTATATTAACAATGAACTACATATGTAAAAACAAGACTACTAACTTAATGATTTTGAAACGAGACATATATGTAACGTTTATCGTTGTAACGACATTTAATGTATATATATCATATTAAGAGATATTCGTACATCATAATATCATGATAATATAATAATTTAAAATCTCTTTTGATATTATAAACATTGGGTTAACAACATTTAACAAGATCGTTAACCTAAAGGTTTCAAAACAACACTTACATGTAACGACTAACGATGACTTAACGACTCAGTTAAAATGTATATACATGTAGTGTTTTAATATGTATTTATACACTTTTGAAAGACTTCAATACACTTATCAAAATACTTCTACTTAACAAAAATGCTTACAATTACATTCTCGTTCAGTTTCATCAACAATTCTACTCGTATGCACCCGTATTCGTACTCGTACAATACACAGCTTTTAGATGTATGTACTATTGGTATATACACTCCAATGATCAGCTCTTAGCAGCCCATGTGAGTCACCTAACACATGTGGGAACCATCATTTGGCAACTAGCATGAAATATCTCATAAGATTACAAAAATATGAGTAATCATTCATGACTTATTTACATGAAAACAAAATTTCATATCCTTTATATCCAATCCATACACCAACGACCAAAAACACCTACAAACACTTTCATTCTTCAATTTTCTTCATCTAATTGAACTCTCTCAAGTTCTATCTTCAAGTTCTAAGTGTTCTTCATAAATTCCAAAAGTTCTAGTTTCATAAAATCAAGAATACTTTCAAGTTTGCTAGCTCACTTCCAATCTTGTAAGGTGATCATCCAACCTCAAGAAATCTTTGTTTCTTACAGTAGGTTATCATTCTAATACAAGGTAATAATCATATTCAAACTTTGGTTCAATTTCTATAACTATAACAATCTTATTTCAAGTGATGATCTTACTTGAACTTGTTTTCGTGTCATGATTTTGCTTCAAGAACTTTGAGCCATCCAAGGATCCATTGAAGCTAGATCCATTTTTCTCTTTTCCAGTAGGTTCATCCAAGGAACTTAAGGTAGTAATGATGTTCATAACATCATTCGATTCATACATATAAAGCTATCTTATTCGAAGGTTTAAACTTGTAATCACTAGAACATAGTTTAGTTAATTCTAAACTTGTTCGCAAACAAAAGTTAATCCTTCTAACTTGACTTTTAAAATCAACTAAACACATGTTCTATATCTATATGATATGCTAACTTAATGATTTAAAACCTGGAAACACGAAAAACACCGTAAAACCGGATTTACGCCGTCGTAGTAACACCGCGGGCTGTTTTGGGTTAGTTAATTAAAAACTATGATAAACTTTGATTTAAAAGTTGTTATTCTGAGAAAATGATTTTTATTATGAACATGAAACTATATCCAAAAATTATGGTTAAACTCAAAGTGGAAGTATGTTTTCTAAAATGGTCATCTAGACGTCGTTCTTTCGACTGAAATGACTACCTTTACAAAAACGACTTGTAACTTATTTTTCCGACTATAAACCTATACTTTTTCTATTTAGATTCATAAAATAGAGTTCAATATGAAACCATAGCAATTTGATTCACTCAAAACGGATTTAAAATGAAGAAGTTATGGGTAAAACAAGATTGGATAATTTTTCTCATTTTAGCTACGTGAAAATTGGTAACAAATCTATTCCAACCATAACTTAATCAACTTGTATTGTATATTATGTAATCTTGAGATACCATAGACACGTATACAATGTTTCGACCTATCATGTCGACACATCTATATATATTTCGGAACAACCATAGACACTCTATATGTGAATGTTGGAGTTAGCTATACAGGGTTGAGGTTGATTCCAAAATATATATAGTTTGAGTTGTGATCAATACTGAGATACGTATACACTGGGTCGTGGATTGATTCAAGATAATATTTATCGATTTATTTCTGTACATCTAACTGTGGACAACTAGTTGTAGGTTACTAACGAGGACAGCTGACTTAATAAACTTAAAACATCAAAATATATTAAAAGTGTTGTAAATATATTTTGAACATACTTTGATATATATGTATATATTGTTATAGGTTCGTGAATCAACCAGTGGCCAAGTCTTACTTCCCGACGAAGTAAAAATCTGTGAAAGTGAGTTATAGTCCCACTTTTAAAATCTAATATTTTTGGGATGAGAATACATGCAGGTTTTATAAATGATTTACAAAATAGACACAAGTACGTGAAACTACATTCTATGGTTGAATTATCGAAATCGAATATGCCCCTTTTTATTAAGTCTGGTAATCTGAGAATTAGGGAACAGACACCCTAATTGACGCGAATCCTAAAGATAGATCTATTGGGCCTAACAAACCCCATCCAAAGTACCGGATGCTTTAGTACTTCGAAATTTATATCATATCCGAAGGGTGTCCCGGAATGATGGGGATATTCTTATATATGCATCTTGTTAATGTCGGTTACCAGGTGTTCACCATATGAATGATTTTTATCTCTATGTATGGGATGTGTATTGAAATATGAAATCTTGTGGTCTATTGTTACGATTTGATATATATAGGTTAAACCTATAACTCACCAACATTTTTGTTGACGTTTAAAGCATGTTTATTCTCAGGTGAATATTAAGAGCTTCCGCTGTTGCATACTAAAATAAGGACAAGATTTGGAGTCCATATTTGTATGATATTGTGTAAAAACTGCATTCAAGAAACTGATTTCGATGTAACATATTTGTATTGTAAACCATTATGTAATGGTCGTGTGTAAACAGGATATTTTAGATTATCATTATTTGATAATCTACGTAAAGCTTTTTAAACCTTTATTTATGAAATAAAGGTTATGGTTTGTTTTAAAAATGAATGCAGTCTTTGAAAAACGTCTCATATAGAGGTCAAAACCTCGCAACGAAATCAATTAATATGGAACGTTTTTAATCAATAAGAACGGGACATTTCAGTTGGTATCCGAGCGTTGGTCTTAGAGAACCAGAAAATTTGCATTAGTGTGTCTTATCGAGTTTGTTAGGATGCATTAGTGAGTCTGGACTTCGACCGTGTTTTCTTTAAAAATGATTGCTTAACATTTTTGTTGGAAACTATATATTTTTAACATATGAATATTATGTGATATATTAATCTCTTAACGTGTTTGATATTATGTGATAGATGTCTACCTCTAGAACAAGTCCCATTGACTCACCTAATAATAATGAAGAGTCAAATGTAAATTGGAATGATTTGTGGACTGATTCACAAGTTCCCGAAGAGGAACCGGAAGAAGAGTCGGAACCGGAAGAAGAATCGGAACCGGAAGAAGAATCGGAACCGGATGAAGAAATAGAACCGGTGGGGGAAATAATAAAACGGTTAAGTAAAAGAAAATCCTCAACCAACCGACCAAAGTTAATTATGGTCAATGGTGTTTCCGCCAAGGAAGCAAAATATTGGGAGGATTACCAATTCTCCGATGAATCGGATTCCGACGAGAATTCCGATGATGTTATAGAAATTACCCCAACTGAATTTAAAAAAGCAAAAGAAAATAATAAGGGAAAGGGCATAAAAATAGAGAAATCTAATTCCAACCCCGATGAACTTTATATGTATCGTCAACTCCCGAAGTCCTTAAGTTGTAACAATGACCCGGGAACCTCTAAACCACCAGGTTTTTCTAAACCAATGTGGACAACGACGGCTCGTATTAGGGGAACATCATATATCCCTAGAAACTTGGCAAAACGAACCAAAACCGAAGAAGAAGAAACGAGCGAGTCGGAATAAGATAGTTGTATTCGTGTGGTGTAATATATGTAATATAGTGTTCTTATGCTTTATGATATATGTAAAAATTGCTTGTATTAATAAGTATTTTTTTATGAATCTAACTCTTGTCTATTTTACAGTTTAAAAACACAAAATGGATAGACAACCCAATATTTTAAGAGACCTACCCGGAGACATGATTGATGAAATCTTGTCTAGAGTCGGCCAGAATTCCTCGGCACAACTATTTAAGGCGAGATCAGTTTGTAAGACATTCGAAGAACGTTCCAAGAATGTCTTGGTTTATAAGAGACTTTCGTTTGAAAGATGGGGGATATCACATTGGGAAACCCATAAGTTACGATGTGTTTACTTTGACGCATATATTGCGGGGAACCCAAATGCTATTTTACGCAACGGGTTAAGAAATTATTTTGACTCAATATATCCGAATATTGGACTTCGTGATTTAGAAAAAGCGGCTAACATGCAACATAAAGAAGCATGTTATGCTTACGGATTAGTAATGTTCGCTTCTCACCAAAGTGAGAACAAGAACATCGGGCTACAACTATTAAACAAAACATTTCCACAAGTGACGGAGTCGGTAATTGGGGTAAGAAATGAGGTTTTTAGATTATTACGGGACTGTTGGACATTACGTAACCCTCGTCCTTTTGACGACGTTACAACACGCTGTCTTATCAACGGCCATAACGGTTATGTTGCACAAGACCAAGGATGGGAAGTAGTCCTAGTAAAACCAGAATGCATGACTTGTTTCTGGACGTATGAATTACGTGTCTTTATTGCCTTTGCTGAACGACTTGTGTACTAGCTAGAATTGTCTTCACAACTATCTTGTATCAAAGTTAATGTGTGCTATATTTCATGCTTTATGTAAAATAAGCGGTATTGTAAGTTTGTAAAATATTGTATAAAAGTTTGAACGCGAAATATTATTATAATCAGTTTTTCATATAGAATTGTAGTAGTTGAATTGTATATTAGCTACTAAGTATGAACTTAACGGGTAGGTACTACCCGAATTTAAACTTATAAAACGCTAATATGAAGAAAAAGCTTTTATAAATGAGTTCATATTATGCTACGAAATACTATTAACTACTCTTAACATTCTGTATGATTAACTTGTTCCATTTGACTATTTTGAAGGAAATGGCACCGACTACTCGACACACCGTGAATATGAATGAAGAGGAATTCCGTACTTTTCTAGCTTCAAACATAGCCGCAGTACAGGCTGCGCTACATACCAACAATAACCTTGGATCTAGCAGTACAGGAAATCGTGTAGGATGCACCTACAAAGAATTCACTGCCTGCAAACCTTTGGAATTTGATGGAACCGAAGGACCGATCGGATTGAAACGGTGGACCGAGAAGGTCGAATCGGTGTTTGCCATAAGTAAGTGTACTGAAGAGGACAAAATGAAGTACGCTACGCATACCTTCACAGGTTCTGCGTTAACATGGTGGAATACCTATCTAGAGCAAGTGGGACAAGATGATGCGTACGCACTACCTTGGTCAGCATTCAAGCACTTGATGAACGAGAAGTACCGTCCCAGAACTGAGGTCAATAAGCTCAAGACAGAACTTAGAGGGTTACGAACCCAAGGATTTGATATTACCACATACGAAAGACGATTCACAGAATTGTGCCTATTGTGTCCGGGAGCATTCGAAGATGAGGAAGAGAAGATTGACGCGTTTGTGAAAGGATTACCAGAAAGAATCCAAGAAGATATAAGTTCACACGAGCCCGCCTCCATACAACAGGCATGTAGAATGGCTCACAAACTCGTGAACCAAATTGAAGAAAGAATTAAAGAACAGACTGCTGAAGAGGCTAATGTGAAGCAAGTCAAAAGAAAGTGGGAGGAAAACGGTGATAAGAATCACCAATACAACAACAACAACAATTACAACAATAATCGCAACAATTATCCCAACAATCGCAACATCAATCGCAACTACAACAAACGGCCCAACAACAACAACAACAACAACAGCAACTACAACAATCATCCCAACAACAATAATAACCGCAACAACAACAACAATCAGAAGCAGCTATGCCAAAGGTGTGAAAAGAATCACTCGGGGTTCTGCACCAAATTTTGCAACAAGTGTAAAAGAAATGGTCATAGCGCGGCGAAGTGTGAGGTCTACGGACCAGGGGTTAATAGAACGAAAGGAACAAATGGTGTCGGAACGAGTAATGGCGGAGCAAGTAGTGTCGGAGCAAGTTATGCCAATGTAGTTTGTTATAAATGTGGAAAACCAGGCCACATTATTAGAAATTGCCCGAACCAGGAGAACACGAATGGACAAGGCCGTGGAAGAGTTTTCAATATTAATGCGGCAGAGGCACAGGAAGACCCGGAGCTTGTTACGGGTACGTTTCTTATTGACAATAAATCTGCTTACGTTTTATTTGATTCGGGTGCGGATAGAAGCTATATGAGTAGAGATTTTTGTGCTAAATTAAGTTGTCCATTGACGCCTTTGGATAGTAAATTTTTACTCGAATTAGCAAATGGTAAATTAATTTCAGCAGATAATATATGTCGGAATCGAGAAATTAAACTGGTTAGCGAAACATTTAAGATTGATTTGATACCAGTAGAGTTAGGGAGTTTTGATGTGATAATCGGTATGGACTGGTTGAAAGAAGTGAAAGCGGAGATCGTTTGTTACAAAAATGCAATTCGCATTATACGAGAAAAAGGAAAACCCTTAATGGTGTACGGAGAAAAGGGCAACACGAAGCTACATCTTATTAGTAATTTGAAGGCACAAAAACTAATAAGAAAAGGTTGCTATGCTGTTCTAGCACACGTCGAGAAAGTACAAACTGAAGAAAAGAGCATCAATGATGTTCCCGTCGCAAAAGAATTTCCCGATGTATTTCCGAAAGAATTACCGGGATTACCCCCACATCGATCCGTTGAATTTCAAATAGATCTTGTACCAGGAGCTGCACCAATAGCTCGTGCTCCTTACAGACTCGCACCCAGCGAGATGAAAGAACTGCAAAGCCAATTACAAGAACTTTTAGAGCGTGGTTTCATTCGACCAAGCACATCACCGTGGGGAGCTCCTGTTTTGTTTGTCAAGAAGAAAGATGGTACATTCAGGTTGTGTATCGACTACCGAGAGTTGAACAAACTTACCATCAAGAACCGCTACCCACTACCGAGAATCGACGACTTATTTGATCAACTACAAGGCTCGTCTGTTTATTCAAAGATTGACTTACGTTCGGGGTATCATCAAATGCGGGTGAAAGAAGATGATATTCCAAAGACTGCTTTCAGAACACGTTACGGTCATTACGAGTTTATGGTCATGCCGTTTGGTTTAACTAATGCACCAGCTGTGTTCATGGACCTTATGAACCGAGTGTGTGGACCATACCTTGACAAGTTTGTCATTGTTTTCATTGATGACATACTTATTTACTCAAAGAATGACCAAGAACACGGTGAACATTTGAGAAAGGTGTTAGAAGTGTTGAGGAAGGAAGAATTGTACGCTAAGTTTTCAAAGTGTGCATTTTGGTTGGAAGAAGTTCAATTCCTCGGTCACATAGTGAACAAAGAAGGTATTAAGGTGGATCCGGCAAAGATAGAAACTGTTGAAAAGTGGGAAACCCCGAAAACTCCGAAACACATACGCCAGTTTTTAGGACTAGCTGGTTACTACAGAAGGTTCATCCAAGACTTTTCCAGAATAGCAAAACCCTTGACTGCATTAACGCATAAAGGGAAGAAATTTGAATGGAATGATGAACAAGAGAAAGCGTTTCAGTTATTGAAGAAAAAGCTAACTACGGCACCTATATTGTCATTGCCTGAAGGGAATGATGATTTTGTGATTTATTGTGACGCATCAAAGCAAGGTCTCGGTTGTGTATTAATGCAACGAACGAAGGTGATTGCTTATGCGTCTAGACAATTGAAGATTCACGAACAAAATTATACGACGCATGATTTGGAATTAGGCGCGGTTGTTTTTGCATTAAAGACTTGGAGGCACTACTTATATGGGGTCAAAAGTATTATATATACCGACCACAAAAGTCTTCAACACATATTTAATCAGAAACAACTGAATATGAGGCAGCGTAGGTGGATTGAATTATTGAATGATTACGATTTTGAGATTCGTTACCACCCGGGGAAGGCAAATGTGGTAGCCGATGCCTTGAGCAGGAAGGATAGAGAACCCATTCGAGTAAAATCTATGAATATAATGATTCATAATAACATTACTACTCAAATAAAGGAGGCGCAACAAGGAGTTTTAAAAGAGGGAAATTTAAAGGATGAAATACCCAAAGGATCGGAGAAGCATCTTAATATTCGGGAAGATGGAACCCGGTATAGGGCTGAAAGGATTTGGGTACCAAAATTTGGAGATATGAGAGAAATGGTACTTAGAGAAGCTCATAAAACCAGATACTCAATACATCCTGGAACGGGGAAGATGTACAAGGATCTCAAGAAACATTTTTGGTGGCCAGGTATGAAAGCCGATGTTGCTAAATACGTAGGAGAATGTTTGACGTGTTCTAAGGTCAAAGCTGAGCATCAGAAACCATCAGGTCTACTTCAACAACCCGAAATCCCGGAATGGAAATGGGAAAACATTACCATGGATTTCATCACTAAATTGCCAAGGACTGCAAGTGGTTTTGATACTATTTGGGTAATAGTTGATCGTCTCACCAAATCAGCACACTTCCTACCAATAAGAGAAGATGACAAGATGGAGAAGTTAGCACGACTGTATTTGAAGGAAGTCGTCTCCAGACATGGAATACCAATCTCTATTATCTCTGATAGGGATGGCAGATTTATTTCAAGATTCTGGCAGACATTACAGCAAGCATTAGGAACTCGTCTAGACATGAGTACTGCCTATCATCCACAAACTGATGGGCAGAGCGAAAGGACGATACAAACGCTCGAAGACATGCTACGAGCATGTGTTATTGATTTCGGAAACAGTTGGGATCGACATCTACCGTTAGCAGAATTTTCCTACAACAACAGCTACCATTCAAGCATTGAGATGGCGCCGTTTGAAGCACTTTATGGTAGAAAGTGCAGGTCTCCGATTTGTTGGAGTGAGGTGGGGGATAGACAGATTACGGGTCCAGAGATTATACAAGAAACTACCGAGAAGATCATCCAAATTCAACAACGGTTGAAAACCGCCCAAAGTCGACAAAAGAGCTACGCTGACATTAAAAGAAAAGATATAGAATTTGAAATTGGAGAGATGGTCATGCTTAAAGTTTCACCTTGGAAAGGCGTTGTTCGATTTGGTAAACGAGGGAAATTAAATCCAAGGTATATTGGACCATTCAAGATTATTGATCGTGTCGGACCAGTAGCTTACCGACTTGAGTTACCTCAACAACTCGCGGCTGTACATAACACTTTCCACGTCTCGAATTTGAAGAAATGTTTTGCTAAAGAAGATCTCACTATTCCATTAGATGAAATCCAAATCAACGAAAAACTCCAATTCATCGAAGAACCCGTCGAAATAATGGATCGTGAGGTTAAAAGACTTAAGCAAAACAAGATACCAATTGTTAAGGTTCGATGGAATGCTCGTAGAGGACCCGAGTTCACCTGGGAGCGTGAAGATCAGATGAAGAAGAAATACCCGCATCTATTTCCAGAAGATTCGTCAACACCTTCAACAGCTTAAAATTTCGGGACGAAATTTATTTAACGGGTAGGTACTGTAGTGACCCGAACTTTTCCATGTTTATATATATTAATTGAGATTGATTTTTACATGATTAAATGTTTCCAACATGTTAAGCAATCAAACTTGTTAAGACTTGATTAATTGAAATAGGTTTCATATAGACAATTGACCACCCAAGTTGACCGGTGATTCACGAACGTTAAAACTTGTAAAAAAAACTATATGATGACATATATATGGTTATATATATAGTTAACATGATATTATGATAAGTAAACATATCATTAATTATATTAACAATGAACTACATATGTAAAAACAAGACTACTAACTTAATGATTTTGAAACGAGACATATATGTAACGTTTATCGTTGTAACGACATTTAATGTATATATATCATATTAAGAGATATTCGTACATCATAATATCATGATAATATAATAATTTAAAATCTCTTTTGATATTATAAACATTGGGTTAACAACATTTAACAAGATCGTTAACCTAAAGGTTTCAAAACAACACTTACATGTAACGACTAACGATGACTTAACGACTCAGTTAAAATGTATATACATGTAGTGTTTTAATATGTATTTATACACTTTTGAAAGACTTCAATACACTTATCAAAATACTTCTACTTAACAAAAATGCTTACAATTACATTCTCGTTCAGTTTCATCAACAATTCTACTCGTATGCACCCGTATTCGTACTCGTACAATACACAGCTTTTAGATGTATGTACTATTGGTATATACACTCCAATGATCAGCTCTTAGCAGCCCATGTGAGTCACCTAACACATGTGGGAACCATCATTTGGCAACTAGCATGAAATATCTCATAAGATTACAAAAATATGAGTAATCATTCATGACTTATTTACATGAAAACAAAATTTCATATCCTTTATATCCAATCCATACACCAACGACCAAAAACACCTACAAACACTTTCATTCTTCAATTTTCTTCATCTAATTGAACTCTCTCAAGTTCTATCTTCAAGTTCTAAGTGTTCTTCATAAATTCCAAAAGTTCTAGTTTCATAAAATCAAGAATACTTTCAAGTTTGCTAGCTCACTTCCAATCTTGTAAGGTGATCATCCAACCTCAAGAAATCTTTGTTTCTTACAGTAGGTTATCATTCTAATACAAGGTAATAATCATATTCAAACTTTGGTTCAATTTCTATAACTATAACAATCTTATTTCAAGTGATGATCTTACTTGAACTTGTTTTCGTGTCATGATTTTGCTTCAAGAACTTTGAGCCATCCAAGGATCCATTGAAGCTAGATCCATTTTTCTCTTTTCCAGTAGGTTCATCCAAGGAACTTAAGGTAGTAATGATGTTCATAACATCATTCGATTCATACATATAAAGCTATCTTATTCGAAGGTTTAAACTTGTAATCACTAGAACATAGTTTAGTTAATTCTAAACTTGTTCGCAAACAAAAGTTAATCCTTCTAACTTGACTTTTAAAATCAACTAAACACATGTTCTATATCTATATGATATGCTAACTTAATGATTTAAAACCTGGAAACACGAAAAACACCGTAAAACCGGATTTACGCCGTCGTAGTAACACCGCGGGCTGTTTTGGGTTAGTTAATTAAAAACTATGATAAACTTTGATTTAAAAGTTGTTATTCTGAGAAAATGATTTTTATTATGAACATGAAACTATATCCAAAAATTATGGTTAAACTCAAAGTGGAAGTATGTTTTCTAAAATGGTCATCTAGACGTCGTTCTTTCGACTGAAATGACTACCTTTACAAAAACGACTTGTAACTTATTTTTCCGACTATAAACCTATACTTTTTCTGTTTAGATTCATAAAATAGAGTTCAATATGAAACCATAGCAATTTGATTCACTCAAAACGGATTTAAAATGAAGAAGTTATGGGTAAAACAAGATTGGATAATTTTTCTCATTTTAGCTACGTGAAAATTGGTAACAAATCTATTCCAACCATAACTTAATCAACTTGTATTGTATATTATGTAATCTTGAGATACCATAGACACGTATACAATGTTTCGACCTATCATGTTGACACATCTATATATATTTCGGAACAACCATAGACACTCTATATGTGAATGTTGGAGTTAGCTATACAGGGTTGAGGTTGATTCCAAAATATATATAGTTTGAGTTGTGATCAATACTGAGATACGTATACACTGGGTCGTGGATTGATTCAAGATAATATTTATCGATTTATTTCTGTACATCTAACTGTGGACAACTAGTTGTAGGTTACTAACGAGGACAGCTGACTTAATAAACTTAAAACATCAAAATATATTAAAAGTGTTGTAAATATATTTTGAACATACTTTGATATATATGTATATATTGTTATAGGTTCGTGAATCAACCAGTGGCCAAGTCTTACTTCCCGACGAAGTAAAAATCTGTGAAAGTGAGTTATAGTCCCACTTTTAAAATCTAATATTTTTGGGATGAGAATACATGCAGGTTTTATAAATGATTTACAAAATAGACACAAGTACGTGAAACTACATTCTATGGTTGAATTATCGAAATCGAATATGCCCCTTTTTATTAAGTCTGGTAATCTGAGAATTAGGGAACAGACACCCTAATTGACGCGAATCCTAAAGATAGATCTATTGGGCCTAACAAACCCCATCCAAAGTACCGGATGCTTTAGTACTTCGAAATTTATATCATATCCGAAGGGTGTCCCGGAATGATGGGGATATTCTTATATATGCATCTTGTTAATGTCGGTTACCAGGTGTTCACCATATGAATGATTTTTATCTCTATGTATGGGATGTGTATTGAAATATGAAATCTTGTGGTCTATTGTTACGATTTGATATATATAGGTTAAACCTATAACTCACCAACATTTTTGTTGACGTTTAAAGCATGTTTATTCTCAGGTGAATATTAAGAGCTTCCGCTGTTGCATACTAAAATAAGGACAAGATTTGGAGTCCATATTTGTATGATATTGTGTAAAAACTGCATTCAAGAAACTGATTTCGATGTAACATATTTGTATTGTAAACCATTATGTAATGGTCGTGTGTAAACAGGATATTTTAGATTATCATTATTTGATAATCTACGTAAAGCTTTTTAAACCTTTATTTATGAAATAAAGGTTATGGTTTGTTTTAAAAATGAATGCAGTCTTTGAAAAACGTCTCATATAGAGGTCAAAACCTCGCAACGAAATCAATTAATATGGAACGTTTTTAATCAATAAGAACGGGACATTTCAGTATACACATTATTGAGTTCCAAAAACGTGGGTTGCCGCATGTCCATATCTTAATCTGGTTGACACGTGCATACAAATGCAAGACACCCGAAGACATCAACGATCTCATATCGGCCGAAATTCCTAACGAGGCCCACGATCCCGAAGGATACAAGGCTGTCACCGAGTACATGTTACACGGCCCTTGCGGTTGTAAACACAAGGACGCTCCATGTATGATTGATAACCAATGTTCAAAGCATTTCTCTAAGCCATATTACGCTGAGACCACAATCGATGAAGACGGTTACGCTAACTACAGACGCCGCAACAACGGTGTGAATGTTACTAAAGGCAAAAGCACACTTGACAACAGCTTTGTCGTTCCTTACAATAGATATCTGTTGATCCGATACAACGCACATATAAATGTCGAGTGGTGTAATAGATCTCGCGCCATTAAATATCTATTCAAATACTTAAATAAAGGGCCGGACCGAGCTACAATTGTGATACAGGAAAACGTACCCACACAAAACTCATCAGGCATTCCGGAAAAAATTATTGACGTTGATGAAATCAGGAATTATTTGGATTACCGCTATTTATCTCCGTGTGAGGCTGCTTGGCGATTATTTTCTTACGACATCCACTTCTCTAAGCCTTCTGTAATTAAGCTATCATATCATCTACCAAACCAACAGTCACTCACTCTACACGATTCCCAACATCTTCCGGCCTTGCTTCAAAGACCAAGCATCAAAGAAACCATGTTCACCCAATGGTTTGAACTTAATAAACAAGATCCAAAAGCACGGAGCCTTACATACTCAAAGATCCCCAAAGAGTATGTCTGGAATAATGATACAAAGGAATGGGCCCACAGAAAGCTGAGACCCTCTATTGGTCGTATTGTCTACTCAAATCCAGCGTCAGGTGAACGTTACTATCTAAGAATGTTATTAAACATTGTTAAGGAACCACGTTCATTTGAAGAACTCCGTACAGTTGACGGCACGTTACACCCCACATTCAAAGACGCTTGCTTCGCATATGGTTTACTCCACGATGATCGGGAATGGACAGAAGCTATTTCTGAGGCAAAACTCTGGGCTTCAGGTGCACAACTTCACGATTTATTTGTAACCATGTTACTCTTTTGCAACATAACTAACCCACTAGCACTATGGGAACAACACTGGGAAGATTTAGCCGACGACATTCTTCATAAAAAAGAAAAATCTTCAACTTCCCAGAATTGACCCTAACCGATTCTCAGATTAAAAATTACTGTTTGGTAGAAATACAGGGAGTTTTGCATAAACACGGGAAGTCACTCTCTGATTTCTCGACTTTACCACAACCAGACCCATCTTTACTAACACAACTGGACAATCGCTTGATCCGAGAAGAGTTAAATTACAACATCAAGGAAATGAAGACCTTGCATGACAACCTATTCAGATCGCTTAACCCTGAACAACTCACACTATATGAACGGCTAATCAAGGCTGTAACAAATCAGGAAGGCGGGCTCTATTTCTTATATGGCCCAGGCGGGACTGGGAAGACTTTTTTATACAATACTATTCTAACAAAACTCAGATCTGAGAAAATGATTGTTCTAGCAGTTGCATCATCAGGTATTCTTTTTTTTTTTTTGGAGCTAATTTTTTAATTACTTTTTCCCAAACATTATTTGTGGCAGTTATTCAAAAACTATCGTGAATCAGTAGGTTTAGAACCACCATACAACCTCTTTTATTATATCATATACTATTTTTTTAAAAAAAAAAACCTTGGATTATGTGTAGGCAAAAAAAAAAACAGTACTCACTATGTCTAAAACCAGCTTAGATCCTCTTTTATTATATGAATTTTCCGTTCGACAACCTCTTTTATTATGTCATATATTTAAAAAAAAACCTTGAATTAAGTGTAGGCCTTTTTAAAAAAATACAGGACTCAATATGTCTAAAACCAGCTTAGATCCTCTTTTATTATATCATTTTTCCGTTCTACACACATTAAACAAATAATACATTGGCGTGTTGTTTACACTACCTTACCAATACATATCAATGGAAAATTTCAGGAATCGCTTCATTGTTACTACCCGGGGGCCGGACTGCACACAGCCGATTTGTTATCCCACTCGAGCTCATGGAAAATAGCACCTGCGGTATAAAACAGAAAACACATTTGGCTGCCCTAATGCACGAAGCAAGACTAATAATCTGGGACGAAGTTCCTATGACTCAAAGATACGCCTTTGAAGCATTGGATAAAACTCTAAGAGATATTTTGGGATCTAAAAAAGAGGCAAATAGAGATAAGTTATTTGGTGGTATGCCAATTTTGCTTGGGGGGACTTTAGACAAATCCTCCCAGTCATTCCAAAAGGTAAAAGGCAAGAGGTCGTTAACGCATGCATCAATAGATCAGAATTGTGGAAATTCTGTCACCTACATACACTCTCACGCATTATGAGAGTCAACGAATACACTTTAGATGGCCAAATAGATAGTCGAAAACGCGCATTCAATAAATGGGTTCTAGATGTAGGGGATGGTAACGTGCCTACATCATCTAAAGAGGGAGATGATGAACCATCATGGATAAAGATCCCCGAAGAATTCATTGTAAAACACGGAATAAACCCAATTGAAACAATTGTTGATACCATATTCCCAGAATTCCAATTGAGGCAGGACGATGAAGACTATTTGCGAGAAAGGGCAATATTGACGCCCAGAAATGATGACGCAGATGCGATTAACAAGCACATGTTTAAGAAACTACAAGGAGAAACAATGACATATAAGAGCTCGGACGAAATCTGCAAAGGCTCCACCGACTCCATCGAACAGCAACAATCATATCCAGTGGAATATTTAAACAAGCTCGATTTTCCAGGTGTGCCTCCTCACAAATTAAAATTAAAAATAGGGCAGCCAATAATGTTGTTACGGAATCTACACCCAAGTGGCGGGCTATGTAATGGTACACGACTGATCATAACCGCGTTTCAAAAGTTTGTCATCCAGGATCGCATCATTACCGGATCACATATAGGTACAACAGTAATAATCCACAGAATTGTCCTCACCTCTGCACAAACAAAGTGGCCATTTGTTATGCAGCGAATCCAATTCCCGGTCAAACCGTGTTACGCTATGACAATAAACAAAAGCCAGGGCCAATCACTTAATTTGGTCGGCCTCTACCTGCCTAAACCAGTTTTTAGCCACGGTCAACTGTATGTCGCATTTTCACGTGTCACAACCCCAAATGGTCTTAAAATAGTCATGATCGATGACACTGATGAGCGACTGAAGGGCCACACCCGGAACGTTGTTTACAAGGAAACGTTCTTCAACCTCAACCAAACATTGTAACGGTAAGTTTCAGCCAATGATCTCTAAGACATATGTTTTTTAAATTATATATTCAATGTGAACTATGGCCTACCAGAATTATGTGTACTTGGCAAATCTTATTAGAATTTTCCATTCGTGTTTTAGGTACACGTGTTCAGCAGCCTTAGACATGTCGAGGTACTCTGGATATCAGATTCTTGGATGAGCAATTGAAGGTAAATTCAAACATTTCTACACCTCTAATGTCTTATGCTGGGTTCATACTCAGGCGATGTTCACAATAAAAAAGGATATCGTGACGGTTATAAGGGTAACCTGTTTGTATTAGCCATTGAAAACACACCACATGAAACTGGAGTCAACATTGTCCATTCGTTAACACGTTAGTTCAGCTGGGCCACAGCTGATAGTGTTGGATACTTTATTGCGTGAACCCTATTTACCATCCATTTTGGCCTTTTAGCTTACTAAGGTTCCCAAAACAAAATTTAACAGGATACTTAGTATTGTGTTTGATACATATTTGAACACTACGCATTCATCAAACGGCCTAATATTGCTATTGTCAAACCATCAGCACACGACTTTCATGGCTGTTACTAAGTATTTACAGTTGCTGCAGGTTACAATTTCAGCGTCACCACCAAAGAACCACAACAGAGATTACGCTAATATATGTTTCCAGCAACATGTTCAAACGGCCTAATATTGCTATTGTCAGACCATCAGTGCACGACTATCATGGCTGTTACTAAGTATTTACAGTTGCTGCAGGTTACACTTTCAGTCACCACCAAAGGACCACAACAGAGATTACGCTAATATATGTTTCCAGCAGCATGTATGATTTAACATAATTGGTGTATTACGCATTTCCGTCCCCTATTTTATCAACTACATTGTAACAATTCATGTATACTATAGTTGTAGCATTTATAATTATCAACCGTTTACTTCAGTACCGTTCGCACTGGCATCTGACTAAATATTGATATTTACTTTCACTACATCCACTCGAAACTTTACAATATAAGCCCCCATTTGTTTTAGTGCAGGCCTTTTTTATAAACTAAGTTATTGTTACGACCACCACAAAACACTCGAAAAGTACACAAACCCAAGCCATGTACGTGCAACGCACGGGCATTGTGTACTGGTATATATTTATTGTGTAATGTGTAATGATTAATTAATCAAATCAATAATCAATCAATCAATATCAATTATAATTATAATTATTATATTTATATTTATATTTATTGTCATCTGTCACAATTGAATCCCCATACCGCATATCACACCTCACAAATTGCCTTGAATCTGCTGCTAAAATAAATTATATTTATTTTATTTTTTCAGTCAATTACTATATTCGCGTCAATAAATAAACATATCTACAGCATGTTTTGTTAATGCAGTTTTTAAGAGCCGTAAATCGTAATCATTCACCAGTAAACATCCGAATTCAATTGCATACTTGATTTGAATAATTCAATCGTTGAATTTAGCATTTTGCATTCACACACACAGAATCAGTATCTGTGTGTGTGAGAGAGAAACAATACATATACTCTGTATATATACGCATAATTCTCGCTGGCTAATTATAGAGAAAACGTACCGAATTTGGGAAGTGAAGAAAGAATATATCTTTTAACCTACTCATCAATTGAAGAAGGAGGGGTTAATTTTGTAAATTGGATGGAGGGTCAGCGAGACGACGTCGTCTCGACTAATGGTCCTAGAAAGGTTTATTCTGATGAACAATTAGCTATTCAAATCCCTGAAACTGCTCATCAGATTAGCACAGGTTACTTTTCCTTTTTACTGATTATGAATAAAGTTTACTTTTTTTTTTTTTTTTTTTTTTTTGAAATTGGAACATATAGATTTGTAAAAAATTGGAACATAATTTAAAATAAGGTGCTATGTTATTATTTAAAATATTTGAATAATAGGAGTTTAGAATTAGAACTTTGATGGTACATATTCTTGAAGTTATATGAATGCAATTTTCTGATTTGAAAAATGCTAATTATGAGTATAGTTACTTACAAATATTAAAGAAAAAATGTTAATTTTAGAATAAACAAATCAATGCAGTTTTCATATATAAAGAGATTTTAGATATTACGTTTGAAACTATTGCAATAAAAAAAATGATGATCAGTAGCTGGGATTGGCATGAATTTTAAAATTATTTTGCTTACAATTTTTTCTTGGGCTTTTGAATAAATCTGATTATTTTGAACAAAATTTATAACAATTCACTTTTGATCCAAACATTCAGGAACTAATTACCCAAAGATTTGAATCTATGGTAAAGTTTGTCGCTTTTGTATTTTTTCAGGCTAAGATAATTTGTGCCTGCAGTAAAAGTTGCAGATACTGATTTTGCTTGATTAAATATCTTCATCTTACATAATTGAAGGCCGTTATATATAGCTGATTAATGAACATATGCCTTTGTATGTTACTTGTTAGTTATAAATATAATATAATTAATAGAGTTAACTGTATCTTTAAGATATGGAGATCTAACTGCTTGTTTTTAATGATGTAGATTCATGGTTTCAAGTCGGTTTTGTTCTTACGACTGGTATCAACAGCGCTTATGTGTTGGGATATTCAGGTGCGGTCATGGTTCCTCTCGGTTGGGTCGGTGGAGTAGTCGGTTTAATCTTGGCTACAGCAATATCACTCTACGCAAACGCACTCATTGCGTATCTTCACGAGTTTGGTGGCAAAAGGCATATTAGATACAGAGACCTTGCAGGATTCATTTATGGTAATAAATATAACCAGACAATTAATTAAATATATTGCTTCACGCGCGTGCGCGTGCGTGTGTGTGTGTGTTTCTATATAAATGTTGATGGCTACTAAATTTACAAAAATAATGTGACGCGTTTTGGATATTTTTATTTTGCAGGCCCAAAAGCGTATTCGCTTACATGGCTGTTGCAATACGTAAACCTTTTCATGATTAATGTCGGTTATGTCATCTTGGCTGGTCAGGCTCTTAAGGTAGATTCCATTAATCAAGACACTTAATTTTTTGTAACACTTCCTTTTTTGGGAAGTTTTTAAATTAAAGTTACGTAAATAAACATTATGTAAAGACTTTTGGTTTGATTTTTTTGTAGGCTACTTATGTACTCTTTAGCGATGAAAATACAATGAAGCTCCCATATTTCATTGCGATCGCAGGGTTTGCGTGTGGTCTATTTGCAATTTGTATCCCTCATCTTTCGGCTTTAAGGATTTGGCTCGGCTTTTCAACTTTCTTCAGTCTAGTATACATTGTTGTTGCGTTTGCCCTGTCTCTTTGTGATGGTATGTTCTCTTGTTCATTTCAACCACTTTAATAAATTTATTTATTATATTATGGTAATCATTGTTTTTCAGTTTACAAAACTCGAACCCTTTTTAATTTGTCTAATAAAATATAAAAAATATATAAATATTAATTAATCCAATAATAGGAATTCGGGCTCCACCAAGGGACTACGGCATTCCAGGGTCACACATAAGCAGGGTATTTACAACAATTGGTGCTTCTGCAAGTCTTGTTTTTGCTTTTAACACAGGGATGCTACCAGAAATACAGGTGAAACTGCATAATCCATTACCGTTTAAAAAAAAAAAAAAAATCTTTTTTAAATAAAATTCTCAGTAGAGGTGGCAAATGGGCGGGCTGGGTAGCTAGTTGTTATAGGCTGGGTAAACCCAAAACACTTTTTGTCCAAATTCTTATAGTAATAAATAATCAGTTTTCAAATATGGTAATAAAATAAAATAAAATTTCGTATTATATTAATAAGAATCTAGTTTTTTGAATAAAGTGGTATAGGAGATTTTATATATTACAGTAACAATTAACAATGTACCTTGGGGGACCTTAAATCATCTTAACTATTACCTTTTTTAGCTAACATTTCAAATGTACCCATTTTCGTTTTGAGTCTAGAGAGACTGAGAGAGAACATGGTCTGAATCGACCCGTTCAGACATAAACGGGGTGAAAAGTTCCATCTCGATTGGTGACATTATATTAAAGGATGCTTTTAGGCTCTCTTTACTAATAATATTTTGATGTTATAGGCAACAGTAAGGCAGCCGGTTGTTGGAAATATGATGAAAGCGCTCTACTTTCAGTTCACAGTTGGTGTTTTGCCATTATACGCCGTTGCATTTATGGGGTATTGGGCTTATGGAAATGAAACGTCTGCTTATTTGCTCAGCAGTGTTAGCGGGCCAGTTTGGGTCAAGACATTTGCTAATATATCTGCCTTTCTTCAAACTGTCATAGCATTGCATGTAAGCTCTAACTTTTCTTTTTTATTTGGTTTAATTATCCTTCACCAAAAGTGGCAAAATGGGTCTGCAGTCTGTTTGGGTTGGGTAGGAATTAGAATGAGTATTTGTGTATATGGGTAAACACTGTTTTGGTTAAGCGACCCACATTCTCTTGCCTCTCCACATTCTCTTGCCTCTCCTTTTTTAAGTTTTAGAACACCAAATGTATTAAATATAATTATAATGTTATTTTATTTGTATTTAGGAAATCAATTTAAAAGACTGAAAAAACTTGAATAACACCTAGAACACATAATGAATTGAAGATGCAGTTTTACTACTTTTTTACGAAACAAGATAAGGATGTGACGCAACACAATGAATCAGTTCTTCCTAAAAAGATTAGCTTTTGCATTCAGTGCATGTGTTATATAATCAACCTTTCAGAACAAGATTCTTTATGTCATTATTCAAAGATAGTCAAACATACAAAAGTAGATGTTTAACTGGTCAATCGTGTTGTGTGTTTTTCACATACTTCACTCTTGTATTCTACATATTCTGTGTCAGTAAGCTAACCTTAATACTTTGTTTTGTTTTGATAGATTTTTGCTAGTCCGATGTACGAGTATTTGGATACAAAATACGGAATCAAAGGAAATGCACTAGCTGTAAAAAACTTGTCATTCAGAGTGATGGTGAGGGGCGGTTACCTAGCGGTGACCACCTTACTGGCGGCAGCACTACCGTTCATCGGAGATTTCATGAGTCTAACAGGAGCGATTAGTACATTTCCGCTTACATTCATACTTGCAAATCACATGTATTTGGTGGCTAAAAGGAACAAGCTTAGTTCGTTTCAGAAATTATGGCATTGGCTAAATGTATTATTCTTTGGGTTCATGTCGGTTGCAGCAGCAGTTGCTGCCTTAAGGCTTATTGCTGTTGACTCCAAAAATTACAGCATATTTGCTGATATTTAGTTTGTAGGTTTCATTGGAATTGGAATTGTATTATATGGTGGGATATTTAAAATATGTCCCATTTTAATTTATTTTCATATTGAATATTGGTTTGAATAGTAATATATACAAAGTTTGCAATTGTTTTATGTGGTAAATAATCTATAAATCTCGGACATGATATCCCCGGAGAGCAAAGTTCGATGTTAAAGACTGTGAGTTTAAGTTTCGATATAAGTACATCATAAAGGTGCGAGTTCATAATGATTCAGTTTTAAGTAATAAAATAAGCTTGATCCAAGATACTTTTGAACACCACCAATTTTCATATCGTATATGATCAACATGCTTTCAAGTGTTACTACATTGTACAACATCATAAATAATGGTTGGTGGTGTATAGATTAAATTTGGTGGTGTACCGATTAATCCATTATTTAAAATGTTTAAGAGTGTCTAGTTAACCTCAAATCAGTGTTGTAAACGACGTATGTGATGCCTGTTGCGGCGTTTTCGTGACTAGCCCGTCTCGACCTCGTCCTATCTTTTTATAAGTCGGTCAACAGTCAAAAGTCGGGTCAAATGCGAGAAAGGTCGGGCAACGCTGTCAAAAGTCAAAAATTCGGTTAAAATCGGTCAAAAGTCGGTCAAATCGACTAAAATTGACGTGGTTTAGTGTTACTTTTTTGTATTACATTAACGATAATAGCAATTACAGATACAAACCGGTCAACGAAGGTTTTTTTCACTTTAAAATACGTGTATATATATAAGTCAACATCCGTCTCGACCCCGTTTCGACGTTTTAAGGTTGCGACCGTCTCGACCCCCTCTCGCGCCTTTTTCAGCTTTGTCTCAAATAGATAACTTTACAATTACATTTAATTTTAGTGAAAATAGGCTTGATACCATACACCTCACAATACGTTTTGTTAGTGATAAAAGATGATGGCCATAGCCATATAATTCGTAGGCTAATGAAAAGTTCTATATACATTTGTGTAAAAATCGTGTGATTATGTCGTTCATTGTAATTAAAATATTAGATTTAATTCTAAGACCATTCCCATCGGCACGTGATGGGGAATGTCATCATCAAGTTCGTGGGAGGGCGCCGATGGCAATGGTGCCGCCCTCGGCCGCCCTCCACCGCCCTCGGCCAGCTCGCCCTGTAATTTTTCATGGATACGCATAAACGAGGACGAAGCAAGAGTGTGTTTGTGGCTGTTTAAACGGCTATATAGCCGTTGTAATAATTTTTTTATATATTTTTTTTTCAATACCTCCACTATATATATACACTACTATCCCCATATTATATACATCACACTTTTACTCTCATCCCACACCAATATATATCACACTTTAAAACCCTCAATATTACTAAAAAATCACTAAAATGGGTCCAAAATTGGATAGTCCAAAATATGCAATACATGCTGCAAGTTCGGATTTTGGTAATGTCGCACTCAATCTGCTGGATATGATAGATCTAGAAGAAGAAGAAGAAATCGTCGAAACGATCCCAAGAGCGCCTAGAAGATTTTTATTAAGAGATCGAGAGGGAACTGGTATGCACTTATGGAATGATTATTTTTCAGAGAATCCCACTTTTCCCGGGGATTATTTTCGCAGACGTTATAGAATGAGTCGGCCACTCTTCATACGCATTTGCCAAGGTATAATTAATTATTCTCAAGAACCTATTCCAGATTATTTTTTATATTTTCATCAAAGGCGGGATGCTACCGGGTTGCTTGGTTTCAATATTTTTCAAAAATGCACATCCGCGATACGACAATTAGCGTACGGTACTGCACCTGATGCTTTTGATGAGTACTTACATATGTGTCAACAAACGTCATACGATTGTTTGAATAATTTTTGTAAAAGTGTATTTCATTTGTACGCTATTGAATATTTGAGAAAACCGACTCCACAAGACGTACAACGTCTTATAACTGCGCATGCTGAAGTACACAGTTTTCCGGGCATGTTGGGTGGTCTAGATTGCATGCATTGGGCATGGAAAAACTGCCCATATAGATACAAAGGTCATTATACAATAGGCGATCATGGATACCCAACAATCATGTTAGAAGCGGTTGCATCGTATGACTTATGGATTTGGCACGCTTATTTTGGACCCGCCGGTTCAAACAACGACATTAATGTGCTTAATCAATCCGATTTATTTAACGACCTACTTCAAGATAATGCACCTGCGTGTAATTTTTCGATTAGTGGGTGTGATTTCACTAAAGGTTATTATTTAACCGATGGGATATATCCTGAATGGGCGACTTTGGTTAAGTCTTTCAAAAGTCTACCTACCCCTGAATGTGCAAAATTTAAAAGGTTTCAAGAGGCTGCCCGAAAAGATATTGAACGGGCCTTCGGAGTGCTTCAAGGTCGTTGGGCAATAATTAAAAACCCTTCCCGACAATTCTATGTTGAAAGAATCTGAAGAATTATGCACACTTGTGTTATATTACACAACATGATCACCGGGGACAACAGAAGGGCAATGAGTGACCTTGAAGAAAACTATAGGCCCGCTCGTCGTACAAGGAGATCAATTGAAGAAAGGGTTCAAGCGCACATTCTGGTTAATAAAGAATTGTGAGATTCCACCATTCATCATCTACTACGACAGAAGCTCATCGAACACATTTGGAATCTTCCTGCAAATTTCCGTGTTCGACACGTACCACAAGTTGGGCCTTCCGGTACAACCTCCAATGATGACGAAGACGAGGACGAGGACTACGAAGAAGACGAAGACGAGGACAACGAAGAAGACGAAGACTGTTACAATGATGATGAGTATTTTTAATAGTGGTTTTTTTTTTATGTTTAAGTTTATGTAATTTTTAATTTATGTTCAAGTTTATGTCGTTTTCCTTTTAAAAAAATGTAACCGTATTAATCTATGTTGTTTAATAAATGTGATGTTCAAAAACATTTTTTTATTTGTTATATAATAATAATAATAATAATAATAATAATAATAATAATAATAATAAAATTGAGGAAGTATGTCATGGTTGACAATGGTGTGTTATGAGAGTGTTATGGGAGGAAGTGGTGAGAAGGGAGGAGAGAGAAAGCTGATGTGGCGCTGAGGAAATGCCCATGACGGCGTCATGGTTGGGATTGGTCTAAGACTGCTTTTATCCCAGCGTCAGATGCCAATATCAAGATGAGTTGTCAACAAGTGACGGAAGGAAACCTTGATATTGCAGCGTCACTTTTTGACGCTTTTATCCTTTAGTCAAAAAAACTGACGGTATCTTGACGGTACAACCAACCAATTATCAATTAATATTAAATATATTTTTGTTATTTAATTATTTTTACCACCCAATTTTCAATCAGATTTTACCACCTCACCCTCCAAATATTTGACACAAAAACTTGACATTTTGGGTTAACGGGGGTCAAATACAGTCACAGTCAAAAACCCACTTTTTTTTATCAAAAAGTACACAATCCGACTCTGACGTCACAGTCAGGGTTGGAAACAGTCTAATAAATTTGTTTAAAAAAACATGTTTTTAAACATTCTAAGTATCCGGAGTATTTTTTTTATTGTTTATGTATTGATTTCAATATTGTTTACAGTTGCTTTAATAGTTATTTGCATGTTAAGTATATCGTAGGACCTAGACTTATCGAGTATGTAACAATTGCAAACTTTGTATTGGTTTAAGAAAAAATTTCATTCATCGTCCTTAAACTTTACATCAAATTTGACTCTTCGTCATTTTTTGTGCATTCCTCGTCCCTAATGTATCACAATTCTACATCTCTCGTCTTTTTTCATTACTCCTCGTCTTTTTTCTTTCTGTCAATTCTACATCCCTCGTCTCTAAAAAGAACGAGGGATGTAGAATTGTGATACATTATGGACGAGAGATGAAAAAAAGAAAAATGACGAGGAGTCAAATTTGATTTAAAATTTACGTTTTTTTTGGTAAAAATAAAATAAAAAAGTAAAAAAGTAAATATACACTTTCCAAGTAGCTGTTGCAACCTGGTTTCGGAGTCTCGGTTACAGCAATTGCAACCGATTTGACACTTTCTCCTTAATTAATTCTGCGATCCTTCAAACTCAAAACTTATACACAAGTAAGATTTTCAATCTCAATCTCGATCCTCATCTTTCTGTAATTCCTGCTAGGGTTTCATATATTCAATTGCTTTAATAGGTTCTTATGTTACATCGCTTTATTTCTAGTTTTTTATGTGATATACCACTTAAATCAATTAGAAAATCGAGTCAATTAGATCGATTTTCTGTGCTACAATTTAGAAATCTATATAGATACATAGCATCATCATTTAGGACGGTCTTTCATTTTGACTATGGATGTCAAACATATTGCAGTAGTTTAAACAATGGTATTGATTTAATAGTATTTTTTGAGATATTTTTGCATACTAAGTTCATGTTAAAAGTATGATATGTTTTGATATTCATGCTGAAAGTATTGATACATGTATTTTTCATGAAGTCCTTCTTTAAAAGATAGTTTTACTGCAAATACTCATGAGATTCAGTTATGCGGTGGTTGGTAGTGCTGAAAGTTAAGTCATTCTGTTACCAAGAAGCACATACTATGGTAATCAAATTTGATCAGGGGCGGATTAATGTGGGGACAGGGGCGCCCGCCCCAAGTGGATTTGCAATTCTCAGTGTAAAAATTTTGGATTTTTCGACTTTGCCTCCGGTGGGTTTTTTTTCTCTCCAAAACCTACATAATTTGCCCCAAAACCTTCAAATTTTATCCAAAATTCTCCAAATTTTGCCCTAAAACCTTCAAATTTTGCCCCAAAACCTCCATAATTTGCTTAAAAACCTCTATTTTTTGCCCCAAAACCTCCGCATTTTGCCTAAAAAATGCTACAGTTTTAAAATTTATTTTGCCCCTGGTGAAAAAAAAATCCTGCATCCGCCACTGAATTTGATGTATGGTGGTTGAAGCTATTGGACTAAAATTGTAAGCGTGTTGCAAATTAATGAATGAGATAGGAAATATAGACGCGAGTGACATCTAAGAATCCATAATTGTTTTTTGCACATATAAGAGTAATAAAGCATTGGAAATGAGTTCATGATGATTAAATAAAAATGAACAAAGCTTATATGCTTACAAACTAGTACTCACATACTTTTACGTTGGATCTCTTTTGTCATCTTTTAGGTGCTACTTAAATTTGTCTGAAATGGATTTAGACAAGTTATTCGTTGTGGCTCACTTTTCAGATGAGTAATTCTAGTTGGGTTTCTATTTTTTTGATGTGTTTGTTCATATATGCATGATTGAATAACAAATGCATTAGACTGACAGTTGTTGCTAAGGGTGTTATGATATGATTGTTTTGACTTTATCATTAATCTTTATCAAACACTCTTATACAAAATGACTCGAAAGATTGAAACTCAAGCTTATTGTTTATTTAGATTCAGTGAAGAAATTACAGATTTCTCGACAGGGGTATCTTGAATTAGAGAAAGAAGTTAAAATCTATAAAATGATATGTACTATGTATGAATCTTGTATTGATGATCTAAAGAAAAATAATAAGGACATCGAAGAGAAGAATAGAAGTATACGAGCAGAGTTTTCTTTTTGGAAAGATTCTGCTGTGATTTTGGCACTACAACTGTGGTCCTTATTATCGCCAAAGATATGGTTGTAAAATTGATACTCGAAAGACTGAAGCTGGAGTGTCAATTTTACAGCATGATCTTTCAAAAAAGAATACTCTGCTTGAATACCTTTATCATTTTCTTTGAGGTCCTTGTTGTTTTTCTTTTGATCATCATTACAACCTTCATACATGTTACATCTCATTTTATACATTTTAACCTCTTTCTCTAATTTTCTTCACTAAATCTTTTCCCAATTTCATCATTTTCTCATCAAACACTCTTATTCAAAAGAAAAACATGCCAAAAAAGAAAAAAAAACTAATAGTTAAAAGTCTCAGTAATACTTTTCCCCTGTATACGTATGGAGAAAGCGGTAAGTTCATAGTGAGTCATTATACGATGTAGAGAGTTAAGCATTTGAAAAGCCAAGAAGTTGTCATTATATAATTTTGGATTATAGACATTTGTTCATGCCTAAACACATCTTTGGAAGTTTGGATTTTGCTTCGAGCTCTTTCCCCAATAATACCTATAACGTCAGCTGCTTATCTATATTTAAATTTAAATAAACAATGATTATAGAATGAGAAATTTAATGGTTTATGTATTAACTGCCAATTCTTAGTTTTATTTTTTATTTTTGTCAATCAGAATTCTGATGTCATGTATATGTATGGATATAAATAGGATGATACTTCTTTTGATATAATTCCCTCATATCTGAAATTATTGATGAAGGTGATTGGTGGTGGATGTTAACCCATGGCTAAGATTAGAGATCGGACTGAAGACTTTAAAGATGCTGTCAATAGGAGTGCTTTGTCTTTGGGATTTAATGAGGTTAGTTTTAATTTTTTATGCTTATTTACCGAATCTTGATGTAATGTTTTTTATAAAGTATTAAAAAAAATTATACATATTGGCCAGAGGTCCACTCGGAAGCAATCTCTTTATCTGTCGAATAGAGAGGGATGACTTTCTCTACTTTTGAGAGTGTTTTCACTCTGGGTGAAGAAATGACTTTTTTTTTTCTCAGATAGGGGAAGGATTGTCTACATCTCACCTCCCCCATACACCACTCATGTGGTATTGGGTTTTGTTGTTGTTGTGATATGTTATTGGTTTGTTAATCTAATAACATCATAATGTATTTGATTGTATTTAAACTTAATAACCATGACAACATGTTGTTTCTGATGGGTATTAAATGTTGACAGGCCAAAAGAGCTGCGCTAATGGCATCTTTTATTATACACAAACCTAGGGAAAGATCACAATATACCAAGGCTGCATTGAAGACGGTATACAAATCTTGATTACCACATGATTTTTATGTTAATCCTGTTACAGACATATTTTGTATCTTAATTGGTCTCATATTTGTTGAGTTTTTTTTTGGTATTTTTATGTTTATTTTCAGCTAGAGAGCATAGAGACTCTAGAACAGTTCTTGATAAAGCATAGGAAGGATTATATAGACCCTCACCGTACCACAGAAGAAGAGAGGGACAGCATTGAGCATGAAGTAATTTTAAAAGCTACCTCAAACTAATTTACAATACTAATTGTTTCCTAAAAATAGCAAAATTTATTATATAAAACAATGGAGCTCACTTTATGCTTTTAAAGACTGGTTTTTTGTTTGCACATTAGACAGAAGCTAGTTTCGCAAGTAATGGCTAATGCTAAGTTTTATTACTGGATGTGGTAATGTCGACCCTTTAGTCCTTTACTTACAAACTTTGTCAAAAATAATTTCTGTTTTATCTCATTTAGGTCAAATGGGTTGTCAGCCAGTCAAATTTTGAAAGATAATGCATAAAGCATTCTAAGTTATTTAATAAAAAATTAAGTAACATTGTAATATTATTGTTTTTGAAACAGAATGGACTCATTAATTGTTGATAAGTTGATAGATAAAACTGTCTTTGTGGGTGAATGCAGCCAACGTATCCCGGTCCACTACAACCTGTGCTAGGAATGATCTGTTTCAACCGAAACCTGTTACCTGACCCGCCCATCTTGACACCTCTATTTGTTTATCCCTGACCTTCTTTTGCAGGTCAGCATATTTGTTAAAGCTTGTAAAGAGCAGATTGACTTTCTCCAAAGTAGCATCACGGATGAAGAAGTAAATTCAAAGGGCTGGCTCGGTATTAGTCGTGACAATGCTAATGCTGATACTATTGCACATAAACATGGAGTGGTATGCATAATTTTCTCACACATTTATCCATATTTAGGCAATGTTTGAATTTATATATCAAAATTGATTATGTGATTTTCGTAAACTAAAAGTTTATTACTGTAGTTCTATGTTTCAAATTAGTTTTTTAAAGCAAATTCAGACACCCCCATTATGTTTCCGTTGAAGGTTGTCATTACATTTATGCTGCAATTATTTCAGGTTTTAATTTTAAGTGAAAAGCTTCATTCAGTGACATCACAATTTGATCAACTCAGAGCTGTACGTTTTCAAGAGGCCATTAATCGGGCTATGCCTAGAAGAAAACCAAAACGGGCTCCTGAAAAAACTTCTGCTGATGTCACTCGGTCTAGCAACAATTTTGAGTTAACAAGTTCAGATACCAGGGACCCTGGTGAACTCCAAACCGAACCCTTGAAAGTCCAACAGCAACTTTTAGATGATGAAACCCGTGCTCTTCAGGTACATATTTATTTAATCAAGTTTGTAGTTTGAAATCTGAGATTATGGGTCGTAGTTGAACAAGTTTATTTGGTTCAGGTGGAGTTATCGAGTCTTCTAGATGCTGCACGTGATACAGAAACAAAGATGGTAGAGATGTCAGCATTGAATCATCTGATGTCAACTCATGTTTTGCAACAGGCACAACAAATAGAGTATTTGTATGACCAGGTAAGATTAAAATATCATGAGATTGTAGTGTTATGTGTATGTGTTGTAGAAATATGATTTCGTTTAGGTTATACGGAGTATATGTTAAGGTATGTTGATGCTAACACGAGATTTATTATTATATATTATATACAGGCGGTTGAAGCAACGAAGAATGTAGAGTTGGGTAACAAAGAATTGACACAAGCCATTGAGCGAAATAGCAGTAGTAGAACTTTTCTTTTGCTTTTCCTTATTGTCCTTACCTTTTCTGTTCTTTTTCTTGACTGGTACAGTTAAAGTTCTATCAGTTAACCTACATTTATATATGTTTTTTAGTTCTGTTTAATGAGTGCAAATATTTGAACCGTGTTACTTCCAGAAAACAATTGATTATAGCTTATTGTTATCCATTTTGTTTGTTGTTTTTGTAAATTCTAAAAGGGTTGTGCAGCTGCATGTGTTGAATCTCAGTAATGCTATATGTAACACCTTTTGTGTCATGTTAAACACGGTTCACATTGTTGGTATAAGAAGACTCAAGTGCAGACTAAGGGTGGGTTTGTTTTTGACACCTGAATTACAATCGACGATGAATCATTAATCAACTTGTGTTGAATCATTCAGAGTTAAATTAGTCTCTTAATCATAACACCTTCATTTTCTTTAACATTCTTTTTAAATTGTACAACACTTATCAAACAATTATATTTATAATAATTCAATTCAACCTCATAAAATTCGTCATCTACTCTTTCGTTGATATGATTTCTAGGGTTTCTGATTGATTCATCTCTCCACTTTCGTCGCCTATGCAACGGAAGGAAAGTTTTTTTTTTCTTTTCTTTTTCACTTTTTATTATATTTTGATGGGTATGGTTATGGTAATATTGATGAAATTGTTTGGACAATTTGATCGGTTTTTTATAAGTATTTTGATTTGGGTTATTTAATCGAAATTTGAGTTATTTTAATGAGTTATTTATTTTAAATTTGATTTGGGTTATTTAAATGAATAATTATCTTTTTGTGGTTCATTTAATTTGAATATCGAGTTATTTTACATTGATATTTTTGATAAAATAGGAAAAATGTTTTGTATCAATTATCAATTATAAAGTTTATATATAAATTTTTATTTGACACTAAATCTAATAAATAAATTTTCTTTATTTATTTATTAATTGTTTTAATTTATTGAATTATATTATTCTTTAAAAAAGTAAAATATATATAAAACTAACACCCTAAGTGACTTACCTCTAATTCTCCACTTTTTTCTAGTTCGTGTGAATCACTGTCGTGCTCTATATTGAAATTACAGTGAAGGGCAATCCCGATAGAAATACATCAAAACAATGAATGTTTCAACAACCAAGCAAAAAAGAAAAATCAATCATTTCAACGAATAACCACTATTAACAAAAGCTAACAAGAGTAAAAAACTATTTTCTCCAAATAGTCCTTGTTATCAAAGACAATATGACAGTGAGAACACACGAGTATATTTAAGTAATCCTTATTCATAGCAAAATTCAAATAATAATAAAGAAACATTTTTAACTACAAATATTTCATTCCACTTCTCCATGATTAAGTGTAACGACCCGACTTTTTCGACTTGCCTTTGTGCCTTGTATTTTTGCGAAACTGCGATTTTGTGCGTACTATGTTACTTTATATTCTGGAAACTTGATATACGTGGTTTACTTCCGTTTATATGTTAAAACGTGCCTTAGAGTACGTAGGATACTTAACTTGTTCACCGGATGCCTTTATAACCGTTATAACCGTATAGGCTACAAGCATAGTTTTGCAGAATTTTCCTTGCATATATATATATACAAATGGTGTGAAACCCTTCCGAAGAATTATCCATATTTTATTTTTTTGGATTATTATGTAGGCCAATACTTGTAGATGAATCTTTTATGTGCTACATATGCCTATGAAATCCGTCTATAACTATTGGAAATTTATATGTAAGTATAGCATTGTTCCATGTGGTTTACCCAAAATCTCACTGGTTGTCTCTATCTTTTAAAAGCTATACTGGTAGTCGCGGTTTTAAAACTGCTCATCACTGGTCCAATTCCCAACTCCTGTTAACTTAGTCCTTTAAATGATGGTATGTGCCGGTCACATGATGGTTTAAAAACGCAACTTAGTCTATAATGTCAACTCATTTATTATCTAACATTTGTGCATTTTGGGGAAGAAATAGATGGATACACAATACATATATTACACATACATACATATAACAAATAAACCATTGTCTCCCCTTCCACCATTCTCGGACCCAGAATCCCGACCCACAATCCCTCTAAACCCCTTCCTAGTTCTTCCCCTCTCTTTTTATCTCTCCTCAACAACAATAACGCCAGCTTCTTCTTCAGGTACACATTCTTTTGATATCTATACAGTTTTTTCTATGTATGAAGACAACGACGAAGATCAAATATTAGAGGGCAATATGAATAGAACCAAAAAAATAAAAGGTTTTGTGATCTACCCACAATTGAGACAATAGAAAGTAAGTATTATTTCCAATTTATTATGGTGAAAGTTATTGTACATTACCCAACATCGCTAGCATAGTCTGAACTTCGAGAGGGTGGGGCACAAAACATCACATAAGGATACTTATGGTCCCGTTTAACTCCCTTCAAAGTTGGATTGATACCCATGTTAATAAGTTCATCATGGTGGTCAGTAGTAATTGTCTCCCCTGTAACTTCGCATCCTGGATGTTCTTACCAGCATAATGTAATGTGAGTTGGTGTTTAATTCACCAAATATGCAAGTCCCTTAAATAATCCAATAACAAAAAGTGAATCAAAGAAGTAGCAAGTACACAAAAACTTTTTCAGGTGGAGAAAATAAAAACGAGAACCATCACGAAAACCTAGAATTCAACCTAAACGCCATCATGAAGATGGCGATGAAGATTATGAAGAAGACGACGATGTCGGTCTCGATCAACAATCTACCACTACCTGAATTTGATGATGACCATAGTAATTCACCTGATCCGCCTTCAGTTACCGGGGGAAGAAATAGAAAAGAATTGATCCATCTGCATATATTTTACCCGAAAAACACTTGACCATTTCGAATTAATTGGATAAACGAGTCGTGATTCGAGTATCTCATGTCGATTTAGGACCATTTCGAATCAAAATAAAAACACACGATAACTTATCTATTTCTTCCCCAAAATCAAAACACAGGAGAATGTATATGTGCAGATGTTGGATAAATGAGAAGATATACACTATAGACCAAATTAAATTTTTTGCCCATCATATGTGATCAGCACAAGACATCATCTAACGGACTGAGTTAACAAGAGTTAGGATTTGGACCATCGATGAGCATTTTGAAAATCACAAGGATAACTGGTATAACTTTTAAAATATAGTAGACTGACCTGTTTTCAATTTTGAAAAGTTCTGTTAGGTTCTTAGTAGCAATCGGCGACATTTTTTTTTTTCTTTTACTTCACAAAGCTGTGGGATTTTGGGTAAACCACAGGGACCAACGGTATAATTAACTCTATTTATTTTAGTGGTCCTTATGTTTTACCTCAAATTTCACACGTAGTCCCTGTAATTTCTTTTTACTTGGGTGATCACTGTGATTTAATAATATTACGTGGGTGGTCCCTCTGTCAAACGTCCGTCCAAGTCAAACGTTAACCACTAATATGTGCCAAGCACACGAGAGTACTTTTGTCATTTTATCTCAAAAAAATTACTTAGGTGGTCCTTATGTTTTACTCAAAATTTCACACGGAGTTCATGTGTGTTAGGTAGTCATTGTGATTTACCAATGTTATGCGGGTGATCCCTCTAGTAATTTTCTAATAAATGATAAACACTTAACATTAACCCTAAATAAATAAGCGAATTAAAAAGAAAGACTATTATTTTACTAAAACACACAATATTAATTGTTATTGTTATTCTTTATTAATTAAGTCGAGCTTCTCATAATTCAAAGGTCTAGTTCCTTACAAATGAGCGTTAAAGTTAAATTGCATATGATGACATACGTAATACATACATAATTATCTTATATTATGGTACTATATATCATATGATATTGCTTAATTTATACATACTTTTTGTCCCAAAACATCAAGGTTTCTGTAGATTTAAAGAGTTCTAGCCCGCATTAGTGAAAAGATGTTGAGTTACATTAGTAAGTGCTTACTGAAGCTTTTTGTTTGAGTTGAAAGATGTTTAAATGAAGATTTCGTCAAAACAAACAAAAATTCAAATGTTGATGGACGATGTGGTGCATTACTCTAGCAACTTTTCTGGAAGTAAATGTATTTACATGCTGATTAAGCAATTACTACTATGATCCAGTTGATATCCCTCCGATCTACCTGTTTTGTGATTGATATAGATGAACTTTATCGGATATGGATTCAGATATAGATGAAAAATTTCATCCACGTATATATCAATTTATATCCTAAATACATATACAAATACATAAATATAGATATATGCTTACATATTTACTATTACAAATTCATTCACCGTTAAATTTACATTTTGCTTTTAACCTTATAATGATGAAATAACTATAATATATTATAATAAAACATATATATATATATATATATATATATATATGATGAGGATCCAGTGAGAACTCCACTTTTGTGAGAACCGTAAGAACTGGCGGCCGAATAAAAAGGGGGAATTCGAACAAAAAATCATGCAGGCGAACAAATAAATTCATGGTCGAACAAAAATGAAAAATGTAGAACGAATTCGTTCAGGTTCTACATTTTTTTGTTCGAATTCGTCCAAAATTGTTCGACTTTCACAAATTTTGTTCGAATTAGAAAATGTAGAACGTTCGAAATATATATATATATATATATATATATATATATATATATATATATATATATATATATATATATATATATATAACAAAATAAATATATTAATTACATATTTAATTTTTTCATAATCTATGTTTAATAGTAAATTCAACAAATTATGTTCTATCTTCGACAAAGATTACACTTTCTTCTTGTGGATATATTTTAATTACGTCATGTTATATTTATATATATATATATATATATATATATATATATATATATATATATATATATATATATATATATATATATATATATATATATATAACAAAATAAATATATTAATTACATATTTAATTTTTTCATAATCTATGTTTAATAGTAAATTCAACAAATTATGTTCTATCTTCGACAAAGATTACACTTTCTTCTTGTGGATATATTTTAATTACGTCATGTTATATTTATTTTTGTTATAGAACTTTTTTGTTTTCATCACATATTAGGAAATAATATAACATATAACATTATTTTAATATCAAATGAATATCCACTAACCCGTTTAATCTATTGGATATGAATATCGATAGATGACATGAAATTAAATGGATATGGATATGGATATGGATGAACGAAAACTAAATAAGCATGGATATGGATACGGCATCACCCGATCCATTGTCATTCCTACTCGTGGCATACTTTAAGGTTTATTTAATGATCTAAAAAAAATTAAATATAAGAATTTGTATTTAATCTACTTATATCTACTCTATACTTTAAAATAAAACCTTAATTAGCTTATTCAAGAAAAAATGGACACTTTTAGCCCGTCAGATCAAAATTTTCGATAGAGATCTCACCAGTGGCGAGTATAGTAGTATACCCGTGGGGTCACGAGACACTACTAGTTTGGAATTTTTTAGTAGAAAATACTTTTTAAATTGTATAGGACACCGCTAAATTTAACCGCATGACCCCATATACTTTTCAAATTTATACTTCTTCTTTTAAATTGTTTATGACACCACTAAATTTAACTACTCAGACAACATATATTTTTCGAGTTTTAAGTTTTTTGAAAGTAGATTACCACTAAAATAGCATTCAAATATAATTAGTAGTAAAAAAAATTCGGGATCTCATTGCATTTTAATCCTGGGATCACCACCGGATCTCACCATCAAAAAATGTGCTTATCTGGTGGCTATTGCCATCCGTAATCACGAGGACATACATTTGCCAATCCCGTTTGGATTTATAATGTAAGACTATATATAAAACGGATAAGTTTTTTTTTTTTGAACTACTTAAGGACAATGAATATTTATGACTACTTATGACCTATTCTATTCTATTCTTATAAAAGGCTAACTTCATGATGTTATTAAAATGACTTTTCCAAGCTTATAAAAAATTCAAAATAAAAAAGAAAAAATCTTAGACATCCTTAATGATGTCATTAATATTAATATAATTATTATTTAACTTAAATAAAACTCCATCCATAAATATCTTCTCAATACAAATTGGATTATATGAGATCTCTGCAATTTTAAATTCAAAATTTTCTTTCTTAGTAGCCATTTGATTTTATCATCATTTTATCATCTACGAAGTATACTTTTTAATTTACAGGAATATTTTCATCTTCTATGAGCTTCATTTCTTCTACTGCTCTAAACCTTTGATTTAACCTTTTTAATCTTCCTTTCATAAGCAACTGGACGTTGCTATGGGAGCAATCAGAAAACCTAATTGGATTCTTTACAAACCTTGAAAACCCTTAAACAACTCGCGACCAAAAACGATCCCAAATATTCATCCTTCAGCGACGAAAAGCATCACAAATCTTCATCCTCCAGTGATTTTTGAAGTCAGCCTCAATAACCAGACGATTCCTTCATCATTCTTTCAGAGACGCCTCAAAAACAGGTTAGGGATGGATTATTTTGATATGAATGTCACGTGCGTGGCTCGTGACCTGTTTAAATGAAGACCACGTGCAACGCACGTGCCAACAGCTCAACTCAGCTCAACAGCCATTCAACGGTTTTTCCCCATTCAATTTAATAAATTGTTGATGCCAATTTAAGGCTTTACCTGACATGTGAATTGAGGCAACTCTAACCTTTTCTTCATCTGGCATGTGATCCACAGCAAAAAATTGTTTACTTCTATACAGCCATCCTTTAACATCAATTCCATCGAATTTAGGGAATTCGAGTTTGGTTAACCTAGTCCACTGTAGATTCCAGTTACCAGTACCGCCACCATTACCGGCGTTACCGCCATTACCGCCGTTACCGCCACTCAATTTCTGCAATTCATTCTGAAAATGAGTGTGCTGAATGAATAAACTCGAAATTCGTTCATTCATTTGATCTTGCGAAGCTGTCATGTTACGATTCATAGTTTCAATGGCTGACCGGAGTGATTCAAAGGAATTCTCTTCTCCGGCGATCATACCACTTCTTGTTGGTCCTACCATGGCGTATGAACTGAATTGATAAGTGTGATTCCAGGAACGTTCGGCTCTGATACCACTGATACAACAGTTTAACTTGGATCAATATTACAGATCTGTATTAAACTTCAATTCGAATCTTAAGACCTAAAATTGGAGAAAAGTCTTGTAATAACGAATTGTACTAAAATTGAACAACAGATTTACAATTGGGAGAGAATGGAAGTGATTACAACAAACGAAAAACTGAATTACAACAGAATTAACTACTCTATTTATTTGGAGAAGACGACTAAACAAATGGCGGGAAAAACCGTTGAATGGCTGTTGAGCTGAGTTGAGCTGTTGGCACGTGCCTTGCACGTGGTCTTCATTTAAACAGGTCACGAGCCACGCACGTGACATTCTTTGAATATTGATGATCCTTTATCTGAGCTTAAAAAACTGAAACAAACTGGTTCAGTTAGTCATTATCATGATGAGTTTGAAAAGCTACTTAATAAATTGGATATTAGTGATAAAAATGCAATTAGTCTGTTCCTGGGAGGGTTAAGAAAAGATATTGAGCTTGCTGTAAGAATGTTCAACCCAAAAATTCTAGAAGATGCTTTTTCTTTAGCCAAGTTACAAGAGGATATGAGTGCATACATTGGTTCTAAGTCTGGTGCTATTTTACCAACACCTAAGTTTAGTTCATATGGTTATACACCAAAAACTGCATTTGTGGCTAATAGTTCAACAAAAGCTTTACCTAGCACACCCTATAATACCTCTGAAAAGAGAACCTTCAATAATAACCCTAATAGGAGGCAATTAACTCAGAAAGAAATTGAAGAAAAAAGGTCAAAAGGATTATGTTTTTACTGTGATAGTAAGTATGTTCCAGGCCACAAGTGTCCAGGTCAATTGTATTCATTGGAGGTTTTGGCTGATGAAGAGTGTTCTGAATTTGTTACTGATGGAGATTATACACCTGTTGAAGAGTGTATTGACCAATATGACAACTATAATGACAATATGCCACACATTTCTTTGAATGCTTTAACTGGAACTAGTACTTACCAGACTATGAGAATTAAAGGTCAGGTTAATAAAAGGAATGTGCAGATCTTAATTGATTCAGGAAGCACACATAACTTTTTGGATATAGCAGCTGCTAAGAAGTTGAGGTATCAAGGTGATAAGATGACTCCTCTACAAGTTTTTGTTCCAGGTGGTAACCAGCTTTTAAGTGCAACTAAATGTGATAAGTTCAAGTGGCAACTTAATGGCATACAGTTTCAAAGTGATATATTATTGCTACAAATTGGTGGATGTGATATGGTGTTAGGGATCCAATGGTTGGAAACTTTGGGAGACATAGTTTGGAATTTTGAAAAATTGAAAATGGTGTTCATGTATAAGGGTAATAAGGTGGAATTAAGGGGTCAACAAACTGTAGCAACCATGGTCAATGGTAAAAATATCTCAAGGGCAGTGGCACAACCACATGTACAGATGCATGCAATGAGCTTATGTGTTTATCCACTCCTACTATGCAACATGGAAACTGGGTCAAATAAGGAAGAGCAAGTTGTTCACCCTCAGATTGAAGAGGTCAAACAACACTATGCTGATGTGTTTGCTATTCCAAAGGCATTACCACCAAGAAGGAGTTTTGACCACAAGATACTGTTAAAAGAAGGGTCACAGCCTGTCAATATTCGCCCATATAGACACCCTCCCTCACAAAAAGATGCAATTGAAGCAATGGTGAAAGAATTATTAGAAACTGGGGTAATCAGGCCAAGTCAAAGTCCATTTTCTTCTCCTATTGTGATGGTCAAGAAAAAAGATGGTAGCTGGAGAATGTGTGTGGATTACAGGGAATTAAATGCCAAAACAATTAAAGATAGGTTCCCAATCCCTATAATAGAAGAGTTGATTGATGAATTGCATGGATAAAAGTTTTTCACTAAACTGGATTTGAGATCAGGCTATCATCAAATCAGAATGGCAGATGAAGATATAGCTAAGATAGCATTTAGAACCCATGATGGCCATTATGAATTTTTGGTCATGCCATTTGGGTTGACCAATGCACCCTCTACTTTTCAAGCCTTAATGAATGATGTATTCAGGCCTTTTTTGAGAAGGTTCATACTGGTTTTCTTTGATGATATACTAGTTTACAGTCCTACATTGACATCCCATGTTGACCATTTACAACAAGTTTTAGAAGTGACGAGGAAAAATACTTTGTTTGCTAAAGATTTCAAGTGTGTGTTTGCAACTGATAAAGTGGAATATTTAGGGCATGCTATTTCAGCTCAGGGTGTTTCTACTGATCCATCTAAGATACAAGCTATTGCACAATGGCCTCAACCAAAAACACTCAAGCAACTAAGGGTTTTTTTGGGACTTACTGGTTATTACAGAAGATTTATCAAAGGCTATGCTTTAATCAGTCAACCTTTGACCAAGTTGTTAAGAAAAGATGCATTTAAATGGACTGATGAAGCTACAGATGCATTCAATAAGCTTAAACAACTCATGCAACAGTCACCTGTTCTTAGTTTGCCTGACTTTAATCAAGAGTTTACTATTGAAACTGATGCATCAGGCATTGGTATTGGTGCTGTTTTGCAACAACATGGACACCCTATTGCCTTTTTGAGCAGGGCATTGGCACCAAAGCATCAAGCTTTATCTACTTATGAAAGAGAATTTATGGCTATTATTTTAGCCTTAGATAAGTGGAGGGGGTATTTACTGGATAGACATTTTAAGATCATCACATATCATGTGAGCTTGAAATACCTGTTGGATCAAAGGTTATCCACACCTACACAGTTAAAGTGGTTACCTAAACTCATTGGTTTTGACTACGAGGTACAGTACAAAAAGGGAAAGGATAATGGGGTAGCTGATGCACTGTCTAGGGTTGAGGGGACAGCTAATCTATTTCAAATTTACACCACTAATGTGGTTAGTAATATGGTGGATAAAGTAAAGACAAGTGTTCAAAATGATGCTGATTTACAGATGGTTATACAAAAGGTTCAAGCTCAAGATCCAAAATTTCACAATTATAAAGTCAAAGATGGTCAACTGTTCAAAAAAGAAAGATTGGTGGTAGGAAATGATGAAGCTTTGAGGTTGGAAATTATTGCACACTTTCACAATGATTCAAATGGAGGTCATTCTGGTATTTCTTCCATAACTCAAAAGATTTCTACTTGTTTTTATTGGAAAAAATTGAAGAAATATGTGAAACAGTTTGCTAGAGAATGCACCATTTGTTAAAGATGTAAAGCAGATTTGAGTGCATATCCTGGATTATTGCAACCACTACCAATACCTACTAAGATATGGACCAACATTTCTATGGATTTTGTTGAAGGGTTACCATTATCAGGGGGTAAATCTGTCATTTTTGTGGTGGTAGACAGATTGACTAAATACAGTCATTTTATGCCACTAAGTCATCCATTTACTGCTTATGCAGTAGCTCAATGCTTTCTAGACAACGTGTACAAACTACATGGGCTACCAGAGGTGATTGTCAGTGACAGGGATAAAGTGTTCATTAGCACTTTTTGGCAAGAACTATTTAAAATCTTGAAGGTTAAACTGCACTTGTCTACGGCTTACCATCCTCAAACAGATGGTCAAACAGAGGTGGTCAATAGGTGTTTGGAATGTTATTTGAGATGCATGACTTGTGATAAACCAAGGGAATGGTTGAAGTGGTTGACTTTGGCTGAATATTGGTATAATACTAATTTCCACACTGCAATACAAACTACACCTTATGAAGCTGTGGATGGGCAACCACCTCCAACACCAATTACTTATACTAAGGGAGAAAGTAGAGTTGAAGATGTGGATAGAACTTTGATTACAAGAGAAAATGCTATTTCAATTCTCAAATTTCATTTGAAACGTGCACAAGATAGGATGAAAAAGTTTGCTGATTCACACAGAACAGATAGGGAATTTGAGGTGTCAAGTTGGGTCTATGTTAAGCTTCAACCACACAGACAAGTTACTTTGAGATCAGGAAGGTATAACAAGCTATCTCCTAAGTATTATGGTCCGTTTCAGATAATAGATAAATTGGGTCAAGTTGCCTATAAATTGGAGTTGCCTAGTCAAAGTCAAATCCACCCTGTGTTTCATGTGTCTCAATTGAAAGCATACTGAAACAACCCCAAACCGTTTAACCAAAAACGGAGTACTTTTTTTTTTTTTTTTTTTTTTGTTAGGTCCCATTAATATAATACATTTTCAACTCTGTTTTAATCGAAACATAACATCATAAGGATACGTTTAACAATCTATCATGACCCTTGGCACACAAATTACACTTTACAAAATCATTTGTAATAATGACCCGATCACAAAAAATACGGGTTAAGACTCAATTGCCCAACCCGATACCAAGAGCATAATCCCGAGGATCTACCAAATCCCCAATCCACATCCATATCCGAAAGCTACCCCATCGAGCCCAAGCGCTACTACGCAACTAGTCTATCAACTAGCTAGCTTCACAATCACAATACCTGTAAAAAGGTAAACAACGAGAGGGGTAAGCTAACGCTTAGTGAATGCAATAATTATACATATACATATATAATCTACTTACTTGCAAACACTTACACAATACCGCATACAAGCTAGCAATTCGACAGCCATGCAAACATCATGCATAAACTACTATCCACAATTCACAAGAAGCTAGCAACAACAATAGCATATAGTTCACAATTTAATATGCTAAATACAAATTCACTCAACCATGGTTAACCAATCGTACAAGGGAACGGTACTTGAAAGACCATCGGAGTTCATAACATCCATTAGTGTTACTTAAACACCGCGTAATCACTAATCCCCCGGGTGATGTCTTGAACACCGCGACTAACTCACCCCCATGACAATGTGGCGTCTTGAACACCGCGACGATTCCACATGTCAATCAAAACAATGAGTGGTGTCTTGAACACCGCGACAATTCCACTCCCATGACAATGTGGTGTCTTGAACACCGCGACAATACCACATGTCAATCAAACAATGAGTAGTGTCTTGAGCACCGCGACAATGCTACTCGTTACTTAGAATGTGGTGTCTTGAACACCGTGACAATTCCACATTCATATCACACAAATAAATACATTATATACGTACACGCATAATTATTCCACTCACCTCGTGAACTCGAGCATTACAAACCATGCGCGAAATCTTCACCACATGCAACCGAGCAAGATTTTACCTATAATACGCATATAGGTATACACATAATCAACATACAATCCCATTTGGACTCTCGACCCGCCTAAATGAACAACAAGTGCAAAATATACCCTTTTGCACTTTTAACGTTACCCGAAGGTCCAAAACTAGCGAGACTAGTTCCCGCGTTCTCGAAATACCCAATTATGTCAACTTTAACCTCTAAACGCATACTCGCTCGTATTTTACACAAAACCCATTCCATGGTTGACCAAGTTTGACTTTATTGCTAAAACACCAAATTTTAACCTAAAATCACTTCTCGCGAGTAATTACATTAAAAGCATCATTTAACACTTAACAAAAGCGTTTAACATCCAATTAATCCAAATTAGTGTCATCCGCAATTTTGACCCAATTCAAATTGCTCATTTTGACCAAAGTCATAAAACGCCCCAAAATCACTAACGACTAGTGATTATATTTTCAAGACAACCACTAACACTTAAATCAAGTATTTACCTACTTGATTTACCAAAACTTGATTTAAAACTTAATTTGACAATGAATTGAGCTTACTTGTCCCAAAATACCCATTCGACCCGTTTTTACCTAAATTAGGGTTTACACCCAAAAACCAAGTCAACACAAGTGTTCTAAGGTTTAACCAACATACGCAAGATCCAAACTTACAATTTAATCAATCGAAACCCTAAGTCACCCATTTAGGCTTACTTACATGAATTTTACCCAAAACCCCCAAATTTCACAATAAAATGGGTTTATAACTCTAACTAACACAAACCCTAACTCAAACAAGAAATCAAACACTACAATTCGGATTAGGGTTTACCTCAAGCACCAAAACGAGCTCTAGTAGCTAGAAACACCAAGGAGAACCAAAACCCGCTTCCAATTTGGGCAAAAATCACCATCTTCATCACTAACTCAAGCTTCCTCTCTCTAGAAAACTCATCTCTCTCTCTAAGATTGGGAGTGTTTGAATGGATGTCAAAATGATCCAAAAGTGGATCTAAAACTGATATTAAAGCCTCAAATCCGTCCATAAGTGAAAGGACCAAAGTACCCCTCATTTAACTCATTAAAAGGCTGAAAAGTACCAGAACGTGCCTATTGTCGCGCCGCGGAGAAGTTTGTCGTGCCGTGGCCCAAAGGGTGGTTTTAGATCACTTTTTTTAAGCTTTATGACCCTCAAAATAGGCATTTGTCGCGCCGTGGCCCTTCTGGTCGCGCCGCGGCATTTGCCTGTTTCATCTGAACTTCAGCAAACTTGTTTTGGCCATAACTTTTTGACCGTAACTCCGTTTTCGATGAACCAAATATCGTTGGAAACGTAATGAGATTTCCTATCCAATGGTAAGGTTTTAGAACATCAAATCTAACTTTATTTGGGATCCAAATATACGCTTACATGCCTCGTATTTCGAATGTCGTTCGAAATAACAAGTAACTGAAAACGGGTGTTACAACTCTCCCCCACTTAAATTGGATCACGTCCTCGTGATCCGCACCAACACTAGAAGATAAGAACTTCTCCCTCGAACATTTTCGCTTCCAACGCGAAGTCACACATGTAGTAATCACGCACCCGAATTCTCGCTTCGTGCACTGACTCAACATTTAACAACAATATCGGGTAATCAACCCTCGAGTCAAAACAACTGCAACCGTTTGCTCCTACGCCGAGTATCCTCGTACCATACACTTCACAATCGTCTTAAAAGTAGAGCATATCACCGATAACCTTCGTCATCACGCCTCACGATCCTACGGAACACAACCAAGCCCGACATCCATAACATCTACTGTGAATTTTAAGATCTCACCACACGCTAATAATCACTAGCGTGCACTACCGCAACATGCGATATTTCATACACTCAATGTCCATAATTTCTATTTAGGAAAATACGTACAACACCACATATCCCTTCAAGTTTTCTCGGCTACAACACGTAATAAGCTGTATCCATAACTATACCACCCAAAGCGATCTACTAAATCCACCACGTCGTGAACCATGTCTTGCATTATTCCCAATCGAGAAGGATTCATGCTTCCTTGAAACTCCGTGCTCCATCGGTTCATAAACGTACTAGTCAACCGGTCATTCATGAACACTCTCTGGACCGAGTACCAAATTCCTCCGGCTCCACAACTGGGTCATTCCTTCAACGAATAAATTTCGGTAACCCCAAAATAATCACTTAGGAGCACCACTTTCCCACCAATCGATCCACGCATGACCATCCGTCACTGGATTAATCCAGGATGACAATAATACACCACGATTTAGACAAAATATCAACACTCGACACAAGGTTTCTCCCTTAGACCCTACAACACAACCATACACAATGGCTTCCTAGTACTATCATGGAAACTATTCGTGTACTAGAATCCCGTCAGCAGCGAATTATCAACATAACAATTCGCAATTCGCCACACGACCCACAAAATATTCACCAACGCCGGGTGAATCCTCCTACATAGACCGTCCATTGAGGATGGCTTCGCCATTTCGATACAACCAACAGGTCACATCACTAGGGAACACACTCTCGTAAATAAACAACAACCGCGTGTCTCGACGTGAGACAATGAGAACTGGCACTCCCCGCCTCATAACCATCCACAAAGTGGAATAATCCACCGAAAATCCTCACGATCACGTTTCCCGACAGGGAAAATACAGTATTCGCCACCATCTCGAACTCGTACTCACTCGACAGTACTATTCGAGTTTCACACCAACCCAAATTTATATCACGAGAGCACCTGCAATAACAGTTACATTCTCTCACTTCCGTGATATCAAACTTCACACTTGGTCTCATACCGCACTTGGTACTGCACGACCACCTTATACAAGAAGACTTACGCTTCACTTGATCTAACACCACCGGATATTCCTCGGGCGGCAGTAAAAACTCCCCCACTTAGGATTTATCTCTCCATTCTCACCGCCAAGATGATAACATCCCGCGAAATTGTAATTTCACGTCATACCTGACCATTCTCACCGTTGGTCATAAACATCAAATCACTGCAAATTCACTTTAGGCTCTTAGAGCCGACATGTACTATCACTTGAGACGTCGTACACGTGACAACATCGCACCGTCATACCACAAATCATAATTTATAGCTCTTCATCGTTCGCAAAGCGAACTCCACCAAAGTCCCACACACGCCTCTATGACTAGGCATATGCCACTCCGATAAATCATTCGTGCATCTCAGTCGAGATCACCCGACCTTCTACGCAACGAACCATTATCAACAATTACTCACTCTCATGGGGAAGAGTGACCAATCCGACACAATAATTGCATCGACCGCAATATCAACGCTTCATCATAACCTTCGACCTAATCGACCATTAAGCCCATCACCGGATCACCGGTCATCCTTACTCGTCCATCACATAAGAGCAACAAGATTCGCTCATCTGCCACTTCATAAGAAGTATTTACTGCAATGCTCCTAAACTTCGACTTTTGCAACCGTCGAATTACTATCACCCGTCGATCACTATTTAAAATCTTCGATGCTTCCAAAGGGTATCTCACAAGCACCCTAAGCACAAAGTGATCACACCATCACCGGAGTTGAACATTACACTAGCAGGTATAAGAAGGCACCTGACGCCGTGTCATGCAGACTCCCACCACAATCAACCGAATTTTAGAAACTCGACCTTTAGGTTCCATACGCCCGATGTCACCCGTCTCTCTATAATAATGACCTGGAGTCATACATACCCGACAAACCTTACGGTTTATCGTCTTATCGAAAATTCCTAGCGATCACACGCTACCCACAATAGTCCACAAGGCCAAACGATATAGCCTCACGAACCCTTCATCTAACACTAAAGAGATGCTCGGGAACACCAAGTCTTACACCCTTCTACATCTCGATAACACCACTACTACAAGGGATATTCCGTTAGGAATGTTACCCTACAATCCATAACGCACTAACGCAATCACCATCATACGGGTCCCACTCCCATGAGTTTAACGACCCAACGACTCCACGATTCGCCAATTCCAAGGCGACTCACAACAAGAATCCCAACACGATTCTATAACCACACACTCTACCGAGTGTAACTCAAAACTACAATCATTAGACTTATTGCATTCCATTACGGAATTCAAGTCCTCGTCGCACACACGCAAGCGTAAATCGGTCATCCTAGTTACGATGGGTAACTAAAACCAATTACAATCTCAATAATGCACCCACTACTTAGGGTGGCTAAGCACGCACCAAACTCGTGAGTTGCTCACTCACCTTAGCTAACCGAATCCAGCGTAACACTTCCCGACTCGTAAAGAACTCGACGTGACAACAAGCACATCACTCGAGACCACTATATCCTAGGAACCAATAAAAGATTCCTAACACGTCCCGTTCTACCCCAACCATGCCACGTTTCCTCCGTTCGGTACTTGTCATGTCATGCTTAGTGTCAAGATACACTTTCGTAATAATGGTGATCGGTCATTATTACAAATGTGTACCTTACCATTTCCACACGGTTACGCAAAGTACTTTACCCGGACTGACGCAACATTCACACAAAATAACACGCGATAAATTCTAGTACCCGAATGACCAAAGTCCTTACGTGAACTTGATCACTCAAAACCGTCAAACATACGAATCTCTCCAATAGATTCATTCCTAGGATACCACCCAAAAGATACCTGTATATATATATACACCTATATACAATATAATAATAAATGTACACAAGTACACTGCAACCACAAGTCAACCTACATCCTAGGTGACTATCACTAAAACAATGTCCACGTTCGCCTACTTACATTAGGCACTAGCTATCTAAGGCACTAATTCACACACGAAATAAGGCCCCACATAATCACACTTTTGACAAAAATAAGTCCTAGTTAGTCACCTACTCTAAGGCACTAACAAATCTCAATCCGACCCGTATTCCTACAAGTCCCGCAAATAACGCACATCCGTCAAAAGTCTAAGACTAGGCACCTATTCCAAGGTCACCTAATTCCCTTAGACTATGCTCTGATACCACTTGAAACAACCCCAAACCGTTTAACCAAAAACGGAGTACTTTTTTTTTTTTTTTTTTTGTTAGGTCCCATTAATATAATACATTTTCAACTCTGTTTTAATCGAAACATAACATCATAAGGATACGTTTAACAATCTATCATGACCCTTGGCACACAAATTACACTTTACAAAATCATTTGTAATAATGACCCGATCACAAAAAATACGGGTTAAGACTCAATTGCCCAACCCGATACCAAGAGCATAATCCCGAGGATCTACCAAATCCCCAATCCACATCCATATCCGAAAGCTACCCCATCGAGCCCAAGCGCTACTACGCAACTAGTCTATCAACTAGCTAGCTTCACAATCACAATACCTGTAAAAAGGTAAACAACGAGAGGGGTAAGCTAACGCTTAGTGAATGCAATAATTATACATATACATATATAATCTACTTACTTGCAAACACTTACACAATACCGCATACAAGCTAGCAATTCGACAGCCATGCAAACATCATGCATAAACTACTATCCACAATTCACAAGAAGCTAGCAACAACAATAGCATATAGTTCACAATTTAATATGCTAAATACAAATTCACTCAACCATGGTTAACCAATCGTACAAGGGAACGGTACTTGAAAGACCATCGGAGTTCATAACATCCATTAGTGTTACTTAAACACCGCGTAATCACTAATCCCCCGGGTGATGTCTTGAACACCGCGACTAACTCACCCCCATGACAATGTGGCGTCTTGAACACCGCGACGATTCCACATGTCAATCAAAACAATGAGTGGTGTCTTGAACACCGCGACAATTCCACTCCCATGACAATGTGGTGTCTTGAACACCGCGACAATACCACATGTCAATCAAACAATGAGTAGTGTCTTGATCACCGCGACAATGCTACTCGTTACTTAGAATGTGGTGTCTTGAACACCGTGACAATTCCACATTCATATCACACAAATAAATACATTATATACGTACACGCATAATTATTCCACTCACCTCGTGAACTCGAGCATTACAAACCATGCGCGAAATCTTCACCACATGCAACCGAGCAAGATTTTACCTATAATACGCATATAGGTATACACATAATCAACATACAATCCCATTTGGACTCTCGACCCGCCTAAATGAACAACAAGTGCAAAATATACCCTTTTGCACTTTTAACGTTACCCGAAGGTCCAAAACTAGCGAGACTAGTTCCCGCGTTCTCGAAATACCCAATTATGTCAACTTTAACCTCTAAACGCATACTCGCTCGTATTTTACACAAAACCCATTCCATGGTTGACCAAGTTTGACTTTATTGCTAAAACACCAAATTTTAACCTAAAATCACTTCTCGCGAGTAATTACATTAAAAGCATCATTTAACACTTAACAAAAGCGTTTAACATCCAATTAATCCAAATTAGTGTCATCCGCAATTTTGACCCAATTCAAATTGCTCATTTTGACCAAAGTCATAAAACGCCCCAAAATCACTAACGACTAGTGATTATATTTTCAAGACAACCACTAACACTTAAATCAAGTATTTACCTACTTGATTTACCAAAACTTGATTTAAAACTTAATTTGACAATGAATTGAGCTTACTTGTCCCAAAATACCCATTCGACCCGTTTTTACCTAAATTAGGGTTTACACCCAAAAACCAAGTCAACACAAGTGTTCTAAGGTTTAACCAACATACGCAAGATCCAAACTTACAATTTAATCAATCGAAACCCTAAGTCACCCATTTAGGCTTACTTACATGAATTTTACCCAAAACCCCCAAATTTCACAATAAAATGGGTTTATAACTCTAACTAACACAAACCCTAACTCAAACAAGAAATCAAACACTACAATTCGGATTAGGGTTTACCTCAAGCACCAAAACGAGCTCTAGTAGCTAGAAACACCAAGGAGAACCAAAACCCGCTTCCAATTTGGGCAAAAATCACCATCTTCATCACTAACTCAAGCTTCCTCTCTCTAGAAAACTCATCTCTCTCTCTAAGATTGGGAGTGTTTGAATGGATGTCAAAATGATCCAAAAGTGGATCTAAAACTGATATTAAAGCCTCAAATCCTTCCATAAGTGAAAGGACCAAAGTACCCCTCATTTAACTCATTAAAAGGCTGAAAAGTACCAGAACGTGCCTATTGTCGCGCCGCGGAGAAGTTTGTCGCGCCGTGGCCCAAAGGGTGGTTTTAGATCACTTTTTTTAAGCTTTCTGACCCTCAAAATAGGCATTTGTCGCGCCGTGGCCCTTCTGGTCGCGCCGCGGCATTTGCCTGTTTCATCTGAACTTCAGCAAACTTGTTTTGGCCATAACTTTTTGACCGTAACTCCGTTTTCGATGAACCAAATATCGTTGGAAACGTAATGAGATTTCCTATCCAATGGTAAGGTTTTAGAACATCAAATCTAACTTTATTTGGGATCCAAATATACGCTTACATGCCTCGTATTTCGAATGTCGTTCGAAATAACAAGTAACTGAAAACGGGTGTTACAACTCTCCCCCACTTAAATTGGATCACGTCCTCGTGATCCGCACCAACACTAGAAGATAAGAACTTCTCCCTCGAACATTTTCGCTTCCAACGCGAAGTCACACATGTAGTAATCACGCACCCGAATTCTCGCTTCGTGCACTGACTCAACATTTAACAACAATATCGGGTAATCAACCCTCGAGTCAAAACAACTGCAACCGTTTGCTCCTACGCCGAGTATCCTCGTACCATACACTTCACAATCGTCTTAAAAGTAGAGCATATCACCGATAACCTTCGTCATCACGCCTCACGATCCTACGGAACACAACCAAGCCCGACATCCATAACATCTACTGTGAATTTTAAGATCTCACCACACGCTAATAATCACTAGCGTGCACTACCGCAACATGCGATATTTCATACACTCAATGTCCATAATTTCTATTTAGGAAAATACGTACAACACCACATATCCCTTCAAGTTTTCTCGGCTACAACACGTAATAAGCTGTATCCATAACTATACCACCCAAAGCGATCTACTAAATCCACCACGTCGTGAACCATGTCTTGCATTATTCCCAATCGAGAAGGATTCATGCTTCCTTGAAACTCCGTGCTCCATCGGTTCATAAACGTACTAGTCAACCGGTCATTCATGAACACTCTCTGGACCGAGTACCAAATTCCTCCGGCTCCACAACTGGGTCATTCCTTCAACGAATAAATTTCGGTAACCCCAAAATAATCACTTAGGAGCACCACTTTCCCACCAATCGATCCACGCATGACCATCCGTCACTGGATTAATCCAGGACGACAATAATACACCACGATTTAGACAAAATATCAACACTCGACACAAGGTTTCTCCCTTAGACCCTACAACACAACCATACACAATGGCTTCCTAGTACTATCATGGAAACTATTCGTGTACTAGAATCCCGTCAGCAGCGAATTATCAACATAACAATTCGCAATTCGCCACACGACCCACAAAATATTCACCAACGCCGGGTGAATCCTCCTACATAGACCGTCCATTGAGGATGGCTTCGCCATTTCGATACAACCAACAGGTCACATCACTAGGGAACACACTCTCGTAAATAAACAACAACCGCGTGTCTCGACGTGAGACAATGAGAACTGGCACTCCCCGCCTCATAACCATCCACAAAGTGGAATAATCCACCGAAAATCCTCACGATCACGTTTCCCGACAGGGAAAATACAGTATTCGCCACCATCTCGAACTCGTACTCACTCGACAGTACTATTCGAGTTTCACACCAACCCAAATTTATATCACGAGAGCACCTGCAATAACAGTTACATTCTCTCACTTCCGTGATATCAAACTTCACACTTGGTCTCATACCGCACTTGGTACTGCACGACCACCTTATACAAGAAGACTTACGCTTCACTTGATCTAACACCACCGGATATTCCTCGGGCGGCAGTAAAAACTCCCCCACTTAGGATTTATCTCTCCATTCTCACCGCCAAGATGATAACATCCCGCGAAATTGTAATTTCACGTCATACCTGACCATTCTCACCGTTGGTCATAAACATCAAATCACTGCAAATTCACTTTAGGCTCTTAGAGCCGACATGTACTATCACTTGAGACGTCGTACACGCGACGACATCGCACCGTCATACCACAAATCATAATTTATAGCTCTTCATCGTTCGCAAAGCGAACTCCACCAAAGTCCCACACACGCCTCTATGACTAGGCATATGCCACTCCGATAAATCATTCGTGCATCTCAGTCGAGATCACCCGACCTTCTACGCAACGAACCATTATCAACAATTACTCACTCTCATGGGGAAGAGTGACCAATCCGACACAATAATTGCATCGACCGCAATATCAACGCTTCATCATAACCTTCGACCTAATCGACCATTAAGCCCATCACCGGATCACCGGTCATCCTTACTCGTCCATCACATAAGAGCAACAAGATTCGCTCATCTGCCACTTCATAAGAAGTATTTACTGCAATGCTCCTAAACTTCGACTTTTGCAACCGTCGAATTACTATCACCCGTCGATCACTATTTAAAATCTTCGATGCTTCCAAAGGGTATCTCACAAGCACCCTAAGCACAAAGTGATCACACCATCACCGGAGTTGAACATTACACTAGCAGGTATAAGAAGGCACCTGACGCCGTGTCATGCAGACTCCCACCACAATCAACCGAATTTTAGAAACTCGACCTTTAGGTTCCATACGCCCGATGTCACCCGTCTCTCTATAATAATGACCTGGAGTCATACATACCCGACAAACCTTACGGTTTATCGTCTTATCGAAAATTCCTAGCGATCACACGCTACCCACAATAGTCCACAAGGCCAAACGATATAGCCTCACGAACCCTTCATCTAATACTAAAGAGATGCTCGGGAACACCAAGTCTTACACCCTTCTACATCTCGATAACACCACTACTACAAGGGATATTCCGTTAGGAATGTTACCCTACAATCCATAACGCACTAACGCAATCACCATCATACGGGTCCCACTCCCATGAGTTTAACGACCCAACGACTCCACGATTCGCCAATTCCAAGGCGACTCACAACAAGAATCCCAACACGATTCTATAACCACACACTCTACCGAGTGTAACTCAAAACTACAATCATTAGACTTATTGCATTCCATTACGGAATTCAAGTCCTCGTCGCACACACGCAAGCGTAAATCGGTCATCCTAGTTACGATGGGTAACTAAAACCAATTACAATCTCAATAATGCACCCACTACTTAGGGTGGCTAAGCACGCACCAAACTCGTGAGTTGCTCACTCACCTTAGCTAACCGAATCCAGCGTAACACTTCCCGACTCGTAAAGAACTCGACGTGACAACAAGCACATCACTCGAGACCACTATATCCTAGGAACCAATAAAAGATTCCTAACACGTCCCGTTCTACCCCAACCATGCCACGTTTCCTCCGTTCGGTACTTGTCATGTCATGCTTAGTGTCAAGATACACTTTCGTAATAATGGTGATCGGTCATTATTACAAATGTGTACCTTACCATTTCCACACGGTTACGCAAAGTACTTTACCCGGACTGACGCAACATTCACACAAAATAACACGCGATAAATTCTAGTACCCGAATGACCAAAGTCCTTACGTGAACTTGATCACTCAAAACCGTCAAACATACGAATCTCTCCAATAGATTCATTCCTAGGATACCACCCAAAAGATACCTGTATATATATATACACCTATATACAATATAATAATAAATGTACACAAGTACACTGCAACCACAAGTCAACCTACATCCTAGGTGACTATCACTAAAACAATGTCCACGTTCGCCTACTTACATTAGGCACTAGCTATCTAAGGCACTAATTCACACACGAAATAAGGCCCCACATAATCACACTTTTGACAAAAATAAGTCCTAGTTAGTCACCTACTCTAAGGCACTAACAAATCTCAATCCGACCCGTATTCCTACAAGTCCCGCAAATAACGCACATCCGTCAAAAGTCTAAGACTAGGCACCTATTCCAAGGTCACCTAATTCCCTTAGACTATGCTCTGATACCACTTGAAACAACCCCAAACCGTTTAACCAAAAACGGAGTACTTTTTTTTTTTTTTTTTTTGTTAGGTCCCATTAATATAATACATTTTCAACTCTGTTTTAATCGAAACATAACATCATAAGGATACGTTTAACAATCTATCATGACCCTTGGCACACAAATTACACTTTACAAAATCATTTGTAATAATGACCCGATCACAAAAAATACGGGTTAAGACTCAATTGCCCAACCCGATACCAAGAGCATAATCCCGAGGATCTACCAAATCCCCAATCCACATCCATATCCGAAAGCTACCCCATCGAGCCCAAGCGCTACTACGCAACTAGTCTATCAACTAGCTAGCTTCACAATCACAATACCTGTAAAAAGGTAAACAACGAGAGGGGTAAGCTAACGCTTAGTGAATGCAATAATTATACATATACATATATAATCTACTTACTTGCAAACACTTACACAATACCGCATACAAGCTAGCAATTCGACAGCCATGCAAACATCATGCATAAACTACTATCCACAATTCACAAGAAGCTAGCAACAACAATAGCATATAGTTCACAATTTAATATGCTAAATACAAATTCACTCAACCATGGTTAACCAATCGTACAAGGGAACGGTACTTGAAAGACCATCGGAGTTCATAACATCCATTAGTGTTACTTAAACACCGCGTAATCACTAATCCCCCGGGTGATGTCTTGAACACCGCGACTAACTCACCCCCATGACAATGTGGCGTCTTGAACACCGCGACGATTCCACATGTCAATCAAAACAATGAGTGGTGTCTTGAACACCGCGACAATTCCACTCCCATGACAATGTGGTGTCTTGAACACCGCGACAATACCACATGTCAATCAAACAATGAGTAGTGTCTTGAGCACCGCGACAATGCTACTCGTTACTTAGAATGTGGTGTCTTGAACACCGTGACAATTCCACATTCATATCACACAAATAAATACATTATATACGTACACGCATAATTATTCCACTCACCTCGTGAACTCGAGCATTACAAACCATGCGCGAAATCTTCACCACATGCAACCGAGCAAGATTTTACCTATAATACGCATATAGGTATACACATAATCAACATACAATCCCATTTGGACTCTCGACCCGCCTAAATGAACAACAAGTGCAAAATATACCCTTTTGCACTTTTAACGTTACCCGAAGGTCCAAAACTAGCGAGACTAGTTCCCGCGTTCTCGAAATACCCAATTATGTCAACTTTAACCTCTAAACGCATACTCGCTCGTATTTTACACAAAACCCATTCCATGGTTGACCAAGTTTGACTTTATTGCTAAAACACCAAATTTTAACCTAAAATCACTTCTCGCGAGTAATTACATTAAAAGCATCATTTAACACTTAACAAAAGCGTTTAACATCCAATTAATCCAAATTAGTGTCATCCGCAATTTTGACCCAATTCAAATTGCTCATTTTGACCAAAGTCATAAAACGCCCCAAAATCACTAACGACTAGTGATTATATTTTCAAGACAACCACTAACACTTAAATCAAGTATTTACCTACTTGATTTACCAAAACTTGATTTAAAACTTAATTTGACAATGAATTGAGCTTACTTGTCCCAAAATACCCATTCGACCCGTTTTTACCTAAATTAGGGTTTACACCCAAAAACCAAGTCAACACAAGTGTTCTAAGGTTTAACCAACATACGCAAGATCCAAACTTACAATTTAATCAATCGAAACCCTAAGTCACCCATTTAGGCTTACTTACATGAATTTTACCCAAAACCCCCAAATTTCACAATAAAATGGGTTTATAACTCTAACTAACACAAACCCTAACTCAAACAAGAAATCAAACACTACAATTCGGATTAGGGTTTACCTCAAGCACCAAAACGAGCTCTAGTAGCTAGAAACACCAAGGAGAACCAAAACCCGCTTCCAATTTGGGCAAAAATCACCATCTTCATCACTAACTCAAGCTTCCTCTCTCTAGAAAACTCATCTCTCTCTCTAAGATTGGGAGTGTTTGAATGGATGTCAAAATGATCCAAAAGTGGATCTAAAACTGATATTAAAGCCTCAAATCCGTCCATAAGTGAAAGGACCAAAGTACCCCTCATTTAACTCATTAAAAGGCTGAAAAGTACCAGAACGTGCCTATTGTCGCGCCGCGGAGAAGTTTGTCGCGCCGTGGCCCAAAGGGTGGTTTTAGATCACTTTTTTTAAGCTTTCTGACCCTCAAAATAGGCATTTGTCGCGCCGTGGCCCTTCTGGTCGCGCCGCGGCATTTGCCTGTTTCATCTGAACTTCAGCAAACTTGTTTTGGCCATAACTTTTTGACCGTAACTCCGTTTTCGATGAACCAAATATCGTTGGAAACGTAATGAGATTTCCTATCCAATGGTAAGGTTTTAGAACATCAAATCTAACTTTATTTGGGATCCAAATATACGCTTACATGCCTCGTATTTCGAATGTCGTTCGAAATAACAAGTAACTGAAAACGGGTGTTACACATACAAAGGTCCACCAGTTCAAGGAATGGCTCAATTGCCTACTGTAGATGGTCAGGGTATCATTTCACCAGTTCCGATGAAGATTTTGGACCGGAAATTGGTTAAACAGGGAAACAGACCAGTCGCTTTCGTTTTAATACAGTGGCAGCAAGGTTCAGAAGAAGATGCTACTTGGGAATCTATGCCTGATTTGTTACAGCATTACCCTAATTGTCCTGTACTTAATGCTTGAGGTCAAGCAATTTTTCAAGAGGTGGGGATTAATATGAATGTCACGTGCGTGGCTCGTGACCTGTTTAAATGAAGACCACGTGCAAGGCACGTGCCAACAGCTCAACTCAGCTCAACAGCCATTCAACGGTTTTTCCCGCCATTTGTTTAGTCGTCTTCTCCAAATAAATAGAGTAGTTAATTCTGTTGTAATTCAGTTTTTCGTTTGTTGTAATCTGTAAGATCCTGTTTTCTTTTTAGGTTTGGACGCCGTCCAACAATTTGGGATGCCGTCCCAGATCGAAGACCTGGACGCCATCCAACAATTTGGGACGCCGTCCCAGATCGAAGACCTAGACGCCGTCCAACATTTTGGGACGCCGTCCAGAATGGCTGGCAGGCATGTCTTTTTGCTTTTAAATATCTTAGATGGGTAAATTGGTAATTTCACTTGGTGGACGAATTAAAGGCCCTAGATCAGTTTGGTTGAGCCTCATTACTCCATTCCTAACCACCAAACTTCATCCACTTAAATCCTAGTGAGAGAGTGTGATTCAAGTGTGAGAAAGCTCAAATCGAAGAAGAAGAAGCTTGTTTCGGGTTTTAGCTCGAGCATTAAAGTTGTTCATCTCCTCGTTAGCCTCGTTTTGATTGTTGTGGTAAGCCCTAAACTTGATTACCTTAGTTTAATGTGTTTAAGGGTTAGGGTTTGGGTTAGTATTGCACATAAAACCCATTTGTGAGTAATTTGGGGTTTTGAGTAAGTTTGGGTCATGAAGACCCAAATGGTGACTAACCTAGGGTTTTGAAAGGGTAAATGGTGTAAATGGGTCTTAAAGACCTAAGTAAATACTAATACCCTTATAGTTAATGTTAGTGGGTGTGATTTGGGTTGTGGGTGACCCAAATGGGTGTGTTGACCTAGAAATGGGTCAAATGGGTCTTTGATGACCTAGGTTGTCTTGCATGTATGAAAATGAGTTAACTTTGTGGTTAAAAGTGTGTTAATACCTTAATTGGCTAAAGTTAGGGTTTTGGTGAAGTTAACCATTATTAGGGTTAAAGGTGCAAAATGGGTCGGGATTGTACTTAGGGTCAAAAGACTTTAGATTGTTGAGTGAGTTACTTGACCGACTTGAGTTGTGAATTTATTATGTGCTAAAATGTAATAGGTACGTTACATTGACGTTGCAAGTTCGGTTATCTCACACGAAGACTTTGAGGTGAGTGGAATAATTATATGCGTATGTATATAATGTATCTATTTGTTGTAGCGTGAAAGGTGTAGTGTCGAGGTGTTAAGACACCACGTTTCACGTGAAGAGTGTAGCATCGAGGTGTTAAGATGCCACTCGGGTGTAGCATCGAGGTGTTAAGATGCCACCTAGGAGTGTAGTGTCGAGGTGTTAAGACACCACTCCGTAAAATAATGAGTGTTGCATCGAGGTGTTAAGATGCCACTCGGGGTGATGTGCCGAGGTGTTAAGGTGCCACCCTAGGGGTTAATGGTGCGAGGTGTTAAGTGCCCTAACGGATGTTACGAACACCGATGGCATTTTCGCGAGCGCCGTTCCCTTGTACTATTGGTTAACCATGGTTATTTGTGTTGTAAGCATATTATATTATTCGAGTTACATTTATATGCAGATGTTATGCTAGCTTGGGGGTATTGGTGAATTATAGCTTGTTATTGCGACGATAAGCTAATGTTGTTTGCTAGCATGTTTGCGGTTGTGTAAGTGTATGCAAGTTGGTATAATTATATATGTATTCGTATAATTATTGCATTCACTAAGCTTTGCTTACCCTCTCGTTGTTTACTTTTTTTTATAGGCTCGGGCGTTGACAAGGGTAAGAGCGTTCAATTGGATTAGTGATCTCCCGCTTGTTTTGTTAGGGGATGTCTTTGGGTGTTAGCTTTTGGAGTTCGACCGAGATTGGGTAGTTTAACCCCAAACACCATGCTCTAGTGTCGTTTGGAACTTAAACTTATATTTGGTCGAAACTTTTATTTTAGAACGAAACTCGTAAAATGGGCGATGTGGACCCGTTGATGTAAAACTTGATTTGATGATGAAAATCTCTTAGTTTCACTTATATTGACTTGTGGTAAAAAGGTTTCCGTTTGAAAGTGTCGGGAAGCAGGCTTTCCGCTCGTGTGAGTTGGACCCGTGATCAGTGGCTGGAAGGCCATTGGGACGCCGTCCCAATTGCTTGGACGCCGTCCCAGTTGTTTGAGCTGGACGCCGTCCCAAAACTCTGGACGCCGTCCCACCTTTCTGAGCTGGACGCCGTCCAGGATTCTGGACGCCGTCCAGATGCACTGACATACAAAAAAAAAATTTGGAACGCGTTTTGAGTTTATGAAGTCGGGTTGTTACAAGTGGTATCAGAGCATGGTCTAAGGGATTTAGGTAACTTGAGATAGGCGCCTAGACTTAGACTTTTTGTGTGCGCGTTTATGCGGGACTTGTAGGACTTTGGGTCGGATCGGGATGGTTAGTGCATAGGTTTATGTGAACTAATCATGCGCTAATTGTTGTGTTGTGTTTAGCAATCATCAAGCGATATGGACGTTGTACTAGCGAGTTAACGCGACGTGCTCGCGTAGTAATGACTAGCTACCATCACTACGAGTGCAAATCGTGTCAAACAAGTAATGTACGATGATTGTTGAGCGAGATGGAGTAGTGTGACGTATATGTATGTATATATGTAATCTGTCCTTCCGTTTTGTGGTTTAACCTAATTCGTTTTATAGAATGAAGACGAGAAACGGTCCCGATCATGATAACGGAAGTACAAGCGAGGACGCCGAGTTCTCAACCAAGGTCGAGGCCGTCTTTAAGAAGTTAAAAGCGGATTTTCTTGCGGACGTTCGAAAGGTTTTTCAAGATTCGGTTGATGAGCAAATAACCGATCTAATTAATGAACGAATGAAGGCCACTATCGAAGAGGCCCTTGACGCTAGGAATATCTACCCTCGCGGTGAAGGAGGTGAAGGAAGGCAGGACTTCCACTACAAGAACTTCAAGGATGCTCAACCCCCGATGTTTAATGGGGTGCGGGATCCTTTAAAAAGTACATGTTGGATCTCTGATATTGAGGGAGCTTTCCGTACCGCGGAATGTCCTCCCGAAAAGAAGACGAGGTATGGTTCTAGCATGTTACGCGAAGAAGCTAAGTTGTGGTGGGACGATAAAATCAACTTGTTTGGTGAAGAACAATGTATGGGCTTGACATGGGAGGAGTTCAAGAAAGAATTTTTCAGAGAATACCGAACTTCATCCGATCTCGATAGAATCCGGGACGAGTTGCACCATTTGCAACAAGGTTCCATGGATTTGGTTACCCTCAAGTCTACATTCTTGGCAAAGACTCGTTTTTGCCTGGAATATGTGGGTGATGATCATAAGCTCATGAAGGATTTCTACCGTACACTGAATGATGAGTACAAGGGGAAGATCAGTCGGGGTATGGCTAAGACTTTTGATGAATTGTTTGAGTTGGCTCGGGGTTTTGAGCCGGAGGTTCTAAGAAAGAGTGATTTCATGTTTTCCAAAAGAAAGTTTGAAGGTTTTAGTTACTCTAACGCCTCAAGCAAGAAGAGCAAGAGCAAGAGGGGGGCCGAAAGTGTCAATAGTGCAAAGAAGGGCACTACCGGTGAGTTTTCTTATACGTGCTACAATTGTGGGCAACCGGGTCATATGGCTCGTGAGTGTCCGAAACCACGTTCCGGAAACAAAATCACTTGTTTTAATTGCGGCAAAGAGGGGCATAAGAAGCCGGAGTGTCCCGATTTGCGAAATGATAATGTGAAACGGTTAGAGAAGGTGGCGGGTACGGCTATGGGTCGCAACTATTTGATGACCAATGATGAAGCCAAACAATCGCACGAAGTTGTCTCAGGTACTTACATGGTTAATTCTAATCCGGCAAGGATTCTTTTCGATAGCGGTACAAATTTGTCGTTTGTGTCTCCTAAATTTGTGCCTAAACTTAATAGACCGTTAGCTAAGTTAAGTCGTCCGATAGAAGTCGAAATAGCGGACGGCAAGACGGTGCTAGTGGTTGATGTGTGTGAAAATTGTGATGTTGTTTTTGGTGCCGAAACCTTTAAAATTGATCTTATTCCAATGACCTTGGGCGACTTTGATATTGTCGTTGGTATGGATTGGCTCGATCGTTATAGAGCCGATATTGCATGCCATGATAAGTTTATTCGTGTGAAGACCCTAAGTGGGGGAGAGTTAATTATTCATGGTGATAAGCGAAGGAGACCGGTGCCGATATGCACTTTTGCACGGGCACGTCGTTTTGTTGTTAGTGGTGGCATGGCTTTCCTTGCTCATGTTGTTGATACTCGTAATGAGCCACCACCTATTCGTGAAATTCCGGTTGTTAGTGAATTCGAAGACGTTTTTCCGGACGAATTACCGGGTGTTCCGGCGGAAAGACAAGTTGAGTTTCGTATTGAGTTGGTTCCGGGAGCTACTCCCATTGCTAAAACTCCTTATCGTTTAGCACCAACGAAAATGCAAGAGTTGTTAAATCAAACCCAAGAGTTGCTCGAGAAGGGTTTTATTCGACCGAGTGCTTCGCCATGGGGCGCTCCGGTGTTATTTGTGAAGAAGAAAGATGGTAGTATGCGTATGTGCATTGATTACCGTGAGTTGAATAAAGTGACGATCAAGAATCGTTATCCATTACCTAGGATTGACGATTTATTTGATCAACTTCAAGGTGCAACGTATTTCTCTAAGATCGACCTACGGTCCGGCTATCACCAAATGCGGGTCCGTGAGGAAGACATAGAGAAAACGGCTTTTCGAACGCGTTACGGACATTATGAGTTTGTAGTTATGCCCTTTGGTCTTACGAATGCACCGGCGGCATTCATGGATCTTATGAACCGAGTGTGCCAACCTATGTTGGACAAGTCGGTAATAGTGTTCATTGACGACATACTAGTCTACTCGAAAAGTATGAACGAGCATGAACGTCAATTGCGTGAAGTATTGAAGACGCTACGAAAGGAGAAGTTGTATGCAAAGTTCTCCAAATGTGAATTTTGGCTAAGGGAAGTTCAATTCCTTGGTCATATTGTGAACGAAAACGGTATTCAAGTAGATCCGGGAAAGATCGAGACGGTGAAGAGTTGGGGACGACCGACTATGCCTACGGAAATCCGAAGTTTTCTCGGATTGGCTGGTTATTATCGTCGGTTTATCCAAGATTTTTCTAAGATCGCTTCTTCATTGACGAAATTGACAAGGAAGAATGCGAGATTTGTTTGGGAGAACGAGCAAGAAATTGCTTTTCAATTGTTAAAAGAGAAGTTGTGTCAAGCTCCGGTGTTAGTGTTACCGGAAGGTGTTGAAGACATGGTGGTTTATTGTGATGCTTCCTTAAATGGTCTCGGGTGTGTTCTAATGCAAAGAGGTAAAGTCATCGCTTATGCCTCTCGACAATTAAAGGAACATGAAACGAGGTATCCGACTCATGATCTTGAGTTGGCGGCGGTTGTGCATGCGTTGAAAATTTGGCGCCATTACTTGTATGGTGTCAAGTGTACGATTTATTCGGATCATAAGAGTTTGAAACACCTCTTTAATCAACGAGATTTGAATTATCGCCAACGTAGGTGGATGGATGTGGTGAAAGACTACGATTGTGAGATACTTTATCATCCGGGTAAGGCGAATGTTGTCGCGGATGCGTTGAGTCGAAAGAGTCAACATCCGGCGATAAAAGTGGGGTCGTTACGTTTGATTATTACCAACGATTTTCTTGAAAAGCTTGGTGAGATTCAAATAGAGGCTTATGTTCACAACAAGCATACGGAACGAATCGTGGGCCAATCGGAGTTTATTACTATGGGTCCGCGTGGTTTGTTGTCTTTCCAAGGAAGGGTGTGGGTGCCTAAGATGGGTGATTACCGACGAGTGCTACTTGATGAAGCACATAAGTCAAAATACTCCATTCATCCGGGCGCGACGAAAATGTATCTTGACTTGAAGAAAGATTATTGGTGGCCGGGAATGAAGCGTGATGTTGTGAAGTATGTTGAGCAATGCGTCACGTGTTTGCAAGTAAAAGCCGAACACCAAAAGCCGTATGGTAAATTGCAACCGTTAGAAATTCCGAAATGGAAATGGGAGCACATTACCATGGATTTCATTACAAAGTTACCTAAAACGGCGAGAACCCAATTCGATTCGATTTGGGTTATAGTTGACCGATTGACAGAAAGCGCTTTGTTTCTTCCCATTAGAGAAGCGATATCGTCGGAGACTTTGGCTAAGTTGTTTATCAAGGAAGTGGTCTCGCGACATGGGGTTCCTATATCTATTATTTCGGATCGAGATACCCGTTTTACATCTCGGTTTTGGGAAAAGTTTCATGAAGATATGGGCACGCAATTGAAGTTGAGCACGGCGTATCATCCTCAAACGGACGGTCAAACCGAACGTACGAATCAAACTTTGGAAGATATGTTACGGGCGTGCATCATTGACTTTGGTGGTAGTTGGGATGAGCATTTGCCTTTGGTAGAATTCTCGTACAATAATAGTTATCATACTAGTATCGGGATGCCACCTTATGAAATGCTTTATGGGCGTAGGTGTCGAACTCCCGTTTGTTGGGGAGAAGTGGGTCAAAGAGAGATCGGGAGTACCGATTTGGTTTTAGAGACAAATAGCAAGATCGATTTGATTCGGGAACATTTGAAGAAGGCTCAAGATAGGCAAAAGTCGTATGCCGATAAACGTAGACGAACGATCGAATTTCAAGAAGGCGATATGGTGATGCTTAAGGTTTCGCCATGGAAGGGTATTATTCGATTTCGAAAACGGGGAAAGTTAGCTCCTCGGTTTATTGGGCCATTCAAAGTTTTAGCTCGTGTTGGCGAAGTTGCTTATCGTTTGGAATTACCCGAAGAACTTGCGGGGATCCATAATACATTTCATGTTTCCCACCTCCGTAAGTGTCTTGCGGATGATTCCTCATGGATGCCTTTAGACGAGATCGAGCTAAACAACAAGTTAGAATATGTCGAGGAACCGATTGCTATCCTTGACGAGAAGGTGAAAATGTTGAGGAATAAAGAGGTGAGAACTTTCAAGGTTCAATGGCGGCGAAGTAAAGGTTCCGAGTTCACTTGGGAGCCCAAAGAGTTCGTGTTAGTTTATCTTCCCTCGTGTTATGCGGCTTGGATTGCGAGGTCGCAATCCGGTTCAAGTGGGGGAGAGTTGTAAGATCCTGTTTTCTTTTTGGGTTTGGACGCCGTCCAACAATTTGGGACGCCGTCCCAGATCGAAGACCTGGACGTCGTCCAACAATTTGGGACGCCGTCCCAGATCGAAGACCTGGACGCCGTCCAACATTTTGGGACGCCGTCCAGAATGGCTGGCAGGCATGTCTTTTTGCTTTTAAATATCTTAGATGGGTAAATTGGTAATTTCACTTGGTGGACGAATTAAAGGCCCTAGATCAGTTTGGTTGAGCCTCATTACTCCATTCCTAACCACCAAACTTCATCCACTTAAATCCTAGTGAGAGAGTGTGATTCAAGTGTGAGAAAGCTCAAATCGGAGAAGAAGAAGCTTGTTTCGGGTTTTAGCTCGAGCATTAAAGTTGTTCATCTCCTCGTTAGCCTCGTTTTGATTGTTGTGGTAAGCCCTAAACTTGATTACCTTAGTTTAATGTGTTTAAGGGTTAGGGTTTGGGTTAGTATTGCACATAAAACCCATTTGTGAGTAATTTGGGGTTTTGGGTAAGTTTGGGTCATGAAGACCCAAATGGTGACTAACCTAGGGTTTTGAAAGGGTAAATGGTGTAAATGGGTCTTAAAGACCTAAGTAAATACTAATACCCATATAGTTAATGTTAGTGGGTGTGATTTGGGTTGTGGGTGACCCAAATGGGTGTGTTGACCTAGAAATGGGTCAAATGGGTCTTTGATGACCTAGGTTGTCTTGCATGTATGAAAACGAGTTAACTTTGTGGTTAAAAGTGTGTTAATACCTTAATTGGCTAAAGTTAGGGTTTTGGTGAAGTTAACCATTATTAGGGTTAAAGGTGCAAAATGGGTCGGGATTGCACTTAGGGTCAAAAGACTTTAGATTGTTGAGTGAGTTACTTGACCGACTTGAGTTGTGAATTTATTATGTGCTAAAATGTAATAGGTACGTTACATTGACGTTGCAAGTTCGGTTATCTCACACGAAGACTTTGAGGTGAGTGGAATAATTATATGCGTATGTATATAATGTATCTATTTGTTGTAGCGTGAAAGGTGTAGTGTCGAGGTGTTAAGACACCACGTTTCACGTGAAGAGTGTAGCATCGAGGTGTTAAGATGCCACTCGGGTGTAGCATCGAGGTGTTAAGATGCCACCTAGGAGTGTAGTGTCGAGGTGTTAAGACACCACTCCGTAAAATAATGAGTGTTGCATCGAGGTGTTAAGATGCCACTCGGGGTGATGTGCCGAGGTGCTAAGGTGCCACCCTAGGGGTTAATGGTGCGAGGTGTTAAGTGCCCTAACGGATGTTACGAACACCGATGGCGTTTTCGCGAGCGCCGTTCCCTTGTACTATTGGTTAACCATGGTTATTTGTGTTGTAAGCATATTATATTATTCGAGTTACATTTATATGCGGATGTTATGCTAGCTTGGGGGTATTGGTGAATTATAGCTTGTTATTGCGACGATAAGCTAATGTTGTTTGCTAGCATGTTTGCGGTTGTGTAAGTGTATGCAAGTTGGTATAATTATATATGTATTCGTATAATTATTGCATTCACTAAGCTTTGCTTACCCTATCGTTGTTTACTTTTTTTTATAGGCTCGGGCGTTGACAAGGGTAAGAGCGTTCAATTGGATTAGTGATCTCCCGCTTGTTTTGTTAGGGGATGCCTTTGGGTGTTAGCTTTTGGAGTTCGACCGAGATTGGGTAGTTTAACCCCAAACACCATGCTCTAGTGTCGTTTGGAACTTAAACTTATATTTGGTCGAAACTTTTATTTTAGAACGAAACTCGTAAAATGGGCGATGTGGACCCGTTGATGTAAAACTTGATTTGATGATGAAAATCTCTTAGTTTCACTTATATTGACTTGTGGTAAAAAGGTTTCCGTTTGAAAGTGTCGGGAAGCGGGTTTTCCGCTCGTGTGAGTTGGACCCGTGATCAGTGGCTGGAAGGCCATTGGGACGCCGTCCCAATTGCTTGGACGCCGTCCCAGTTGTTTGAGCTGGACGCCGTCCCAAAACTCTGGACGCCGTCCCACCTTTCTGAGCTGGACGCCGTCCAGATGCACTGACATACAAAAATTTTTTTTGGAACGCGTTTTGAGTTTATGAAGTCGGGTTGTTACATAATCACTTCCATTCTCTCCCAATTGTAAGTCTGTTGTTCAATTTTAGTACAATTCATTATTACAAGACTTTTCTCCAATTTTAGGTCTTAAGATTCGAATTGAAGTTTAATACAGATCTGTAATATTGATCCAAGTTAAACTTTAACTGTTGTATCATATTTTTTGATAATATTTTTGAGTAACTATAATTAATCATTGTAACAGGTTAGGGATGGATTATTTGCTGTAATTTATGGCTTAAGATTGAATCTTTAATATTGATTTGGGTGTTAGGGTTTTATTTGTTTTTAGTTTGGACCTCTACATATATACACTGTATACGATGTTTCAGACTTCAAATATCAATGTTGTACACTATATCAATTCTCTACATATATACATTGTACACTGTATACGATGTTTCAAATACTAATTTTTTTGTATTATTAGTTTTTGTGCTTTGTTAGTTTGATTTGGTACTTTTAGAATTTTATTTGTTAGGTTTAGATTTTTATTTAGTATGTTTACTTGGTGTTTGTTGCAGATTAGGATGGTGGTTTTGTTGGTGGAATTTCGTGAAAGACGTTAGCTACATTTGAGGTAAATTCATCTTGAATTTTATGAATGTATATGTTGGTAGGCTCTTAAAATTTTTAACTTGAGTTCGATTAACATGTCCAATTGAGTATGGCTTTTGTCAAAATATGTTTTCTCTTGGATTCTTCATTCGTGTAGCAGGTGTTAGTCATTTTACTGGCAACGAAGTTGATGTCGGAAGAGGTAAGTTTTATTCCTACAATCATTGTTTTTTTACAATCTGCTCTAGGATTTTATGTTTGTCGTACTCCGTATTGTGTAAGGGTTTTGAAATTACTTAGATGATTGAATACATAAAACTAAAAGTTTAGGCTTATTTGATGTTCTGTAATTCAGGGCATGATGTGTTATTTAATTGAATTGAATTTAAGTTTTTTTTTTCTTTTTAATTCGAATTGAATTTAAACTATTTAATTACAAATTATTAGTTTACCAATTTGTGACATCAGAGGGTCCATTAAGTATCTTAAGTACAACCATCATGCCTATATGTTTGTAATAGGATCTCTAAAATCAAATGAGCTTGATAAGAGTTAATGACTTTTGAACGAAAAACGGACATTTATGGGTTGTATATTTAGTGAGTTTCAGCGATACACATATATGATGCAGTAACATTGTTAAAAGAAAGAGTGAAGGTAGTGGCTACAAAGATTTACCCTCTCATCCATTACAAGAAAATTTGACACTATGATTAAGAAGTGGGATGATCCTTTGTAATATCACAATGTGATTAATAATATTCAACCATAAGTTGTATCTAAGGTAATAAAAGCTTCCCTTTTTCCTTCTTGATCTTAATCAGTTTATGAAATTATGCAACAACTTAAATACTGAACAAATAATTATATCTGTTGATTATCTTAATCATAATGCTCATGATTGTTCATTTCTTACACATCATGGAGGTTCATAGTATAATGATGCTTTGATTGTTCATTTCTCACCAAGACGGTTTGAATCATTTATAATAAGTGTTTTACTTCTCTCTGTTTTCAGTTCCCTTAAATGTAGTTACGATGTTAGGGATTGAAGACGAGTCACTAAAGAGGTTTGTGCTATCACCTTTCTTTTTAAAATATGCTTATTTAGCTGTTTTATTTTATGATGGGAGTTTAACGTGTATGTATCCAAAGTCTAAATATGAGTTTTTTATATTGTAATGTTAAAATGGATCAATGGGTGCATACATATATGGGTTTAAGCATTTTTTGGTGTTTCTTTTGGAATTTCACAAAGAAACAAATGCAGATAGTTCTAACATATATGAGTTTTTGATATTGTTAGCTTACAATTTTTTTTATATGATATCAGCTTATTAATCCTTATCCTTACACATTTGTATTCCATGTCCACAAATCAAGTGAGGTCTGTATTATTTGTATAGGGTAATGGGTTTCTTGATTTATTTTGGGTTTGATTAACTTTGGGTTTACTTTTTTTTTTATGATGGTGTGGAGTAATGATGATAACTTTGGGTTTAGGTGGTTTTGAGTAACTGCACATTTGAAGATAGCAAACGATAATAACAACATTTTTTCGAGCAATTATTCCAATAAATAAAATATGCAGCAATTGTTTAAAAGGCAAAATGTGTTTAGGTAACTTTTATATGGTTCTAATCGTAGATCTATTTGTTTAATAGAAGTTTAAGTGCATATCAATGGCTCTGTTTTACGAGTAATATATTATCTTTGATTTGGTATTTTTTTTCTTCTCTTAAATGTATTTCTGTAGTAATTTTTATGTTGGTTTGGGCGAGTTTAAGTACAATGTAAAATATTTTCGTGTGTGCTCTTTTATTCGAGGTTTGTGTATTTGAGTTAAGCTTTGTTAGTTCTGAATGAGACAGTTACATATGCATGGCAAGTGTTTTATAAAATGTCTTAGTGAAAGTTGTATTTTATTTTCAGAGAATGACAATAACTTATTAGCACTATTGGTGAGTTTTTTTTTCTTTACATGACAACCGTCAGTTTTTCAAGTTGTTTAATTTTTTAATATGTAGGTTGCTATGTTGAGATTGAGGAAGGTATTGTCACACAGATTGTTACCACTCATGTGTTCCAGCAATTTATCTTAAGAATTGGATTCTTAACTAAGTGAATATGTCATCCAACAAATACACTACGATCAATAAGCCCGAGGTATATTTCCTAGCATACTTTGCGTATAATTTTATTTTGTTTCGTAAATGTTAGCTTCTACAATTGTAAAGGGTTGTTTGGATGCTTTGGATACTGCTGGAAAAAGTACAGAAAGTGGTGGGAAGAAGAAAAGGAATGCACAATTGAGGGTATTTAATTTGGGGAATGCTTCATCGGTTCTTGTGTCTGATCTTATGAGTATGTGAAGCTGGAGAAATGGGTTGCATAGTGAGAGTTCGATAGAATTTTCAAGTGTTTTCATGTTGGTATTCGTCAACTATAATTAGTTACTATCTTCATTAGTTGGTATTCAAAGGTATGTAAAGTTAGTTACTATTGTCATATATCTTATGTTTCCTTACCTTCATTTGGTACTTGGCATATCTTCATTTGGTAGTTGGCATTTTAGTGTTGGTTTGAGCTTTGTAATTAGTCATAATGACTAAGCTAACCGGAAAATGGATAAATAGTTCGTGTTTAGATGCATGTTCATTTTCTTATAATGAGATTTAGGTTGCTGACATGCAGGAGAATACGAGATGATGGTGGTACCGTCATGCAAGGTAAATGTTGACGCAGTTCAATCATGAGGTTGATGTTTAGTATAGATATGAGACTTGTGGCTACGACCATCTCAGGAAGTTCAGAATTGTAATTCATGGATTGTGTGGACAGTGGCGTGGCTCTATCGCATATGAAACTCCATTAAACACAAAGCTTAAATCATATATTTGTACATAATTGAAAATACATTTGATCATATATTTGTACATACTTGAAAATACATTTTATTTTAGCAGATTATTATCATGTTACTTTCAAAAAGTAATGATAATATATATTTATTTAATGTGAGGTGTAGCAATTTGATTTACTCTTTACGTATTTTCATGTTAAAAAAGAAACATATATAGACTTCCATTCTAATAACTTAGTTCTGAACATTGCTATATTGACCCGTTTTAGTCTCTTAATAACACACAGTTTGAAAGGAGGTGTCATGTTGAGTAAAGGAGGTGCTATGTTGTTACTTAATGTCATTGTTTTTTAATGTGTTGAAAGGAGATACTTATCATATTTACAAATACATTGTGTTTATATATATATATATATATATATATATATATATATATATATATATATATATATGTCGATTTAATAACGTTTATCAATTATAAAACACTATTCATCAATTTTCGTTTAACAAACCCGTGTTACCACGGGTCCTTGAACTAGTTGCTAGTTATTACATCCATCTAAAAAAGAATTAAATGTGTTTTCAGTAAAATTTTTGGTGAATATTAAAAAAAATCCTACTCCGTAGTATTTAGGTGTACTATTTCTTGTTGACCCATAATACAGCCCTTTAGCCCAGTTATCAACCATCCATACCAAAAACACAAGGCCCATATAACAAACATCTATCCATATAATCATCAACAAACCTAACACAAACAAAAACTAGGGTTTACAATCTTCTTCTTCTTCTTCTTCAACGCAGTCATTTGTTGCAGCCAAAATGGTGAAAGGACGCCAAGGAGAACGTGTCAGGTACATCTCAAAACCCTAATATCTTCATCAACACTATCTCCTTTTATTAATAAAATTTATTAAATTTCATTTCAGACTTTACACAAGAGGAACTGTTCTCGGTTACAAGAGGTAAAATTTGATTCATGATGCATATATTTTTTTATATATATATATATTGGTATATATGTATACACGAGTACTGAATTTGATTGATTACGATTTAATTGATTAGGTCAAAGTCAAACCAGTATCCAAACACATCATTGGTTCAAATTGAAGGAGTGAACACAAAGGAAGAAGTATCATGGTACCAAGGGAAACGTATGGCGTATATCTACAAGGCTAAAGTGAAAAGGAATGGATCACATTACAGGTGTATTTGGGGTAAAATTACTAGGCCTCATGGTAACACTGGTGTTGTTAGGGCTAAGTTTACCACTAACCTTCCTCCTAAATCCATGGTAATTTTGATTTTTGAAACTTTGAATATGATTGAATGTTGCAGTATTTTGCTTCTGTTTGATTGTGCATTATATATGTGGAAAGTAATTTAAAGTAAATGAATGTTGATTTGTTTGTAGGGAGCTAGAGTTAGGGTGTTCATGTATCCAAGCAACATCTGAGGTAATATCTATTATCTGATTGTGTATAATTTGATAATTGTTTTGGTTATTTTCTTTTTTGATGGGGTATACATGGTTGAATATTGCTACTGTGTATCTAATTTTTGAACACTTGCTCCTAAAAGTATTGATGAGACTGTAATCTTTCAAATGCCAAAAATGCACACTTTGAAGTGTTTGGATACTTATTGCCCTTTAGCTTGTTTGTTAATTATATATGTAAGTGTTTGTTGATTTGTTCGGCAGTTAATTCAGAAATCTGTTGTAGGCACTTACTGCATTTATATGATTTTGAATCGCTTTTGAACATTTGTTGTAGTTTGTAGCTGAAAGAAGAAGGGAGACATTGCTGGTGCTTAAATGGGTTTTTATTACAGTTTTGTGATCTTTACTTTTTGTTTTATTGAATCGTTAGTAGAGCAACGAGTTTATGTAGCAGGATTATTCTTACTAATGTTACAAATCCTCTTTTAGAATGAATTTTAATTTTAATTATTGATACTTTAGTTAAATGAGCAGTCATTGGAATGAATCTTTGGAATGTGTTTGTTCTATTATATGCGTCACATTTTATTCAAATCAACTCAAAAAGATTTAGCTAATGGTTGTGATTTGTGAATTTTGCTTGAAGATTGTTTTTAACGCATATAAGTTTCGGAGATACTTTCCGTCATCTGTTACAAGCTTTGCTTATTCATGGAGTTGTATTTAGTACGTATAATAAGTTTGATTATCCACCATTAGTCAGGTATGTGGGTTAGCTTGGATTACTTAGTGTTGCACACCTAGGAGGGCTTTGCGCTTTGGGATGTGGTGGACCCATTCAAGGGGGCTCGCCACTAGCTGCCAGGATTTTGTTTGGGTTAAAAGTTGTTCGTTTCGGTTTGTTATATTCTCATTTGTTCTACCTGAAAATCTGTTCAGCAATTCATAATTAAGCCAGCTTGAATTGTCGATCCATGGCTAGTTTCAGCCCGTAACTTGATTCATCGTATAAAGTTGTCACAGACTTTTCTTCATCTTACATGGAACTCCTGATTTTAACAATGGGTGAAACTTTTTGAGAGTTGTAAGTTTTTGTTAAGGTGATTACAAATAAAAAAATGATACTTTAACATGATCGAAGGCTTTTATGTCAAGTACAAGTTATGTTAAGAGTATTACTTGGGATTTTTAAAAAGGTTTAGCTTTTCGTCTATATACATCAAGCGGGAGACACTCCTTCGATAGAAAGATAGGGCACACTCTGACCATCATAAATTTCTGCACTTTTTTTTGTATTAATATTGATTATGTAATTGCCATTTACAAACATAATTCATTTGAGGGTAAATCTGACATTTGAGTATAACCGAGTTTGAATATTTTAAAACGTAGCGATACTTAAAACTGTATAATGTATATCGTTATAACCATATTCAAAGATTAGTAAACTCTAGAGTAAATAATATCATTTGGAACAAGTGGACGGGAAATTTGTTTCCTTTTCCTTCCGCACCTTTTCCTCGAAATGAGAAAGAAGATGGTACACTTGAATTGTATTATTTAAGTGCTTATTGCTTGCCAAAAATCCTACTTCTACAATTGGTAGGTCACCGGGTTATTCAAATAAGTCGTGTTTTCCGTGGTTTTCCCATGTTACAACTTCCGTACCAATTCGGTCGATCCGGAATGGATCGGTTAAACATTCTATTAGGGAGCCTGGTCTTGACTTTTCTGTGTGGTATTCATTCTCGTTCGGCTCTTGGAATCACATCCAGCAGTGGTGGGAACAGCTCGCAAAATCCAACCACTTCACCTACTTCATTGCCCCCAACCCTTTAGTTTGGATTTGTTGGTCTCTTGGTCCTTTCTGTTGTGTGCTGTTTTCGGTTATTGTGATGTTTATTTTGATTGTTATGTTTGTGGTATGGTTTGTAGTTCATTTTGTCTAGGTTGTTGTTATTCTGTTGGTCTGGTTTTGCGGTTGGGTGAGGCTCGTTTGTAGATAGCGTTTGGTTTGTTAGGTTTGTTTAGTTGAGGTTTTCGTTGTTCAATTTTTAGTCTCGAGCCTCGCCGCTTCCTCTCTTATATTTTGTTTTGATAGGGGTCTTTTATTTCTTAATGAAAGTTACTTTAGTTATCTATTTAAGTTCGTAGTTTTGAAGAAAAAAGAAATAATAATAAAATTGGAATTGAGATGCAATAGTGAAGAGCACTCTCAATAGTCACCAAATAAAACGTAATTTGATTTGATTTCATGACAGGCTGTTGAACTTATTATATTTGGTTAAAAAAGGTATAAAAATGGTGAAACATGTAACTAATGAAGCATAAAGTACACGTATACGATATTCCAACATGCATGTGCACATGAAGTTAGGCCCTTAGTGATGGAAAAATTCGTATTTTCCATTCGAGGATATAAAATTGATGGACGATTTCATACACAAACACATGAATAAAGTTCACAATTGAGTGAACTTCTAGGAAACAACCTTTAACAACTACTAATTTGATAATTCAAACGCACTTTATAATTTGACTAGTATTCGTACACTAATAAAAATTCTTTTACACAAATAAATATACTTCTTCCATCACAAAAATATTGTCCCATAAATTCTTATTTAATGTAACATATTTTCCGTATTTGATCAATGTCATGTATGAGCATATATTCAAGGTAAGTTTGATAAATTTATCTAAGAATTGAATGATTGAAAGTTATAAATGAAACGTTTAATAATATTTAATAGTTAATTGTTGCAATTGTACAACTATATTGAGACTAAAATAAATAGTAATGTGTAGAACGGAATGGATTGTATGTTTTTACTAGGAAGTTCAATAAGAGCACTGGGAGTGGTGACTGAGGTCACTTGGTATGTCAGGTCTGACTTGCTGAGTCAGAAAAAGTGGAGAGTGGTGACCTATGTCAGTTGAGCATGTCAGTTTATATTTTTATTATTATTTTTATGATTTTAAAAATAACATAAATGAATATAATTATAAAAATTAACATAAATAGAAATAACTTCCTTTAAAATAAAAATAAAACATTACAATTCCTATATATAAAAAAAGACTACAATTCCTAAATAAATAAAAAACATTACAATTCCTATTTATTAAGAACCAATACGAAATGATTCAATTTCTACTTCGAAGCTTGGCCCGAATCGCCGCTTTCTTCGCTTGAAGAACCAATGCATCTTCTTCATCCATTCCCGCGGTAGACATTTGTAGTATTTTCAAATCAAAGTAACTAGTCATTGAATCAAAAGTGCTGCTTGCACTTTCATCAAACGAGGATCTTGCGGAAGCGGCGGAGCTCGAAGACGTCTTTTGTGATTTTGATTTTCTTGATTTTTCGGGAGGTCGTTGTGTTGCATCCTCCCCATATAGCTCCGCATTTGGATTCTCTTCCGGTTTCTCCGGTTCCTCATCAAGATTACCATCATCCAAACTAACACAATCACGTTTGGTTGTTTTTAAATGGAGTCGGGTTGTTCCACTTTTGCTTGTCTTTTAGGAATTCCCAAGCTAGGTAATTGTTAAACCTCTTAAACGTCTCCACCTTGTATTGTGCATCACAACGTTCCTTGAAATTTACATCACCCTCGCCACTACGTGGAACTCGTTTGAGACGACTCACGATTCCACCATACTTTCTGCAACATTCATTCATTTTTGTCCATTTGGAGGTCAACATATCCTTTGTTCGTTTGTAAGGTGGACCCCTAGAATGGTACTCATTCATAACCACGTTCCAAAACGAAGATGACTTTTGATCAATGCCTTGGAGCTTCTTCAAAAGAGATGACGGATACAAAGCGGTTGGATCTTCAGAAGCCGCAATCCATGATTGAGCTAAACGTAGCTCATCTTCGGGTTCCCACAAGTACTCAGTTCGTCTTCTAGGTTGAGACGAATCGACGCAACTTCTTTTCCTTTAGCCTTTGCTCTCGACTTGCGTTTGGTGCTTGTGGTGTTTGTTGTGTTTGTTGAACTTGTGTTTGTTGTGTTTGTGGAACTTGTGATTGTTGTTGTTGTTGTTGCCACACCATAAACGTTTGCATTTGCTCGGGAGACATTTGTGGAAATGATTGTTCTGAATTTGGCAAAATTCGAAAAATCGAGATTAGCCTCACCACCACCACTAGCCGAGCCTTGAGCCGATCCGGGTGAATAGGGTGAGAGTGGACTCCATTGTGAATTGAGATAATATTGGTTATTTGACATTTTTTTTGTTTGTGAATGAGATTTGTGTTTGTGAATGAGATTTGAGTTTGTGTTTGTGGTTGTGGTTGTGTATGTGTTGTGTATATGTAGAAAGTAAAAAAGAAAAAAAAAAAAAAAAAAAAAAAAACCCCAACGGTTACTTCCAACGGTTACTTCTATTTTTTTATTATTATTTTTTATTAACTGTTGCGACTTCCTTCTCATTAGAGACTGACATGGTGGCGACGAGCACAAGTGACCGGATGGGGGAGTAGGCCGACTAGCGACGAGGAGCCCGACGAGGTAAGTGACCTCGCCCACTCCCACTGTTCTAAGAGTTCCACCCTCAGTTTAGAACGAAGCTGATTATTTATAAAATATCAATCGCATGTATAATTAAAATTAGGACAAGTTAAATCATAGCCTTCAATTTAATGGTTATATATATATATATATATATATATATATATATATATATATATATATATATATATATATATATATATATACATATACATATATATATATATATTTAACATCAAAATTTTATTAATAAACTAACCTTCTAGCAAGCAGCTAGAAGGCCAACAACCAAGTCATTACAATGGCTTTACAAGCAAATCGTTCCAAGATAACTTACATTTGCCTCTACTAGAATACCACAAAAAAGAAAAACTTCAAATAGCATCAAACAAACAATCCTTCTTCATACAATCGTCGGGGAACACAACAGTGTTTTTGAACCTCCAAAGGATCCAAAGCAAGGCCGCCACAATCGAGTACAATTTATTATTCATGACTTCATTCGTTATCCAGACATCGAACCAAACTGAGAACTCGGACCAAGATTTGAAGCTTGACATTTGTATATTCAACCATATCCTGCATTTACGCCAAATATCCATCGTGAGATCACACTCAAAAAAAATGTGATCGACACTTTCTATCCCCCATGAGCAGCCCACGCAACTTTTGTCCGCAATTGCTACCCCACGACGTTCAAGATTAACCTTTGTCGGAAGTCTATTTAACGCCACACGCCAAATATTTATTGTTTTTTTTTTTATTTAATGTCAAGTGATTTAATTATGAAGTGTTTATTTTCTTTATTAAAATGTACTTTCTGTAACTATATGTATGAATATATTTATATTTATTTATAGACATAATGAGTTTTATATTTGAGATATTATCATATATGGAAGGGTTAACCTTGCCTAACATTTTCGCTATATAATATTTGGAAGTCAAGGCTTATAATTTATAAATTCTATGTGACAACTGGACAAGTAAGAACCATGATCTTATATCGTCGTATGTCTTTGACATAAATAGCCCGTTATTATTTTTAGAGGGTTCACTATTTGTCACATCATATGATTATGATATTGTTCTAATAATAATAACCCCTTAATCTAATTCTAATTAAATCTAATTATTTAAGCATAGATTAGATCTAATGGATTCGGCCTACACTTATTAACAAAAGTAAGATGTTCAAGAGTCTTTCGAGTTCTAATTTTTCAGTCCGGTGTACCGTGAATAACCTCATTGTAAGATGAAGATTTCAATATGGGTGGTTAAACGTCGACCCACCATCATCAGGTTGGCCGGTATCAATGCCCCAAGGGATGGTATTAGAGTTTATGTTCATGGAATGTTACCTGTAACCGTTAGCGCAGCTCTAAGCTGTTTAGAAATCTGGTAGCGCGGGTTGAATTCTTGAAGATGAAGATGATGATGGAAAATAGATGTGTAGTATATTAAGTACCTAAATCTTGCCTTATTGTAAGGCCTTGAGACCTTTTTTTATAGCTAAGCTTTTTTGTCTTTTAGTGACATGTAATAGGATAAGTGGAACATTCTCCTTTCTAAGTTGTATCACCATGTCCTTAAAGCTGTAAAAGCAAAGATGGCCTCTCGTACGATCTGCCAGCTGTCTTTACCGCTATCTGACTGCTACCTAGCGTAGGGATCGTGTCAACCATCTGCAATGTCTTTTGCCACGTTGTGTACTGTATGTACTTGTCGTCCGCTTATAATGTGCTAATAGTGTTGCGCCATCAGTGCATTTAACTTGGTGCAATACACATGCGCGGAAATGTGACGTACACGAATAGGGTGGTTGTTTACGTCGACGTCATTATTGGTCATATTTAGTTTGGTCAAGCCGTTGACCGAACCATGACAGACACGTGCATAGCACGTGTGATCCGTTATACAAAGCGTGCAAGTATCCGTATCATTACTAATCTTTTTCATTAATTACTGATATGATATTGTTGTAACAAGAATAGCCTCTTAAACAAACGTGTTCAATCTCAACTGTTAGATACTAATATTTAATATGATAATTTAATTATTTACTTGGATAATGATGTCTTATTTTATTCTTTAGTCATTAATTCAAATTTTAACTATTAATTTGATTTTTTAACCATTAATTTAGTAATGCAAATAAAAATTAATTTATTATTGTTAATACTAATTAATATTATTTTATTATCAATTTATGATTATTATTAATTGTTATTATTAATTAATTATAAACCGTGCAGAACTTAAACGTGTGTTAATATTAAATTGTATATATATATATATATTTTAAAGAAATGTATATGAATAAAGTATAAACGAACTTGAAATTGATCGTTGTTATTATTAGTCATGTAACTGATTACGATATAAAATAATAAGTAAAATAAATCATGAAAATAATTTAAATTTTAGCTAAAAATATAAAATGCTTATGGTGTTGGGCGAGATTGATAAATGCTACTACATGTTATCGTAAATATGTTAAAGTAGTATTGTATGACGACTTTGATGATCGTGAGTTATATATTAAAGTGTGTAAGTTTATTATAAAATTCAATTATATAAGTTGTTGTTAAGTGTATATGACGGACGTGAGTCATGAATCAATCATGATTCATGAGTTGATTTTACCTGCAGCAAGTATGATATATTCATGACCTATCAACAGATAACGATTATGTATGAATCAGTTATGAATATAATCAGTTAAGTTATCAAATTTATATCATATATTTAATTTTAAAATTTAATTTAATATATTAAAATATTAAATAGATATGATATACTAAATATAATGATGTATATCAAATATAATATATAATAAATTATAAAATTTGAGTTTGTTCGTAAGACTTAATTTATTCATTACGTATATTACGATCAATTTACTTATCATGTGGACAGGAATATTCATTTGAATCCTTAATTTAAGTTGAGATCTAAGGAATAAATTTCAGCCCTTAGATCAACTGCAGATGATTCTCATCACCTTCAAATTGTGGGGATCTGCAACAGTACGTTCATGTTCTTCATCACCTTCAAATTGTGATAATTCTTACAATAAAGTGTGCTGAAATACATGATCTATATCATAATCCTAAACCTTGTTCATCATTAAATTGAATCATCAACAACATATTTGAAGCTATTTGATTTGTGTTCTTCGTTCTTTAAAAAGTCAACACGATTAGGTCTTCGGATCAATTAGGAACGCTTTTAGGAAATGTGAAAATGTAGAAGTGTTTACAATCTCATCGTGAATCTATTTGCAAAATCTCAGTTCCTAAATCGAAGAAACTGTGATGGCCCCGTCAAGTACCCTTAACGGCTCCGTCACTTGGTCCCACAGCTTGATCGAACTTTAAATGAATTTATTAAACAACATTGCATTCTTTATTCAAAAAGTTTCCCAAAAAGGAAATTTACCAAAATATGTAGTTTAAACAACCTAACAAACTAAAATAACCAAAGTTGACATAAAACATTGTCAACTAAATACTCACAATTTAATAAACCAGAAGAGAATACAAGTTCAATGTTTCATAAAATGTTTAACAAAATCTGCCCAACTGCATGCAGACCCTCTAACACAGCGGAAGCCCAAACAAATCAAGTACCTGTGAAAACATGGGAGTAAACTGTCAACAAAAATGTTGAGTGAATTATAGGTTTAAATAAACGTATAAACTTTAGACCACAAGATTTAAAAATGTTAGAAAATATTAAACTATTATTTCATTAATCCATGAGTCACCTGGTAACCACTTAACCAATTCCACCCTTACCAAAACACAATATACACTGAACAGGTGTATCTTCAAATAATTACGAAGTACTAATACATTCCGATTATAAATTGCTAGCGCGACTAGCTCGAAATGGGGCTGTCAAGCCCGATAGATCTAGCCATAGGATTCGCGTTCACCAGGAGAAACTAGTGATTACAGTTACCAGACTAGGGAATATTTTCGTTCAACTCATAATGAATAATTTAAATTTAATTGCCACTTGTGTCTAAACGTAAAATAAAATGCATGTAATCATATCCCAAAATACTTTAAAATAGTATGAAAACGGGACTATAACTCACCTTAACGTAAACGAAGTGATAACACAGAAACGTGAGCAGCAAAAAATAAAGTGATCAAGAATGATCACAACGCCGACCTATAAACAAAGCAGGTCGATATAAATAACTAACTTAGATCAAGTCTTAGTATGATAGCTATAGTACTTATTGCAAGTAAACATAGAACAACACTCAGTATATTTCGGTATGATCAGGACAACGTATAACACGTACTTTCGATTTTTAGAAAGTTTCTATTTTTAGCGGGTTTCCATTTTTTGGAAAGTTTCTATTTTTGGAAAGTTTCTATTTTTAGAAAGTTTCTATTTTTGAAAAGTTTCTATTTTTTGGAAAGTTTTTAACTTAGGAAAGTTTCCTTAATTAGAAAGTCAACAAAATTCAACTGAAAATCAAAGTCAACCGAAAGTCAACTCAAAAGTCAACTTTGGTCAAACATAGTCAACGTTGAATTTTAAAGTGTATATGATGTTAATAATATAAATTATAATGTAATTTAAAGTTATATATGTATAATCATGTCATAACATAAGTTTAATTAAAAATTGAATTAATAAGTTAACATAAGTTTAAATGATATAACTAATACAACATAAGTATTTAATTAATTACTTAAATATTAATCATAACATAATTATTATTAATTAATAATAAATTTTTAATCATATCATAAGTATTATTAATTAATAATGAATTATTAATCATATCATAAGTATTTAATGATAATTATTAAATCATAAGTATTTAATAATTAAATTATAATTAAATAATAACTAAGCTTTATAATAATTAAATAATTAATTAATCTTTATTATAAGTCTTAATATGGTAATCTCATATCATAAGTTTAATACTTATCATAAATATTTTTCATTAATAATAAAAGTATTATTAATCATAAGTTTAATTAAATGTTTAATTAAATCATAATGTGGTTAATAAATGATATAATAATTATATATATCATAAGTCTTAAATTAAAATAATTACTTTTATATCATAAGTAATTTAATAATAATGGAGATCATTATTTATATCATAAGCGTTATTTCATAACCATAAGTTTTAATTAAAAGTTCATCGGGTCATAACTTGAGCCCTGGGTGTCAGTTTTCGGAGAGTCTTATATATATCTTCGCCTAACCAAACCACCCGACACATTAGTGCACTCAAGAACACCCCAAAATCAGTCCCCAAGTCATGAACAACAGCCATATATCAACTTGGAACTTCAATCCGTTCAAAAACTTTTTTAGTCATATCGGGTGATCCGTGGCTCGGATTTCGACGACCCGAACATGGATGTTGATAGTGCTCCAAATGAACATATATTTAGGCTCAATATCCTTCCAATATGTAAAGTTTTTATTTGCAATTGTTCTATTTTTATGTAATAATCATTTAAATAAATAAGTGCGAAGACAAAAGAAGAAAACGAAGATTTGAAGACCCAAACGTCCAGAATGCTCAAACGTACAAGTTAAACTTCAAGTGGTTCAATTTATTGATGATCAAAATATTTACAAGAGTACAAGTTGTGGAACGTAAAGTACAAGATATTAAAGCATACGAAAAGACGTTCGAGAAACCGGAACCGAGACATAAACCGGGCGTAAATGTACGAGACAACGGAGTGAAAATTACAAGTCAACTATGCACAAGAATATAATATAATATATATATAATTAATATATATTATATATATAATAATATGTCGACAAGAAAGAAAACAAAAAATATGTGAGCTGGATCTGACGGCCATGCGATCGCATGGGAAATAGGCATAAAACCTATGCGAGTGCATGAGCCCATGCGAGTGCATGAGCCCATGCGAGTGCATGAGATTTGCACTAAAACTCCATGCACTCGCAGGGGCATCAAAATCAGGAAATATGCCTATAAATACCAGGCTTCTGCTCGATGAAAAACCTACACCATCACATATCTCTTACTCTCTATATAATATATAATATATATTTATAATATATATTAGTTTAGTTTTATATTAGATTAGTTTAGTTAATGTAACGGTTATTTACGGGTTTTAAAGTCGGAACTCTGTCCGTGTAACGCTAAGCGATTAATAATCACTGTAAGTTAAATTCACCTTTTTCAATTATGTATTGTAACTAAGTTATTATTATGCTTATTTGAGCCGAAGTAATCGTGATGTTGGGCTAAATATTAAAACGGGGTTATTGGGCTTTGGACCATAATTGGGGTTTGGACAAAAGACCGACACTTGTGGAAATTAGACTATGGGTTATTAATGGACTCTATATTTGATTAATATAGAGATTTACAATTTGACGTATCTATAAATAGCCACATACGTTCGATCGGGTACGATGAGCGGGATATTTATATATACTAATAATTGTTCATTTGACCGGACGCGGGGATGGATTAATAGTCAATGGACTCATTAAAACAGGGGTGGATTACATTCAAGGGAAATTGGTGTAATTGTTAATAAAGTATTAAAACCTTGGGTTACACGCAGTCGATAACCTGGTGTAATCATTAACAATGTATTAAAACCTTATTACAGTTTAAGTCCCCAATTAGTTGGAATATTTGACTTCGAGAATAAGGTTAATTTAACGAGGACACTCGCACTTTATAATTATGACCAATGAAAATAATCCAGGACAAAGGACAATTAACCCAGGATAATAAATTAAAATCAAAACGTCAAACATCATGAGTCGGAAGTTTAAATAAGCATAATATATTTTATTTTATATTTCCTCGTACTTTTATTTATTGTCATTTTAATTATTGTTATTTATTTTATCGTTAGTTAAATATCATCATTTACTTTACGCTTCGCTTAAAATATAAAATCGACAAACCAGTCATTAAATGGTAAAACCCCTTTTTATAATAATAATAATTGTTATATATATATATATATATATATATATATATATATATATATATACATACATATATATATAGTGTAAAATAAGTCGTCTCCCTGTGGAACGAACCGGACTTACTAAAAACTATACTACTCTACGATTAGGTACACTGCCTATAAGTGTTGTAGCAAGGTTTAGGTATATCCCATCTGTAAATTAAATAAATAAAACTTGTGTAATTAGTATCGTATTCCGTATTAAAAATAATAGTATTTCATACTACACCTAGCACACATCAAGTTTTTGGCGCCGCTGCCGGGGAGCGCTAAAAAGCTATATTTTTAGTTTATATTTGTAAAAATATAATAAAAAAAGAAAAAAAAAGAAAAAAAAATATAAAAAAAAGAAGAAAAAAGCATATTTTTAAGATTTTGTAAAATTATAAAGTATTTTTATTTTTCTGTTAAGTTTTTGAAATATAAGTTTATTTTATTTTATTTAGATTTTCTAAAAATATAAATTTAAAAAAAAAAAACAATCGAACCAGTTTGAACCTGCAGGCCTTTTTGAACCTGCATCACTTCGCGATCACGGAGCAATTAGTTTGAATATCGACGTGATCGCGTAGGTCAGTCTGACGGAGTCAACCCTGTCATTTAATGCGAGATTAGGTTAAAATTTTTAAATATTATTATTATTTAGGGTTTAGTTTTTAATATTATATATATATTAGTATTAGTATTAGTATTTAGTTTTAATATTAATTTGTAATCTTAAGTTTAATTATTATTATTAAATATATAGATTAATATTTTTATATAATATTAATATAAAAATAATAATTTTATATAAATTTTATTTTTATCATTTTTTTAAAAATTTATATCTTTTTAATCGTTTCGTTCGTAATTTTAGTTTCATAATTTCAATTCACCTTAGTTTAAGTTTAGTTTTTAAGTTTTGCCTTAATTTTCCCTTATGATCATTTTATTAGAATTAGATTTTAGACGCCTTAGTATTTTACGACGCTGCTTTCCGCTTTAGAATTTAATAAGACTTTAGTGCCTTATAGGTAATTGCCGATTTCCTTATAATTGCATTTTTAGTACCGTTAGGATTTTTAGACTTTAGCTGCTACTTTTAGTTTTAAGTGTTTAGACGCTACGTTTTAAATGTAGAATTTTAGTTACTAAGTTTTAGATTATTTTTTGACGCTTAATTTTCGACTTCTTGTTTTTCGATGTGTTTTTTATTTTTCATTTCTACGCTCTAGTTTTTAGGACATAGAATTTTCTTTAAATTTCTTTAAATTTCGACGAAAAATTATTGTAAGCGATTGAATTAATAGACATCCAAAATTTTCTGCTTCGTGGTAATAGTTGGATTTGTTAGTGGCTGAGTTGTGGATTTTCCGATTTAAAGGATCCTGGCTCCCTGCTGCATCTTTTGGCTATTCGAAACGTGGGCAAAAGCAGAAAAGTCTATTAATTTGATAACTTATATATAATTTTTAGTTTTATAACTAATAGGATAATTAGTAAATGCACCACATTGTAGCTAAAATTTGGCCATCGCAATAAAATGGAAAATTTTGAAAACAAGGCTATGGAAACTCTTTTTGAAATCCAAAATCAATTAAATCAATATTCTCAAACGAGTGTTGATGAAAATTCGTTCGGTCAATCTTGGATCACGAATGACGAAACAATAACTGGTTGTGAAATCTGTGGAGATTATCACTCAACATTGGAATGTTATTATTACGTTCCTATGGAAAATTATGCACCCATGGAACCTGAATGGAATGATTATGAGGAATACAATTCAAATTGGGATTATTTCCTAAAATATATCCAAACTCAACAACCAGAGGACGAGGAAAATTATGTGTCTGAAAAGTTATTAGATTATATGAAAATTAAACTCGAAGAATTTGACACTCAAAATGAACAAATGAGAGAGTTTGCAAATTGGCAAGCTGAAACTCTATCGGACTACACACATGTTGATCTGAGGAGTCGTGTGCAAGAAAATCTCATATCACCGAATTTTGATGAATTCGAGAGCTCCGAAATCACCAATTATCCCGATGATACTTTTTATTCAATTTTACCAATTTCACAACATATCGACACATTAGCCTCTACCGACGAAATCATCGATCCATCAATGGATGAAGAAGAAGTAAGGGTGACAAATTGGTACTCTTGGGAAAATGATAGCGTTGAAAATTTTACCCCCGAGACCAAAGTGGTGGGACTGATAAGGACCGTTAATGAAGAAGAATTTGCTTCGATCACGAAATTCACAATTCCACAACCTTCCAACCCAATAATCTCAATAAACGAGTCATCTACCGAAGATGAACTACGAGCCGTAATAGATATTGACACCTCGGATTTCACTCAATTGAGTAATAGAGGTGAAACCTTTGATCCCGAGAATGAACGGAAGGAAATGTTAGGAATTGTCCTCCCTATAGAAGTATGTATGTCGGTGTATAATGATCAATTTGACCAAGAACCAGAAGAGAAACATATCTATTTACTAAAAGCTGCACTTAAAGAAGAATTAAGTAGTAACGATCGGGTGGGTCTAAACTTTAAACCCATTGATATATTTTATACCACCCGAGATGTAAATAACTGGCTCACTATTCTAATTCGTGGAACTTATTCTACCGACTTCACATGTCGTAATCTAAGTGTGGGGAAGTCTATCCCCACTTAACGTTAAATTCGGGGTTCGGTTTAGTGCATAACTCGTTAATAAACATGCATGATAAATTAGGGTAAAAGACGTATTTTCAAAATTTAGCAAACATTCAGAAAAGCAACCGTTTTTGAAGAAAAACATGTGTGATAAAACAACAAAAGGAATGAACGATGAGGCGCGCCATCTATCATTCAACGAGCTTAGCAAATATAAACTGGGTATTTTTAATCACTTTTCTACACTAATCACCCTCGTGAATTTATAATTATAGTCTAATTTCATGCAAATGAGGGCATTGCATGATCTCAAGTGTGGGGAAGGGTTATAAATTCCCTCGGATTTGCACTTGGTTTATTTGCCAAATTTTGTGAAAATTTGAAAAATTTTCAACTAAATGAATTCAAAATCATGTTTATACATATTTATGACCGATGAAAACTAGGTGTTAATACCGAAATTATCGTTACCTCGGAAAGGACATAAATTGAGAAATAACCTAAAATGCTTGAATTTATTTAAAATGGAAAAGAGGAGAATAAAAAGGCAAAGAAAGAGATAATTAAAAGCCAAGTGTGGGGAGAATGTACCAAGTTATTCAATTAAAAACTATCTATCACATGTTTCTGTAAAGTTATTGCAGGTGCTTTTGTTTTGGTCTAAATTAACTGTTTTACCCTTAAAATTGGAATATAAATGAAAGAAAAGATGGATCTACACGATGAATCAATTCCATCATTAAAAGGAAGTAAAGTCTTCCGAAAAAGACACGCGCTTCTTGATTTAGGTCAGCAAGTTGTCGTCCAGATCAGTTGTAGAGTCTACGAAAAACCTTGAAAAGTTTTCTCGAAAATCAGCTGGAAATCCACGGACCTCAGCATCAAATAGGGTCGCCAAGTGGTCAGACTTATCCTAACCATGAGAGGATCTATCTCGTAAAATGGGGAGACGCCGTGCAAATTAGCTTGATAAGACTAATGAATCAGACCCCCAGAAAGGATAATCTCCTTAAAGATTAAAAATCAGCATTTAAGCCTGATATTACTCAATCCTTGAGATTGACCTTAAAGATTGAGAATTACAAACTCATGGAATTTAATTATATCTAAACTCGAGCTTGAACGAGAAAATATTTTGATCAAATTAAAACCGATTTTGTTTTCTGAAAACCTATTTTCAATGCGTTCATTACCAATGAATGTAAAATCCTAGGGATTCACCTGGAATTCATTAGGTCACCTAAACCAAATCGGGTATCAACCGTAAGAACGGTGGTTGCATAGCATGGTCAAAGACAGGACCTTGTGCCAGACCGAAAAACTATAGGGTGATCTTTGTTATTGTTCCTACAAAGGATAGTAATTGCATCCGACACATTTTAGACCATGAACATCTGCATGTCATTAGACATTACCTTAATAGTTTCTTGTTCAACGCTTTCCTTTACAACCGTACGGTAGTTTACCGAAAGGTAATATACGGAGCAAGTAAACTGGACGTGTGCTTTCCTAATACAAGGTTAGCAAGTGGGTGACACAAAATCACAAGTTTTGAGCTAAAATTTTAAAATTTGAAACCCATAAAACCCACAAAAACAATTTGCGAACACCGGTGAAGGGTTATTCCGGAAAACTTATCTAGGGTAAAAGCTAGAATGAATTTTCAAAAGATCAAATGTTTTCATAAAGATCCAATTTCCTTAAAGGATCTACATTTTCATAGTCATGTGGGACTGTAAGCTACAATGTTACAATCATTGTTTATACCACTGTATCAAAATCACTGACGTATAAAGTGCGAGAATAAAAAAGTGATTCGAGTGAAGTGTGAATTTATTTTGAGTTATGTATTGCTTGAGGACAAGCAACGCTCAACTGTGGGGATATTTGATAGTTCTCCAAATGAACATATATTTAGGCGTAATATCCTTCCAATATGTAAAGTTTTTATTTGCAATTGTTCTATTTTTATGTAATAATCGTTTAAATAAATAAGTGCGAAGACAAAAGAAGAAAACGAAGATTTGAAGACGCAAATGTCCAGAATGCTCAAACGTACAAGTTAAACTCCAAGTGGTTCAATTTATTGATGATCAAAATATTGACAAGAGTATAAGTTGCGGAACGTAAAGTACAAGATATTAAAGCATACGAAAAGATGTTCGAGAAACCGGAACCGAGACATAAACCGGGCGTAAATGTACGAGACAACGGAGCGAAAATTACAAGTCAACTATGCACAAGAATATAATATAATATATATATATATATATAATTAATATAAATTATATATATATATTATATATATATAATAATATGTCGACAATCAAGAAAACAAAAAATATGTGAGCTGGATCTGACGGCCATGCGATCGCATGAGAAATAGGCATAAAACTCATGCGAGTGCATGAGCCCATGCTAGTGCATGAGATTTGCACTAAAACCCCATGCACTCGCATGGGCATCAGAATCAGAAAATATGCCTATAAATACCAGGCTTCTGCTCGACGAAAAAACTACGCCATTACATATCTCTTACTCTCTATATAATATAATATAATATAATATATATATATATATATATATATATATATATATATATATATATATATTAGTTTAGTTTTATATTAGATTAGTTTAGTTAATGTAACGGTTATTTACGGGTTTTAAAGTCGGAACTCTGTCCGTGTAACGCTACGCGATTAATAATCATTGTAAGTTAAATTCTCCTTTTTCAATTATGTATCGTAACTAAGTTATTATTATGCTTGTTTGAGCCGAAGTAATCGTGATGTTGGGCTAAATATTAAGACGGGGTTATTAGGCTTTGGACCATAATTGGGGTTTGGACAAAAGACCGACACTTGTGGAAATTAGACTATGGGTTATTAATGGACTCTATATTTGATTAATATAGAGATTTACAATTTGACGTATCTATAAATAGCCACATACGTTCGATCGGGTACGATGGGCGGGATATTTATATATACTAATAATTGTTCATTTGACCGGACACGGGGATGGATTAATAGTCAATGGACTCATTAAAACATGGGTGGATTACATTCAAGGGAAATTGGTGTAATTGTTAATAAAGTATTAAAACCTTGGGTTACACGCAGTTGATAACCTGGTGTAATCATTAACAATGTATTAAAACCTTATTACAGTTTAAGTCCCCAATTAGTTGAAATATTTGACTTCGGGAATAAGGTTAATTTAACGAGGACACTCGCACTTTATAATTATGACCAATGAAAATAATCCAGGACAAAGGACAATTAACCCAGGATAATAAATTAAAATCAAAACGTCAAACATCATGAGTCGGAAGTTTAAATAAGCATAATATATTTTATTTTATATTTCCTCGTACTTTTATTTATTGTCATTTTAATTATTGTTATTTATTTTATCGTTAGTTAAATATCGTCATTTACTTTACGCTTCGCTTAAAATATAAAATCGACAAACCAGTCATTAAACGGTAAAACCCCTTTTTATAATAATAATAATTGTAATATATATATATATATATATATATATATATATATTGTACAAATATAGTTATATAAAAATATAGTGTAAAATAAGTCGTCTCCCTGTGGAACGAACCGGACTTACTAAAAACTATACTACTCTACGATTAGGTACACTGCCTATAAGTGTTGTAGCAAGGTTTAGGTATATCCCATCTATAAATTAAATATATAAAACTTGTGTAATTAGTATCGTATTCCGTATTAAAAATAATAGTATTTCGTACTACACCTCGCACACATCAGATGTTCATCCAATCATCACTCCTAACACACTAGTACACCCTAGAGACTCCAAAAGTGGTCACAAAGTCGAACCAAAACTGAACACATTCGTTTTTTTATATAATTCCATGAAAACACCAGTTTAAGCATAACTTAAGTTCCGGAAATCGAAATAACATGAATTCGGAGTCTAAAATCAATGTCTTGATGAGAGGAACTCATCTAAATACTTTATTTTATTGAAAGCATCAGTTAAATGTACAGAAATGATCAATTAGTCCGCTGTCAAAAATCAAACAAACCGAGAACATGTAATAACGAGTGATTACAATCATTAATCCAACAATACACAAGCACTATACTATCATAATAATCATCTAAAATAGAAAAATTAATTAAAAATCAAAAATTTAGGGTTAGGGTTTATACCCTAATCAAGAAACGAATGGTATGATCGTGTAGAGAAGAACGAGAGGAACGCGATGATGATAAAAGCCCTAATTCTTTAGCTTGAAAAAAAAATGAAGATGATGATGATTGTTGGTGTTGGGCGACGGCCAAGAGAGAACAAGGAGAGGAGAAGGAGAAAAATTAAAATGAATTATGTTAGGTTTAGGAGTAGTGAAGAGTGTAAGTAACAAATGAATTAGCAAATGACCAAAACAACCATCCCTTCACTTCTGAGGGAGCTTTGGCCGAACAAGGGAGGGAGTGGGATCCAATTTAGCCCAGATTTGATAAATGTTAATTTGCTTTTAGCCCGAACGCCCAATCGAAGCCCGAAACGCGAAAACGCTACTACGCGATTAATTATTCGGAGAGATAACATATACGCGACAAAATAAAATATATAAATACTATATATAATCATATAACATCAAAATGTCATATCTAAAATAATTTGGATTTAAAAATTTCAAAAGTTTGACCGTTGGTTTGAAAACCGAAAAGATTCACCGGATAGAAATCCACGACATGTAGAAACGTACAACTTAAATTATGAATACAAATATTCACTTAACATATAATAATTAATATATTATTACAAAAATAATAATATAGGTCATAGAAATGACGTGACACAAATACCAATTAACGGACGTTAAAAATAAACGGTAAAAGATAACGGAAAAATAGGGTCGTGACAGAAACGAATTCGAATTTCAAGGTCAAAGGTTCGAGAAAAAAGTCAATTGTTTGTGTCCGTCATTAAATTCATAAATTATGTGATGATTTAGATTCAGTTAATGATTCACGAGCATAAATGGATTGATTTTGAAGAGCTTTGATGAAAGAATCACATCTTGAAAGTGTTTGATTCGAAAAATCACTCTTCAAGTTCATATGAAGACTCTCGCTCGCTACTGTTCATATGTATAACTCGATAAAAGTCAACCACATGTGATTCTGCATGTGCCAATCACATGTGATTGTAAAACATAATCACATGTGATTCTGCATGCCAATCACATGTGATCGTAAAACCCAATCACATGTGATTTTGCATGTCAAATCTACTCACATATGATTGTAAAATCCAATAACATGTGATGGAAATCTGATCCAAGGGCTGAGATTTTTCCCTTGGATCTCAACTTAAATTAAGGATGCAAATGAATACGACTCATCTTGTAGATTGAATATCTAATCTTTATAATTATTTAGATGAAAACTTAACAGAGCATCATAAATGAATAATCGGATATGCATTTTATCTTATTTTATTATTATATCAAAACGTAAAAGTTTTGTTACTCGTATCAAGAATATTTAACATAATGGTTCCAGTACCGTCTCAACAATTTAGAGGTCCCATGTGAAAAATAAAAATGAATCTCTATACATGTTTAATTATTTTATTACATATGATAAGATATATCGATGAATGTATTTGTTTACGTAATATATATTTAACTATTTAAAATTACGAATATTCGAATTTCATTTGACAACTTTCTATTTAATTAAATTTGACTCTTTTGAGAAATCTATATATATTCGAAGTACTAGAAATTTTTGGGTCTGGGCACTTACCCTTCTCACCCCACCTCGAAAACGTCTCTGATTTTTCATATTTGAGTATTAAACTACTTATAAATATAGATAATCAAAATATTTAATGGTTAAGATTAAAAGTATTTTCTTAATTTAAGGGTGAAACTTACCACTTAAAATTTTATAAAAAATGATTAAATCATAATAGTTTTCTTATTATATATAATATAAAATATAAATATAAATATTGATAGATAAAAAATTATTTATCAGTATATTTATTTTACATGGTGTGATGACCCAGAAAAATTCGCATTAATAATTTTATTATAGGATCTATTTGTTAAATTTTAACACTTCGTATATTTTACCTGGGATTGAGCACTAATAGTTGATTTAATTTTTATTTAATAAATTTAAACAATTAATGACCCTTTTTTATACAAGAATGACTGAATTAGATAAAGATAATTAATATAGAAATTTGAGATTTTTTTTTTCGAATACTTTTATCCGCCACTGCATAGAATAACATATAAATATTAGTGATCTAGAAATTGTTTTTTTTTAAATATGAACGATTTGCAAAATTAAAACATAAACTCGAATGAAGTTTAAATTTATAATACTGTAATTTATTACTCACGGTAGTTAAATTTAAATAATTACAAATTATGGGCATCACAAGACTTAAAATTATACTATTGACAACTACTTCGAACCTACACCATTTAATTTAGATTACCTATTTTGCCTTAGCTAGAAAAAGAGAAACATAAATATTACTCCTTATTAATTTTAGTTAACTAGTTAAAATCATAAACAAATAAACATCCGTTTCATTTTCTCTCAGGGCTATTTGGCTACAATCACCATTTGTCAACTTATTCACCATTAAAAATAAATAAATAAATGAAAAGCCAAACAAGTTCACGGATCATATTTGAGTGGTGGACCAAATTGTTTTTGTTGTTTATGTCACGAGTGAAAGGACCCGTTCATATACATTATAAACGATTCACAATAGTTGATTACATCGCGAGGTATTTGACCTCTATATGATACGTTTTACAAACATTTCATTCGTTTTTAAAAGACAAACTTTCTTTACAACGAAAGTTGACGGCATGCACACCATTTCATAATACATCCAACTATAATTGGCTTAATAATAATCTTGATGAACTCAATGACTCGAATGCAACGTCTTTCAAAATATGCCATGAATGACTCCAAGTAATATCCTTAAAATGAGCTAATGCACAGCGGAAGATTTCTTTAATACCTGAGAATAAACATGCTCTAAAGTGTCAACCAAAAGGTTGGTGAGTTCATAGGTTTATCATAACAATCATTTCAATATATTAATAGACCACAAGATTTCCGTTTATAAATATATGTACACTCGCAAGTGTATAAAAGTATTCTATAAGTTGTAGGCACCCGGTAACAAGCCTTAACGTTCATGTTTTACCCTCTGAAGTACACCAGATCAGGTGTGTTTAAAATAACCTCGAAGTACTAAAGCATCCCATAGTCAGGATGGGGTTTGGCAGGCCCAATAGATCTATCTTTAGGATTCGCGCCTACCGTACATAGAAAAGTAGTTTAATGTTACCAAGCTAAGGGTATATTTCTGGTTTAAACCCACGTAGAATTAGTTTTAGTACTTGTGCCTATTTCGTAAAACATTTATAAAAACAGCGCATGTATTCTCAGTCCCAAAAATATATATAAAAGGGAGCAAATGAAACTCACAATACTGTATTTCGTAGTAAAAATACATATAACGTCATTTAACAAGTGCAAGGTTGGCCTCGGATTCACGAACGTATCAATATTGAGATTCAATATTGCAGGAAAGTACGTAGACGCAACGGAGATGATAAACACTAGATTGACCTCACGAGCATACCCATGAACCATACCCATCACCTCCATAGCTATAACCCATAATTTCCTTAGCTTCGACTCATTCAAAAAAAAACTATTTTGAAATCACTCGGACATCACTCCGTCGTAATATTTTATGTATACTAATAATATCTTGAAATAATACAGAGCAAATATATATATATATATATATATATATATATATATATATATATATATATATATATATATATATATATATATATATATAAATTGATTGAGAGAGTTTAGAGAAATATATTTTCAAGTTTCTATGAAATAATGAAAGCTATTGAATTCTATTTATAATAGATTTTTGAATTATTAAAGTGAATTATTAAAGTATGAATTATTAAAGTATGAATTATTAAAGTGAATTATTAAAGTATGAATTATTAAAGTGAATTATTAAAGTATGAATTATTAAAGTGAATTATTAAAGTATGAATTATTAAAGTGAATTATTAAAGTATGAATTATTAAAGTAAATTATTAAAGTATGAATTATTAAAGTGAATTATTAAAGTTAAAGTAAAGTAAAAGTAAAGTAAAGGTAAAGTTAAAGTATAGTAAAAGTATAAAAACCATGTATGTATAATACGCGTATAAATATATATAATATTAATTTAAATCGTTATATATATTTAATGAAATAAAATATAAATATCGTTATATTTATTATACTGGTTAAGTAATGAGTTGTCAAAAGTGATTCTAGATATTTATAAAAGTTATATAAGTTTTAATAATAAAATTCTTTTTAAACTGAAAACGTCTTTGTACGTTTGAAAATAGATTAATAGAATATTATGAAAACCAATTCTCCACTAACTTTTGTCTAACTTTCGTAAATGACACTTTTTGTTTTTATTTATAAATAGTTTTACAAATTATTCTGAATATCGTTAAGAGGAATAGATTTTCTCAAATCATAGTAGACCTCTCAACAGAGACTTGTAATCATAATTCAATATTTCTGATAATTCAATCATTTAATATATTTTTTTTAATTTCGTCGAAAATCATATTGAAACAAATACGTTGGTGTAAAGTATTATACGTTTAATACTTTATTAATATTCTCAAGTTATAATATATATATACATATACATATCTATTTATATATAACGGTTCGTGAATCGTCGGAATTTGGTCGAGGTTATAATGAATGTATGAACACAGTTTAAAATTCTTGAGATTTAACTTAACAAATTTTGCTTATCATGTCAGAATAATATAAAGATTAAAGTTTAAATTTGGTCGGAAATTTCCGGGTCGTCACAGTACCTACCCGTTAAAGAAATTTCGTCCCCGAAATTTGATAGAGGTCGTCATGACTAACAATGAGAATGTTATTATAACGATTATAGAGTTTTATCATGTTCAAGAAGCATGAATAAAATAATTCGATTACTCGAAGCGTGTGAGTGAAGTTATCGTAAATGAATGAAATGAGAAAATAGGGATTCATCTTATCTTTTGACGTCATCACGGTTGATCTCCGGATTAAAGAAAATCTTTGTAATCTATATAGGTGATGTGCAGCGGGGTAGTATATAAAATAGTTTATAATTTTAGCAGGAAATACTATTAAATACGATACAATTTTACACAAGATATTTATTTATTTATAGAATGGATATACTTAAACCTTGCTACAACACTTATAGGCAGTGTACCTAATCGTACAGTAGTGTAGTTTTTAGTAAGTCCGGTTCGTTCCACAGGGAAATCTTTAAACAAAGCTCAACGCTATATTAGTTTACTTTTATAAAAATACAAATATATATATATAAGTAATATTATTATTATAAAGGGGGTTTTTACCGTTTAATGACCGGTTTGTCGATTTTAAAACTTTAGTCGCAGTTAAAACCTAATGTAAAATATAAAATACAAGACTTAAATTAAAGCGTAAAGTAAATAACGATAATGAAATTGCGAATAATAAAAGTGCGATAAAATTAAATTGCGATAATTAAAAAGTACGATAAATAAAAGTGCGATAAAATAACAATAAATAAAAGTGCGATAATTAGAAGTGCAATTAAATATAAAATAAAGGAAATTAAATATGAAATAAAAGAATTATGCTTATTTAAACTTCCGTAATCATGATGTTTGACGTGTTGATTTTAGTTTTATGCCCATGGGTTAATTGTCCTTTGTCCTGGATTATTCAATATGTCCGTCTGGTTTTTGTCCATAACAGTCCATCAGTCATAAATATAAATTGCAAGTGTCCTTGTCAAATTATTATTATACCCGAAGATAAATATTCCAACTAATTGGGGATTCGAATTGTAACAAGGTTTTAATACTTTGTTTAATGAATACACCAGGTTATCGACTGCGTGTAAACCAAGGTTTTACTACTTTGTTAACAATTACACCAATTACCCTTGAATGTAATTTCACCCCTGTTTTAATTATTCTAGTGGCTATTAATCCATTCCCGTGTCCGGTTAAATGAACGATTATTCGTACATATAAATACCCCGCCCATCGTGTCCGATCGAGTGTATATGGTAATTTATAGGGACGCCCAATTGTAAATCTTTATATTAACATTAACAAACTTTCATTTAGTTAAACAAATATAAAGCCCATTAATAGCCCATAGTCTAGTTTCCACAAGTGTCGTTCTTTTGTCCAAACCCCAATTATGGTACAAAGCTCAATTACCCAATTTTAGTAATTAGCCCAACATCATGATTACTTCGTTTTAAACAAGCATAATAATAACTTAGCTACGAGACATTAATGTAAAAAGGTTGAACATAACTTACAATGATTAAAAATAGCGTAGCGTTACACGGACAGAATTTCGACTTACACCCTTACAACATTCGCTAACATAACCTTATTATTAGAATTATAATTAAAATTAAAATATAAATTATAAATATAAATATATTACGTATATATTGAGAGAGATTGAGAAAATAAGATGTAAAATTCGATCAGAATTCGGTTGGCTTTATAGCCAGAAGTGAATTTTGGGGCTCCGCGACTCGCGGCAAAATACCCTTAAAACTCCTCGAGTCGCGGAGAGGTATTTACAGTTTACACCCTTGGAGTTTCCTGCTGCCGACGGTTTTAAATATATATATATAATATATATATAATTAATATAATTAATTATATATTATATTATATTTATATATATAGTTAACTTGTAATTTTTAGTCCGTTGCGTCGAGCGTTAAGAATTGACTCTGGTCCCGGTTCCGGATTTTCGAACGTCCTCGCGTACAATTTAATATCTTGTACTTTGCGTTTTGAATCTTGTACTCTTGTGATTTTGAGACGTTTCTTATCAATAATTGGAACCTTTTTGATTGTCTTTTGTTCTTTTGAGCTTTTTGGTCGTTTGCGTCTTCAATTCGTCGAATCTGTCTTTTGTCTTCACCTTTTATTATTTAAACGAATATCACTTGTAAATAGAACAATTGCAACTAAAAGCTTGTCTTTCTTGAGGAATAATGCTATGAAATATATGTTCGTTTTTAGCATTATCAAATATTCCCACACTTGAACGTTGCTTGTCCTCAAGCAATATTGTCTTGAAATACTAGAATCACTTCTTTATTCTTCACACTTTGTACATCAGTGATTTCTATATGGCGGTATAAACAATGGTAGTAACGATATGGTTTACAGTCCCACATGACTATAAAAATTTAGATCCATTAAGGAAATTGGATCTTTATGAAAACATTTGATCTTTTGAAATCTAGTTTTTACCCTAGATAAGTTTTTCGGGATAACCCTTTACCGGTGTTTGCAAAATATTTTTGTGGGTTTTGTGGGTTTCAGATTTGAAAATTTTAGCTCAAAACTTGCGGTTTTGTGTCACCCACTTGCTAACCTTGTATTTGGAAAGCAACACGTCCAGTTTACTTGTTCCGTATATTACCTTTCGGCAAACTACCGTCCGGTTGTAAAGGAAAGCGTTGAACAAGCAACTGTTTAAGGCAATGTCCCGTGACATGCTTTTGATTATGGTCTATAACGTGTCGGACGCAATTACTATCCTTGGTAGGAGCAATAGTAAAGCTCATCCTATGATTTTTCGGTCTGGCACAAGGTTCTGTCTTTGACCATGTTATGCAACCACCGTTCTTACGGTTGACACCCGATTTAGTTCAGGTGACCTAATGAATTCCAGGTGAATTCCTAGGATTTTACGTTCAATGGTAATGAACGCATTGAAAATAGGGTTTTCAGAAAACAAATCGGTTTATAATTTTGATCAAAATATTTTCTCGTTTAAGCTCGAGTTTAGATATCATTGAATTCCATGAGTTTGTAATTCTCAATCTTTAAGGTCAATCTCTAGGATTGAGTAATATCAGTCTTAAAAGCTGATTTTTAATCTTTAAGGAGATTATCCTTTCTGGGGATCTGATTCATTAGTCTTATCCAGCTAATTTGCATGGTGCCCCCCCATTGTACGAGATAAATCCTTCTCATGGTTAGGATAAATCTGACCACTTGGCGACCCTGTTTAATGCTGAGGTCCGTGGATTTCCTGCTGATTTTAGTGATGACTTTTCTAGATTTTTCGTCAACCTACAGCTGGTCTGAACGACAACTTCATGACCTAAATCAAGAAGCGCGTGTCTTTTTCGGAAGACTTTACTTCCTTTTAATGATGGAATTGATTCATCGTGTAGATCCATCTCTTCTTTTCTTTCATCGGGTAAAACAGTTTAGTTTAGTCCAAAGCAAAAGTATTTTCAGTTATTTGTTACAGATATATGTGACATATGTTTAAAATAATTTGGTAAATTTTCCCACACTTGGCTTTTTATTTTTCTTTTTATCGTCCTCTATTCCATTTTAAATGAATTTTAACATTTTAGTTTGTTTCTCAATTTATGTCCTTTCCGAGGTAACAATAATTTCGGTGTTAAAACCTAGTTTTATCGTTCATAAATGTGTATAAACATGATTTTAATTCATTTAATTGAAAATTTTTCAAATTTTCACAAAATTTGGCAAATAAACTAAGTGCAAACCCGAGAGAATTTATAACCCTTCCCCACACTTGAGATCATGCAATGCCCTCATTTGCATGAAATCAGACTATAATTTAAATTCATGAGGGTGATTAGCGTAGAAAAGTGATTAAAAATACCGAGTTTGCAAACATATTGTTATTTCACATTTGATTTTTTTTTTTGCGTCTTGTCAAAATCAGTAGCTTTTGCTGAACTTCATGACAGTCTTTGAAAGTGCGTTGTTTTACCCTGTTTTGTACATAAGATAAAATACAAACATATATATATATATATATATTTTTGAAGTTTGGTTTATAACCCCACTTTTCAAAAATTTATAAAGTATAATATTTTTGGCATACTTTAAATCAATAAAATTAAAAATAATGATAACAAAATTTGTCGCCCCGCCCTCGGGTAAAGCAATTTCGGCTCAACGACCTAGTCTTTAACTCACGACGAATTTTAGAAATCATTTTTTTAAACTTAATGTAATAAAGTAAATTTTGTTTTTAAAATTCACACAAAACTTAAATTAAAAAAAAACATATTAATTTTATATAAAACCTACAAAACAAAAATCAGAATGGGGGGAGAAAACTAGTTCTTTAGTGTCTGCTAGCGGAAAAGACCAATCGGATTCCATTCTCGGAACTACACGAGAACAGAACAACTAACTCCAAACAGCATTATCTTTTTAGAACATTCGAATCTCCCCACACTTAGGTAGCTGTGGTGTTGAAATTGTGATTAACTTTATCGTCAATTTCTCTTGGTCCATAATCAACTTGCGTATCTGTGACTTTTTCTTTAAGCCAGTGCCCGGCTTCTTCCGTAATATCCCAAAATTCAACTAGTTTCGCCTTTTCTTTAGGCGACAGATTGGATACTAACCGGTTACATAACTTAAAGTTCCCCTTACTTCTAGCATCGATAGCCCGTTTAAAAAGTTTCTTCATTGAACTGTTAATAACGGGGTCATTTAATTTCGTATCAACAACGGGGTTCTTTATTATCAAGTCATCATTAGGTGTTACTTCATTTTCCCCACACTTAGGCGTTTTATTATTGTTAAGCACTGCCGTTGGAGTTGGTAAAACAACATGGTTATTACCAATCGTTTTTGTTGGTTCAACGGTTTTGGTTGGTGGAGATTTAGACTTTCGAATCATAAAGGTGATCAATTTGTCACCACTCTTAAGTGTCATTCTACCGTTTCCTACATCAAAGAACGCTCTGGTGGACGCTAAGAATGGTCGACCTAAAATTAGAGGAATGTTTGGGTCTTCTTCTATGTCTATGACAATGAATTCGACTAGAAACGTTAAATTGCCTACTTGAATGGGTAGGTTGTCAGCAGTTCCAACTGGGTGCTTAATGGTTTGATCAAAGAGTCGAACACTCATATCCGTTGGAGTTAACTCACCTACACCTAATCTCTTATATAAGGAAAGAGGCATAACACTCACACTTGCACCTAAATCTGCTAGTGCATCATACATGACACAATCACTAAGTAGACAAGGAACAATAAATTCACCCGGATCACCTATCCTAGGAGGAGGTTTTGGTGGAACTGTCTTCACCGGGTTTACTTTTACGGCTTTTGTTTCTTGCACTTTCTTATTCTTTTTCTTCTTCTTCTTTCCAGAGGTATCACAATCTTTATTACCTATCACTTGCTCATACTCAACTCCTTTTCTTGGAAACGGGATGGGTGGTTTGTATGGTGCCACCATTGGCTTTACATACTCGGGTGGTGGTGGTGTAACTTCTTCATTGTTACTCTCATCTAAAACCTTCCCATCTTCTGGTGCTGGTTTTTCAGAATTCGTTGAAACCATATTAACATTCTCATTCCGAGGATTTACTTCAGTATTACTCGGTAGCTTTCCTTGTTCCCTCTCACTCATCATGCTAGCAAGAGTACCTACGTGTTTTTCTAGATTCAAAATGGAAGCTTGTTGAGTTCTTAATGACTGATCAAATCTCTCGTTCGTTTGGGTTTGAGATGTAATGAATTGTGTTTGAGATTCAATCAGCTTTGCCATCATTTCTTCTAGATTTGGCTTTTTCTCTTCGGGTTGTTGTGGTGGTTTATACAAGCTAGGTCTTTGTTGATTGAAAGTGTTGTTTTGAGTCGGTTGGTTATTCGGACCTTGTTGGTTATACCAGTTATTTTCGGGTCCTTTTGGATTGTAAAGAATGTTTTGATCTCGATTTAAGTTTAGCCTTGGCGGTTGATAATTATTTTGATAATTATTTTCCGGCCTTTGGTTCATATAGGAAACATTCTCTCGTTGTTCCATCGTTGGTTCAATGTGACAATCTTTCAATAAGTGTGGTCCACCGCATTGCTCACAACTGATTCGTATTGCGTGAATATCTTTATTCATCTTTTCCATTCGTCTTTCGAAAGCATCTATTTTTGCGGAAACGGAATCAAAGTCATGGCTAGAATCGGCTCTAGCCACTTTAGATGAACGAAAAATATCTTTTTCTTGGTGCCACTCATGCGAGTGGGAGGCTGTATTATCAATAATTTTGTAAGCTTCAGTTGCGGTTTTCTTCATAATGGATCCACCAGCGGTTATGTCGATGTCTTTTCGTGTGGCGATGTCTACGCCTTTATAGAAGATTTGTACTATTTGAAAAGTATCTAATCCGTGTTGAGGACATCCTCTCAACATCCTTCCGAATCTTGTCCACGCCTCATATAATGTTTCATTTGGCTTTTGCGCGAACGTAAAAATTTCTCCTTGAAGTCTCACGGCTTTAGATGCCGGAAAGAATTGTTTAAGAAATTTTTCAACTAAAACATCCCATGTGTCAATCGCCCCTTCAGGTAACGATTCTAACCAATCTTTGGCTTCTCCCTTTAAAGTCCAGGGAAACAACATGAGATAGATCTGCTCATCTTCCACTTCTCGGATTTTGAATAGTGTACAAATTCTTTTAAACGTACGAAGGTGTTCGTTAGGATCTTCATTCGGTGCACCACTGAATTGGCATTGGTTAGTTACCATGTGTAGAATTTGTCCTTTGATTTCATAATCTGACGCATTAACTTCTGGCTTAATAATGGCGTGACCTTGGCCCGTGCGTGTGGCTCTCATTCGATCTTCCATACTTAGAGGTTCCGTTACTTCCATAATTGAATTTGTTGAATACGAATCACTAGAGGATTCTGATTTAACGGTTTGTGGTTCAGGAGGAATAATTAGTGGTTCAGGATCTTGGAATTGTCCTTGAATATGCTCCGGGTTCTTAATTGTGAAGTCGGGTTCAAAAGATGGATTATCGGAAATTTGAGTTGGAGTTCTTGTTCGACTAGATGACGATTCTAAAGAAAAATCAACGGCGACAATATTTGCTAGATGTCTTGATCGAGTTACAGGTGGTGAACGTATGAAAGGTGGTGAACGTTTTGCTCGGTGCATTCACTGAATATCCTATTAGTTTTTAAAAAGGAAAGAAAAATTATAATAAGTTATCCAATCAATAGACTTTTCTGATTTTGCCCACGTTTCGAATAGCCAAAAGATGCAGCAGAGGGGCAGGATTCGTTTGGTCTCAATATAATTGAGGACTGTTTGGCTCCAATAACCCGGTCCACGTACAAATCCAACTATTACTACGAACCAGAAAATTTTGATGTCTATCAATTTAACCACTCAAAATAAATTTTCGTAATTTTAAGAAATTTAGATAAGAAGTAGAAAAAATTCTAAGTCCTAAAACTAGAATAGCGAGAAATAAGAGAGAAGAAGAGTGCGCGTCGAAAAATGTCGAAAAAAAAATGGTTGAAAAATAAAAGGTGACGGAAAAATAAAAGAAACTTATAAAAACTTAAAAATACTTAACTAATTTAACCTTATTACTATAACTAACTTAAAATTATAATCGCAAATTGAAATTACTAATTGGAATGATAATTGATACATAGTAAAAGGTCTAAAAATATTAAAGCTTACAGGAAAAACTAAATCCCAAATGGAAATAACTTAAAAAGAAACTAAAACTTAAAAAGGCGTCGCAAAATTCTAAAGCACCTAAATCTTAGTCTAAAGAAAAAGCACTTAAGGAATTCTACGGCAAAGCCTAAAAATATAGGAGTAAAAATAACTATAGCAAATACTAAATTTAAAATTAAATATGAGCTAAAAATATAAATATTACGCTACAACGATTAAAAAGGTACAAAATATAAAAATATACAAAAAGTTGTAAAAAGTACAATATTATTTTTATATTATTTATTTAATAAAACTATTAATTTTACAATTTTAATAAACTTATTTATACTAAATATAACAAATTAAATAAAAAGTAAAAGTAAAATTAAAATTAATAATAATAATAATAATAATTAGGTTTTAATAATAATAATAATTAAAAATAACCCGTGATTAGGGTTTTTGTCCGTGTGTCAGAAGGCCTCCGCGAGTCGCGGCAAATAAAGAGGAAAACCCCGCGAGTCGCGGGGTTCAGGAATTCAGTTGACAGGTTTTGTTTTTACGCGTTTTCTTTATTTATTTTTTTTTTTTTTTTTATTATTTTCTGTTTTCTGTTTTTAATTTAAATAAACGATTTTAAAATAAAACTTATATTTTTATAAACTAAAATAGAAATAAAGAAACTTATAAAACTTAAATATTTACAAAATCTTAAAAATACTAATATTTTTGTTTTTCTTTTTATATTTTTGAATAATTAAAACGTATTTTTACAAGAGCGAATTTTTAATAAAAGTAACTAAAATTTTTTTTTTTTTTTTTTTTTTTATATTAGCGTTGCGCTTCCGGCTTTTAAGATAGTTCCCCGGCAGCGGCGCCAAAAATACTTGATGTGCAGCGGGGTAGTATATAAAATAGTTTATAATTTTAGCAGGAAATACTATTAAATACGATACAATTTTACACAAGATATTTATTTATTTATAGAATGGATATACTTAAACCTTGCTACAACACTTATAGGCAGTGTACCTAATCGTACAGTAGTGTAGTTTTTAGTAAGTCCGGTTCGTTCCACAGGGAAATCTTTAAACAAAGCTCAACGCTATATTAGTTTACTTTTATAAAAATACAAATATATATATATAAGTAATATTATTATTATAAAGGGGGTTTTTACCGTTTAATGACCGGTTTGTCGATTTTAAAACTTTAGTCGCAGTTAAAACCTAATGTAAAATATAAAATACAAGACTTAAATTAAAGCGTAAAGTAAATAACGATAATGAAATTGCGAATAATAAAAGTGCGATAAAATTAAATTGCGATAATTAAAAAGTACGATAAATAAAAGTGCGATAAAATAACAATAAATAAAAGTGCGATAATTAGAAGTGCAATTAAATATAAAATAAAGGAAATTAAATATGAAATAAAAGAATTATGCTTATTTAAACTTCCGTAATCATGATGTTTGACGTGTTGATTTTAGTTTTATGCCCATGGGTTAATTGTCCTTTGTCCTGGATTATTCAATATGTCCGTCTGGTTTTTGTCCATAACAGTCCATCAGTCATAAATATAAATTGCAAGTGTCCTTGTCAAATTATTATTATACCCGAAGATAAATATTCCAACTAATTGGGGATTCGAATTGTAACAAGGTTTTAATACTTTGTTTAATGAATACACCAGGTTATCGACTGCGTGTAAACCAAGGTTTTACTACTTTGTTAACAATTACACCAATTACCCTTGAATGTAATTTCACCCCTGTTTTAATTATTCTAGTGGCTATTAATCCATTCCCGTGTCCGGTTAAATGAACGATTATTCGTACATATAAATACCCCGCCCATCGTGTCCGATCGAGTGTATATGGTAATTTATAGGGACGCCCAATTGTAAATCTTTATATTAACATTAACAAACTTTCATTTAGTTAAACAAATATAAAGCCCATTAATAGCCCATAGTCTAGTTTCCACAAGTGTCGTTCTTTTGTCCAAACCCCAATTATGGTACAAAGCTCAATTACCCAATTTTAGTAATTAGCCCAACATCATGATTACTTCGTTTTAAACAAGCATAATAATAACTTAGCTACGAGACATTAATGTAAAAAGGTTGAACATAACTTACAATGATTAAAAATAGCGTAGCGTTACACGGACAGAATTTCGACTTACACCCTTACAACATTCGCTAACATAACCTTATTATTAGAATTATAATTAAAATTAAAATATAAATTATAAATATAAATATATTACGTATATATTGAGAGAGATTGAGAAAATAAGATGTAAAATTCGATCAGAATTCGGTTGGCTTTATAGCCAGAAGTGAATTTTGGGGCTCCGCGACTCGCGGCAAAATACCCTTAAAACTCCGCGAGTCGCGGAGAGGTATTTACAGTTTACACCCTTGGAGTTTCCTGCTGCCGACGGTTTTAAATATATATATATAATATATATATAATTAATATAATTAATTATATATTATATTATATTTATATATATAGTTAACTTGTAATTTTTAGTCCGTTGCGTCGAGCGTTAAGAATTGACTCTGGTCCCGGTTCCGGATTTTCGAACGTCCTCGCGTACAATTTAATATCTTGTACTTTGCGTTTTGAATCTTGTACTCTTGTGATTTTGAGACGTTTCTTATCAATAATTGGAACCTTTTTGATTGTCTTTTGTTCTTTTGAGCTTTTTGGTCGTTTGCGTCTTCAATTCGTCGAATCTGTCTTTTGTCTTCACCTTTTATTATTTAAACGAATATCACTTGTAAATAGAACAATTGCAACTAAAAGCTTGTCTTTCTTGAGGAATAATGCTATGAAATATATGTTCGTTTTTAGCATTATCAATAGGATTTGATTCTTCGGTGATTAAGGAAATTATGATCCTCTTCGATTTAATGCGATGATTCATCTCGATTTTTCTGTCGGATATTTCACTATAAATCCACCTCCTTCGTTTCCTTTTAATTCACACCTTCTATTCTTTCTCCCTCAATTCTTACTTTAAAATTATTCATCAATATGCTTCATCCAGTGCTGATTCTCGATATACTCCTCACGTTCATATCTGTCGTTCTTCTTTTTTATCTACCTCCAGAAGAATCTATTTACTTCTACTATACTCTTGGTTTTATAGTGTTTTTAGTTCTCCCGTGTCTTTATATTGCTATATGCATTGATATATACGGTTTGTGATTTCTGGGTTGTTGTTGAGTTTTATATCTTCCCTTATATTTCAAAGTCCTTGCTTCTTCTATAATCATTGTCATCCACAGTTAATGCTATCTTCTATTTGCTATGATTTATACTCCCATTTCTAGTTCGAAGCTTTGTCCTTTCGTTTCTTCTTCTTGCGATTAAGCACCGCTTGTAATGGTCCAGAATTCGCAGATATAAATTTTGAATGAACATTGTTAATGTTCTAGGAAGGAAATTGTAATGGCACGATCTTGACTTGTCAAATTACCAGAATACCTCGGAAAAGGCCGAATCATCAAGAAATATTTTCTTGATATTTAGAGATCAAAGAGAATACAAGAGTCGTGTAACATAGCACATGATGACGTTATGATCTGTGAATCATCATGTTCCATTTAGAAACTCAGAATGAATTACTGTAATATAATCACGTTGATCAAGTGTCATTATATTATACTAACTCATGCTTCAGCTCCCAACACTTCTTCAAGAATATTCCTATTTTAAACTCGAATGTTTCAGAATTTAGAAACTAAAATAGTTTCTTTTATGATATAATACAGATAGCGCGAAGAGGTAAATGATTTCAGATAAGAATAATTATAAAAATATCTTCAGAAGTATGGATGATATTTATAATGAAAGATACGATGATATCTTTGAATGTCTAATATCAGAGGATGATGAAGGATATTGTCCGCAGGGGTTTAGAGTCAGGAGCAAGGTATTCGTTAATGACTTCAGCAAGTACTGAATCATTTGGATTCTTTGAAGGCAGGTTCAGCCTTTGTGATTTGTCCACAGCCTCCTTCATACTTTGCTCAATCCGTTTTCCAGTTCCAAAGCTTCTCTTTTTCTGAGCTTTGCCAATATACTATCCTTTATCATCCAACTTTTTACTGTTAAGGTCGTTTACAGTTTTTGCTGCTTCATCAGCATTTTTTCAAAATTTCGAGAACTGGTTCGCAATTTAGGGTGTTTTTCAGAAAGTTCTCATTCAAAGAATGTAAGTCTTGGAGGTAGACGTTGTGTGTATATGTAATTGTTGATGTAGACATGCTGCGAGGTTTCAAAATACTGATTGCTGATTCTCAATAATTGGTATGACAATTCTTGTTATAAGGTACGAATGAGTATATGATAGGGTTTCGATAATTATAATAATTTTTTTTTTTTGAAAAGTCAAAGATCAGTGAAGTTGTTGGTAAGTTTATTGCTAATGTGGTGAATATAAACGATTCCCCGGTAACGTTGGCGAAAGGGCAACGTATCTATCGAGGTTATAATAAGACTGTTTTGATTGAGAAGTCGAAGTTGACTTGCTGGAGCTGTGACAAAAATGTCTATTTTGAAACGGAATTGAAAAGTTATTTTAGCTAGTAAATGCCAAAGGGTCTAACACGGATACGTGTCGAACTATGACTTGGGTTTTGAGAGTTTTTTTTTTCAGGTGTATAACTGTGGGTAACATGTGGTTGGATCATCATCTCGATTGTTCCTTAGTTGAAGTGTCTTCAGGAATTTTGAAGGGTTTGAGCACATATTGTAACCGTTAATACATATGATGTTCTAACACAGTTTTGAAGTCAAAGTATAGCTTTGAAAGATATAGGAATCTAAGAGTAATGATACTGGTTATATTTCGAATTGAATTATGCGATTTCAAAATCAGAATATGTAATTGAATTTGAATGAGTATGATTGTTTTGATTTATATGAAAGAATGGATATTGTTGTGAAAGTAGGGAGTATAGTTGATGATTGCTGAATCAGTTTCGAAAAATGTAATATATTAATTGTGAATTTATATATCTCTCGGGTATTACCTACCCGTTAAAAAAAATTTCACAATTAATATTTTGTACAAAAAGAAGTTTATTACAGTCTTTATGAAAATATATGTGTATATTTTCTTTAGATGTAATATAGATTTAATGAGTTAATATTAAATTAAACTCATTTGTTTTATGGTTGGAACTAGAATTGAGTAATCCCTAAAACTTTATAAATTGCATAAGTATTTCTTCAATAATATTGAAATTATGAATCATTACTTTGTTATTTGTTGGTTTTCGTGAAATTCTTGTGAACTTCGCAAGGTACGAATGATGTTATTTGAAAAGTTTCGAGTACATCGATGATGAAAGTGTAAAATCAAACATATATTCGAATAATACACTTGATTTATTATTAATTGAATTTTTATTGAATTGAGACAGAGATTGTAATTAACGATGGTTAAGTTGCGGACGAAGGACGTACATCATTGCATATTTGTAATATGAATTAACTGAGTAGTTAAGATTCACACAAAATAGCTTAGTACGGGAAGATTTATTATGGTTTAAAAATTTATACATATAAAATATACATATAAATCTTTCGATTGGAAATGAGTTAATACTTCATAACTCGTTGATACAATATATTTGTTGTTGATTCATAATGATGTCCACAATGATTCTTGAACTGACAGAGTTTGTGATGTTACAGGTGCTGTTGATTCTGACGATACTGACGGCACTGACTGTGTTGATGATGCTACGGTCCTGTTGATGTTGTTGGTAAAACAATTCTAGCTTGTAAATCGTACACTATTTTCGATCAAAGTTTCTACTCTACCATCTCCATTCACTCATCCGATTTACGGTCAGAATTAAATAATCTCTAAGATTTTGGAGATTACATAACTGCCGCAGAGATATCTCTTCAATGAAGTTTATGAATTAATACTTCATCGTTTGTTGTTGTTGATATTCCTGGATATTTACAGGGCGTATGACGTTGATGTTTGAGATACAGATTGTGATGTTGCGGTGTGGGATGTGGATGTTGTTGTTGGTAGTGGTGATGGTACTGTTGGTGTTGCTGATGGTGGTACTGTTTATGCTGCTGGTGCTGCTGCTGGTGTTTGTAACCTTTGCACCATATTCTCCAAAGCCACTACCCGAGCGCGAAGCTCGTTGACTTCTTCTATTACACCGGGGTGATTGTCAGTTCGGACGAGCGTATAAATAAAATCTAGAATTTGGTGTAGTATGTAATCGTGACGAGATACTCTAGAAATAAGAGAGAAAATGGTGTTTCGGATAGGTTCGCCGGTAAGTGCTTCAGGTTCTTCGCCAAGAGGGCAATGTGGTGGATGGAAGAGATCACCTTCTTCTTGTCTCCAATGATTTAGGAGGCTACGAACCCATCCCCAATTCATCCAGAATAGATGATGACTAATTGGTTGATCCATTCCGGTCACACTGCTTTCGGAACTTGAGTGGGATTCCATTTCGGAATTCGAGGGACTTGAACTAATGACGAATTCCATTTCGTACGATTGAATAAAGAATTTTTTGATATGAAATGATTTTCCAGCTATCGGGTGGTATTCTAATTATATAGAGCAAAAGGTTTCATAGATTACGGAGGAATTTACGGAATATGTCAGGCAAAGTTTACAGTAACAGATACGCTAAGATATGAATTAGCAGATACGCTAAGATATGAATTTTGTCTATACACTATTCATGCAATAAATGCAATAAGATGTGTCTAGACTAAGAATGATAAGCAGGTAATTTCCGACAAAAATAATGAGCAAAACTTTTGACATGCAGACACGGTCGAAGTCCAGACTCACTAATGCATCATAATGACTATCAGTTAGACACACTAATGCAGACCTGGTTCGCTAAGACCACCGCTCTGATACCAACTGAAAGGACCCGTTCATATACATTATAAACGATTCGCAATAGTTGATTACATCGCGAGGTATTTGACCTCTATATGATACGTTTTACAAACATTTCATTCGTTTTTAAAAGACAAACTTTCTTTACAACGAAAGTTGACGGCATGCACACCATTTCATAATACATCCAACTATAATTGGCTTAATAATAATCTTAATGAACTCAATGACTCGAATGCAACGTCTTTCAAAATATGCCATGAATGACTCCAAGTAATATCCTTAAAATGAGCTAATGCACAGCGAAAGATTTCTTTAATACCTGAGAATAAACATGCTTTAAAGTGTCAACCAAAAGGTTGGTGAGTTCATAGGTTTATCATAACAATCATTTCAATATATTAATAGACCACAAGATTTCCGTTTATAAATATATGTACACTCGCAAGTGTATAAAAGTATTCTATAAGTTGTAGGCACCCGGTAACAAGCCTTAACGTTCATGTTTTACCCTCTGAAGTACACCAGATCAGGTGTGTTTAAAATAACCTCGAAGTACTAAAGCATCCCATAGTCAGGATGGGGTTTGTCAGGCCCAATAGATCTATCTTTAGGATTCGCGCCTACCGTACATAGACAAGTAGTTTAATGTTACCAAGCTAAGGGTATATTTCTGGTTTAAACCCACGTAGAATTAGTTTTAGTACTTGTGCCTATTTCGTAAAACATTTATAAAAACAGCGCATGTATTCTCAGTCCCAAAAATATATATAAAAGGGAGCAAATGAAACTCACAATACTGTATTTCGTAGTAAAAATACATATAACGTCATTTAACAAGTGCAAGGTTGGCCTCGGATTCACGAACGTATCAATATTGAGATTCAATATTGCAGGAAAGTACGTAGACGCAACGGAGATGATAAACACTAGATTGACCTCACGAGCATACCCATGAACCATACCCATCACCTCCATAGCTATAACCCATAATTTCCTTAGCTTCGACTCATTCAAAAAAAACTATTTTGAAATCACTCGGACATCACTCCGTCGTAATATTTTATGTATACTAATAATATCTTGAAATAATACAGAGCAAATATATATATATATATATATATATATATATATATATATATATATATATATATATATATATATATATATATATATATATATATATATATATAAATCGATTGAGAGAGTTTAGAGAAATATATTTTCAAGTTTCTATGAAATAATGAAACCTATTGAATTCTATTTATAATAGATTTTTGAATTATTAAAGTGAATTATTAAAGTATGAATTATTAAAGTGAATTATTAAAGTATAAATTATTAAAGTGAATTATTAAAGTATGAATTATTAAAGTGAATTATTAAAGTATGAATTATTAAAGTGAATTATTAAAGTATGAATTATTAAAGTGAATTATTAAAGTATGAATTATTAAAGTGAATTATTAAAGTTAAAGTAAAGTAAAAGTAAAGTAAAGGTAAAGTTAAAGTATAGTAAAAGTATAAAAACCATGTATGTATAATACGCGTATAAATATATATAATATTAATTTAAATCGTTATATATATTTAATGAAATAAAATATAAATATCGTTATATTTATTATACTGGTTAAGTAATGAGTTGTCAAAAGTGATTCTAGATATTTATAAAAGTTATATAAGTTTTAATAATAAAATTCTTTTTAAACTGAAAACGTCTTTGTACGTTTGAAAATAGATTAATAGAATATTATGAAAACCAATTCTCCACTAACTTTTGTCTAACTTTCGTAAATGTCACTTTTTGTTTTTATTTATAAATAGCTTTACAAATTATTCTGAATATCGTTAAGAGGAATAGATTTTCTCAAATCATAGTGGACCTCTCAACAGAGACTTGTAATCATAATTCAATATTTCTGATAATTCAATCATTTAATATATTTTTTTTAATTTCGTCAAAAATCATATTGAAACAAATACGTTGGTGTAAAGTATTATACGTTTAATACTTTATTAATATTCTCAAGTTATAATATATATATACATATACACATCTATTTATATATAACGGTTCGTGAATCGTCGGAATTTGGTCGAGGTTATAATGAATGTATGAACACAGTTTAAAATTCTTGAGATTTAACTTAACAAACTTTGCTTATCATGTCAGAATAATATAAAGATTAAAGTTTAAATTTGGTCGGAAATTTCCGGGTCGTCACAACGAGGTTAACAAAGAGTAGAACATGCACGCATATAAAGTCATAAGTGCAAAATTTTCAAACTCACAAGTCATGATATTTGACGTGTAAAAACATACTCCGTGACATTTAATTCTGTTGTCTAGTACGAGTATCTATTAATAAATTTAATTTATCACCTAAATATAATTTTTCATTCTCTTATTGTTATGTATCTATCTATTAACTAGTGAAATATCTAACCATATCATTAAGTTAGTCTAGTTGTGATGCATTACCATATTATCATAATCAAATGCATATTTTAATTAGTATGTAAACCTTATATATAACGACATAACTATGATTTGAAAGTGTCATTTTCAATCATTCTTAAACCAAACCCACTTATATTTGTTTTTTGTTTTTTTGAATGCATGCTATTGGATATTTAATTCCTACTTATTCTATTATAAATCCTTATTTGGCTCGTGATTTTATGTATGTCACAAGTTAAATTACTATGTTTGTTTATTTTAATCTTCGGAGGAAGTATATTTCTGTAAATATATTGATTCAAGATATGGATATCATTATCATCAAACATCTTCACCACACATCACCTCCACCAAATAACTCATCATTTCATTTCCTATTGTTTTATTGACTTCTTTCTAATGTAACCATTTCTCACTATCTTCTATCTTTAATAGGATATATATATCCTATATATATACCGATACTACCTGTGGATATATCAACCTCATCACCAATCACCTTGATCAATCAAAACCACCATCACCTTCTATTATTAGTGTTGTTGTTATTATTATTATTATTATTATTATTATTATTATTATTATTATTATTATTATTATTATTATTATTATTATTATTCTAAGATCAAACGAGAAAAATAATACATCGAGTGTATACGCGGGTGTTCTAATTACGGGTTTTCAAACGGATTATAGCTAAGAAAATATTGGGTATTGTTCGTGAATCCAAGGCCAACCGTACAGGCGTCTACTACCATTACGTCTACGCAATTTACATACAATATTGAATCTCAATATTGAACAGTGAGTTTATAGATCCCTTTTTAAACACTTTAAATATTTTTGGGCTGAGAATTCATGCACTTTATTTTAGACGCAATGGACACAAGTACATACTTAATTCTACACTGAGTTTAAACCGAAAATCCCTTAGCTTTGGTAACTAGTAACTGCCAATACATAGGATGTGGACTGGTGGGCGCGAGTAATTGTATATGGATCCATAGGGCATGACATCCCCGTCCGAGCTAGAGCGCTAGCCTTTTAACGGACGTATGTTACTTGAGTTTACGACACATTGGTTTGCGTGTATTAAAACAACAGGGGTAATTATTATTATAGCGTTAAGTTTAGTTACCAGTGTGCTCTGTTACGTAGAATCTATTGATAAACTTTTGATGAAATCTTGTGGTCCATCTTTATATACTTATTACTCGAACAATTAAACCTATAACTCACCAACATTTGTGTTGACCTTTTTAGCATGTTTTATTCTCAGGTCCTTAGACTGCTTCCGCTGTGATGTGCTTGTTGCCTGCACGGAGTCTCTCATGCTTTGTATAAAGTTTAGTGCATTCGAAACAAAACTACGTTGTGTAATAAATAATTTGACTGTGATGTCAACCTGTAAGATAAAGACTTATGTATTTTCGGGGATTTACTTATACTTAAGTAATCGCCCACATGTTTATAACTTTCTATGTTTAGAAAGTCATTTATTTTAATGAATGTAATACTTTTATTAAAATGTATCATGTAGAGGTCCAAATCTCACTATGGAATCAATGAATAACGTACCGCGTCAATAGCGATTTTGACTGGTCGTTACACATGGTCATGAGTTACAAATATATATATATATATATATATATATATATATATATATATATATATATATATATATATATATATCTTGGTATGATCAAGGAGGAAGTAACCAATCGGGGGAAGCGGGGGAAAGCAAAATTTTCTTTTTTTTCCTTCGTTTTTTGAAAAATCTTTGTTCACGAACATTATAGATTGGATGAAAATATGAACATTTAATAAAGACACTTGTGATAAATGTTTTTATTTTGGTGGAAAAACGTTCGAAGAATTAATATATAACAGTTATCGTGTTTTTCGAGCGTATTTTGAGATTTTAGATATCAGGGTTTATATATTAGGGTTTAGATATTAGGCTTTATAAATTTAGGGTTTAGGGTTTAGATTTAGGATTTCGATTGAGTTTTTAACACGAACAGTTTAGAGATTAGGGTTTAGGGTTTAGTGTTTTGGGACTAAACCCTAAACCCTAAACTCTAAATCGGGCTAAATTGTGACAAAAAGTACTTCACAAAACATGAAAAAAACGTTAACATTCTTCACGATCAATATTATCTTGAATGTTATCTTTGTCGATCGTTTTTCCGCCTAAATAATAACATTCATCACGAAGTGTCTTTTTTAAATGTTCATATTTTCGTGTGATCTTGATGCCTGAAAAAATAATTCCAAAAAAACGAAAAAACAAAATTTTATTTCCCCCCGCTTCCCCCCGATTGGTTACTTCCTCATTGATCATGCATATATATATATATATATATATATATATATATATATATATATATATATATATATATATATATATATATATATATATATATATATATTTATATTTGTTTATATGTATACAAAAACTGAAGTTGTCGTTAACTTTTAATCAAACCACTAAAATAACCTTCTCGTCTATTAGCATATATATTTAACGTATAAGTTTTCTAATGACAGTTCTAAACACTATCTTGAAGAAAAAAAATTGTGCAAAAAAAATTTATTTTGTAAAAAGAATTAATAAGTTAGTGAGGTGATTATTAGAATAGTACAAACATTCAAATGCATGTCTTAAAATTTTAAAGATAGCCACGAAGTATCTTTAGAATTTTTTTTTTCTTAAACATAACATGACAAACTATAATTAAAAATTCACACAGCAAACAAGAATTTATAACACGAGGGACCAAATATTGCCTTTTAAATTATCAAAGTACTTTGAATATAAATTTACTTACTAACAATTAATATTTACACTTCAGTACACTATAAATAACCTTTAGCTATTACAATTTCTCAAACTCCTCTCTCTGCAAAACCATAATCGTCGCCGGTCGTCGATCGTCGGTTGTCGATTTCCGGTTGCCCGTCGTCTTCCCGAAACACACACTTCATTTCCGTACACACACATTTCTGATTGAGATCAATTCCGTAATGCTCCGTAGATCTCAATCAGATCGTATGAAATCAGTGCCCTGAATCCAAAATTAAGTCAACAACGATCAATTTCCCCAAATCAATTTCATTAAACCACGTCAGTTTCAATCTCACATAAATGTCGGCAATAAAAACCCTACCGTCAACCCGATTTTTCACAATCGGGTTAGTGACGTCATGGTACTCATCAAACATTGGGGTTTTATTGCTGAACAAGTATTTGTTAAGCAATTACGGGTTCAAGTACCCGATATTTTTAACCATGTGTCATATGACAGCTTGTGCATTGTTAAGTTACATTGCAATAGCATGGTTAAAAATGGTGCCAATGCAAACTATTAGATCTAGGGTTCAGTTTTTAAAAATATCTGCATTGAGTTTAATATTTTGTGGTTCTGTTGTTAGTGGTAATATATCTCTTAGGTATTTACCTGTTTCATTTAATCAAGCTATTGGTGCTACGACGCCGTTTTTTACTGCGGTTTTCGCGTATTTGATGACGTTGAAGAAGGAAGCTTGGCTTACTTATGCTACACTTATTCCTGTTGTCACTGGTGTTATTATTGCTAGTGGGGTATGATTCACTTTCTTGTTGATTTTATCATTGCTGTTTATATTTGTATATGAATTGAGGCTATGAGTTGATACTTGTTTGCGTAAATAAACGACTTTAGAATGTGTTATTTGTATCTTGATGATATTATGAAATACTGAGGGAGTTGGTTAGTTGAGGTGATTAGTTATTTTAGTTAACCTTTTGATTCTGCTTTAGGTTTGGTAGTTTGGTTTCGAACTCATAAGAATAAAGATTGCATGGAATATTTATTACCTACCTAATGGTCATTAGTACTTTACATGTAGTTTCTTTTATACACATTCTAGGTTTTAAAAAACTGTACTATAACTTGAAAACTTATTGTTGATTGTAGAAAATTAAAGGGGGTGGTAGATTGACCCTTGGATCTATTTTAGCTTTGATGCTTTGATTTTGAAATTATTAGAATAAAGATAATATGGAATCTCCCCTACTTAATGGTTGGTTATTGCTTTATGTGTAATTTTCCACGAACAATTATGTACTTACATTCTTTGTTAAAGTCAAAGTAGATAGTTATATTGTGGAATAAAGGGTATATATGAGTATATCTTGATTCAAATGGGGTCTGTATATTATCAAGTGGTTGTTTTGGTGTAATTGATATTATATGGTGAAAGTAATTTTTAATCTGATTATTCACATGTCATTTTTGACATCATCTTAGGGTGAACCGAGTTTTCATCTATTCGGGTTTATAATGTGTGTTGGTGCTACTGCTGCAAGAGCACTCAAAACAGTGGTTCAGGGGATATTGCTTTCTTCTGAAGGGTAACGAATTATCTATTTTCATAATTTACATGATTTAGTCTAAGAAAAGGCATTGAATTTGTTGTTAAAGGTGGAAAGTTTGACCTTTTACATTTAAGCAGATTGATAATGAGTTAAGCTAAAAGGTTCACCTAAAAAGGGATTGGGTCAAATGGGTTGGATGGATCTAAAGTGACTAAAAGTGCTTTCAAATGCATTAAAACTTATACACCCTTTCTTAAGAAAATGATAAAGTGATATTTTTAACAATATTTAATGGTATTTAGTTTAGCCCATTAATCAATCATTGATTTCAGAAAATGGGTACAGAAAGTGTTAGTAGACTGGTCCAACCTAACCCAACTGGTTCTAATTTATAACATCTACTACTTGTTTGACTTGTTATCCAGCCCGCCCACTTTCCACCTTTAATATGTATTATGTTCTTTTAACTAACATGCATTACTTATTTAATTATTAATATTAATAGGGAGAAGTTGAATTCTATGAATCTTCTTTTGTACATGGCGCCTATTGCTGTTGTACTTCTGCTTCCGGCAACGCTATACATGGAAGAAAATGTTGTTGGCATAACTATAGCCCTTGCTAGACAAGATTTTGGGATTGTTTGGTTGTTACTGTTCAACTCTGCACTTGCATACTTTGTCAACTTAACCAACTTTTTGGTCACAAAACATACCAGTGCTCTTACGCTTCAGGTACGCGTTGTGTTTACTTTCTAGGTGCTTAATTTGTCTTCTGTTTAATTTATGTATGCTTCCTTATAATACTACTTATTATATTATTACATGGGGTTTCAGATGACAGTTATATTTTAACTTGATACATGATAGTCGACCTTTCATTTGGTTTTGTGAAATTACTGTGGATAATTTAGATTTACAATCACATACATGATAGTTAATACGGAGTATTAATGTATAACTTTTTGATGGTATTGATTGCATTATAATGAGAATGGTCAACCAAGGTGTGAATCAGTCCAATGAGTTAATAGCATTGTATATAAAGTTGTATTCTTAGGCCTAAGGATTATTATTTTGTTTGTTTACCACACTAATTAAACAAAAAGCGTTAACTTTTATGAAGTTCCCACCAGACTCATTATGTCTTGCGAAGAAAAATCTTAGACCACTTATAGAACAAAATTGGAAACTATAACATGAACGTGAACACGTATGCAACATAAAAGCATGATGAATGCAATAGTCCAGTACTGCAAAAATCGGGAGTACTGGGTGAGTACTCTGATAAAAAAAAAAAAAAAGTCTCCCGATTACTTGGATTACTCGGTCAAACTTGGTTAAAACGCGGCCAGAACTTGGGATTACTAGGAAAATCGGTCAGTTGGTCAAAGTCAAACTTAGAGTACTCCCCGAGCTGCCCGAGTACTAAAAATTCCAGACCAAGTACTCGCCGAGTAGTGATTTTTGCAACCTTGCAATAGTCCTGATAAAAAGTACTCCGTATCACTTAGCCACTTATTGGTTATATCTTTTGAGTCACCTTTTTAATGCATCAGGTCCGCCAATTCATTTGTCATAAATGGAAATTTAAAATATTTGAACCATTTGTCTTATGGGTACTTTCTTCATCCACATGCATATGTACTAAATAGTGGAATAGTATATGCAATATTTAGTGTGACGAAACTGGTGGTAATGAATAGCTGGTTGATTTTCAGGTGCTGGGGAACGCAAAGGGGGCTGTTGCAGTGGTCGTTTCAATACTAATATTTAGAAATCCAGTTTCTGTAACTGGGATGGCTGGATACACACTCACAGTTATTGGAGTTATTCTTTATAGTGAAGCCAAAAAGCGTAGCAACAAATGATCATATCATTATACATACTACTATTTCAACATAGCTAATTGAGGCAAGATAGGGTTTATGTGTTTGCCGCGGCTGTCATCATTTTCTCCATTCCCTCTAAATTAATTTTGATATTTTCTGCTCTGAAACCTTGAGTTGAAAATGGTGAAGCTTCACTTTACACGTGTAACGGCATTAAAATCGAAACTGAACCTTTATTTTTCATCTGTTTAGAGCTTATATAGTAAATGATTGTAGAATTGATCCCTCTAAAAAATATGTCATGCTTAAACTTCTTATAGATTTATTTATATTTATTATTCAAAGCTTCAGTCATTTTTTAAATTCTTGTGTACTGCTTACTTTATGATTAAAAAAAAAAAAGGGACAAATGACCACCTTCACCTTTTCCTGAAAATCATAAACCCTAATTTTATCAACAAATGATCATTATTATACTTCGACTATAACATAGCCAATTGAGGTAGGTTAGCGTCTATGCATGTTGCTGCTGTCATCGCTCTAAATTGATTTTGATATTTTCTGCTCTGAAACATAAGGTTGAGAATGGTAAAAAGCTTCACACGAGTAACGGCAATATCATTAAATCTAAAACTTTATTTTCATCTGTTTAGAGGTTATAGTTAATGATTGTAGAATTGATATCCTTAGGAAATATATTTAAACTTCTTATAGATATATTCACTCAAGGCTTTGGTCGTTTTTTTTTATTCTTGTGTACTGCATACTTTATAAGAATCACTAGTCATTCAAGCACTATCCATACTCCATATATGTTAAGAATGCAACCCACAATTAACTATTTCAACCAAAATTTCTAGTTAACTGAAACCAGCACCAAGGTTTACACAAAAAGTAGAATATAGATTAAATTAGCCCATCAAACACACTCTAGGGTTTACAAATATGCTTTCATCTGGCATTCAGAAAATTAAACCAAAGTTCAAATATTATAAGACTTTGCATAAGCGCTACTCCACATCCATTGTTTCAGCTTCACCATTAGTTTCTTTCTCAATATTAGGCTTCACATCTTCATCCCCATTAATCTCTTGTTTGGGCTTAACAATGCCAGTCCCAGCCTTAGAACCAATAACTTCAACATAGTCACCTGCACTTTTAGGCTCAGTTACAATCTGTGGCTTTAATTCCTCTTCTTCTTCATCAAGGTCAACATTCATTACCCGACGTTTAGGTGGCTCACCATTGGTTTCAGGCTCAGATGTTGGCTTTTTCTCTGGCTGTTTCTTTGTTTTCGGCTGTGGTTCAGCTTGTTGACCACCCATCTCTTCATCTTCTTCAATCTTTGGAGCCAAGTAAAACCTTAAATAACCCATTTCTGCAATCTTGTATTCAACCACAACAGGCAGTTCAGAAGATAAGCTCACTGTCACTTGGCTTGCCAATGGAGTCGCCTTCGCGAAAGAATTCATGTACCTCAGTGCAAATGTCAATGAAACAGGTGTCTCCATTTCGATCAATGTAGCATCTTCTGGCTGCATAAGTTTAAACAGAAAGTAACAAAAATTCACATCCAATTTGAATCTTGTTTCATGTAGTTAGTCTAAAAAGTCATTATACCTTATCAACAGAAGTGTTTTGTCTCAGCACAATATTTGCAGTGCCAATGTCACCTTTGGTTGAAAACTTTACACCTTCCTTTGTAACAGATATCACAACTACAACAACCAATTTAATTACAAATCAACATTTAAAAAAAAAAAAAGATGACGTGGCAAAAAAGATAGATACCAGTGTCCCCAATGGTGCTAAGATCTTTGCAGATTCTGGCAAACTCAGACGATGGCATTCGAACAATAGAGTCATACTCTGCTTCTGGGATACCAAGGTGCTCACTGTCTATGTCCATTAGCTTCATCTCAAAATCAGATATCTTGTCTTGATCTGAACCATTTCAAGCATTTCAATCAGCAATAACATACAAATATCCTATTTTATTACCCAAAAACTATATCACAGTACAGATTAAACAATGAAAATAAAGTAACCACCAAAAACAACTTGAATAAATTCAAGTAAAAGTAACAAACAGAATACAGAAAGACAAATGTTGCTTGCTAACATAACTACTTTAATTTAGCATTATCATAAATGCCTTCAATTAACCCTATTCTTATTTCATTAATTAATTAACAATGCAGTTATTAATAAATGTAATTACTAATAAATGTAAACAAGCATTACTGCTTCAAAAAAAACCCCCCAAATTCAACAAATGCCCTAACCCTAACATTTCATGACCGCTCACTAATCAGTCAATTCACAAAAACATAAATCACGCAAAACTAGATACAGTATAGATGAATGAAAATGTATATTACTAGGGCTTTCAAACATGAAAGTGACGCAATCACCGCCGTCATCAGCCTTAATAGTGACGATATCATCGTTTCCTGCACACCGGAGCATTTTAGCCATGTTACCGAGATTCATTCCCATCGATAAGCTACGATCGCACCTGTAATGTTCGAAACCCTCAGATCTGAGAAGAAGCGATACGAGCGCCACGTGGCTTGAATCCATTGCTTGAAGTGAGAATCCAGTGGATGAACAGTCGAAGTTTGCGTCATTCACTAGATCTTTGATCGATTCCATCACTTTCTTCAATAGACTCCCCTGCACTAACCTTAATTCCAACATTTTGCTCTGTGTGTGTGTGATTGTGTGAATTTACTGTGTGTGTGTGTGTGTGTGTGTGTGTGTGTATCAGAGGAAGGTGAAAATAGTGTATTCGAGTGAGATATATGAATTGGAGTAGAAGAAATGGTTTATTGGCGGGAGAAATGATAGTGTTCCCGCCAGAAATGTTAGCAACGAAACGACGTGGTTTTTGGTATTTGGCGGGAAACGATCAATTTATTTTACTCGGTATCATATATTTTCCAGTAATTTATTTTAGACTTTTCCAATGTTAAATATCTTCGAAGACAAAACGAAATTTCAGGTAAAACTGGCAAGATGTTTGAAGATTTATTTCATGAAAAAAAAAAAAAAAAACAAGTAGGCATTATCTGAACGGTACGCCGGTTAGTCTGGGTTTTAAGAGGTCACTAGTTCGATTTCTGAATTGACCAAATTGCTAGATTTTTCCTCTGAGGGTTTTTCCAATGTGATTTCCCTTTTACACGTGTGTGATTAATTCTCCTCTGAATTATGCCGATATTTCTTTTCAAAAAAATTCATGAAAAACACAATTTAAACAACGTTAAACTTGTATCCATTTTAGCTAAGTTATTTATCTACCATTGGAATTCGGGTAATTGACTAAAATACACTTTTTAAAAAACTTTTGTAACAAAATACCCTTTTTAAAAAAAAATTGCCAATATACACCATTGAGTCGACCAACATTTTGGTCGACCACCATATACCTTGGTCGACCACCTCATTTTTCAAGGTGGTCGACCAAGCTTCATTGAGTTTCCAATCGACCACCGTGTAAACATGGTCGACTACCTCTCATTTTTTCATGGTCGACTACCCCAACAAGAAAAAATGTGGGCGACCCAATACATGGTCGACTACCAAAAATTGGTCATAAAGATTTGTGGTGTTTTCAATCCTTGGTCAAAAGTTGTGATTACTAAAACACAGCAAAATCAATACATTGTCTTTTTACTCAAATTGGGCATAAGATACCTAACTTGTTATTAATGCTTGTTTACGTGATTAAGTTAAGTTAGCATAATAAGAGTTAAGTTATAGTCATAATCTGACATATTAATTCATTCATATTTATACCACCACATCCTTTTTCTTGCCTTAAAGTAAAATAGTACTACTACAAAATTGCCAAATACTACAATAAGTTTAATGTAATCTAGTTTGAAGTTATCAAAGATGAATTAAAATTATTTAAAATGCTAAAACAAGTATAGTATTAACGGGGCGAGCCATGATTTAAAGTCAAGGAGTGTATAACACATTAATTAGATATCAAACAATTCAATGAAAAATTCCTTACACAAATCTTAACAACAAACTATTATTTAAATAGATAACAACGATAATTATTTTAGAAATTTAAAAACACATATATGGTAATGACACAATTGTAGACAGCCTTCTATTGGCTGCCCAATTATTTTTGCCATTTGATTCCTGTTCACTCGTCATTCTTATTTTCCATTATTGTAACATAAGTTTTTTGAAAACTAACTTAGAAAAAATATATTATTTTTCTGTCACCGCGATTAATTATGACCAATTGATTTTTTAAATCTTCTTAACATCGCATAGAATATTATATGAATTGGAGTGAGACATTCATGTGTCACACTTGAAAAATCTTAGACACAATTAACTCCTTTTTCAGTAATATAAGTTTTTCCGACTTCCATTGATAGAAATGGTAAAATTGAAACTTTTGTCACTTTTAATACTATTTTAAGTAAAGGACAATTATTTTAGGACGAATACAAATAGTAACGTAGACTCTTTTATGGAACGAATGGAATAATAAATTTAGATTTTATTCCGGTGAATCCGATGCATCATTAATTTCAATTTTAGTGTTCGTCCACCGAAGCTTGGCTTGAGTGGTATGAGGTGAGAGACCCAACTTTGGGTACTGCCAACTCAAGTTCGATTTTCACTCCAAGCAGAGATTTTTCAACTTTTGATTGTATTGTGAACATCGATACGATTTGGGAAGGTCTCTGGAAGGTTTTCCCAACATTCGATGGTACTGTCAACATCTTCCCGAATTGAGTTTCCTACTAACGCGTGTATGGGTGACAAATGAGAGCATTCGATGTCGATATCGACGTTAAAAAAATATTAGTGTTCCTCCATTATTTAATCATATCATATGTATACTTATCGCAGATAATATTCTTTTGAGCTGATAATACATACATACATACATACATACATACATACATACATACATACATACATACATACATACATACATACATATATTTATCTATTTTATGCCAATCATCGATTACTTTTGAGAATTATTTTTTTTTTATAATATTTACACCTCAACTTTTAATAAGTTCACACATGTTAACAGTTTGTACTATACAATTAAATGATCCATTCGTTTTAGTTTATAGAAGTAACTAGTTGTGGAGCCCTCGCTTCGCGCCGGGGCTCCGTTTTGAATCCGAGTTAAAAAAAAAAGTCTTATCTATTTTGTAAAAAAGAATTTTTTTCGACATCTAACATTGAAGGGTTGTTCCTTTTGTGAAAGTTGCTTCTTTTAGCGTTCGTTGTTTTTTTTTTAAAGTTAGTTGATCTATTTTGTAAAAAAAATATTTTTCGACATCTTTTAGTAGCATTCAAGGGTTGTTCATTTTATGAAAGTTGTCTCCTTTATCGTTGAGGAAGAAAAGAGATAAGAGAAAAAAAAAAGTTAGTTGATTTTATTGTAAAAAAGAATTTTTTTTCGACATCTTTTGGTAACATTGAAGGGTTGGTTCTTTTACGAAAGTTGCTTATTTTATCGTTGGGGACAAAAAAAAAAGGTGAAATGACGAAAATACCCCTAATTACTATTGATGAATAGTGAAATAGTGTTTTGTAGTATGTGTATAAATTTTAAAAAATCAAGTGAAAAAATTATCACCGTCTTTTTAGATGTGATCTTAAAAAACAATTAAAAGACAATTATTTATTTATTTATATTTGTAAATAACTACAGTAATATTAATTGGAATGGAGTCACTAAACCACCAACAAAATAATTGAAGTTGATGACCCTCCGTACTTTTTTTACGAAAAAACCAATAAACTTTTATTAACAACAGAAAAAATCATCAGAAAGAACTACGGAGCTAAAAAAAATTGTTACTCTAATTGTTAAATTGAGTATTACTATTACTATTATTATTATTTTACAATAATGTTAACAAATATGATAATTAATAATAATTAATGTATATAATAATAATAACAATATCTTTTTTAATTTATTCTACTATAACATTATAATATCTGAAATCAAAATTACAAAAGGTTGACATCACTAGAAATGACAATGAATCGGATATGTATCGAATTATGCGATATTTACATCCATATTCAACAGCAAAAGTTTCACTCATGTCCACATCCATATTGTGATGAGCCGTCCAAATCCACTTGGCCGAATACATCATTCATTGATTTCATAGTGAGGTTTTGACCTCTATATGATACGTGTTGTAAACATTGTATTCTTTTAAAAAGGTACACCATAAATGAATATATAAATCCAAGGTTTTCGACGTCTGTTGATTTCTACATATAAACAATCACCGTATATAATAGTTTACCATAATACATCCATTGACAATGCAGTCAAAATAAGATAAATGGTGATGATTTTGTGAATGCAAAGTTTTCTCGAATAAAGCATGTATGACTCCATGCACATATCTTGTATAACGTATAAGCAAACAGCGGAAGACTTATAGAAACCTGAGAATAAACATGCTTAAAAGTGTCAACACAAAGGTTGGTGAGTTCATAGTTTTAATGTTGCACATATTCTGTATATAAAGGTGGATCACAAGATTTCAGTTGTTTCATCTGAAACGTTTATCAAATGATTCTACGAAATTGAGCACCCTGATAACTAAACTTTAACGTATATATAATAAGTACCCCTGTTTTAACATACATGCAACCAACATGTACAATACACGAAATCCAACGTGTACAAAACTCAAATAGCATACGTCTGTTTTATAGTTCAGGCTAGGGTTTCTATACCTGGAACAGACGGGGATGTCAAGCCCTATGGATCCATATACAACTACTCGCGCCCACCAGTTCTTATAATAGCACACACAAAAGTCTAAGTCTAGGCGCCTATCTCAAGTCACCTAAATCCCTTAGACCATGCTCTGATACCACTTGTAACAACCCAAACCAACCCTCGACCAAACCCCGTGAAAATACAAACAAAAAAAAATTGCTGTACAGTGACCCCGCGCGCCGCGCCCCCTATCTGGCGCGCCGCGCCAAAACGGCCTGTCCCCGGGCTTTTTAAATGCGAAAAAGATAGACTCGTTCCCGACACTTTCAGACGAAACGCTTTTTACAACACATTAATATAAGTAAAACTAACATGATTAATTAATTAAAACGAGTTTTACATCGCGGGGCCCACATATGCCCAAAATACCCCTTTTAATACAAAATACAACTTCGACCCAATGAGTTTAAGTTCCAACAAACTACGAGCATGATGTTGGGGATAAACTACCCAATCCTAGGTCGAATCCAAGCAAGCATCAAAATGGGAAAATCATCTAATCCCGAGCATACCCTTGCCACGTCCGCCTTCGAACCTAAAAATGTAAACAACGAGAGGGTAATCTAATGCTTAGTGAATGCAATACTTATACGCATACATACATAATCCAATTACTTGCATACACCTACACAACAACACAATAACATTAGCAAACCGCAATAACAAATAAACGATTAATCGTACGTACAACAAGTCAACATCATTAGCATAGAGATCTCAACAATAATACATGCCAAAAACGAATACGTACAATGCTAATAAAATTACACATCCCAATATACCCAATGTCGACATTCGACTCGATGGTGGCCGACGAAGAGTAGTAGGTCAAAATCGTTAACTACTCACCACCCATCGCACGCGTAAGTGGCCGACGAAGAGTAGTAGGTCAAAATCGTTAACTACTCACCACTACGCACCATGAGACCGACGAAAAGTGCAACCGAAACGTTAACACTTACCTCAATCACAAGGATGGCCGACGAAAAGCGGAACCGCTTACCATCCCACGATAAGTGGCCAACGAAGAGCGGATCTCGAAACGGATAACACTCACCACTTACCCCAACACACATATGTGGCCGGCGAAGAGCGATAGGTCAAACATTAATCACTCACCACATATCTAAACATACACATGTAGCCGATGAAGAGTGATAGGTCATACGTTAATCACTCGCTACATGCCCAAACACACACATACACACGTGGCCGACAAAGAGCGATAGGTCAAACGTTAATCACTCACCACAAACACAAAACGAATATAGCCAACGAAGAGCTATCCACACGGATATCACTCACTATATTTTCCCATCTCAATCGTGGTCCACGAAAAGTGAATCCTAACGGATGTCACTTACCACATCGCACACAAGCAACCAAATTATCATAAGCGTATAAATATTCCACTCACCTTGAACACTTGAAGAACGTATCCGCGATCTTACTTCTTCCACTGACTTCACGCAAATCACCTACGCAAAGTTTCAATGCAAATAAGCTACACGAAATGCTTATCCGACTCAAACAACACTTATGTTCTTCTAGAACATCCTATTGACCAACTTTGACCAAAGACCATTTTTCGCTCGAAAACCTTCATAATCACAAATGACTTGTGATTATGCCTCAACAACATCATTTGAACATGGTTTGGTCATTCGATCACTCATTTAAACACATGACCCGCCCATTTGGTCCTAAAGTGTGTTTTACACCCTAATATGCATAAAACGATACTCACAAGTCCAAAACTCATGAAATCACTTCCCGCATTCCCGAAATAGCTAATCTTAACTCTTTTAGCCATTAAACGCCATTTATAGGGTCGTTTACTCAAAAACCCATTTTATGACCTAAACTAGTCAAACTTTCCAATTCAAGAGTTCTTTCATCAAATCCTTTCAATCATAATTCATTAGATGAATTAAACACTCTAATTAGGTTCTTTAATCAACTAATCACATTAACAAACCCTAATCTCAAGATAAATAACCAATTCCACCATCACTAGTTTAAACCTTCATGTTCATGACTAGTAGGGTTCTTTAAACTAATTAACAAGATTACTAGCACCAATTAAACCCTAAATCATATGAGAAATCAACCAAAAACGGATTTTAGAGTTAACACTTACCGTTTGTACTCCCGTGTAGCCAAGAACGAGGAGAGCAACCTTTCTCCTTGCTCCTAAGATCGAATCACAAGCCTCGAGCCAATCTTCACTTGAATCTTGAGTGTTTTTAGATTTTGGAGAGAAATGGAGAATTAAATGGAAAATAAAATGAAATAAGGAGACTTGGATCAGATTTGATCAGTTTTTATGGCCCCAATCCGTCCATATGCGAAAGTACCATAATACCCTTCATTTAGACACTTAAAATGCTGAAAAAAACGCATCAGACCCAATCGGCGCGCCGCGCCAAATGGTGGGGCGCCGCTCCACCCTGCAGGTCAGATTTCAGAAACTTGTTTTGGCCATAACTTTTTGACCGTAGCTCCGTTTTCGATGAATCAAATATCGTTGGAAACGTAATAAGATATTCTTTCCAATGGTAAGGCTTTGAAACATCAACTCAAACTTTATTTGGGGTTGAAAAGATACGTACACACTTTGTACCTCAAACAACGTCCAGTTTTCTTCGACGTTCGAGCAAGCAACACGTACCTGCTTCTTACACTTCGTATACGCATCGTACACCATAAATACATTATGTACAATAAATATTTGGGTCTTACAACTCTCCCCCACTTAGAATCGATCACGTCCTCGTGATCCTTGTCACTCAAATTAGCAAGTACTAAAATCCATGGTCCTTCGACATACGTCCAAACTCGATGTCCACAACATTTCCCCCAAATTCGAAGATTTCATACAAATCCTTTAGGCGACCTTACACAAAGTTACCTTTATGTTTAGAATCATCCTCCGTGATTCACCAATTCTACCAAACCGAGTACTAAGTCTCGCTTCGTCCCCAAACCGGGACAAACTCATGCCTCGACCGCATGACATAAGTAAGCTAACGTTCCATACCTCGTATCAAGTTAGTAACCCCTTTAGCGTACCCTTATCATGTACATCACTAAAGTAACCGCACAACAATAACATGGCCAACAAGCAAATACAACGGAGCCGACGAAAAGTGAATCCTCACGATTGGATACCACTTGCCCCACATCCTTACGCGTACGTGGCCGACGAAAAGCGATAAGTCAAACGTTAACCGCTTACCACTACGCAACAAGAGCCGACAAAAAGCGCATCCTCACGGATCACACTTACCTCTTCTCACACATGGCCAAACAAAAACGATTACTAATGGAAAACGCATTCATACACCAATAAGTAGCCGACGAAAAGCGAATCCTAGCGGATAACACTTACTACTTATCACATCTCAACCGTGGCCAACGAAAAGTGAATCCTCGCAATTGGATAATACTTGCCACAATACATATAAACAAATTAAGTATATGCACATACTTAGAATCATTCCACACATCCAGGAATTCCCGCACACAAAATATCCGCACGCGCGAATATCGCCATCACAACCGAGCAAGAACCACCTATATCGCACATAGGCACAAAACAATAATTCTCTAGAAGAGAATCCGACACACACATCCCTTAACCGAGGGATTTCACCTTGCTCGTCAAACACGTCCATTACCTCTCAACGAGATTTACCACATTACCACCTCGGTGATAATTTAAGTCCAAAATCATAAGTACAATTTTAACCGAAATTGTACTCTACCGCAAACCGACCAAATCTAGGTCCCTACACAAATTTCAGATCCACTATGAGCATCATCTGAAATCTCACACTAAAAACCTATCCTCAAACACTTCGAACGAAAAGTGTACCATAATTTACCCAAACTTTAACCTTGCAAATTCTCCGATTGCCGTAACTAATCAAAGTTTCACCTAGTCACTCATGTACCTAAGGGTTTATCTTCGGTACCCTAAGTACAACATAACCGCATCACCATCGGAGTCGAACACTACGCTTGTAGGTATGGAAAAAGGCACCTAACGTCGCGTCATGTAGACTCCTTCACCAATACACGTCGAGATCAACACTAGATCTCTCGGGTTTTACCCACCCGACGAACCTCACGGTTTAACAACCTCTACACGAGAGCGAACACGCTCTATCATTCGAACACCAAAACCCACCCATGTGGCTTGGTATAAACATTTTCCAAATATCAAGGAATGCTTGGTTGCACCATGTCTTATGCCCTTCGCCCGACAACCGGATCAACAACATAGGGTAATTCCATGAGGAACACTACCCCTCATTACACTACGCACTAACACAAAATGCAACAAACAACATCATAAGTACGTTTCAATAAGATAGTCGAAAAATTACCTGAACACCATCGTCAGGTTCTCATGCATCACTAACTAAATCCGGACACGTCGACCTTCGGTGTCCCTCCTTTTGACAATTAAAACACATAACCTTGTTAGACTTTGCATTCGTACACTCGCGCGACAAATGACCTCGTTCGCCACAATTATAACACGTGGGCACAAAACCACCGGTGCCACTCCTTTTCATGCTCCCGCGTCCCTCGGAAATACTCTTACTTTTCTTGTTCGAATGCATCGTAGTCTCGGACTTCCATTTACTAACATCAGACACACTTGGCTTCGACACCTCCGGTTCGAAACCCCGAGCCAATTCGAATAGCTCCTCAAAAGACTTAGCCATTCCCTGACTAATTTTACCCTTCAATTCATCATTCATCGTACGGTAAAAATCTTTCATCAACTTGTGATCGTCACCAACATACTCCGGACAAAAACGAGTCTTTGCCAAGAAGGTAGACTTGAGAGTAACCAAGTCCATCGAACCTTGTCGCAAATTGTGTAACTCGTCCCGGATTTTATCAAGGTCGGAAGAAGTTCGGTACTCGTTAAAGAACTCCTCTTTGAACTCATCCCATGACAAGCTCATACATTGTTCCTCGCCATACAATTGAATCTTGTCATCCCACCACAACTTGGCTTCTTCACGTAACATGCTAGACCCGTACCTCGTTTTCTTCTAGGGAGGACATTCACTAGTACGAAAAGCCCCCTCGATATCGGAAACCCAACATGTACTCTTCAACGGATCCCTCACCCCATTAAACATAGGAGGTTGAGCATCCTTGAAGTTCTTGTAATGGAAGTCCCGCCTTCCATGTCCATCGTTACCATCGCTCTCTTCACCCCGAGGGTAAATGTTTCTAGCCTCGAATGCCTTTTCGATCGCGGCATCCACTCATTCGTCGATTAGTTCGGTTACTTGCCCATCAACCGATTCCTGGAACACCTTTCTAACATCCTCGAGAAACTCCGCTTTTTGACGTTTAAAGATGGCCTCAACCTTAACCGTGAACTCAACGTCTTCGTCTTGATCTTCGTTGGCTTGTTTGCTCCTTGTCGTCATTCTAAGAAATGAACTCGGTTAGGAACACAACATGAATAACTTACACACACCACCGCGATCAATCGTTCACAAACATATAATATGCCACCATTCGTACATCCCATCTAGTTCAACACTTGTTGTACATCACTTGCATGACTTGGCTTGCAACCGTAATAATGGTCGCGAAGCATTATTACGCTCACATGCCATGCCGAACTCATGAATACAACAATCATCTCGCTAGATGTTCAACACAACACAACATGATTAGTAACACATAATCAACACGTAGTTAAAGCACCTATTCTCAAAGGCACTAACTAGAAACCCGAACCGACCCGTAATCCTACAAGTCCCGCATAATAGCACACACAAAAGTCTAAGTCTAGGCGCCTATCTCAAGTCACCTAAATCCCTTAGACCATGCTCTGATACCACTTGTAACAACCCAAACCAACCCTCGACCAAACCCCGTGAAAATACAAACAAAAAAAAATTGCTGTACAGTGACCCCGCGCGCCGCGCCCCCTATCTGGCGCGCCGCGCCAAAACGGCCTGTCCCCGGGCTTTTTAAATGCGAAAAAGATAGACTCGTTCCCGACACTTTCAGACGAAACGCTTTTTACAACACATTAGTATAAGTAAAACTAACATGATTAATTAATTAAAACGAGTTTTACATCGCGGGGCCCACATATGCCCAAAATACCCCTTTTAATACAAAATACAACTTCGACCCAATGAGTTTAAGTTCCAACAAACTACGAGCATGATGTTGGGGATAAACTACCCAATCCTAGGTCGAATCCAAGCAAGCATCAAAATGGGAAAATCATCTAATCCCGAGCATACCCTTGCCACGTCCGCCTTCGAACCTAAAAATGTAAACAACGAGAGGGTAAGCTAATGCTTAGTGAATGCAATACTTATACGCATACATACATAATCCAATTACTTGCATACACCTACACAACAACACAATAACATTAGCAAACCGCAATAACAAATAAACGATTAATCGTACGTACAACAAGTCAACATCATTAGCATAGAGATCTCAACAATAATACATGCCAAAAACGAATACGTACAATGCTAATAAAATTACACATCCCAATATACCCAATGTCGACATTCGACTCGATGGTGGCCGACGAAGAGTAGTAGGTCAAAATCGTTAACTACTCACCACCCATCGCACGCGTAAGTGGCCGACGAAGAGTAGTAGGTCAAAATCGTTAACTACTCACCACTACGCACCATGAGGCCGACGAAAAGTGCAACCGAAACATTAACACTTACCTCAATCACAAGGATGGCCGACGAAAAGCGGAACTGCTTACCATCCCACGATAAGTGGCCAACGAAGAGCGGATCTCGAAACGGATAACACTCACCACTTACCCCAACACACATATGTGGCCGACGAAGAGCGATAGGTCAAACATTAATCACTCACCACATATCTAAACATACACATGTAGCCGATGAAGAGTGATAGGTCATACGTTAATCACTCGCTACATGCCCAAACACACACATACACACGTGGCCGACAAAGAGCGATAGGTCAAACGTTAATCACTCGCCACAAACACAAAACGAATATAGCCAACGAAGAGCTATCCACACGGATATCACTCACTATATTTTCCCATCTCAATCGTGGTCCACGAAAAGTGAATCCTAACGGATGTCACTTACCACATCGCACACAAGCAACCAAATTATATACATAAGCGTATAAATATTCCACTCACCTTGAACACTTGAAGAATGTATTCGCGATCTTACTTCTTCCACCGACTTCACGCAAATCACCTTCGCAAAGTTTCAATGCAAATAAGCTACACGAAATGCTTATCCGACTCAAACAACACTTATGTTCTTCTAGAACATCCTATTGACCAAAGACCATTTTTCGCTCGAAAACCTTCATAATCACAAATGACTTGTGATTATGCCTCAACAACATCATTTGAACATGGTTTGGTCATTCGATCACTCATTTAAACACATGACCCGCCCATTTGGTCCTAAAGTGTGTTTTACACCCTAATATGCATAAAACGATACTCACAAGTCCAAAACTCATGAAATCACTTCCCGCGTTCCCGAAATAGCTAATCTTAACTCTTTTAGCCATTAAACGCCATTTATAGGGTCGTTTACTCAAAAACCCATTTTATGACCTAAACTAGTCAAACTTTCCAATTCAAGAGTTCTTTCATCAAATCCTTTCAATCATAATTCATTAGATGAATTAAACACTCTAATTAGGTTCTTTAATCAACTAATCACATTAAAAAACCCTAATCTCAAGATAAACAACCAATTCCACCATCACTAGTTTAAACCTTCATGTTCATGACTAGTAGGGTTCTTTAAACTAATTAACAAGATTACTAGCACCAATTAAACCCTAAATCATATGAGAAATCAACCAAAAACGGATTTTAGAGTTAACACTTACCGTTTGTACTCCCGTGTAGCCAAGAACGAGGAGAGCAACCTTTCTCCTTGCTCCTAAGATCGAATCACAAGCCTCGAGCCTCAAATCTTCACTTGAATCTTGAGTGTTTTTAGATTTTGGAGAGAAATGGAGAATTAAATGGAAAATAAAATGAAATAAGGAGACTTGGATCAGATTTGATCAGTTTTTATGGCCCCAATCCGTCCATATGCGAAAGTACCATAATACCCTTCATTTAGACACTTAAAATGCTGAAAAAAACGCATCAGACCCAATCGGCGCGCCGCGCCAAATGGTGGGGCGCCGCTCCACCCTGCAGGTCAGATTTCAGAAACTTGTTTTGGCCATAACTTTTTGACCGTAGCTCCGTTTTCGATGAATCAAATATCGTTGGAAACGTAATAAGATATTATTTCCAATGGTAAGGCTTTGAAACATCAACTCAAACTTTATTTGGGGTTGAAAAGATACGTACACACTTTGTACCTCAAACAACGTCCAGTTTTCTTCGACGTTCGAGCAAGCAACACGTACCTACTTCGTACACTACGTATACGCATCGTACACCATAAATACATTATGTACAATAAATATTTGGGTCTTACAACTCTCCCCCACTTAGAATCGATCACGTCCTCGTGATCCTTGTCACTCAAATTAGCAAGTACCAAAATCCATGGTCCTTCGACATACGTCCAAACTCGATGTCCACAACATTTCCCCCAAATTCGAAGATTTCATACAAATCCTTTAGGCGACCTTACACAAAGTTACCTTTCTGTTTAGAATCATCCTCCGTGATTCACCAATTCTACCAAACCGAGTACTAAGTCTCGCTTCGTCCCCAAACCGGGACAAACTCATGCCTCGACCGCATGACATAAGTAAGCTAACTTTCCATACCTCGTATCAAGTTAGTAACCCCTTTAGCGTACCCTTATCATGTACATCACTAAAGTAACCGCACAACAATAACATGGCCAACAAGCAAATACAACGGAGCTGACGAAAAGTGAATCCTCACGATTGGATACCACTTGCCCCACATCCTTACGCGTACGTGGCCGACGAAAAGCGATAAGTCAAACGTTAACCGCTTACCACTACGCAACAAGAGCCGACAAAAAGCGCATCCTCACGGATCACACTTACCTCTTCTCACACATGGCCAAACAAAAACGATTACTAATGGAAAACGCATTCATACACCAATAAGTAGCCGACGAAAAGCGAATCCTAGCGGATAACACTTACTACTTATCACATCTCAACCGTGGCCAACGAAAAGTGAATCCTCGCAATTGGATAATACTTGCCACAATACATATAAACAAATTAAGTATATGCACATACTTAGAATCATTCCACACATCCAGGAATTCCCGCACACAAAATATCCGCACGCGCGAATATCGCCATCACAACCGAGCAAGAACCACCTATATCGCACATAGGCACAAAACAATAATTCTCTAGAAGAGAATCCGACACACACATCCCTTAACCGAGGGATTTCACCTTGCTCGTCAAACACGTCCATTACCTCTCAACGAGATTTACCACATTACCACCTCGGTGATAATTTAAGTCCAAAATCATAAGTACAATTTTAACCGAAATTGTACTCTACCGCAAACCGACCAAATCTAGGTCCCTACACAAATTTCAGATCCACTATGAGCATCATCCGAAATCTCACACTAAAAACCTATCCTCAAACACTTCGAACAAAAAGTGTACCATAATTTACCCAAACTTTAACCTTGCAAATTCTCCGATTGCCGTAACTAATCAAAGTTTCACCTAGTCACTCATGTACCTAAGGGTTTATCTTCGGTACCCTAAGTACAACATAACCGCATCACCATCGGAGTCGAACACTACGCTTGTAGGTATGGAAAGAGGCACCTAACGTCGCGTCATGTAGACTCCTTCACCAATACACGTCGAGATCAACACTAGATCTCTCGGGTTTTACCCACCCGACGAACCTCACGGTTTAACAACCTCTACACGAGAGCGAACACGCTCTATCATTCGAACACCAAAACCCACCCATGTGGCTTGGTATAAACATTTTCCAAATATCAAGGAATGCTTGGTTGCACCAAGTCTTATGCCCTTCGCCCGACAACCGGATCAACAACATAGGGTAATTCCATGAGGAACACTACCCCTCATTACACTACGCACTAACACAAAATGCAACAAACAACATCATAAGTACGTTTCAATAAGATAGTCGAAAAATTACCTGAACACCATCGTCAGGTTCTCATGCATCACTAACTAAATCCGGACACGTCGACCTTCGGTGTCCCTCCTTTTGACAATTAAAACACATAACCTTGTTAGACTTTGCATTCGTACACTCGTGCGATAAATGACCTCGTTCGCCACAATTATAACACGTGGGCACAAAACCACCGGTGCCACTCCTTTTCATGCTCCCGCGTCCCTCGGAAATACTCTTACTTTTCTTGTTCGAATGCATCGTAGTCGCGGACTTCCGTTTACTAACATCATACACACTTGGCTTCGACACCTCCGGTTCAAAACCCCGAGCCAATTCGAATAGCTCCTCAAAAGACTTAGTCATTCCCCGACTAATTTTACCCTTCAATTCATCATTCATCGTACGGTAAAAATCTTTCATCAACTTGTGATCGTCACCAACATACTCCGGACAAAAACGAGTCTTTGCCAAGAAGGTAGACTTGAGAGTAACCAAGTCCATCGAACCTTGTCGTAAATTGTGTAACTCGTCCCGGATTTTATCAAGGTCGGAAGAAGTTCGGTACTCGTTAAAGAACTCCTCTTTGAACTCATCCCATGACAAGCTCATACATTGTTCCTCGCTATACAATTGAATCTTGTCATCCCACCACAACTTGGCTTCTTCACGTAACATGCTATACCTGTACCTCGTTTTCTTCTCAGGAGGACATTCACTAGTACGAAAAGCCCCCTCGATATCGGAAACCCAACATGTACTCTTCAACGGATCCCTCACCCCATTAAACATAGGAGGTTGAGCATCCTTGAAGTTCTTGTAATGGAAGTCCTGCCTTCCATGTCCACCGTTACCATCGCTCTCTTCACCCCGAGGGTAAATGTTTCTAGCCTCGAATGCCTTTTCGGCATCCACTCGTTCGTCGATTAGTTCGGTTACTTACCCATCAACCGATTCCTGGAACACCTTTCTAACATCCTCGAGAAACTCCGCTTTTTGACGTTTAAAGATGGCCTCAACCTTAGCCGCGAACTCAACGTCTTCGTCTTGATCTTCGTTGGCTTGTTTGCTCGTTGTCGTCATTCTAAGAAATGAACTCGGTTAGGAACACAACATGAATAACTTACACACACCACCGCGATCAATCGTTCACAAACATATAATATGCCACCATTCGTACATCCCATCTAGTTCAACACTTGTTGTACATCACTTGCATGACTTGGCTTGCAACCGTAATAATGGTCGCGAAGCATTATTACGCTCACATGCCATGCCGAACTCATGAATACAACAATCATCTCGCTAGATGTTCAACACAACACAACATGATTAGTAACACATAATCAACACGTAGTTAAAGCACCTATTCTCAAAGGCACTAACTAGAAACCCGAACCGACCCGTAATCCTACAAGTCCCGCATAATAGCACACACAAAAGTCTAAGTCTAGGCGCCTATCTCAAGTCACCTAAATCCCTTAGACCATGCTCTGATACCACTTGTAACAACCCAAACCAACCCTCGACCAAACCCCGTGAAAATACAAACAAAAAAAAATTGCTGTAAAGTGACCCCGCGCGCCGCGCCCCCTATCTGGCGCGCCGCGCCAAAACGGCCTGTCCCCGGGCTTTTTAAATGCGAAAAAGATAGACTCGTTCCCGACACTTTCAGACGAAACGCTTTTTACAACACATTAGTATAAGTAAAACTAACATGATTAATTAATTAAAACGAGTTTTACATCGCGGGGCCCACATATGCCCAAAATACCCCTTTTAATACAAAATACAACTTCGACCCAATGAGTTTAAGTTCCAACAAACTACGAGCATGATGTTGGGGATAAACTACCCAATCCTAGGTCGAATCCAAGCAAGCATCAAAATGGGAAAATCATCTAATCCCGAGCATACCCTTGCCACGTCCGCCTTCGAACCTAAAAATGTAAACAACGAGAGGGTAAGCTAATGCTTAGTGAATGCAATACTTATACGCATACATACATAATCCAATTACTTGCATACACCTACACAACAACACAATAACATTAGCAAACCGCAATAACAAATAAACGATTAATCGTACGTACAATAAGTCAACATCATTAGCATAGAGATCTCAACAATAATACATGCCAAAAACGAATACGTACAATGCTAATAAAATTACACATCCCAATATACCCAATGTCGACATTCGACTCGATGGTGGCCGACGAAGAGTAGTAGGTCAAAATCGTTAACTACTCACCACCCATCGCACGCGTAAGTGGCCGACGAAGAGTAGTAGGTCAAAATCGTTAACTACTCACCACTACGCACCATGAGGCCGACGAAAAGTGCAACCGAAACGTTAACACTTACCTCAATCACAAGGATGGCCGACGAAAAGCGGAACCGCTTACCATTCCACGATAAGTGGCCAACGAAGAGCGGATCTCGAAACGGATAACACTCACCACTTACCCCAACACACATATGTGGCCGACGAAGAGCGATAGGTCAAACATTAATCACTCACCACATATCTAAACATACACATGTAGCCGATGAAGAGTGATAGGTCATACGTTAATCACTCGCTACATGCCCAAACACACACATAAATACGTGGCCGACAAAGAGCGATAGGTCAAACGTTAATCACTCGCCACAAACACAAAACGAATATAGCCAACGAAGAGCTATCCACACGGATATCACTCACTATATTTTCCCATCTCAATCGTGGTCCACGAAAAGTGAATCCTAACGGATGTCACTTACCACATCGCACACAAGCAACCAAATTATATACATAAGCGTATAAATATTCCACTCACCTTGAACACTTGAAGAACGTATCCGCGATCTTACTTCTTCCACCGACTTCACGCAAATCACCTACGCAAAGTTTCAATGCAAATAAGCTACACGAAATGCTTATCCGACTCAAACAACACTTATGTTCTTCTAGAACATCCTATTGACCAACTTTGACCAAAGACCATTTTTCGCTCGAAAACCTTCATAATCACAAATGACTTGTGATTATGCCTCAACAACATTATTTGAACATGGTTTGGTCATTCGATCACTCATTTAAACACATGACCCGCCCATTTGGTCCTAAAGTGTGTTTTACACCCTAATATGCATAAAACGATATTCACAAGTCCAAAACTCATGAAATCACTTCCCGCGTTCCCGAAATAGCTAATCTTAACTCTTTTAGCCATTAAACGCCATTTATAGGGTCGTTTACTCAAAAACCCATTTTATGACCTAAACTAGTCAAACTTTCCAATTCAAGAGTTCTTTCATCAAATCCTTTCAATCATAATTCATTAGATGAATTAAACACTCTAATTAGGTTCTTTAATCAACTAATCACATTAACAAACCCTAATCTCAAGATAAACAACCAATTCCACCATCACTAGTTTAAACCTTCATGTTCATGACTAGTAGGGTTCTTTAAACTAATTAACAAGATTACTAGCACCAATTAAACCCTAAATCATATGAGAAATCAACCAAAAACGGATTTTAGAGTTAACACTTACCGTTTGTACTCCCGTGTAGCCAAGAACGAGGAGAGCAACCTTTCTCCTTGCTCCTAAGATCGAATCACAAGCCTCGAGCCTCAAATCTTCACTTGAATCTTGAGTGTTTTTAGATTTTGGAGAGAAATGGAGAATTAAATGGAAAATAAAATGAAATAAGGAGACTTGGATCAGATTTGATCAGTTTTTATGGCCCCAATCCGTTCATATGCGAAAGTACCATAATACCCTTCATTTAGACACTTAAAATGCTGAAAAAAACGCATCAGACCCAATCGGCGCGCCGCGCCAAATGGTGGGGCGCCGCTCCACCCTGCAGGTCAGATTTCAGAAACTTGTTTTGGCCATAACTTTTTGACCGTAGCTCCGTTTTCGATGAATCAAATATCGTTGGAAACGTAATAAGATATTCTTTCCAATGGTAAGGCTTTGAAACATCAACTCAAACTTTATTTGGGGTTGAAAAGATACGTACACACTTTGTACCTCAAACAACGTCCAGTTTTCTTCGACGTTCGAGCAAGCAACACGTACCTGCTTCGTACACTTCGTATACGCATCGTACACCAGAAATACATTATGTACAATAAATATTTGGGTCTTACAACTCTCCCCCACTTAGAATCGATCACGTCCTCGTGATCCTTGTCACTCAAATTAGCAAGTACCAAAATCCATGGTCCTTCGACATACGTCCAAACTCGATGTCCACAACATTTCCCCCAAATTCGAAGATTTCATACAAATCCTTTAGGCGACCTTACACAAAGTTACCTTTCTGTTTAGAATCATCCTCCGTGATTCACCAATTCTACCAAACCGAGTACTAAGTCTCGCTTCGTCTCCAAACCGGGACAAACTCATGCCTCGACCGCATGACATAAGTAAGCTAACGTTCCATACCTCGTATCAAGTTAGTAACCCCTTTAGCGTACCCTTATCATGTACATCACTAAAGTAACCGCACAACAATAACATGGCCAACAAGCAAATACAACGGAGCCGACGAAAAGTGAATCCTCACGATTGGATACCACTTGCCCCACATCCTTACGCGTACGTGGCCGACGAAAAGCGATAAGTCAAACGTTAACCGCTTACCACTACGCAACAAGAGCCGACAAAAAGCGCATCCTCACGGATCACACTTACCTCTTCTCACACATGGCCAAACAAAAACGATTACTAATGGAAAACGCATTCATACACCAATAAGTAGCCGACAAAAAGCGAATCCTAGCGGATAACACTTACTACTTATCACATCTCAACCGTGGCCAACGAAAAGTGAATCCTCGCAATTGGATAATACTTGCCACAATACATATAAACAAATTAAGTATATGCACATACTTAGAATCATTCCACACATCCAGGAATTCCCGCACACAAAATATCCGCACGCGCGAATATCGCCATCACAACCGAGCAAGAACCACCTATATCGCACATAGGCACAAAACAATAATTCTCTAGAAGAGAATCCGACACACACATCCCTTAACCGAGGGATTTCACCTTGCTCGTCAAACACGTCCATTACCTCTCAACGAGATTTACCACATTACCACCTCGGTGATAATTTAAGTCCAAAATCATAAGTACAATTTTAACCGAAATTGTACTCTACCGCAAACCGACCAAATCTAGGTCCCTACACAAATTTCAGATCCACTATGAGCATCATCCGAAATCTCACACTAAAAACCTATCCTCAAACACTTCGAACGAAAAGTGTACCATAATTTACCCAAACTTTAACCTTGCAAATTCTCCGATTGCCGTAACTAATCAAAGTTTCACCTAGTCACTCATGTACCTAAGGGTTTATCTTCGGTACCCTAAGTACAACATAACCGCATCACCATCGGAGTCGAACACTACGCTTGTAGGTATGGAAAAAGGCACCTAACGTCGCGTCATGTAGACTCCTTCACCAATACACGTCGAGATCAACACTAGATCTCTCGGGTTTTACCCACCCGACGAACCTCACGGTTTAACAACCTCTACACGAGAGCGAACACGCTCTATCATTCGAACACAAAAACCCACCCATGTGGCTTGGTATAAACATTTTCCAAATATCAAGGAATGCTTGGTTGCACCAAGTCTTATGCCCTTCGCCCGACAACCAGATCAACAACATAGGGTAATTCCATGAGGAACACTACCCCTCATTACACTACGCACTAACACAAAATGCAACAAACAACATCATAAGTAATTATAATAATGCTAGTACTTCTAATAATAACTCATAGTTTCCTTAGCTCTATCCCGCTCGAAAAACCCGTTTGAAATAACTCGCTCATGACCTCGTCGTAATATTTTATGTATAATACTAATTATAATAATGCTAGTACTTCTAATAATAATAAGATTAATAATAATAATAATATTAATCTTAATAATAATAATAATAATAATAATAATAATAATAATAATAATAATAATAATAATAATAATAATAATAATAATAATAATAATAATAATAAACATATATGGAGTATCAGTGGATAGATGGATGAAAAAAATGAATCACAAAACTGAATTCGTTCACCTTTTAAAGAACTTGGCCTCACCTACCCCTTCATGCGATCGCATGAGAGTTGTGAGGAGGACTCATGCGATCGCATGAGACCTTCATACAGCTAATCATTCCTAAATTCACGCTGTCGACATAATATGCATGTAATATTATATATATTATTTAATAAATAATATATTTAATCTTTAGAATTAATTAAATATTATATTATATTCTCGTGCATAGTTGGTTTGTAATTTTTACACCGATGTGTTGTACGTTGACCCTCGACTTAAGTACCGGTTCCGATTTTTCGAACGCAATTTCGTACGCTTCGAAAACTTGTACTTTACGTTTCGCGACACGTACCTTTATCAATAGTTAGATTTATTTCACCAATAATTATACTCCATGAAATGTAACTTATACATTTGTATGTTTTGGTCATTTGTTTCTATAAATCGACGTCTTGTTATATTTACATATGATAATTTAAATCAAAACGTTTTGTATTTAGTTATTATTATATTCAATCACTTTGCAAAAATATATATATTCTCAAAGAAAAATATAATTTTGTTATATTATATAGGATTGAAATATTTATTTAATAATATTATTTTTTAGTTTTTCAAAAATAATTATATTTCAACATTACAGACTTCGCTTATCGTGTCAGAAACATTGAATCATTTAAAGATAAAGTTTAAATTTGGTCAAAAATTTCCGGGTTGTCACAGTACCTACCCGTTAAAGAAATTTCGTCCCGAAATTTGGTTGGGATGGTCATGAATGACAATAAGTATGTTTTCATGACGCATACAAGCTGAAAATTAGAGTTTTATCATCATCGAGTAATTTGGATAAAACAATTCATTTATGTGAAGAGTACGAGTGAAGCTATCAATAAAGAGTGAAATGGGTAAGTGTAGATTCGTCATATCTTTTGACGTAGATAGGATTGATTTCCAGAGTTCAAGGGATTTGGAGAAAATCCTTGTAATAAGATTTGATTCATCGGTAATCAAAGAAATTAGGATCCGCTTTAAATGCGATCAGCTGTTTCCTTATTTCCATAGCTCATACCTTCTATTCTTTCTCCCTCAATACATATTTTAAAATATGCTCCATCCGGTTCTAATTCTTGATATACTCCTAACTTTCATATCTGTCATCGTTCTTTTTCGTCTGCCGCCGGAAGAATCTATTTTTTTCTACTATACTCTTGGTTTTATAGTGTTTTTAGTTCTCCCGTGTCTTTATATTGCTATATGCATCGATATATATGGTTTATAATTTCTGGATTGTCGTTGGGCTTTATATCTTCCTTTATATTTCGAAATCCCTGCTTCTGTCTTCTATAATCATTGTCGTCCGTAGTTAATACTCTCTTCTATTTGCTGCGATTTATACTCCCATTTCCATTTCGGAGCTTCATGCTTTTGTTTTCTTCTTCCCGACTTCAAGTCAAGCGAATAGTGGTCCAGAATACGTAGATATTAATTTCGGAATGAACATAATTAATGTTCTAAGAAGGAAATTGTAATGACACGATCTTGACTTGTCAAATTACCAGAATATCCGGAAAAATAGAACTATCAAGAAGATATGTTCTTAATATGTTTGGAGATGAGGTAGAATGTAAGAGTCGTGTAACATGGCACATGATGACGATATGGTCTGTGAACTATCACGTTCCATTTAGAAACTCAGCATGACTTACTGTAATATAATCACGTTGATCAAGTGTCATTATATTATACTAACTCATGCTTCAGTTCCCAACACTTCTTCAAAACATTCATATTTTAAACTCAAAGGTTTTCAGAAATATTTTCAGAAATATCGAGGATATTTATAATGAAAGATATGACGATATCTTAGAATTTATAATATCGAAAGATGATAAAGAAGGTTTGTCCGTAAAGGTTTAGAGTCAGGAGCAAGGTATTCGTTAATGACTTCAGCAGATACTGAATCATTTGGATTCTTCGAAGGCAGGTTTAGTCTTTGTGATTTGTCAACAGCCTCCTTCATGGTTCGCTCAATCCGTTTTCCAGTTCCAAACCTTCTCTTTTTCTGAGCTTTGCCAACACACTATTCTTTGTCATCAAACTTTTGACTGTTAAGGTCGTTTACAGTTTTTGCTGCTTCATCAGCATTCAAAGTTATCATAACCAAATCGTCGGTTATCAATCCGAGGTGTTTTCAAAAGTTTGAATGGTTTGCATGAAGATTGTAATTGTCAAGATACATATGAAGTTCTTGAATTTTGAATGATACAAATATTTTTATGGGTTTTATGAATAAAAGTGGTGTTCTAGCACAGTTTTGAAGTCAAAGTATAACTTTGAAAGATATAGAAATCTAAGAATGATGATATCGATTATATCTCGACTTGGATTCTGATATGTTAAAATCAGAATATGTAATTGAATTTGAATGAGTATGGTTGTTTTGATTTCTATGAAAGAATATATCTCGTTGTGAAAGTAGTGTGTATAGTTGATGATTTGTTGAATCAGAATCGAAGAATGTAACATATTAATTGTGAATTTATATATCTCTCTCGGGTATTACCTACCCGTTAAAATATTCTCACCATTAACAGTTTGTACAAAAGAATTTTTAATTACAATCTTTATGAAAATATACCTACATATATATTTTCTTTAGATGTAATCATATATTTAATGAGTTAACATAATATTAATCTCATCTGGTTTTCGATTAGGACTAGAATATATAATGTCTAAAACTTTAGATATTACATAATCACCGTAGAATATTTATTCGATGAAGTTATGAATTAATACTTCATCGTTTGTTGTTGGTACTCCTTGTTATCTACGGTGCGTATGACGCTGATGTTCGAGGTACAGATTGTGATGTTGAGGTGTGGGATGCGAATGTTGTTGTTGTTGGTGGTAATGGTACTGTTGGTGTAGATGATGGTGGTACTGTTGATGCCGGTGATGCTGCTGGTGCTTGTAACCTTTGCACCATATCCTCCAAACCCCCTACTCGAGCGCGAAGCTCGTTGACTTCTTCTATTACACCGGGGTGATTGTCGGTTCGGACGAGCGGATGAATAAGATCTAGAATTTGAGATAGTATAATATCATGACGAGATACTCTGGAAATGAGAGAGAAAATGGTATTACGAACAGGTTCGCCGGTAAGTGCTTCAGGTTCTTCACCAATAGGTGAATGTGGTGGATGGAAGGGATCACCTTCTTCTTGTCTCCAATGATTAAGTAGATTACGAACCCATCCCCAATTCATCCAGAATAGGTGATAGCTAATTGGTTGATCCATTCCGGTTACGCTGTCTTCGGAGTTCAGGTGAATATCCATATCGGAATAGCTATCGAAGTTTAAGGAATTTGAACTAGATACGGGATCCATCGTGTATAATTAGGGAGATGATTTTTGATATGAAATAGATTATAGGACTTAGATTGGTATTCTTCAACACAGAATTTACATATGTATATATAATACCAAAATCCCGTAAATTACGGAAAAAATTTCGGAAGATGTCAGGAAAAGTTTACAGTAACAAATATGCTAAGATATTAATTTTGTCGATACACTATCTATGCAGTAAATGCAGTAAGATGTGTCTAGACTTAGGAATGATAAGCAGGTATTTTCTGACAAGAAATAATAAGCAAAACTCGGTAAAAACAGATACGGTCATAGTCCAGACTCACTAATGCATCCTAACAATTACCAGTTAAACACACTAATGCAAATTCTGGTTCCCTATAACCTCAAGCTCTGATGCCAACTGTGATGACCCGTCCAAATCCACTTGGACAAATACATCATTCATTGATTTCATAGTGAGGTTTTGACCTCTATATGATACATTTTGTAAACATTGCATTCTTTTGAAAAGGTACACCATAAATGAATATATAAATCCAAGGTTTTCGACGTCTGGTGATTCTACGTATAAACAATCACCGTATATAATAGTTTACCATAATACATCCGTTGACAATGTAGTCAAAATAAGATACATGGTGACGATTTTGTGAATGCAAAGTTTTCTCGAATAAAGCATGTATGACTCCATGCACATATCTTGTATAACGTATAAGCAAACAGCAGAAGACTTTTAGAAACCTGAGAATATACATGCTTAAAAGTGTCAACACAAAGGTTGGTGAGTTCATAGTTTTAATGTTGCACATATTCTGTATATAAAGGTGGATCACAAGATTTCAGTTGTTTCATCCGAAACGTTTATCAAAAGATTCTACGAAATTGAGCACCCTGATAACTAAACTTTAACGTATATATAATAAGTACCCCTGTTTTAACATACATGCAACCAACATGTACAATACACAAAATCCAACGTGTACTAAACTCAAATAGCATACGTCTGTTTTATAGTTCAGGCTAGGGTTTCTATACCTGGAACAGACGGGGATGTCAAGCCCTATGGATCCATATACAACTACTCGCGCCCACCAGTTCTTATAACTGGCAGTTACTAGTTACCAAAGCTAAGGGATTTTCGCTTCAAACTCAGTGTAGAATTTAGTATGTACTTGTATCCATTGCGTTTAAAGTAAAGTGCATGTATTCTCAGCCCAAAAATATAGATTGCAAAAGCAAGTAAAAAGGGAGCAAATGAAACTCACCTTAGTAGCACATAAGGTCATTCATCGAAATGTGACCGAAATTCGGAATGCAAAATAATCGTAGATCTCAACCTAGAGAACATATGTTGGTCAATATATGTCTAACAAGCTAGGTCGGGTCATAGTGTATCACAATCCTGATGCTCGAGACCGACATGCAAAAGTTAACAAAAGTCATCTCAAAAGTCAACCTGACCCAATATGATCTTTAAATCTATACATGTTTATTATCATAGTATAAGTCTTGATAATCGAACGAATTTATAGTTTATCAAACTCAAAATACTATTTATTTCAGGAGTTATATTATATTTGAATTATCATGGCAATCGAAAATATTATATTATTTCACATAGCTTTCCAATACTTGTAAAATCAGATTATAGTGTTTATAAAGCTTTAAAACATGATAAGACAGTCAACTTTGACAATTGTTCAACAAAACGACACGTGCTTTATATAAAAATTCATTTACTCGATTAGTAATATTTGAAAATCCAATTTATCAATCTCATAGACAAGTTGTTTAATTTATAGTTTCAAACACAATTTCAATTAACGTTAACCATAATTCAGTTGACCATATCTTTTAATTCGTTCATCGAAATCACGCGGTTTCTAAATGAAAAGTTAATAATTTTTCACCAGCTTTCCAAAAACATGCATATCATATACCTTATCTCAGTAGCATATGTATCAAATTCATAATTCATCAAAACTATCTAATGAGGAAAATTAAAACATACAAGCATGCATAAACATATATACTCGAGCACTAGACATGGATACACTATTAATATATAAAAGATAAGATGTGAATGCTCACGTATCAATATTGTGATTCAATATTGTAGGAAAGTACGTAGACGCAACGGAGATGATAAACACTAAGTTTGACTTGCGAACAATACCCACGAACATTACCCATAACCTCCATAGCTATAACTCATAGTTTCCTTAGCTCTATCCCGCTCGAAAAACCCGTTTGAAATAACTCGCTCATGACCTCGTCGTAATATTTTATGTATAATACTAATTATAATAATACTAGTACTTCTAATAATAATAAGATTAATAATAATAATAATATTAATCTTAATAATAATAATAATAATAATAATAATAATAATAATAATAATAATAATAATAATAATAATAATAAACATATATGGAGTATCAGTGGATAGATGGATGAAAAAAATGAATCACAAAACTGAATTCGTTCGCCTTTTAAAGAACTTGGCCTCACCTACCCCTTCATGCGATCGCATGAGAGTTGTGAGGAGGACTCATGCGATCGCATGAGACCTTCATACAGCTAATCATTCCTAAATTCACGCTGTCGACATAATATGTATGTAATATTATATATATTATTTAATAAATAATATATTTAATCTTTAGAATTAATTAAATATTATATTATATTCTCGTGCATAGTTGATTTGTAATTTTTACACCGATGTGTTGTACGTTGACCCTCGACTTAAGTACCGGTTCCGATTTTTCGAACTCATTTTCGTACGCTTCGAAAACTTGTACTTTACGTTTCGCGACACGTACCTTTATCAATAATTAGATTTATTTCACCAATAATTATACTCCATGAAATGTAACTTATACATTTGAATGTTTTGGTCATTTGTTTCTATAAATCGACGTCTTGTTATATTTACATATGATAATTTAAATCAAAACGTTTTGTATTTAGTTATTATTATATTCAATCACTTTGCAAAAATATATATATTCTCAAAGAAAAATATAATTTTGTTATATTATATAGGATTGAAATATTTATTTAATAATATTATATTTTATTTTTTCAAAAATAATTATATTTCAACATTACAGACTTCGTTTATCGTGTCGGAAACATTGAATCATTTAAAGATAAAGTTTAAATTTGGTCAAAAATTTCCGGGTTGTCACAGTACCTACCCGTTAAAGAAATTTCGTCCCGAAATTAGTAGTATTATACATAAAATACTACGACGAGGTCATGAACGTGTCACTTTCAAAATGGGTTTTCGAGCGGGATAGAGCTAAGGAAACTATGGGTTATAACTATAGAGGTTATGGGTAATGTTCATGGGTATTATTGGCAAGTCAAACCTAGTGTTTATCATCTCCGTTGCGTTTACGTACTTTCCTGCAATATTGAATCACAATATTGATACGTGAGCATTCATATCTTATCTTTTATATATTAATAGTGTATACATATCTAGTGCTCGAGTATATATGTTTAGGTATGCTTGTATGCTAAATTTCTTCATTAAACAGTTTATGATGAATCACGAATTAAATACATATATTCCTGATAAAAGGTATATGATATGCATGTTTTTGGAAAGCTGGCGAAAAATCAATAACTTTTCATTTAGACATCGAATAGTTTCGATGAATGGATTAAAAGATATGATCAACTGAATTATGATTGACGTTAATTGAAATTGCTTTTGAATCTGCAATTAAGATTTAAACAACTTGTTTACAAGATTGATAAAATGGATTTTTAAATATTACCAACCGAGTAAATGAAATCTTATATAAGGCACGTCTCGTTTTGTTAAACTATTGTCAAAATTGACTTTTTGAAACGACTTTGGATAACTTTTGTATGTCGATCTCGAGCATTAGGATTATGATACACTATGACCTGACCTAGCTTGATAGACATTTACTGACCAACATATGTTCTCTAGGTTGAGATCTACAGTTATTTGGTAATCCGAGTTTCTGTCACATTTTGGTGAACGACTTTATATGCTGCTAAGGTGAGTTTCATTTGCTCCCTTTTTAATTGCTTTTGCAATCTATATTTTTGGGCTGAGAATACATGCACTTTATTTAAACGCAATGGACACAAGTACATACTAAATTCTATACAGAGTTTGAACCGAAAATCCCTTAGCTTTGGTAACTAGTAACTGCCGGTTATAAGAACCGGTGGGCGCGAATAGTAGTATATGGATCCATAGGGCTTGACATCCCCGTCTGTTCCAAGTATAGAAACCCTAGCCTGAACTATAAAACAGACGTATACTATTTGAGTTTAGTACACGTTGGATTGCGTGTATTGTACATGTTGGTTGCATGTATGTTAAAACAGGGGTACTTATTATAACGTTAAAGTTTAGTTACCAGGGTGCTCAATCTTGTAGAATATTTTGATAAACGTTTCTGGATGAAACAACTGAAATCTTGTGATCCACCTTTATATACAGATTATACGAAACATTAAAACTATGAACTCACCAACCTTTGTGTTGACACTTGTTAGCATGTTTATTCTCAGGTTCCCTAGAAGTCTTCCGCTGTTTGCTTATATGTTAGACAAGCTATGTGCATGGAGTCTTACATGGCATATTTTTTTAAGGAAACGTTGCATTCACCAAATCATCACCATGTATCTTATTTTGACTGCATTGTCAACGAAAGTACTATTGTAAACTATTATTTACGGTGATTGTCTATATGTAGAAATCATCAGATGTTGAAAACCTTTGATTTAAATATTCATTTATGGTGTGTCTTTTCAAAAGAATGCAATGTTTACAAAACGTATCATATAGAGGTCAAATACCTCGCAATGAAATCGATGAATGACGTGTTCGTCCATATGGATTTGGAGCGATCATTATAGTTGGTATCAGAGCGTTGGTCCTAGTGAACCAGGTCTTGCATGAGTGTGTCTAACTGATAGTTGTTAGGATACATTAGTAAGTCTGGACTTCGACTGTGTCTGCATGTCAAAAGTTTTGCTTATCATTTCTTGTCAGAAATTACCTGTCTATCATCTTAAGTCTAAACGTGTCTTATTGCATTGATTGCATAGATAGTGTATAGACAAAATTCATATCTTAGCGTATCTGTTACTGTAAACTTTTCCTGACATCTTCTGAAAATTTCTCCGTGATTTATGGAATTTTGTATTATATATACATATGTAAATTATGTATTGAAGAATACCAAACTAAATTCTATAAACTAATTCATATCAAAAATCATCTCCCTAATTATACAAGATGGATCCCGTATCTAGTTCAAATTCCTTAAACTCCGACAGCTATTCCGATATGGATATTCACCTGAATTCCGAAGACAGTGTAACAGGAATGGATCAACCAATCAGCCATCACCTATTCTGGATGAATTGGGGATGGGTTCGTAGCCTACTTAATTATTGGAGACAAAAAGAAGGCGATCCCTTCCATCCACCACATTGCCCTCTTGGCGAAGAACCTGAAGCAGTTACCGGCGAACCTGTTCGAGACACCATTTTCTCTCTCATTTCCAGAGTATCTCGTCATGATCATATACTCTCTCAAATTCTGGATCTTATTCATTCGCTCGTCCGAACCGCCAATCATCCCGGTGTAGTAGAAGAAGTCAACAAGCTTCGCGCTCGGGTAGTGGCTTTGGAGAATATGGTGCAAAGGTTACAAGCACCAGCAGAATCACCGGCATCAACAGTACCACCGACAACAACACCAACAGTACCATTACCACCACCAACAACATCCGCACCGCAAGCCTCAACATCACAATATGTACCTTGAACATCAATGTCATACGCATCGTAGTTACCAAGAAATACCAGCAACAATAACCGATGAAGTATTAACTCATTTCCCCTGAAGAAATTTTATGTATATTTAATATATATGAATTTTGAAATCAAAATAAATCTTTTCGTACTAAGCTATTACGTGTGAATCTTAACTGGTAGGTACTACTCGGTTAGTTCATATTACTAATATGCAATGATGTACATCCTTCCTTAACAACTTAACCATTGTTAACTACAATCTCTGTTTCAACTTAATGAATTTCATTTCATAATAAACCAAGTGTATTATTCAATTACATAATTGATTTTACAATTTCATTTTCGATGTACTCGAAACTTTCCAGAAAACATCATCTGTTCCTTGTAAGGTTCACAAAAATTCCACGAGCATCAACATCCTTCACCGAGGAATAAGAATCGATAATGAAGTATCGATTACATTAGCGAAAAACTCCGCAAAGATTATGTAATCTTTAATGTTTTAGAGATTAATCATTTCTAAGTCAAGCCGAAAATCAAATGAGCTTAATATGATATTAACTCATTAAATTCGTATTACATCTGAAGAAATATACATACATATATTTTCATAAAGACTGTAATGAAAATTCTTTTGTACAAAATATTACTTGTGAAATCTTTAACGGGTAGGTAATTCCCGAGAAAAATATAAGTTCACAATTAATATGTTATACTGTACATTCTTTAACTTTGATTCAAAAATTATTAACTATACTCACGGTGATATACAATCGTTTCCATACAAATTCAATTATATATTCTGATATTGAGGGATCAGAATCCAAGTCATAACTCTGAACTAGTGACATCATTCTTAGATCTCTACATCTTTCAAAGCTATACTTTGACTTCAAAACTGTGCAAGATCCTTTAGCATTGTTTTTACCGAAAATAATCTTGCAATTCCTTTTTCAAAGTATCCAGTTTTACCACACTTTCAACCAGTCAACTTCGACTTTTCAGATTAACCTTATTATAACCTTGACATATACGTTCTTGTTACTGGGGAACCTTTCATGTTCCACCACATTGGCAGTAAATTTACCAACAACTTTATTAATCCTTGACCTTTCAAAAAATCCTTATACTCATTGAAACCCTATCATGTACTCATCCACATCTTGTAACAATAATTGCCATACTAACCACCGGGAATTAGCAATCAGTATTTTGAATCTCGCAGCATTTTCTACGACAACAGTAATATATAGATAACATGTATCTTCTAGACTTACATACTTCGAATGTGAAGTTTCTGAAAAACATCTCAAACTATGAACTAGTTCTCTGAAATCGGAAAAATGCTGATGAAGCAGCAAAAACTGTAAATGACCTTAACAGTCAAAAGTTTGATGATAAAGAATAGTATGATGGTAAAGCTGAGAAAAAGAGAAAATTTGGTACTGGAAAACGAATTGAGCAAACTATGAAGGAGGCTGTGGACAAATCACAAAGACTAAACCTGCCTTTAAAGAATCCAAATGATTCAGTGTCTGCTGAAGTCATTAACGAATACCTTGCTCCTGACTCTAAACCTTCACAGACAAATCTTCTTCACCATCCGTTGATACTAGAAATTCTAAGATATTATCATATCTTTCATTATAAATATCTTCGATATTTTTTGAAGATATCTTCATAACTATCATTGTCCGAGATTATTCATCTCTTCACGCTATCTGTGTTACATCATAAAAGAAATTATTTTAGTTTCTAAAAACTGAAAAAATTCAAAAAATGGATGTTTTGAAGTAATGTTGGGAATTGAAGCATGGGTTAGTATAATATAATGATACTTGATCAACGTGATTATATTACAGTAAGTCATGCTGAGTTTCTAATGAAACATGATGATTCACAGTCCATACCGTCATCATGTGCCATGTTACACGACTCTTACATTTTACCCAATCTCCAAACATATTAAAAACATATCCTCTTGATAGTTCTATCTTTTCGGATATTCTAGTAATTTGACAAATCAAGATCGTGCCATTACAGTTTCTTTCTTAGAACTTTAACTATGTTCATTCCGAAATGTATAGCTACGAATTCTGGACCATTATCCGCTTGACTTAAGGTCGGGAAGAGAAAACAAAATCATGAAGCTCCGAAATATAATGGAGAATATAAAGCCCGATAACAAACAAAAAAATTACAAACCGTGTATATCAATGCGTATAGCAATATAAAGACACAGGAGAATGAAAAACACTATAACCCCAAGGTAATAGTAGAAGAAAATAACCTCCTCTGGTGGCAGATGAAAAAGAAGAAGGAAGGATACGATAGCCAAGAAATTATCAAGAATCAGAACTGGATTAAGCATTTCCACAATCTATTAGGAAGTATGAAATAAGGAAGAAGCTTATAGGAGTAGTGAAAATAAATGAAACGGAAGAGGTCAATTTATAATGAAATATCATACATAGCAATCATGGCAGATTACACATTTAATTAAAGAAGATCTTAATCTCCTTAATTCCCGAAGAATCAAATCTTATTTAGAATATGAAGATTTTCTATTCCTTAAATTCCGGAAATCAATCGTTACTACGTCAAAAATTAAGACGAATCTCTATTCCTTCATTTTACTCTTTTACAATAATTTCTCTCATACGCTTCAAGTAATTGAATTGTTTTATCCATATTATTCAACAGTGATAAAACTCTAATTATCAACTAATATTCATCATGAAAACATTTTTATTGTGAGCCATGACGACCTCACTCAAATTTCGGGACGAAATTTCTTTAACGGTTAGGTACTGTGATGACCCGAAAATTTCTGACCAAATTTAAATTTTATCTTTAAATGATTTAATATTTTCGACACGATAAGCAAAGTCTGTAATGTTGAGTCTCAAAGTTTTGGAACTATATTCATGTAATCAATTATTCTTTGACTGTTCTCGAAGATTCATGAACAATATATATTTAACTTAATGTGCATATATATATATATATATATATATATATATATATATATATATATATGATTTCAAGTTATTTAGTAAACGATAGTAACATTCGATTATTGATTCGATTGATATTTAGATAAGTTAACTAAAACGTTTAAGATGAACCAGTAAAACACTAATTTGCTACAGTATTTTCGAATTGCTACAGTACCCGAAAAGCTACAGTGTTATAGTTTATGGATAATTTAAGTCTATAATTTGGCAAAGGTATGAGTCACGAAACGTAAAGAGTGAGTTTTCTCAGCGTACGAAGGGACATTCAAAAAACTGGAACCGGGACATAAGTCGAGTGACGACGTACGACTTATCGGAATAAAAATTACAAGTCACCTATACACGAGAATATAATATAATATATAATTAATTAATTTAAATTATATATATTATTAATAAATATGTCGACAAACAAAAATACAAAAGAGTGTGAGCTGGAGATGGGTGCCATGCGATCGCATGGCATTTGCCCACATAAACCATGCGATCGCATGGGAACAGAATGGAGGCCTGGTACTATAAATTCGTTCGAAATTAGTTTGTTTTAAACATATATATTCTTCATCTATCTCGATCTCTTTCTATATTATATATTATTATTATTATTATTATTATTATTATTATTATTATTATTATTATTATTATTATTATTATTATTATTTATATTATTATTATTAAGATTAATATTATTATTAATCTTATTATTATTAGTAGTATTATACATAAAATACTACGACGAGGTCATGAACGTGTCACTTTCAAAATGGGTTTTCGAGCGGGATAGAGCTAAGGAAACTATGGGTTATAACTATAGAGGTTATGGGTAATGTTCATGGGTATTATTGGCAAGTCAAACCTAGTGTTTATCATCTCCGTTGCGTCTACGTACTTTCCTGCAATATTGAATCACAATATTGATACGTGAGCATTCATATCTTATCTTTTATATATTAATGGTGTATACATATCTAGTGCTCGAGTATATATGTTTAGGTATGCTTGTATGCTAAATTTCTTCATTAAACAGTTTATGATGAATCACGAATTAAATACATATATTCCTGATAAAAGGTATATGATATGCATGTTTTTGGAAAGCTGGCAAAAAATCAATAACTTTTCATTTAGATATCGAATAGTTTTGATGAATGGATTAAAAGATATGATCAACTGAATTATGATTGACGTTAATTGAAATTGCTTTTGAATCTGCAATTAAGATTTAAACAACTTGTTTACAAGATTGATAAAATGGATTTTTAAATATTACCAGCCGAGTAAATGAAATCTTATATAAGGCACGTCTCGTTTTGTTAAACTATTGTCAAAATTGACTTTTTGAAACGACTTTGGATAACTTTTGTATGTCGATCTCGAGCATTAGGATTATGATACACTATTACCTGACCTAGCTTGATAGATATTTATTGACCAACATATGTTCTCTAGGTTGAGATCCACGGTTATTTGGTAATCTGAGTTTCAGTCACATTTTGGTGAACGACTTTATATGCTGTTAAGGTGAGTTTCATTTGCTCCCTTTTTAATTGCTTTTGCAATCTATATTTTTGGGCTGAGAATACATGCACTTTATTTAAACGCAATGGACACAAGTACATACTAAATTCTATACTGAGTTTGAACCGAAAATCCCTTAGCTTTGGTAACTAGTAACTGCCGGTTATAAGAACTGGTGGGCGCGAGTAGTAGTATATGGATCCATAGGGCTTGACATCCCCGTCTGTTCCAAGTATAGAAACCCTAGCCTGAACTATAAAACAGACGTATACTATTTGAGTTTAGTACACGTTGGATTGCGTGTATTGTACATGTTGGTTGCATGTATGTTAAAACAGGGGTACTTATTATAACGTTAAAGTTTAGTTACCAGGGTGCTCAATCTTGTAGAATATTTTGATAAACGTTTCTGGATGAAACAACTGAAATCTTGTGATCCACCTTTATATACAGATTATATGAAACATTAAAACTATGAACTCACCAACCTTTGTGTTGACACTTGTTAGCTTGTTTATTCTCAGGTTCCCTAGAAGTCTTCCGCTGTTTGCTTATATGTTAGACAAGCTATGTGCATGGAGTCTTACATGGCATATTTTTTTAAGGAAACGTTGCATTCACCAAATCATCACCATGTATCTTATTTTGACTGCATTGTCAACGAAAGTACTATTGTAAACTATTATTTACGGTGATTGTCTATATGTAGAAATCATCAGATGTCGAAAACCTTTAATTTAAATATTCATTTATGGTGTGCCTTTTCAAAAGAATGCAATGTTTACAAAACGTATCATATAAAGGTCAAATTCCTCGCAATGAAATCGATGAATGACGTGTTCGTCCATATGGATTTGGAGCGATCGTCATTTGAGTGCAATGTTGCAACCTAGCGGAGTCGAACTCCTGACCTCTCACTAAGAGAGGTTGACCACTAACAGCTTAGCTACAACCCAATGTTTATATTCATATCTAATATTCAGTCAACTACATCATATGTATCCACTTTAAGCGGATCGAATTGGATAGATATCTATAGAATCTATAATGTTAATTGACATCGAAATAGTAATATTACCAAATAAAAAAACATAAATGTAGAAAATAACAACATTAATAAAAAAAACATATGATACTACTCCAGTCCATTTGATAGTGAAGTTTGAAACCGTTGTTAAATTCTATAATTATTATATTATACAAGTTAAACTTGTAAGCATGTTTTCTTACATAACATATCAGATAATTTCAACACAAACCCTCAGTTCTCTCAAGTCGAGTAAACAAGAGCATTCATGTATCCAGACGAAGGGAAATCAGGTCACTTCATTTTTATTTTTCAACTTTTCGGATAATTGGCTTCGAGATGATTGTTGGAGATTGTTTGATCTTGACGATAGAGTTAGGGATATATACTTAGCTAGAAAAAGATGAATGAGCGGTCAACGATTCGGATTTGTGAGGTTTGAATACATTTATGAAGTCAAAAGTTTTGTTAATGTGCTAAACACTATTCGGATAAATGGAGGGGAGATTCAGGTCTACAAAGCATTGGCGAGGAACAAAAAAGTTGGTGGTTGTTACGGTATCAATGTGAGCATGTGATCTTCAACAACCAATAGGAAGGTTTAACAGCTAGATACAAACCTGACATATGTTCCTTCTAAGGATGTAAGATGGGAAGATAAATCCTTTGCTGATGTAGTTTCTGGGTGCATTCATAAATCATTTGAAACTGCAAAACACACTCCTGGTGGGAATTGTAAGCTTAACAATTCATGTGATGTCATACGAAATTCTTTCCTATACATAAAGGTTGATGGTAAGACTCTTATATTTAGCTTACCCGAGTGAGTGAGTAATCACAATTTCGTTTTTAGCTACAATATGGATCGGTGCTCTTGGGCATTGGTCGAAAGTAATCGCCAATCTTTAGGAATTATCAGTGACGAAATATTCAGGAGCATCAACAATAGATCGAATTCATATTCTAAAGACCCATCGGTGACTAACACCTTCACTAGGCCACAATCTGTGAATGTTGAAGCTGATCCTCCATCATCTTGCTCGTTTGGTACTGAGATCCCTGATAACAAATGTGATGGTTCAATTCGTTCAATGACATGTCCAATTATAGTTGTAACACTGTTGATCGATTTCAAACCATCGGTATTTTTGGAGTCGTCGAGAATAAAGAGGGTGTGCAAGATACTGGTCCGAAAATCGGATCTCCGGCCACAGAGTCTGTCGATGATGTGAAGTCTGGGGTAACTCAGGAGTCTCATGGCATTGTTTCTCACGCAACTTGTGAAACTGTTGATAATTTTTGGATTTCCAACAACAGAGGTGATTAATCCGAGATTGAAGGTGATCCTTTTAAAACATTGGAGCGTGATAATGTTTTTACCTTTTTCGATTCATCTTACCAGAAAGCAGACAAGCGTACGAATGTCTTTTGGGTTAGAGAGAAAGATTCATGTTCCCAAGAGTTTATGACGGATGGCTTAGGGTTACTGGATGGAAAAGACATCGATGATAAGGATGTTGGGCTAACAGATGCCATCAATGCATCCTCTTCTTTGGGTTCTAATGTTTGAAAAGTAAACTCAATTGAACCTAATGATTTCAACCCACCTAAAGAGGAGGAAAAATTTAATTATGACCCTCTTTGTTTATCATCTAGTAAGCACAAACAATTAAATATTGATTATTTGGAAGATAACACTTCGAGAGACTTTAACAATGTTTTCTCGAGTTGTACTAATGGTTGTGACGTATCAAATGATGAAGAATCGAACTTCACAAAAGTGAAGTGTGATACACATCGTGAGAATTCCAAAGGACAAGTTGATGTGTCAACACTAAATCCAAAGTTCCTTTTTCATCGTAAAAGAAAATCTATATTATATTTTAAATACCACCTATATAACTACATTATGGATAAAAAAACACAAGAGAAAAAAAGAGTATCGTAATCAATGTAGATGGTTCGAGCACGCTATAATTAAAAGGGTGATCGCGGGTTTGAAAGGGTGTAGTTAGGTGTTGTGGCTCATGATAGAAGAAAAAACATAAAACTAAAAATATAATCGATGTATAAGATGAAGATTGGGGCAATTTTCTGGTGTTTATTTCTTGAATAACGTTACAATACTTGAATAATGGAAACTACAAAGTACAACTATTTATAGATAAATAAGATAACAACTAAATCATAAAAACTTGGATCATTATTCCATGCTTCCACGTTTCCTTCACACGTTCAATTTACTTGGTCATATCCTTTATTTTCGGTCAACTCCACAACGTCACAATTTGATCCAACAATCACCCCTTCAAATTTGACTTATGCCTTGAAGATCTTTGACTCCCAAAAGATCCCTCATCTCTGCAAATTTAATCCTCGGTAACGCCTTTGTTAATATATCAGCCTTTTGTTCTTTCCCACTAACGAACTCAACTGAAATTAAATCCTTCTCGACACATTCACGTATGAAATGATACCGGATATTGATATGTTTGCTCCGTCCATGAAAAACTGGATTATTCATTAACTCAATTGCAGACTTGTTATCAACTAGTAAGGTTACCTTGGAGTTGTTCCAGCCGGTTATATCTCTTAATAAATTCTTTAGACAAATTACTTGACACGCCGTCGAGGTTGCCGCCATGAATTCTGCTTCACACGATGATAGTGCCACGGTACTTTGTTTATGTGAAGCCCACGTGATAAGACTGCCTTCCAGGTAGAAGACCATACCAGTTTTACCTCTTCCATCATCTTCATCCATTCCATGACTACTATCGCTATATCCAATTAACGTTCCTTTTCCACCTCTTTTGTAAACAATCCCGTAATGAATTGTTCCCATCAGGTAGCGCAAGATATATTTCACAACCTTCAAATGTGTTTCTTTAGGCGTTTGTGTGACGATCGCTCCAAATCCATATGGACGAATACGTCATTCATCGATTTCATTGCGAGGTATTTGACCTCTATATGATATTGTAAATATTGCATTCTTTTGAAAAGGTACACCATAAATGAATATTTAAATCAAAGGTTTTCGACATCTGATGATTTCTTCATATAGACAATCACCGTAATATAATAGTTTACAATAGTACTTCCGTTGACAATGCAGTCAAAATAAGATACATGGTGATGATTTGGTGAATGCAACATTTCCTTGAAAAATATGCCATGTAAGACTCCATGCACATAGCTTGTCTAACATATAAGCAAACAGCGGAAGACTTCTAGGGAACCTGAGAATAAACATGCTAACAAGTGTCAACACAAAGGTTGGTGAGTTCATAGTTTTAATGTATCGTATAATCTGTATATAAAGGTGGATCACAAGATTTCAGTTGTTTTATCCAGAAACGTTTATCAAAATATTCTACGAAATTGAGCACCCTGGTAACTAAACTTAACGTATATATAATTTATACCCTTTGTATAATCATCTTAATAATACACGCAAACCAACGTGTACGCTCCACAAATAGCATACGTCCGTTAAAAGGCTAGTGCTCTAGCTCGGACGGGGATATCAAGCCCTATGGATCCATATACTACTACTCGCGCCCACCAGTTCTTATAACTGGCAGTTACTAGTTACCAAAGCTAAGAGATTTTCGGTTCAAACTCAGTGTAGAATTTAGTATGTACTTGTGTCCATTGCATTTAAAATAAAGTGCATGTATTCTCAGCCCAAAAATATAGATTGCAAAAGCAATTAAAGAGGGAGCAAATGAAACTCACCTTAGCAGCACATAAAGTCGTTCACTGAAATGTAACCGAAACTCGGAATACCAAATAACCGTAGATCTCAACCTAGAGAACATATGTTGGTCAATAAATGTCTATCAAGCTAGGTCTGGTCATAGTGTATCACAATCCTAATGCTCGAGATCGACATACAAAAGTTATCCAAAGTCATTTCAAAAAGTCAATTTTCACAATAGTTCAACAAAACGAGACGTACCTTATATAAGGATTCATTTACTCGGTTGGTAATATTCAAAAATTCAATTTATCAATCTTACAAACAAGTTGTTTAAATATTAATTGCAGATTCAAAAGCAATTCCAATTAACGTCAATCATAATTCAGTTGACCATATCTTTTGATTCGTTCATAGAAATCACGTGATTTCTAAATGAAAAGTTATTGATTTTCGTCAGCTTTCCAAAAACATGCATATCATATATCTTTTATCAGTAACATATGTATTTAATTTGTGATTCATCATAAACTGTTTAACGACGAAATTTAGCATACAAGCATGCATAAATATATATACTCGAGCACTAGACATGGATGCACAATTAATATATAAAAGATAAGATATGAATGCTCACGTATCAATATTGTGATTCAATATTGCAGGGAAGTACGTAGACGCAACAGAGATGATAAACACTAGGTTTGACTTGCCAATAATACCCACGTACATTACCCATAACCTCCATAGCTATAACCCATAGTTTCCTTAGCTCTATCTTGCTTGAAAACCCATTTTGAAAGTGACACGCTCATAACCTCGCCGTAGTATTTTATGTATAATACTAATAATAAGAATAATACTAATAATAATAAGATTCATATTAATAATAATCTTAATAATAATAATAATAATAATGTAACGACCCAACCCGTTATCCAACCGAAAACACGCTTAGAATTTTTTTTTTTTTTTTTATAACAAAGATCCAATTTTCAGGCAATTGGAGTGCCGCTCCATATAGGGGCGCGCCGCTCCAAACCCTGCTGTCCCAATTGTCATTTTCACGCAAAAAGATCTCATACTTCCCGACACTTTTGGATCAAATGCTTTTCACAACACATTATAATAGTTGAAAATAACACGTTTCAATACTAAAATGAGTCTTGCGACACCGGGCCCACATATGCCCAAATTACCCTTTAAGTACAAGGTACAAGTTTCGATCCCATGACTTTAAACACAAAATAAAAGCCGAGCATGGCGATTGGGGATACGCTACCCAATCCTAATCGAATCCAAAAGCAAGCCTTCTAAAGCAACTACGCGAGTCACTAGTTCCCACGCTTACCCGAGCTACCTCATCCAAGCAAATCTATAAAAAGTAAACAACGAGAGGGTAAGCTAACGCTTAGTGAGTGAAAATATATTACATACATATATATGCATAAAATGGACACGCCACATAAATAATCAAATAACGCATACCGAAGCATCCAAGCATAAAGGCAAGCTAATCTAAGCATACCGTACGATCACTAAGCAACAAGCTAACAACATCAACAATGAGTAAGTTCACCAACGACAATGTGAACAAATGCCAATAAGCTACACCCGGAGGGTTAGCTATATCACAACAATACAACATTATACGTATACAATATAAAACATGCTAAACAATCACAAACACAATATGGTTAACCATAAACGCTATGGTGCCACCGGCTCGTGGTTCACACCATACGCATTTGAGTCATACTCTTTTATAGTGCTACCGGCTCGTGGTTCACACTTCGACGCTATCGGCTCGTGGTTCACGTCTCGTTTTATAGTGCTACCGGCTCGTGATTCACACTCGATGCTACCGGCTCGTGGTTTACATCTTATTTTATAGTGCTACAGGCTCATGGTTCACACTCGATGCTACCGGCTCGTGGTTCACATCTTATTTTATAGTGCTACCGGCTCGTGGTTCACACTCGATGCTACCGGCTCGTGGTTCACATCTTATACTCGTCACATACATGTCATGGTACCACCGACACGTGGTTCATACCATAACATCCACAAAAAAATACGCCATAAATATGAACGCATAATTATTCCACTCACAATATTAACCCTTCGCCATTGGGGTTATATAATCCATATCACCCACCCATGTGATAACGTACACACAAAATGTGCACCTCGTCAAAGGTGGTCAACCAAAATGCACAACCGTGCCAATTGGACCTATACACAAGTCCATCAATCCACCTATATGTGAAGTGAGCTCTATGACCGAGAACCACTTCACCCGACCCGCACCCATCCTACACATACATATGCATATAGGATATTAACACTCACCTTATCGCCTTGAAGAATGCCACCGAATAATCCGCAATCGCCGATGGAATGTACCTATTCCATTTATCACATAACAAGTAACACAATTAGAGTGGATATACGAATCAACCCAAATTGACAACTAGTGCAATTTCGACCCAAATGTACTTCCAAGCATAAACCGCGCCCAAACTAACCAATAATCACTAACACAAGTGAGAATGGTCTTAATATGCCAATTAAACCCAATCATAGGTGTTAAACACCTATCTTGCCCAAAATGACACTTAAACCCTAATTTTGACCCATAAGGAGTCAACATCGCGCCATTAGCAAGTTTTGACACCAAAACATAATTAACTCGGTTCTATGCTTCAACTTAATCCATTTTAAGTTTATAAACCTTATTAAATCGGCAATTGGGTCATAATCATCAACAAACCCTAATTTTGACTCTAGTCAAAATTAGTCAACCACAAGAACCCTAATTGTGTGATGACCCGGGAATTTCTGACCAAATTTAAACTTAATCTTTATATGATTTCGATACGATAAGCAAAGTCTGTAATGTTGAGTTTTGATAATTTTGGAACGGTTTACATGAATGCAATTAACCTTTGACCATTCCCGACGATTCACGAACAATTGTTTGTTATTAAATATATAAATATAAATATAAATATAAGTGTATATATAATAATTAGAATTAATAAAGTACACTTAATCAATTGGATTTAAAAATGTAAAATAATAAATAAAATAATTAAGATGTTATCAAAGTAATATATATATAGTATTATCAATGTTATATATATATATATATATATATATATATATATATATATATATATATATATATATATATATATATATATATATATGTATATATATAATTGAAACATGTAACTTGATATTACTTGGAGTCATTCATGACATATTTCAAAAGACGTTGCATTCGAGTCGTTGCATTTATCAAGATTGTTATTAAGTCAATTATAGTTAGATATATTATGAAATGGTATGCCGACCGTCAACTTTCGATGTAATGAAAGATTATCTTTTCAAAAACGAATGCAATGTTTGTAAAATGTATCATATAGAGGTCAAGTACCTCGCGATGTAATCAACTGTTGTGAATCGTTTATAATCGATATGGACATCGTCCGAATGGATTAGGACGGGTCTTTACAAATTGTCTCCAAAACATCAATAATCACTAATACTAGTGATTATACACCATTTACAAGTCTTAAACATGGTTAAATCATTAACCAACCCAAAACCCACCAAGTATCAAAATAGCAAGTTTCCATAAACCCTCTTCATCAACTAAATGGATTTTACAACTAACAATCTCAAAATCCTAACATTGAATCTCAAATCAAACAATGAAACTCGGAGTTAGAACTTACCAATACCGCCAAAATGATGTCGTTGACGAGTAGAACAACTTTAATACTTGAGACTTGACCCGAATCAAACTTCTTCTTCTCCAAATGGAGCTTTCTCTCACTTAAAATGGGTTTCTCACTCTATGGTTTGATGAGAGTGTTTGATGAGTGAAATGTGATCCACAATGATCAATGGATCAGTTTTGATGACCCCAAACCGACCCCAAGTGTAAAGACCAAAGTACCCCTCATTTAAAACCTTTAAAAATGTTGAAAATTGCATCAGACGCAATCGGAGCGTCGCTCCATAAGGTGGAGCGCCGCTCCATAAGGTGGAGCGCTACTCCAACCTTCAGGTAAGTTTTCAGTAACTTGTTTTGGCCATAACTTTTTGACCGTAGCTCCGTTTTCGATGAATCAAATATCGTTAGAAATGTAATAAGATTTTCTTTCCAATGGTAAGGTTTTGAAACATAAACACGAACTTTATTTGGGGTTAAAAAGATGCGTACACACCTTGTCACTTCAGAGAACGTCTAGTTTCCTTCGACGTTCGAGCAAGCAACACGTACGTGCTTCGTACACTTCATACACGCATCGTACACCATAAATACATTATGTACAATAAATATTTGGGTCTTACAAATAATAATAATAATAATAATAATAATAATAATAATAATAATAATAATAATAATAATAATAATAATAATAATAATAATAATAATAATAAATACTTACCGAGTAATGAAATGAAATCAGAAGCAGAAATGATCGAGCTTTTATAGAGTTGGCCTGTACAGGGCTGCCATGCGATCGCATGGCTTCCAAGCTCTTTTCCCATGCGATCGCATGGGTGGGTTTTACAACTCACAATGCTTTTGTATTTTAGTTTGCCGACATATTAAATATAATATATATAATATATTTAATTTATATAATTAATTATATATTATATTATATTCATGTGCATAGTTGACTTGTAATTTTTGGTCCGTTGACTCGTACGTTGTTACTCGACTTATGTCCCGGTTCCGGTTTCTCGAATGCATTTTCGTACGCTTAGAAAACTAGTACTTTTCGTTACGCGACGTGTACGTTTATCAAAAATTAAACTTAATTATTGATAAACTATGTCACTCGAAGTGTAGCTTTAATCAATTAAGTGTTTTGGTTATTTGCTTCTATAAATCATCGTCTCGTAGTATATACATATACATATATATATTTTCATTTTAAAATAGTGTTTTACTGTAGCAAAGTTTTTTTTTACTGTAGCAAATAGTGATTTTCGAAAACACTGTAGCTTTTTCGGGTACTGTAGCAATTCGAAAATACTGTAGCAAATTAGTGTTTTACTGGTTCATTTTAAACGTTTTAGTTAACTTATCTAAATATCAATCGAATCAATAATTGAATGTTACTATCGTTTACTAAATAACTTGAAATCATATATATATATATATATATATATATATATACACACACACACACATTAAGTTATATATATATTGTTCGTGAATCTTCTAGAACAGTCAAAGAATAATTGATTACATGAATATAGTTCCAAAACTTGAGACTCAACATTACAGACTTTGCTTATCGTGTCGAAAATATTAAATCATTTAAAGAAAAAGTTTAAATTTGGTCAGAAATTTTCGGGTCGTCACAGTTTGCATGTAACGACTTAGTACCCCCACCGAGTACGCTAAATCAGGTCTCGAGTGTAATAGATAGCGCAAGCTACCTATAATCCTTCTATATTCAGTGGCATTTACGGCTTTCCCTTCTTCATCTTTTGACAAACGAAATTTATGATCCATTGAAAACTTGACTGGATTACATTCCCACATGCCACTTGATTGCAATATTCTTTTTGCATAAGCTGCTTGGGATATTTCGATCCCACTGTCACTTTGTTTCACCTCAATGCCCAAGTAGTAATTCAACTTTCCAAGGTCACTCATTTCAAACACTTTCATCATCTTTTCCTTAAACTTTCTTATTTCAAGCTCACATGATCCTGTCACTATTATATCGTCTACGTAAACACCAATAATTAAAATAGTTTTCGAGCAGACCTTGTAGATTGCTTGTTCATGTGCACATCTCTGAAATCCCATTTCCTTAATCGCCTTATCCAATCGAATGTTCCAAGCCCGTGGAGCTTGGCGTAAACCGTATAGAGCCTTATGAAGTCGATACACCATGCTTTCTTTTCCTTTGACAACGAACCCATCCGGTTGAGACACGTACACCTCCTCTTTTAATTCACCATTTAAAAATGCGAACTTCACGTCTGAATGATGAACCTCCCAACCTTTCATTACTGCAATCGCTAATAATATACGGATGGTCTCGATTCGTGCTACGGGTGCAAATACTTCATCAAAGTCAATTCCCTTTCGTTGAACATAGCCCTTTGCAACAAGTCATGCCTTGTGCTTTACGGTTCTTCCTTCTGAATCCTTTTTTACTTTAAAGACCCACTTCAACCCTATGGCTTTGTGACCATGTGGTAAATAAGTGAGCTCCCAAGTATGATTTTTTTTCGATGACTTTTAATTCTGTCTTCATAGCTTCCTGCCATGCTTGTATGTTTGCTGCCTCAACATAATTCTTTGGTTCTTCACCTATAAACATCAATTCGTCATCAGATAAGCCTTCACCATCAACATAATCTTCCAACCAACGAGGAGGTTTTCGGTTACGAGTAGGTGTATGATCATGAATAGGTGAGTCCACACTTACGTTAGATTCATTAGATGTTTGTGCACCACTTAGACCTCCACTTTGAACACGGGTTGTTGAACTTGTACTAGGTGTTGAAAATGCACTTTGAATTGGACTATTTGTGAGAAATTCATTCACAACATAACCTTCTGCTTTACTACTCATATCAACAATAAAACTTGCATTTTTTGACAAACTCTCTGTCACCTCAGAATCTTTCCACGCCCATTTTCTTTTTTCATCAAATGTGACATTTCTTGCCACTACAATTTTGTTTTCTCTTGGATTAAACATTTGATATGCCTTTCTTCCCGGTTCCACCCCGAGATAAACCATAATATGACTTCTATCACTTAGCTTGGTGATATGATTATCTGTGACTTTCACGTACCCAACACACCCGAACACCTTTAAATGTTCAAGTGTTGGTTTGTTCCCCTTTAACGCCTCATAATGTGATAACCCGAAAATTTCTGACCAAATTTAAACTTGATCTTTATATATTTTCGACACGATAAGCAAAGTCTGTAATGTTGAAATCTCAAAAACTTTGAACTATGTTCATGTATTCAATTACCCTGCAACTGCTCTCGATGATTCACGAACAATTATATGTAAATAGATATGTATAAATATATACATATGTGTGTTTATTAAATTGAGAAATATTAATGAAACATTTAACGGTTTGGTTGATATGAAAATAAGTTATGAAATGACTTGAAAACGTTAACAAAGTATTTGGTGAATAATACTTTACATAAACGTAATTGTTTCAATATATGTTTAATATATTTATCGACAGAATTAAAAGATAATATCAAATGATTGAGTTATCTGTTACATTGTGTTATGGTTACGGGTCTCTGTTGTGAGGTCCAATGTGATTTAAGAGATCATTTCATTTTTAACGGTATTCGGAATAAATGGTAAAGTGATTTACAAGTGAGAACAAAATGCCAATTATCGAGTACTAGACAAATATTGGTGGAGATTACTGTTTGATTTCCAATGCATGCTATATAATAATTTCCTCTTGACTTTTGATACGGTAACTATTTGATTTTCATATTATTTAATGTGAAAGTAAGAACGTGGAGTGTAAATAACTTAGATGTTGGGTATCGACAAGTTAAGTAAATCGATGTCTTACATTAAAATGATTTCATATATTTAACTATCCATTGGACTTTATCGTACACCTCACCTCAGACGGCAATTTAAAAACTTGAAAACCTGTTACGAGTTATATATGATTTTACTATTCTAAAACATTTTATGATATAACTATTTCTATTATTTTAACCTTTTAACAAAATGATTCTTAATATATTTAGTTTTGAAAATAGATTATAATATTTATTTAATTTAGTTCAAACGTACTAAAACGTTTTAGTGTAAAAAGAACTTTATTATTAAAACATTTTATAAACTAATTTGTTTATGTATATAAAATCAGGAGAACTTAATTAAAAGCTTTGTACTATAAATTTACAAATATAGTTATATTGGAAAAATGTGATACGAACTGATAATTTCTAAACGATTTTAATGAATTGTGAAATATAATTAGTTTTGGAAAAAATAAATATTATATTATTAAACGAATATTTCAACTATATATAATACGTACAAATTATATTTTAAAATATATATATTTTACAGTGTGATAAGATATTAACTAGATACAAAGAAGTTTTGATATTAACCTATTATTAGTAAATAACGAGATGATGATTTATAGAAGCAAATGACCATAACACTCAAATGTATAAGTTATGTTTCGGGTAAGATAGTTTATCGATGATTAAATCTAATTATTGATAAAGGTACACGTCGTGAAACGTAAAGTACAAGTTTTCTAAGTGTACGAAAAGGCGTTCGAAAAACCGGAACCGGTACGTAAGTCGAACGTCAACGTACAATTCATCGGTGCAAAAATTACATATCAACTATGCACGAGAATATAATATAATATTTAATTAATTATAAAGATTAAATATATTATATATTAATTAATATATATATATGTGTCGTAATATATAACTATGCGAGTATGAGGGGGTAGGTAGGGGGTAGGTGGAGTTCAATTCTATAAATTGAGCGAAATCGAATTTGTTCATTCATTCTTCATTCAGTTTGCACTCCGCATAACTACATACATATATATTGATTATTAATTATTATTATTAATATTAAGATTATTATTATTAATCTTATTATTATTATTAGTGATATTAGTATTATTCGTAAGTGTTATTAGTAGTATTATACATAAAATATTACGACGGAGTGCTTTCCAAATGATTTCAAAAACGGATTTTTCGAGCGGGACAAAGCTAAGGAAATTATGGGTTATAGCTATGGAGGTTATGGGTAATGTTTGTGGGTATGCTCATGAGGTCAATATAGTGTTTATCATCTCCGTTGCATCTACGTACTTTCCTGCAATATTGAATCACAATATTGATACGTGAGCACTCATAACTTAACTTTTATATATTATTAGTGTATCCTTGACTAGTGCTCGAGTATATAAGATTATGCATGCTTGTACGTTTGATATTGTTGTTAGATAGGTTATGTTGAATCTTGAATTTGATACATATGTAATTGAGATAAGGTATATGATATGCATGTCGTTGGAAAGCTGGCGAAAAACTATAAACTTTTCATTTAGATATCGTATGATTTTGATGAACGGATTAAAAGATATCGTCAATTGAATTATCTATAATTTTAAAGTATTATTGTTAAAATGATTATCGTTATTGTCGTTATTATCGTTATTATTATTTTTATTTAATAATCAATAATAATAATATTATTATTATTATTATTATTATTATGATTATCATTATTATTATTAATATTATTAAAATAATTAATATTTTTTTTATCAAAACTATCAATTTTTTATTTTTATCGTCATTATTATTATTAAAAGTATCACTAATATTAAAACCATCATTTTTTTTATTAAAATTATCATTTTAATAGAAATATCATTGTTATTATAAAATATCATTATTATTATTATTATTATCATTTTAGTATTATTATTATTTAAAAACTATCATTTTGAATAGAAATATTATTTTTATATAAAATATTATTATTACGGTTAATATTAAAAAGTATTGTTATTATTAAGATTGTCATGATTAGAATTATCATTTTATCATAATTAATGTCATCTTTAGTAAATATAAATAGTGTTATTATTATTAGTAGTAGAATAATAATTATTATTATTACAAGATAATACAACTTTTACTTATTATTGTTATTATCGATATTATTTTATCAAGTAAATATGCGATACAAAGATATTTTTACCACACGTAATATAATTACATTAATATTACATATCACTATATTTTTATGATATTAAGTGAAATTATTAAATTATATTACTTAAGATATCTAAAAGTATATTTTTATTATATATATTTTAATATAAATTTTATTAATAAATGACTTTTATTAATTAATTTAATAAAATCTGATAAATATATTTAATTATATATAAAATGACTATATTTATGTTATATTATAAACACGTATAAATTTTGGAAATCATTTCTAGTCAGATTGACTTTTGTTGACTTTTGCATGATAATCTCGAGTATTAGGATTGTGATACACTATGACCTGACCTAAATTGTTAGACATATATTGACCAATCTATGAATATATATATATATATACTTAATATAGGTTCGTGAATCCGAGGCCAACCTTGCACTTGTTCAATGACGTCATATCTATTTTTACTACGGAATACAGTATTGTGAGTTTCATTACTCCCTTTTTAAATACTTTTGCAATATATATTTTTGGGACTGAGAATACATGCGCTGTTTTATAAATGTTTGATGAAATGGACACAAGTACTAGAAAATTACATTCTATGGTTGGATTATCGAATCGATTATCACCCTTTTAGCTTGGTAGCCTAAGAATTAGGGAACATACACCCTAATTGACGTGAATCCTAAAGGTAGATCTACGGGCACTAACACCCCCCATACTAGAAAATGGTATGCTTTAGTACTTCGAGTTTGTATTATACAGATAGATTTCTGTTTTAGGGATATTCTATATGCATGATGTTAATGTCGGTTACCGGGTGTTCAATCCATATGAATAATTTTTAAACACTTGCGAGTGTATGATTATTGAATAAAGGAAATCTTGTGGTCTATTAAAATTATGGAAATGATTGATTACGATAAAATAATGAACTCACCAACCTTTTTGGTTGACACTTGAAAGCATGTTTATTCTCAGGATTGAAAGAAATCTTCCGCTGTGCATTTACTCATTTTAAAGATATTACTTGGAGTCATTCATGGCATATTTCAAAAGACGTTGCATTCAAGATTGTTGAGTTCAATAAAGATTATTATTAAGTAAATGACATATTAGGTCATTTATAGTTTGGATATTATGAAATGGTATGTATGCCTGCCAACTTTCGATGAAATGAAAGTTTGTCTTTTAAAACGAATGCAATGTTTGTAAAAATGTATCATATAGAGGTCAAATACCTCGCAATGTAACCATATGTTATTGTATTCATCCTTATGGATTAGGACGGGTCGCTTCATGTGGTATCAGAGCGGTGGTCTTAGCGAACCAGGTCTGCATTAGTGTGTCTAACTGATAGTCGTTATGATGCATTAGTGAGTCTGGACTTTGACCTTAGTTGCATGGCAAAAATTTTTGCTTATCATTTCTTGTCGGAAATTAAATGCTTATCATTCCTAGTCTAGACACATCTTACTGCATTGATTGCATGAAAAGAGTATAGACAAAATTCATATCTTAGCGTATCTGTTACTGTAAACTATGCCTGACATATTCCGTAAATTCCTCCGTAATCTACGAAATCTTTTGCTATATATATATATATATATATATATATATATATATATATATATATATATATATATATATATATATATATATATTCTATGTAATTAGAATATCATCTGTTAGCCAGAAATCATTTCATATTGAAAAATTCTTTGTTCAATCGTACGAAATGGATTACGCCATGAGTTCAAGTCCCTCGGATTCCGATATGGAATTTTACTCAAGCTCCGAAAGCAGTGTGACCGGAATGGATTAACCAATCAGTCATCATCTATTCTGGATGAGTTGGGGATGGGTTCGTAGTCTACTTAATCATTGGAGACAAGAAGAAGGCGATCCCTTCCATCCACCACATTGCCCTCTTGACGAAGAACCTGAAGCACTAACCGGCGAACCTGTCCGAAACACCATTTTCTCTCTCATTTCCATAGTGTCTCGTCACAATTATATACTATCTCACATTCTAGATCTTATCCATCCACTCGTCTGAACCGAAAACCACCCCGGTGTAATAGAAGAAGTCAACGAGCTTCGCGCTCGGGTAGTAGCTTTGGAGAATATGGTGCAAAGGTTACAAGCACCAGCAGCAGCACCGGCAGCAACAGTACCACCAACAGTACCATCACCACCACCAACAGCAACATCCACATCTCACACTTTAACATCACAATCAGTACCTTGAGCATCAACGTCACACACACCATAGATACAAGGAGTACCAAAATGTAAGACCCGAATAATAATTGTACATTGGTGTAAATAGTGTACATTAAGTGTGGGCTGCAATGTGTAATTAAACTGGGTCAGAAGCTGTTCAGACCACTAGTGCGCGTCGTGCACTATTAGGGGTGCGCATGGCGCACTGCCCCTGGGCCAATATTCTGCTTTTTAATTAAAAGTTAAATGAAGGGTATTGTTGTCTTTTCACATGGGGACGAGTTGGGGCTGTAAAGGCCAGTTGTGTGGTGGTTGAAAACACATTCAACACTACACCAACCTTATCTTCAACCCCAAATCAAATTCTAGAGAGAAAAGTGTGTTCTTGGGAGAGAAAGCTTGAATCAAGGAGGAAGAAGCTTGATCTTGGTTAAAGCTCAAGTATTAAAGTTGTTCATCTAGTCTTTAGCTATGTTTTGGTTGTGGTGGTATGTTCTAACCTTTATTTCCCTATTTTAATTTGTTAAGGGTTAGGGTTTGGGTTAGTGATGAACATAAAACCCATATTTAGTGATTTTGGGTGTTCTTGGGTAAAATTGAGTCATGAAGACTTAAAGTTGACTAACCTAGGATTTTGAAATGATAAATGTGTTTATGTGTCTTAATTGGTTAGTTAATTACTAGCACACCTAGATGTTTGGTAAATGGGTGTTATGTGGGTTTGTGGATGACCCGAAATGGGTGTGTTGATCTTAAAGTGGTCAAATGAGTGATAATTGACCTAATTGAAATAAATGGGTATGAAACACCCAAATTATGTATTACTTAGTGTTGTTAGACCTAGATTACTAGCTTTTGGTGATATGTGGTGGTTTTGACCTAAATGATCGGTTTTGTCGAAAATGGGGCATTTAATGCATTAAGTCATTGAATGCACATGTGTAAGTTGTTGGCTTTTAGCCCAACTAGTTTGTGTGTTAATCGAGTACTTATTGTATTAGGTACTTTGCTTTGAGGCTTGCTGAAGTTAAAATCGTCACCGAATCGTTAAGGTGAGTGGAATAATTATGCTTATATGTATATGGCGTATTTATTTGTGAATGTTATGGTATGAACCACGAGCCGGTAGTACCATAGCATGTATGTGATGTATCATGATGTGAACCACGAGCCGGTAGCATCAAGTGTGAACCACGAGCCGGTAGCACTATAAACAAGTGTGAACCACGAGCCGGTAGCACTATAAACAAATTGTGAACCACGAGCCGGTAGCACTATAAAAGAGTGAGACTCAAATGCGTATGGTGTGAACCACGAGCCGGTAGCACCATAGCGTTATGGTTAACCATATTATGTTGTTGGATATTGTTTAGCATGCTATATATATATATATATATATATATATATATATATATATATATATATATATATATATATATATATATATATATATATATATATATATATATATATATATATTGTGTTGAGTATATGCTAACGTGATGTTGTGATAGTGTACGAGTTGTTAGCATTATGAGTAAGACGACATGCTATTTGAGTTATATTCTCGTATGAGGTATTTGGTGGGTGCGAATGCAAATAGATGGGTTATATATGTGTATGTATAATTGTTGCACTCACTAAGCCTTGCTTACCCTCTCGTTGTTTATCTTTTTATAGGCTCCGGTGGAGACAAGGGTAAGGGCGTTCGTTTGGACTAGAGATCCCGCTTTGTTTGATAGGGGACGCTTTTGGGATGATAGCTTTTGGAGTTTGACCGAGAATTGGGTAGTTTAACCCCCAAACACCATGCTCATGTTGTCGTTTGGAATTTAAACTAATGTGGTCGAAACTCATGTTTTGTATGAAACTCGTAAAATGGCAGATGTGGGCCCCGTTTTGTAAAACTTGTTTAATGATTGAATCGTGTTATTTTTACATATAAGAACATGTTGTGAAAAGCGTTTCATCTAAATATGTCGGGGAGTGGGTGATCTTTATTTGAAAATTGACCGATTCGGACAGAAGCTGAAAGAGCCTGTAACCCATGGTGCTGCGCGCTGTGCACTATACTGTATAAAAAAAAAATATTTCGCGTATTCAGTAGGATATTGGGTTGGGTTGTTACAAAAAAACAACAAACGATGAAGTATTGATTCATAACTTCATCGGAGAGATATTCTACGGTGATAATGTAATCTCTAAAGTTTTAGAGATTATTTATTCAAATCATAGCCGTAAACCAAGATGAATGAATGGTTAGAAATGATACAGGGAAGAATAGAAACCCTGACAAGGATAGTGCACGAATTACAAGCTAGACTTGTTTACCAGCAGCATCAACAGTACCGTCAACATCACTAACACCGCCAGTACCGCCGGAGTCACCGTCAGTATTCCCAACACCAGAAACACCTGTAACACTACAAGCTCCATCAATTACATAACCACCAACGATATCGACAACACAATCACCAGTAGGTATATCAAAATAACGAGTTATGAAGTATTAACTCATTCCCACTAAAGGATTTATATGTACATCTTTTACATATAAATTTTAAAGCATAATAAATCTTTCTGTACTAAGCTATTATGTGTGAATCTTAACTATTCGGTTAATTTATATTATTAATATGCTATGATTTACATTTTTCTTTAGCGACTTAATCATCGTTAACTACAATATCTGTCTCAATTCAATAAATTCTAATTCATAATAAATCAAGTGTATTAATCAAATATATGTTTGATTTTACACTTTCATCATCAATGTATTCGAAACTTTCAGATAACATTATTCGTACCTTGCGAAGTTCACAAGAATTCTACAAACACCAACATCATGCATCAACAATAACGAAGTATTAATTCATAATTTCAATTTCATTGAATAAATACTCCGTAAAGGTTATGTAATTTCTAAAGTCTTTGGGGATTATTCAATTCTAGTTTCAACCGTAAATCAAATGATTTTAATTTAATATTAACTCATTAATCTATGTTACATCTAAAGGAAATATACACATATATATCTTCATAAAGATTGTAATAAAAATTCTTTTATACAAAATATTAATTGTGAAATTTTTTTTAACGGGTAGGTAATACCCAAGAGATATATAAATTCACAATTAATATGTTACATTCTTCGAATCTGAGTCCGCAATCATCAACTATACTCACTACTTTCACAACAATCTACATCCTTTCATAGAAATCAAAACAACGTTTCTCATCCAAATTTGATTACATATTCTGATTTTGACAAATCAAAATCCAAGTCAAAATTTAACAGAAGACATCACTCTTAGAATTCTATATCTTTCAAAGCTATATTTTGACTTTAAAACTGTGCTAGAACATCATATATATATTAACGACTACAATCGGTGTTCAAACCCTCCAAAATTCCTGAAAACACTTCAAATAATGAACAATCGAGATGATGATCCAACCACATGTTACCCACAGTCATGCACCTGAAAAACTCTCGAAACCAAAGTAAAAGTTTAACATATACCTTTGTCAGACCCTTTGGCATTTATTAGCAAAAAATAACTTTGCGATTCCTTTTCAAATTAGCAGTTTTGTCACAGCTCCAGCAAGTCAACCTCGACTTTTCAGTTGAAACAGTCTTATTATAACCTCGATATATATGTTGCCCTTTCACCATCGCTACCAGGGAGCCGTTTATGTTCCATCACATTAGCAATAAACTTACCAACAACTTCACTGATCCTTGACTTTTCGAAAAATCATTATATTTATCAAAACCCCATCATTTACTCATCTGCATATTGTAACAAGAATTGTCTTGCCAATTACTGTGAATCAGCAATCAGTATTTTGAAATATCGCAGCATGTTTACGCCAACAGATATATGTGTACATATAACGTCTATCTCCTGGACTTACATACTTCGAATGTGAAGTTTCTGAAAAGTACCCTAAACTGCGAACTAGCTCTCGAAATTTTGAAAAATGTTGATGAAGCAGCAAAAACTGAAAATGACCTTAACAGTCAAAAGTTTAATGATAAAGAATAGTGTGTTGGCAAAGCTCAGAAAAATAGAAGGTTTGGAACTGGAAAACGGATTGAGCAAAGTATGAAGGAGGCTGTGGACAAATCACCAAGACTAAATCTGCCTACAAAGAATCTAAATGATTCAGTGTCTGCTGAAGTCTTTAGCGAATACCTTATTCCTTACTCTAAAACTCTTGCGGACAATATTCTTCATCGTCCTCTTATATTAGATATTCTAAGATATCATTATATCTTTCATTATAAATATTTTCGATGTTTCTAAAGATATCTTCATAACTATTGTTATTCGAAATCATTTATCTCTTCGCACTTTCTGTGTTACATCATAAAAGAAACTATTTTAGTTTCTAAATTCTGAAAATTCGAATGTAAAATATGAATGCTATTGAAGTAGTGTTGGGAACTGAATCATGAGGTAGTATAATATAATGTCACTTGATCAACGTGATTATATTACAGTAAGTCATGCTGAGTTTCTGAATGGAACGTGATGATTCACAGATCATAACGTCATCATGTGCCATGTTACACGACTCTGGTATTCTATTTAATCTCTAAAATATCAAGAAAATATTTCTTGATGATTCGGTCTTTTTCAGGATATTCTGGTAATTTGATAAATCAAGATCGTGCCATTACGATTTACTTCTTAGAACATTAACTATGTTCATATCGAAATCCATACCTACGAATTCTGGACCATTATTCGCTTGACTTGAAGTCGGGAAGAAGAGACAAAGGCACGGAACTCTTAAATATAAAAGAAAATATAAAGCTCGACAACAACATATAAATTACAAACCGTGCATATCAATACGTATTGCAACGTAAAGGCACGAGGGAATTAAAAACACTATAACCCCAAGGTAATAATAAAAGTAAATAAAATCCTCCGGTGGTAAATGAAAAAGAAGAATGACAGATATGAAAGTTAGGAGTATATCAAGAATTAGTACTGGATGGAGCATATTGATGAATGCTTTAAGGTATGAGTTGAGGGAGAAAGAATAGAAGATGTGAGTTGTAAGGAAAAGAAGGGGGTGGATTTATAGTAAAATATCCGACAGAGCAATCAAAACAGATGATCGCATTTAAAGCAGACCCTAATTCCCTTGATTATCAAAAATCAAATCTTATTACGAAGATTTTCTCCAATCTCTTGAACTTGGAAATCAATCCTATCTACATCAAAAGATATGACGAATCTACACTTACTCATTTCACTCTCTTGTGAAAACTTCACTCGTACGCTTCACATAAGTTTTATCCATAATACTCAATAATGATAAAATTCTATTTATCAACTCATATTCATCATGAAAACATTTTTATTGTTATCCATGACAACCTCGATCAAATTTCGGGGATGAAATTTCTTTAACGGGTAGGTACTGTGACAACCCAGAAATTTTTGACCAAATTTAAACTTGATCTTTATATGTTTCTGACACGATAAGCAAAGTCTGTAATGTTGAAATCTCAAAAACTTTGAACTATGTTCATGTATTCATTTACCCTGCTACTGCTCTCGATGATTCACGAACAATTATGTGTAAATATATATGTATAAATATATACATATGTGTGTTTATTAAATTGAGAAATATTAATTACACATTTAACGGTTTGGTTGATATGAAAATAAGTTATGAAATTGTAGCGACCCCGACAAATCGTCAAGTGACGGCGTCGGCTACGTGGGTCCCATTACCTGATTATAAGTCTTTAAGATAACGTTTGACCAAAATATGTCGCCTTCATTTCAAAATAAAGATTGTTTCAAAGTTTACAAGGATTGTTCAACCAAAAGTTAAGTTACAACGTTATAAGTACGATTGAAATCTAGGCGACACGGTTTAAAGTAAAGTCAAAAGACGCTCCATGAAATGCATGTATACTCGACATCGGATGCAAGTATCAAATAGTAAGCGGAAGCATGTTTCACATATCGTGCATGACCTGAGAAAAACATAGAAATCTGTCAACGAAAACGTTGGTGAAATCATAGGTTTAAGTAAGTAAGTACAAGTGAACCACAAGATTTGCATCAATGAAATAATAGTAATACATTCCAAAAGTTTGTTTCACGAGCACCCAATTATCAAAGCTTAACATTTCCTTCCATTGTATACCCCATCACTTAGTGCTAGAACAAACACTGATTCTCGAAAATATATTTCATCCGTAGACGGTAGCGAACCGTCAAGGATGAGGGCTGTCAAACCCATATGGCCATATAACATAAGTTCTCGCTTACACCCGGCAAGTGTAACTAATGATAATCGAATTGAGGATTTTGTTCTAAACTCGTATGTAGAATGTTTGTTTTCCCGTTCTTGTGTTCACTTAGTTCAAAAGAATCGTTTATGTTTTCTCATCCCAATATAAGTTCAAAAAGAGTAAAAGTGGGACTATGATCTCACCTTGAGTGCACGAGTAGTAAAGTACTTCAACAAGTAAACGTGTGCAAAGAACAATGCTAGTCTTGACCTAAACAATAGGTTGTATCAATAACGGTAAACACGATAGGTCAAAGATGTTCAATTAGTCCTATGGCTCGTTACGACTCGATTATTTAGCATGTGAAATCAAATTGCCAAGTTTCATGCAAGATACAAGTATATAAATAAGTTAGGAAGGTTGCATAATCATTTGGTTAAGTTTGACAAAAAGTCAAACTTTGGTCGGTCAAAGTCAACGAAAGTCAACACGTTCGGGTCGGGTTCCGAACTATTTTTCTAATCTTAGAAATCATATATGAGCATGTTGGCCAAGTTACATGTTAATCGGAGGTGCGTAGCATGCCAAACATTATTCAAAAATTGACCAAGTTGGACAGAATTCTGGCCAGGCCATTTGGCGCGCCGCGCGGGGTAGGGGCGCGCCGCGCCACCCTCTGTGCAGGGATTTCTGGTCAGTTTTCAAAGTATGCACGAACCAAAACACAAACAATCACATTTTATGATCCGCAAACAATTAGAACATGTATTTTATATCATCGGAAAGCTATTTCGACAAGGAATACAACTAACCACATATCATCAATCAAAAACATCATTTACAATAAACGAAAACTCGTCAATTGATCGAGAAAGGTTTGTTTTCAAGTTTCAAGTTCGTAAAACGTATTTTATGATTCGGGAATCCAATTTACACATACGATATGCCGTTTTGAAGGTAATGAAGCATACATTACTACTAGACACTAACAATTAACATTCCATAGCATTTAAGCTTCCAAAAGTTCATGTCAAGAACTATCAAACCCTAGTCAAACATCACAAAATCATTAATCGGGTTTTTGAAGTTTCCTTAATCAACCTACACATCCAAATGTGGCTAATGATACTAGTAACACAATTAAAACATGCACTTTAACAATCTAACAACATTAACTCATCCAAAATCAAGGATTAAGCATCCACTTTTCATTTTCAAGCTAGTTACACCAAAACATCAAGATCGAGCATACAAATCATATAATCATGCTAGACACGAGCCATAGACATTAACTAACAACATTTCAAGTCAAAAACACGAATTTAAAGAAATCTAGAGTTTTAGAAATGTTACCCAAAATCGGTGTAGTTAGTATCAAATCGTAGAGGATGAAGAGAGGATCACGAAAATGTAATTTGTTTTGTTGTAAGCCTCCTAGATCGAATTTAGATGATGATTTAGTGAAGTTGGGAGAAATGGGGTTCTTGAGCTAGAGAGAAAAGGGAGAGAGATGGAGGGATTGAATGGATGAGAATGGTGGGTTGACTAGTTGACCTAGTCAACTAGTTTGCCCACTTGACAACTTCGGTCCCTCAAGTTTCAAAGCGGGTGCGGGAATTAACCAACGAAATATTTTAAAAACGCTCGAGTAACCGAGTGATGTTATAATTAAATAGCGGAAATATAATGAACGTTACTCACGGAAACTATTACTTTAAATACGAAAGATTATGTTTTTTAAAAAAAAAAGACGGTGTTAAAATTAAATTTAACGGAAAAACGCGGGATGTTACATTATCCACACCTCAAAAGAAATTTCGTCCCGAAATTTAGTTGGAAGTAGTAGTTGTTGAATCTTACTCGAGACCTTGCGTTGTAAATTCTACGAATAAGTGAAGGTACGTCCTTGAGTATTTCCACGAATTTTGACGGTCGGGATCATATGTTGTTTTAAGGTTTGGCTTCCATGATTCATGGTTTCAACCGGTCCTCCTAGGAAGTGAGGGTTATCGTCGATAGTGAGTTCATCAAGGAGATAACAAGTTCTCGTTTCGCAAAACACGTCTTTGAGTTGATACATTGAATGTAGGATAAACGGAGACCCAAAATGAGTCGGAAAAGTCTAAACGGCTAGCTACGGGTCCAAAACACCCCAAGAATTTAAAGGATCAAAATATCGTGGATTTAGCTTCCTACGTCTTCCCGAAACGGATTGCACCCTTCCAAGGTGCGACTCTTAACGTGACGCGGTTTCCCACGTGGAATTTGAAATGTTTACGTCTAACATCGGCGCAGCTCTTGGTGATTACGAGTCGCGTAGGGTTTTGCCTGAATATGAATAAATTTTCTCGGTTGCTCATGAATAACCTCGGCCCCGGTGAATTGATCATCGTTTACTTGGTTCGACAAAGGAGAGTGACGTTTCCGGTCACACGTGGTTTCAAAAGGAGTGACGTTAAAACTCGAATGAAAATCATTGTAGTACGAGGATTCGGTTAAAGGAAAATATTTTTCTCAAGTAAATTTGAAGTTGGTAATACAAATTCGTATTATGGTTTCCAAGGTTTAAATCGCATGTTTGTTCGGTCCGTCGGGTTGTGGATGGTACGCGGTACTCATGTCTAAACGCGGTCCCGAGGCTTCTTGTAAAACTAGAAGTGAAACGAGTATTTCGATACGGGATAATTAACAAAGATACACCGTGTTGGAATAGAATCTCTTAAGATATGTTTGAACGAGTCAGTTAGGGTTCGAAAAAAAAATGTTCGTTAGGACTATTCACCCTCGTGGCGAATACTTATGTAATATGAGGAGTTTCTCTATCCATGGAGAAATGTTACAAGGAGTTTCTTTAAACGGAAATGCGAACGGTAAAGATAGTAGTGAAATGAGGACTTAGAATAGGATGAGTTTACATCTCAAGGTTGCCATAACGTGCCTCTAGTTGTCAAAAGTCGAAGTCTGAAAGAGAAACGAGATCGTACACGTAGTTGTTTAGTTCGGGGTTGAATAATAGTTGGCCGATTATTAGAAACACAATGACATTAAGTCAAAGAAGAGGGAAGTATCATTGGATCGTGTGTTATCTTAAGTTCCAGTAATATCAGACGGTAACGGTGAAATAACAGAGATATGTAGCGTGGTATGTGATGACGAGAAAATTGATCGGATCCACAATTTAGTATTAGAATTCTTCGCGCAAAATAACGAATTTCAGTTACACTGATTTTGAGTCGAGAGAGCATGCCTTCCGGCGTTCATGTAGAAATATTTTCATAATTGAGTTCCATCTGGTGCTATACGATTTTTAACTAGAAATATTGGTGTGAAGTATCACGCTCAAGGTTCGGACATGGGGGGGTTTAAATTTTTCCCTCAGTGAGTTAACGAGGTTAAAAGTCGTGTAACACGAGAAAAGGCAGAAATGAATCTTCGGTAATAACCGGCGAGATCTAAGATTTTACGAATACAAGTCTGAGTCGGGGGAGTTTCCTGATTACATGTGGCTTGATTTCGAGATTGATTGAAATGCCTAGACCATTCACATCATGGTTTAGAAAATTGTACTTCGTTCAACAGAAATTCTCACTCGGAGAATTTGGTATAGAGTTGCTCTTTTCTCAAAAGTTCGAGCGTAAGATGGTGATGTTGTTCGTTTTCCTTCTTTACTTGAATAACTCAAGATGTCATCTATAAATACGATAACCGATTTGTCTAGATAAGTTCGCATACGTGGTTTAGGAGGTTCATGAATACGGACAGAGTCCTAAATAAATCGAATGGTACTAAGAAAGATTTACAACTAACGTTGCGAGTTCGGAAGGTGGCTTAGGAGACATCGTCTCACTTAACCCCCAATTGATGATAACCGGAACGGAGGTCGATTTGGAACATACGGGATTCGTGCAAATAATCATGAGGTCATGGGTGCGAGGGAGAGGGTATCGGTTTCCAACCGAAAATTACTCAGTTCACAATAATCTATACAAGATGATGGGGAAACATTTTTTTTTTTTTTTTTTTTTTTTTTTTTTTTTTTTTTTTTTTTTTTTACGAATAGATTCCGAGCTCCCTAGTTCTATAGGTGTCAAGTCAAAAGTCTTAACGTATTTCCTCCAATAAAATTTATAGGCACACAATATTTTTCCGTCGGTCACTTAAATCGTCTAAGTAGTATCTGGGGGAAAGAGGTGGAATATAAAGAGCATGAGTCAAATCCTTGGTTATAAAACGTCTAGCGGTAATCGAATCGAACAAGTATGAAATATACGGTTTGTTGTGAAGAAACGTACCCGTTACTAGTCCATCGTCGTTCCGGGCATCATTGGTGTCGATGTCGAAGGTTCAACGGCGTGCGTTGGGGTTGATTTTCTTATTTGGGCACACATTCCTAAAATGACCCAGTTGGCCACATTCGAAGCAAGCATCCGTTCTGTGTGCGTTGGGCATCTTTCGAGCGACGGGTCCTTGGCGCCGGTGGCGAAACCTGCCACATCCTTCAAAGTGATGCTTGTGGCATTCGTCACAAAAAGGCAGCTTTCCGGCATAGCCTTTCTTGTCGTTGGAGGTAAAAGGCTTCTTGGCGGGGTTGTTGTTATTGTTGTGGTTGCTTGATTGAGAGGCTTCCCATGTTCTTTTGTTGTTACTCGGGTGGTTCTCGACCATTGGTGCCGGTGCTTCCATTTCATTCACCGTTTCTAAGGCTTGGCGGGCCATTGTTAAAGCCTCTTGTAGGTTAGTGGGTTGAGATGTCATTACCTTGTGTTGAATGCTCTTAGGGAGGCCATCCATGTAAAGTTCGATTCTTAGGGATTCGGGAGTCATGAGAATTGGACACATCGAGACTAGTTCGGTAAACCGTTGATTATAAGCTCCGAGGTCGTTCCCGACCGTTCTTAAATTCCTTAGCCCTTGCTCGAGCCTTCGAGTCTCATCGCGCGGGAAGTATTCGGTGATCATTCTTTCTCTTAATTCGGTCCAAGAGAGTGTAAGGGCTTCATCGATACCCACTGATTGTACATACGTGTTCCACCATGAGAGAGCGATACCGGTGAAAGTGAGGGTGGAAAACTTGACCTTATCTTGGTCTCGACAACCGCTTGTGTTAAAAACGGTCTCCATTTGTTCAAACCATCGGGTGAGAGTAACCGGTCCTCCGGTTCCATCGAAAGTGGGAGGATTGTACTTCATGAAGTTCTTGTAGGAGCAACCTTCGATTGAATTACCGGCTCCATGATTGTTGTTGTTAGAAAAGTGATCGGCCACGGCCGTACCCACGGCGGTGGTTATCATTCGTTGAAGAGCTTGTTCTAGGGTTTCGAGAGGAGTATTGTGTTGACCTTGGTGAGCCATTGTTCCTTCATGAGACAAGAATATCGTTGGTTAGTATTTTCAACAATACTAACCGTGGCATGGAATAAGAATATCGTTGACTCGCCTTAAATTCTCTATGTCATAATGTCGGAACGTCCATGTGAATCACCGTAATATAATCCCGGAAATTATATTACCCTGATTCTCATGTGCATTTAACATTACTTCATAAAGTCAAGGTGGCGCACCAACAAAATTTATCAACGTAAGATCAAGATCGAATACGAGTTAGATATGATAGAAGAGTTCGAGTATAAATGCACAATTAGTCAAATAATTCCTACTTCAGTCTATATGCCGGTTGTAGTCTAGATTCACCTATGTACCCTATGACTCGGGGTGAACACAAATGAACTCTAAATCCCTACAACCAAGGCTCTGATACCAACTGTAGCGACCCCGACAAATCGTCAAGTGACGGCGTCGGCTACGTGGGTCCCATTACCTGATTATAAGTCTTTAAGATAACGTTTGACCAAAATATGTCGCCTTCATTTCAAAATAAAGATTGTTTCAAAGTTTACAAGGATTGTTCAACCAAAAGTTAAGTTACAACGTTATAAGTACGATTGAAATCTAGGCGACACGGTTTAAAGTAAAGTCAAAAGACGCTCCATGAAATGCATGTATACTCGACATCGGATGCAAGTATCAAATAGTAAGCGGAAGCATGTTTCACATATCGTGCATGACCTGAGAAAAACATAGAAATCTGTCAACGAAAACGTTGGTGAAATCATAGGTTTAAGTAAGTAAGTACAAGTGAACCACAAGATTTGCATCAATGAAATAATAGTAATACATTCCAAAAGTTTGTTTCACGAGCACCCAATTATCAAAGCTTAACATTTCCTTCCATTGTATACCCCATCACTTAGTGCTAGAACAAACACTGATTCTCGAAAATATATTTCATCCGTAGACGGTAGCGAACCGTCAAGGATGAGGGCTGTCAAACCCATATGGCCATATAACATAAGTTCTCGCTTACACCCGGCAAGTGTAACTAATGATAATCGAATTGAGGATTTTGTTCTAAACTCGTATGTAGAATGTTTGTTTTCCCGTTCTTGTGTTCACTTAGTTCAAAAGAATCGTTTATGTTTTCTCATCCCAATATAAGTTCAAAAAGAGTAAAAGTGGGACTATGATCTCACCTTGAGTGCACGAGTAGTAAAGTACTTCAACAAGTAAACGTGTGCAAAGAACAATGCTAGTCTTGACCTAAACAATAGGTTGTATCAATAACGGTAAACACGATAGGTCAAAGATGTTCAATTAGTCCTATGGCTCGTTACGACTCGATTATTTAGCATGTGAAATCAAATTGCCAAGTTTCATGCAAGATACAAGTATATAAATAAGTTAGGAAGGTTGCATAATCATTTGGTTAAGTTTGACAAAAAGTCAAACTTTGGTCGGTCAAAGTCAACGAAAGTCAACACGTTCGGGTCGGGTTCCGAACTATTTTTCTAATCTTAGAAATCATATATGAGCATGTTGGCCAAGTTACATGTTAATCGGAGGTGCGTAGCATGCCAAACATTATTCAAAAATTGACCAAGTTGGACAGAATTCTGGCCAGGCCATTTGGCGCGCCGCGCGGGGTAGGGGCGCGCCGCGCCACCCTCTGTGCAGGGATTTCTGGTCAGTTTTCAAAGTATGCACGAACCAAAACACAAACAATCACATTTTATGATCCGCAAACAATTAGAACATGTATTTTATATCATCGGAAAGCTATTTCGACAAGGAATACAACTAATCACATATCATCAATCAAAAACATCATTTACAATAAACGAAAACTCGTCAATTGATCGAGAAAGGTTTGTTTTCAAGTTTCAAGTTCGTAAAACGTATTTTATGATTCGGGAATCCAATTTACACATACGATATGCCGTTTTGAAGGTAATGAAGCATACATTACTACTAGACACTAACAATTAACATTCCATAGCATTTAAGCTTCCAAAAGTTCATGTCAAGAACTATCAAACCCTAGTCAAACATCACAAAATCATTAATCGGGTTTTTGAAGTTTCCTTAATCAACCTACACATCCAAATGTGGCTAATGATACTAGTAACACAATTAAAACATGCACTTTAACAATCTAACAACATTAACTCATCCAAAATCAAGGATTAAGCATCCACTTTTCATTTTCAAGCTAGTTACACCAAAACATCAAGATCGAGCATACAAATCATATAATCATGCTAGACACGAGCCATAGACATTAACTAACAACATTTCAAGTCAAAAACACGAATTTAAAGAAATCTAGAGTTTTAGAAATGTTACCCAAAATCGGTGTAGTTAGTATCAAATCGTAGAGGATGAAGAGAGGATCACGAAAATGTAATTTGTTTTGTTGTAAGCCTCCTAGATCGAATTTAGATGATGATTTAGTGAAGTTGGGAGAAATGGGGTTCTTGAGCTAGAGAGAAAAGGGAGAGAGATGGAGGGATTGAATGGATGAGAATGGTGGGTTGACTAGTTGACCTAGTCAACTAGTTTGCCCACTTGACAACTTCGGTCCCTCAAGTTTCAAAGCGGGTGCGGGAATTAACCAACGAAATATTTTAAAAACGCTCGAGTAACCGAGTGATGTTATAATTAAATAGCGGAAATATAATGAACGTTACTCACGGAAACTATTACTTTAAATACGAAAGATTATGTTTTTTTAAAAAAAAAGACGGTGTTAAAATTAAATTTAACGGAAAAACGCGGGATGTTACAGAAATGACTTGAAAAGGTTAACAAAGTATTTGGTGAATAATACTTTACATAAACGTAATTGTTTCAATATATGTATAATATATTTATCGACAGAATTAAAAGATAATATCAAATGATTGAGTTATCTGTTACATTGTGTTATGGTTACGGGTCTCTGTTGTGAGGTCCACTGTGATTTAAGAGATCATTTCATTTTTAACGGTATTCAAAATAAATGGTAAAGTGATTTACAAGTGAGAACAAAATGCCAATTATCGAGTACTAGACAAATATTAGTGGAGATTCCTGTTTGATTTCCAATGCATGCTATATAATAATTTCCTCTTGGCTTTTGATACGGTAACTATTTGATTTTCATATTATTTAATGTGAAAGTAAGAACGTGGAGTGTAAATAACTTAGATGTTGGGTATCGACAAGTTAAGTAAATCGACGTCTTACATTAAAATGATTTCATATATATAACTATCCATTGGACTTTATCTTACACCTCACTAGCAGACGGTAATTTAAAAACTTGAAAACCTGTTATGAGTTATATATGATTTTACTATTCTAAAACATTTTATGATATAACTATTTCTATTATTTTAACCTTTTAACAAAACGATTCTTAATATATTTAGTTTTGAAAATAGATTATAATATTTATTTAATTTAGTTCAAACGTACTAAAACGTTTTAGTGTAAAAAGAACTTTATTATTAAAACATTTTATAAACTAATTTGTTTATGTATATAAAATCAGGAGAACTTAATTAAAAGCTTTGTACTATAAATTTACAAATATAGTTATATTGGAAAAATGTGATACGAACTGATAATTTCTAAACGATTTTAATGAACTGTGAATTATAATTAGTTTTGGGAAAAATAAATATTATATTATTAAACGAATATTTCAACTATATATAATACGTACAAATTATATTTAAAATATATATATTTTTACAGTGTGATAAGATATTAACTAGATACAAAGACGTTTTGATATTATCCTATTATTAGTAAATAACGAGATGATGATTTATAGAAGCAAATGACCATAACACTCAAATGTCGATGATTAAATCTAATTATTGATAAAGGTACACGTCGTGAAACGTAAAGTACAAGTTTTCTAAGCGTACGAAAAGGCGTTCGAAAAAACGGAACCGGTACGTAAGTTGAGCGTCAACGTACAATTCATCGGTGCAAAAATTACAAATCAACTATGCACGAGAATATAATATAATATTTAATTAATTATAAAGATTAAATATATTATATATATATATATATATATATATATATATGTGTGTGTGTGTGTGTGTGTCGTAATATATAACTATGCGAGTATGAGGGGGTAGGTGGGGGTAGGTGGAGTTCAATTCTATAAATCGAGCGATATCGAATTTGTTCATTCATTCTTCATTCAGTTTGCACTCCGCATAACTACATACATATATATTGATTATTAATTATTATTATTAATATTAAGATTATTATTAGTAATCTTATTATTATTATTAGTGATATTAGTATTATTAGGAAGTGTTATTAGTAGTATTATACATAAAATATTACGACGGAGTGTTGTCCAAATGATTTCAAAAACAGATTTTTCGAGCGGGACAGAGCTAAGAAAATTATGGGTTATAGCTATGGAGGTTATGGGTAATGTTTGGGGGTATGCTCGTGAGGTCAATCTAGTGTTTATCATCTCCGTTGCGTCTACGTACTTTCCTGCAATATTGAATCACAATATTGATACGTGAGCACTCATAACTTAACTTTTATATATTATTAGTGTATCCTTGACTAGTGCTCGAGTATATAGGATTATGCATGCTTGTACGTTTGATATTATTGTTAGATAGGTTATGTTGAATCTTGAATTTGATACATATGCGATTGAGATAAGGTATATGATATGCATATCGTTGAAAAGCTTGCGAAAAACTATAAACTTTTCATTTAGATATCGTATGGTTTTGATGAACGGATTAAAAGATATCGTCAATTGAATTATCTATAATTTTAAAGTATTATTATTAAAATGATTATTGTTATCGATATCGTTATCGTTATCGTCGTTATTATCGTTATTATTATTTTTATTTAATAATCATTATTATTATTATTATTATTATTATTATTATTATTATTATTATTATTATTATTATTATTATTATTATTATTATTATTATTATTACGATTATTATGATTATCATTATTATTATTAATATTATTAAAATAATTAATATTTTTTTTTATCAAAACTATCAATTTATTATTTTTATCGTCATTATTATTATTAAAAGTATCACTAATATTAAAACCATCATTTTTTATATTAAAATTATCATTTTTAATAGAAATATCATTGTTATTATAAAATATCATTATTATTATCATTTTAGTATTATTATTATTTAAAAACTATCATTTTGAATAGAAATATTATTTTTATATAAAATATTATTATTACGGTTAATATTAAAAAGAATTGCTATTATTAAGATCGTCATGATTAGAATTATCATTTTATCATAATTAATGTAATCTTTAGTAAATATAAATAGTGTTATCATTATCAGTAGTAGAATAATAATAATTATTATTACAAGATCATACAACTTTTACTTATTATTGTTATTATTGATATTATTTTATTAAGTAAATATGCGATACAAAGATATTTTTACCACACGTAATATAATTACGTTAATATTACATACTACTATATTTTTATGATATTAAGTGAAATTATTAAATTATATTACTTAAGATATCTAAAAGTATATTTTTATTAATAAATGACTTTTATTAATTACTTTAATAAAATCTGATAAATATATTTAATTATATATAAAACGACTATATTTATGTTATATTATAAACACGTATAAATTTTGGAAATCATTTCTAGTCAGATTGACTTTTGTTGACTTTTGCATGATAATCTCGAGCATTAGGATTGTGATACACTATAACCTGACCTAAATTGTTAGACATTTATTGACCAATCTATGAATATATATATATATATACTTAATATAGGTTCGTGAATCCGAGGCCAACCTTGCACTTGTTCAATGACGTTATATGTATTTTTACTACGGAATACAATATTGTGAGTTTCATTACTCCCTTTTTAAATGCTTTTGCAATATATATTTTTGGGACTGAGAATACATGTGCTGTTTTATAAATGTTTGACGAAATAGACACAAGTACTCGAAAATTACATTCTATGGTTGGATTATCGAATTGAATATCACCCTTTTAGCTTGGTAGCCTAAGAATTGGGGAACAGAAACTCTAATTGACGCGAATCCTAAAGGTAGATCTACGGGCACTAACACCCCCCATACTGGAAAATGGTATGCTTTAGTACTTCGAGTTTATATTATACAGATGGATTTCTGTTTTGGGGATATTCTATATGCATGATGTTAATATCGGTTACCAGGTGTTCAATCCATATGAATGATTTTTAAACACTTGCGAGTGTATGATTATTGAATAAAGGAAATCTTGTAGTCTATTAAAATTATGAAAATGATTGATTACGATAAACTTATGAACTCACCAACCTTTTGGTTGACACTTGAAAACATGTTTATTCTCAGGATTGAAAGAAATCTTCCGTTGTGCATTTATTCATTTTAAAGATATTACTTGAAGTCATTCATTGCATATTTCAAAAGACGTTGCATTCAAGATTGTTGAGTTCAATAAAGATTATTATTAAGTAAATGACATATTAGGTCATTTGTAGTTTGGATATTATGAAATGGTATGTATGCCTGTCAACTTTCGATGAAATGAAAGTTTGTCTTTTAAAACGAATGCAATGTTTGTAAAAATGTATCATATAGAGGTCAAATACCTCGCAATGTAACCATATGTTATTGTATTCGTCCTTATGGATTAGGACGGGTCGCTTCACATAAGGTGTCATTTGCTTTACGCCTTTTGTTGGAAGCCTATTTAATATATAAACTGAGTGACGAACCGCTTCTCCCCATAATTCGTCCGGTACTTCCATTGTCTTCATTATTGATCGGGTTGCCTCCATAATGGTACGGTTTCTTCTCTCAACGACGCCATTTTGTGGTGGTGAATATGGCGCTGTTAGTTGTCTTCTTATACCTTCCTGTTCACAAAAATCAGAAAATAGTTTGGAGGTGAACTCCCCACCTCTGTCAGTACGCAACCCGGTTAGCTTTAAGGACGTTTCCTGTTCAACTTTTCTTTTAAACGACACAAACTTTTCAAAGGCTTCATCTTTAGTTCTCAACATAAATACCCACATATAGCGACTATAATCATCAACAATCAACAGAAAATATCGATTACCTCCAAGTGTCGCTGGTGTGTTCGGCCCACAGAGGTCAGCGTACACTTGTTCAAGTGGTCTTTCGGCTCGCCATCGGGCTTCTTTTGGAAATGGTTTCTTTGGTTGCTTCCCTATCATGCACCCTTCACAAACCTGTGATGGATGTTTCACGTTTGGTACACCCCGCACCAGTACTTTTTGAACCATTGACATGATGACCTGAAAGTTTACGTGACCCAAACGAGCATGCCACAACCAAGCCTCTTCTTCTATATTTTCCATTAAACAAACAGGTTATGTGACTTTAAGGGTAGCCTTGTACAGTCGATTTATTGAACGCTCTACTTTCAAGATCAGTCGATTACTTTCATCATGAACATTTAAGAATTTGTGTAGCATTTCAATTTTGTATCCTAACTCTGTCAACCGACCTAAGCTGATTATATTACTGCGTAGTGCAGGAATATAATACACATCGGCAACAAGTAACTGATCACCATTTTTGCATTGAAACAAAATGGTTCCTTTGCCTTCGATTTGAACATTTGTCCCGTCACCAAACCTCACTTTCCCAGTAATATTTCCATCTAAATCAGAGAATGAATCCTTCCTTCCTGTCATGTGATTACTTGCTACATTATCGAGATACCACACGTCCACCTTTGATTGTTCACTGTTGTCAAATCTGTTCGGAACCACTTTCTCTTCATTTAGCAATACCATTTTTTCAACCTTCTCACCACAAATCGACAACAGTAGTGCAGGTTCATCTTTAGATGTATGGTTCAAATTTTCTTCCTCATTCTTTTCTTTATGGACCTTACATTCAGAAGCACAGTGTCCATAATTTTCACAGTTAAAACACTTAATGTGCTTTTTGTCTTTTGGTCTTTGATAGTTACTCCCACTATCTCTGTCTCGATGTCCATTATAACCGCCACGGTAATTCCTGCCACGACCTCTGCCTCGACTACCACTTCGAACACCCCGATCAAAGTGATTTGAACCACGCCCTCTACCTCCTGAGTTTGAACCACCCCTTGAATTCTTTTGTGATGAAGACGTCTCTCCCTTCACAAAAAATAAACTGTTTTCACTGTTGTTCACGCTGTTTGCACGGAGTTTCAAACGATCTTCGTAGGCTTTTAACCTACCAATTGCTTCTTCAAAGGGCATCTTATCGATGTCCGAATATTGCTCCATGGATGCTACCAACTGGAGGTATTTATCGGGCACGGAATCGAGCAGTTTTCTTACTAGCAAATTGTCTTCAAGAGTGGCTCCTAAACTGTTATGTTTAGACACTATGCCGCTCAGTTTTCCAGCAAATTCATCAATCGATTCGCTGTCCTTCATCTTCAAGCCTTCGAATTCACTCTTTAGTGTGTGCAACCTTGCCTTTTGCACACGCTCAGCACCGAGGTATCGCGTCTTCAATGATTCCCAAACGTCCTTCGCCGTCTTATTCTTTGAGATTTGTAACAGCACATCTTCTGGTACAGCCTGAAATATGAAAGCCCTAGCTGACTTGCTTTTCTTCTCGTCCACATCCACCCCGGCATGTGGTTCTACCGACTCACATAACCCATGAGCGTCGAGAATGGCTTCCATGCGAATTGCCCAGGTTGTATAATTTGTTGATGTTAACATAGGGCATTGAAACGGGACGTTGCCTACATTCGATGCGTATGCTTGTGTTACTATCGACATATCTTTAGTTTTGATGTATTTTGGTATAAACCTTGGCTCTAGATACCAATTGATAGAAGGAAAAACAGAAAACTAAAAATATAATCGATGTATAAGATGAAGATTGGGGCAATTTTCTAGTGTTTATTTCTTGAATGAAAACGTTACAATACTTGAATAATGGAAACTACAAAGTACAACTATTTATAGCTAAATAAGATAACAACTAAATCCTAAAAACTTATTATTCCATGCTTCCACGTTTCCTTCACACGTTCAATTTACTTGGTCATATCCTTTATTTTCGGTCAACTCCACAACGTCACAATTTGATCCAACAGCTCATAGGTTTTGTTTAGTTTTGAAGGCTCGGATGTAGGCTTGTAGGTGTGTGTTGATTGGTGGTGGATCCATGTCATGTAGTTGTCGTGTTATTTTGTTTGCTCGCATATCTTATGTTGTCTTCGTGTAGTGTGTTGCTTCTTGCTAATGTTTTATATATAAATATACTTGCCTTTCAACACAAAATAAAAAAACAAAAACATTCTTAACTTTTAACATTGTGTCATACACATACAACACTATCTCTCTCTCTCTCTAAAATGGCGAGTCTATGGCGAGCAGTTATGGGCGAAACACCACCAAACGCCGACGATTACGACGGCGTAGAGTACTGGTCAAATCCCGAACGAACCGGTTGGCTAACAAAACAAGGCGAATACATCAAAACATGGCGCCGCCGTTGGTTCATATTAAAACAAGGCAAACTCTTCTGGTTTAAAGAATCAATCGTTACTCGTGGATCACGTCCACGTGGTGTCATACCAGTTGCCACGTGTCTCACCGTTAAAGGAGCTGAAGACGTCATCAATAAACAGTTCGCGTTTGAGCTGTCTACTAGATCGGAAACCATGTATTTCATCGCCGATTCAGAAAAGGAGAAAGAAGATTGGATCAATTCGATTGGAAGATCAATTGTTCAGCATTCGAGGTCTGTTACTGATAACGAAATCGTTGATTATGATAGCAAAAGATGATTTGTTATTTCAGTTCTGATTTTTAATTTTTAATTTACCTGTAAAATTAGGGTTTATTACTGTTTTGTGTTTGTTTCAGTATGATACGGATATATTGTTTCACTGGCTTAATGATTACAACTTTTAATTATTAATGGTTTTGTTTACATGATTTAGATCTTTATCTTTCTGATTGCAATAGGAATTGAAATCAATTATATTTTTTTTTTTTATAATTTTTGGAAGTTAGGTATGTTTAGGTTTTGAATCTGTTTTGTGTTTTATGCTAGCTAATTAAATACAGTATATATTTTTTTAAAATATATTAATACATTAAAAAATTAGGTTTGATGCTTCTGTGTGAATGTGTTGTATCTTAGGTTTGATAATTTGAAGTTTGTCTTGGCAATTTAAGTAGTGAGTTTGGGCCTTTGGGGTTTAATTTTTTCTTGATTGAGTATGAATAAAAAAATGTTGATTTTAATCGAAAAATCTCTTATTGAAGATATTAAAAAAAGCAGCTGTAGGTGATTTTACTCATTTGTGATAATTCAAAGTGTACCTTTAAAATTAGGTTTGATGCTCTTTCATGTGTTTGAGTGGAAACAAAAACCATCGGAATCCAGCTGCGTAGTTATAAATTTAATATTTTCAAATCTTAAAGATCGTTGTGACTGCGAATTTTGCTTGATTTCGTGTTGGTAAAGGTAGACTTTAGATTCCATTGCTTCAATATGATCCTAAGCATGTGGTAATTGTTCTATTGCTCTATATGCATTATATAAACTGCAATTGGTAAGGTGTTTTCTGTCACTTGTTTTTGTCTGAATATTGCATGTTTGACAATTTTTTGCCACATTAAAGATTTTGCAAACAATAGTCGAGAATTGCAAACAATAGTTTCTAAGAAAATAAGTTCACCTTGTTATGATGAAAGTTCAACCCAATGCGGACACTTTATAGTCGTTGCAGAGTTTTTTATGTCATTTGTTTTTGGCTACGTACTGCAACTTGGACAATTTTCTGCCAACTCAAGAGGGTTTGCACTCTTGCAAGAATGTCATTTTTCTAAATAACAGAAGGTATGAAATGGTTTGAGATGCTAACTAGGTTGTTGGTTTCTTGCAATTTGATCGGTTTTGACTTGTTCTGCTATTGAAGTTAACAAAATTGCAATGCTTGCATTTTGTCATGATCATATTTTAACCCAAGTCAGACACTTAATAGAAAGTCTAATACTCTTTAAGTACATCAAGAACCTTGAGGAGTTCACGCGATCCCTTAACAGCTTTGTTGTGGCTTATTTTGGTTTCGTTTTTCACCTATCTCAATCATTAGTTAGAGGTGAATTATTTCATGAAGCTCTTTCATGAAGCTCTAGATCACCTATCTCAATCATTAGTTGTGGCTGATTGAATGTGTTATAAAGTCCAGGGACAGGGTCCTCCATTTAAATTGCAAATTTATAATCTGATAATGAAGAATGCGACTCTGTAATATAAGATGTTTTCCTACTTTAAGCTTGTGCTTTCCATGTTATGCCATTAATATTAATATTTAAATTATTTAACTACTTATTGCAAATTTTGTGCAATCATGTTTTAATAATTGCTTTTGCATCTTATCCTATATGAATTATTGTGATTCTTTAAGCCCTTTTCATTCATAGATCTATCTTTATATTTTAAATATATTAATATATAAATATATTAGTCTTATTTGTTTGTAATTGTAATATATAGAAGATTGTATTATATTATATTAGTTTTATTTTAATATCTTTAAATAATATAAATATACACAGTTATTTTGTATCAAGACTTTTTTATAGTGAAACTGATGGGTAATCTTTGGGTATCACAAAAATCGTAGTGATGTAAAAAAAAAAAAAAATTAGAAGTGTATCAATTTTTTTTCTTAAAAAAAACCCGTGTACATTTGAACTTTGAGTAAATGGTTAAAATTTTACTTTACGTTGTAACTAAGCATTCATTATATATTTTTTTTATAAGGCCAAGTATATTAAAATAAATTGGTTTGAAATACAAACTCATGTGGTAGTGGTTGCCCCTTTATAGTGAAACTGATGGGTAATCTTCGAGTTTGACTCCCGGGATGCAACATTGCACACAATGTTTCCCCTTTACCCTTGAATTCCACTCAAGGGTGCCTTCCGCACATCGCGTTGCGGGGGCATTGGGGGAAGGGAGTTTTACTGTTCATGCCCTCAGATTGGGCCGGGTTTAAAAAAAACGACAGGAGAAAGCGAATGAAGACAAAATCCTTATTAAACCAAATATAAAAGCCAACACAGACAAAAATCCATATTAAACCAAACATAAAAGCCAACACACACACACAAAAAAAAAAAAAAAAAAAAAAAAAAAAAAACTATATATTTTTTACTTCAGTTTGTATTTGTTACATGCCATGGCAGTTTCTTCACAACTACTATATAAACCAATCCCTCCTGATTCTGATCTGTTGTTTTAAACCTGATAAATTCCTTAAAAAATAGTGTTGTCATCTGCAAAAAGCAGACTCAGCCAGATCAATAGCACGAGCCAGTCCAGCTGCTTTGTTTTGACACTCCTGCTGCTCGTCTTCTGGAACACTATCAGCCACAATACCTGCACCCGCTTGAATGTAAGCCACCCATTGCTTTAGCTGATTGTCTTCCTTGTGCAAGTGCATTGTGTCAAAACGACCCCCATTTAGGAACACCATGGTCCTGAGAGAAAGAGCGATGTCCATTTCCCCAGAAAACGATATCCACCCGAACCCTCCACTGTAGGGCCCACGTCTTGTGACTTCCAGTTTATCGATTAGTTCCATCGCCTTCACCTGTTACCGATTCATATTGGAATTTTGATGATCGGTTCATACATTGCAAAATTCACAAGATAAACCAGTTAGGCCGCGGACATCTGAATAAAAATACTCCCCTTCCCGAGGTGGGAGTGGCGGAAACAAGAATATTTTTAACCGAGGGCGAAATTTTTTAGAAGTGTAGCAATTTTTTTTTGGGCAAAATATGGAGGTTTTGGGACAAAATATTGAGGTTTTTGGGCAAAATGCGGAGGCTTTTGGGGCAAAATATGAAGACTTTTGGGTAAAAAAAATCCACTAGGGCCAAAATCGAAAAATCCAAAATTTTTGCACTGAAAATTACAAATCCACTGGGGCGGGAGCCCCACCCTGCCCCCACATATTTCCGCCCCTGCGAGGTGGTAAAAACCTTATCCGTTTACTCGTTTAAGTGAATGGTGCGAAAACTTATAAGAGAGAAAAAAACCAAACCTTTGGAGCACCACTAACTGTTCCAACAGGAAGTGCAGCACGAAGGGCGTCCCAACAAGTGAGATGATCGAGCAACTCACCAGTCACCTTTACTCGCCAAAATAAAGGAATAATGATTTAAGCTTATCGATAAAATATTTTGTACTGAAGAGTTGGTCGGTTTGGGTTATGTTTTATGTTTAATGCTTCTGAAAGTCTTACTTTGGAACTGATATGCATCACATGGGAGTATCGTTCAACAGTCATAAGCTTTTCCACCTTAACCGAACCAGATTTTGTGACCTACGTCCACATTTTAAGTCGGTAATGGGCATTAAAAAAAAGTCAACGTTCACTTGAAACAAAATAATATCAAAATAACCTTTCCGACGTCATTTCTCGCCAAGTCAACCAGCATGATGTGTTCTGCACATTGCTTTTCGTCATTTAGTAGCTTTTCCTCCAACTGTTCATCCTCTTCAAGAGTCTTTCCTCTTCTTACAGTCCCAGCTAGAGGTCGATTGAAAACCTTATTCTGTTAACAGATGTATATTGTCATTATTTTTTGCTGTATTTTATGGGAATAAAATACTTACGAAATAATTCGAAAGTAAAATAAGAGAATTTACAGATTTCACACGAGTAAGAATTTCTGGGCTTGAACCAACTAAGATACACCCTCGAGCCTGAAACATCACAAGGCGTTAAGTGAAATAACGTGTATGAGAAAACCAACTGGAAGAATATTTATTTAAGGATAATGCACCTGCAAATAAGTCATGTATGGACTTGGATTCACAACTCTTAATGCTCTGTAGATCTCAAATGGATCTGCAAATGTCCGGCGTTCAAAACGTTGGCTTAAAACAATCTGAAAAATATCACCTGCAAGAATGTGTTCTTTTGCCTGCAGCACCATCGCCTGGTATTCTTTACTGGTCATGTTAGAGTTGTTGAGCGGAGTCCCGAATTGTTGGGTGCTTAATTTCACAGAACCTGGAAGTAACTTTGGGCTAATGATTAAAAATAAGTTAGAAAGTTGATGTGAATAAATTGATTGTAGATCTAGAGTTTGGCAATTTCAACTCATTTACTTTCAGTTGTTGCGGAACTCAAAATTACTCGGCGAGTTTCGGCGTTTGCAACTCGGGGAGTATTCCGCTAGTACTCGGTCAAACTCAGTCAAACATAGTGAAACTCGGTCAAAAATCAGTCAAACTCAGGATTACTAAGAAAATCGGTCAAAACTCGGCCCACATTGGGATTACTCGGAAAATCAGTCAAAATTGGTCAAAACTCGATGAAGTCAAAGTTGGTCAAAGTACTCCAAGAGTTGCCGAGGACTCCTTAAAAAGTCCAGACCGATTACTATCCAAGTAGCGATTTTTGCAACCTTAATTACATATAAATGTTATGATGAGTTATTTGAATCAAAAACGAGTCATGCAAAATTCGCTTAATGTTAAACATGTCAAACGGATTGAAAAGGTTAAAGGCTGTCACTTACGGATCAACATCATGTACTTTAGACAACAATATATGCAAGCGTTTGATTCCGTCCGTATAAGCTTCTTCAGTGGATGAATACTGATCAAGCCTCACCCAGTGAATTACATATGCTCTCTGAGTATAAGTATATTTACGAAAAATAACCATAATCAGGATAAAAACTCGCAGCAAAAAAGTATGTAGTTGTGCTATGAGTACCTTCTGCACGTGATCAAACACAACCACATCTTCATACAATCCAAGATGAATGTCTGCTAGATTTCTATCATCTTCTTGTGCATCTATGAACAAGAGCTTCTTCTTTTCTACGTAACGAACTGTGTCATATGAAAAATAACCAACCCATCCACCTGTTACAATGATAAACAAATTGTAAGTAAAGGCCTACTGTAAAGATCTTTATTTGGAGAAAAAACGTAGTAACATATAACGGTCTGAAGATCAACAAATACAACTGATACAATAAGAAATGCAAACCTAGACAAAGAAGCTACTAAACATCGAAACCTAAGTAAACGGCCCCACCAACAGCTGTAAAGATGCTTTGAAAGGACTTATATCAATTAAGAAGCAATGGTTCATTATGCATTACATGTTTTCAACAATCGCACCACGCGAAGATTCATACATACCCTCCCTTGATTACATGAAGAGCAACGACAGTTAAGAGCTACAGTAACTGTTTTCCATTCAATTCTCTGGTGGCCCTGATGTCTATCTTACTGATGGTTGTTGGCAATATTTAATAATGACACGCGCCATAAACACGAATGATGGGTCAATAAACAATAATTTATTTTCATAAATACCAGATTCATTATTCATACCAATAAATGTATCAGGAAGGCCATCAAGAAGCTGAGGTTTCCATCCATCGGAAAGATTTTTTGGAATTTCCAAAGGATCTTCGACGATTTTATGAGTCGAACTTCCTTTCTCATGATCCACAATGGTCACATTCTTTTCTTTCGCAATAACTTCAATTGTTGGATCACACCCAACCACACTGTATCGACCCTAATAAATTCGCAATCATATCAGATGCTTCTAGTTCTTTCCTAAATCTTTAAAATATCATGATAGAACAATATTTAACCATGTTAAGTCCTTATTACTCAAATGCAGAAAATGATAGTAATGGAAATAAATTGAGCCAAAATGATCTTACAACTTGTGAAGTCCGAAAACCAGGTTCCACCGACTCGAAAAGAAAACTAGGAATGTCTCGATCGTCTTCATTAACTAGACAACGGTAAGCGAGCACTGGTGTTAAGTGATCAGCGAATATGCATCGGTGAAGAGGCACCAGATTCCCTTTCTTTGATGCCTCAACAAACTCAGCTTCTTCACCAACTATTCATATATCATCATTTCAATTTCAATATCAAATTTAAAAAATCAAAAATGGAAAAAATTAAACACTATCTTATAATCTAGGCACTTCAGCCAACTTCAACTTGCATATATTTACAGAAATCGCTTATCAAAAAGAAAAAAATATATATTTACAGAAATCACAATATCAGTTAAATTCTCAATCAATCAAATAATAATGCAATGCTAGTCTCAATCATATAAAAATAAACGACATAATTTCCATTGAAATCAGTTAAACAACGACATTGAAGTCCTTAAATCAACTACAACTACTACTGTTTAACAA